>NC_052055.2:15119140-15719140 GCF_903992535.2 Arvicola amphibius | reverse complement strand
GTAACCATTAATGAGAAGGACCATTTGAGCAATGACTGATGGAGGTAAGGAATAAGCCATCTAGGTACATTTGAAAGAGCTAATAAAGCCATATTACATGTTTGGAGTGTTACCCATGTTGCTTCACCATTGATGCTATTCAGAAACTGTTACCAGAGGGGATCAACACAATTGAGAAATAATGATATCATTCTAGTGATGTTAAAAAACATGGCTAAAGATGAAAGAATGTGAAATAATAGTACATGTGCATGCATTCCTTCAATCAGGAGGATTTGTGCTGGTTTTTCCTAGAAATATTCTGGCAGAAAGTTGTCTTCTCTTTGGGAGGCCTGTGTCTTAAGGACTTCATCAACCATAATATGTTTAGTTCCAAACCAAGAATAACCATAGGAAGTGAACTTCCTGGACCATGGAAACAGGTTAGTTGGTAAAAGGCCTGACTGACTTGCAAGCATGAGACCCTGCATTGGATCCCTAGAACTAGAAAAAAAAAAGAGTTGGGTTAGTTATCAGGCACTTCTTATCTTACCAGTCAACCATCCTAGTCTATTTGATAAGTTCCATGCCAAAAAGACGCCAGTCTCAAATAACAGGATGGATTGTATCTAAGAAATAGCACCCAACATTGTCCTCTGGCCACCACATTTATGTGCACCTACACACACACACACACACACACACACACACACACACACCACAAAATAATAGCAAGCAATAAAGTAAATGAATTTCATAGGCTGCCAGTTGAATGTAATAGTTAAGGGTCCTTGTCACAATTTTCTGTACACCTCTTTCCATGAAAGGGTTAAAGTGGGCATTACTAGTGTTAAAGAGTTAGTTAAGTGTTGAGTATTTTGTGGACTATCACATTTCTTTTGGATATTTAGAGACCGTTTTCTGAATGCATGAGCATTTAAAGCCACCAAAGTAGATATATAGTTTATTGTATATAAATGTCTGTTTCTTTCTCTTCTTTCTCCCCTCTCCTGCCTTCTTTCCGCAGCCTTAAGTACGATGGCACAAGAGTAGTCAGTAAAAGAGGACAGGGAGCGAAGGAAAGGGATTGAATAAGAATGGTCCCCTATAGACCCATATATTTGAATCCTTGGTCCCCTGTTGATGGAACAGTTGGAAAAATTAGGATGTCAGAGGATGTGCATCACTTAGGTTTCAAAAGCCCACACTGTTCCCAGTGTGCTCTGTGTCTCATGGTCATGTCACGAGATGTAAGCCCCCTGCTACTGCTCCAGCACCATGCATGCCTGCTTGCTGACATGCCTCCCATCATGATGTCGTGAGCTCACTCTTTGAAAGTGTAAACCCCAAATAAACTCCTTCTCCTCTAAGTTGCCTTGTTCTTGGTATCTTATCACAGAAATAGACAATTAACTAAGACAGGACATTATAAAAAAAGTAAAAGAAGGAAGTTCCTATAGTTTGCCAAACTGATATATTATGAGATCCAAAGTCATATTTACTAATTTTTTTTGGTTTTTCTCTGTAGCTTTGGAACCTGTCCTAGAACTAGCTCCTGTAGACCTGGCAGGCCTCGAACTCACAGAGATCCTCCTGCCTCTGCTTCCCAAGTGCTGGGATTAAAGGTGTGTGCCACAAGTGCCCAGCTCATATTTTCTGATAGTTGTCTGTGAGTCTCATTTTGTCCCACCAGTGACTATAAAAAAGCTAATTTCTCTGATTTTTCACAATCAACCATTTAGGCCTCATACAGGCTCATCCAGAAGAGGCTTTACACAGTAATTACATGCTTGCAATTACAGTGTTGTCTTATAACTCAAAACCAAGTAAATTAAGAGAGAATTTGTATTGCCACAAAAGGGGGTAATTAGATTAAAAAATAAAATTTGGCTTTAAAGGCACTTTTCAATATGTTCTTTCAACATTGAATTTCTTTAAAGCATTTAATTATTTCATTACTTAACAGAAAAGCTTCATCTTTACTTTGGAAAGTTCAAATTTTACTACATAAATAAATCTCTGTGAGTAGTAAATACAGGTCTACTTCCTGGCTAAAACAAATTATAAATACTATAAATCATAGCTGAAATTATTTCATATGGATAATTAAAATAAAAATTGTTTGTAAAACTATTAATATTTTGCAAGCCACCTTTTCCTTGGATATGAACCTTGCATAAAGTCTCCCTGTAAGAGAGAAAGTAAAGGTTTCTGAAATGCATTTTCATTTTGTCGATACAAAGACCAGGACTAGTTCAGAACGGAAATGTCTGGAATCCTGCTTCATGTCACAGTGCACAGAGGTTAAGATAATAAACTGCCTCAGGCCTCTTTCAGGACAGCAAAAACAAACCAAAATTGTCTCTAGGGTTGTAAATCGAGGAACGATGTAGCAAAACTGAGCATGCAGGAAAAAAAAAAAAAAACTGGGGTAAATGTTTTTTTAATGTTTGCCGTTGGGCAGGTTTTTTTTTTTTTCTATTAGTTTACTGTTCCTAGCAAATATGAAATGCTTTATCTCAGCTCTTTGGACTATTATTATTTTGGTTTAGTCTCCTACTGTGAGGGAAACAGAAGACCTGGCAGCTATTTTAAAAAATGAAAAAATGATCGTCTAGTGATAGATACAAAGAGGAGCGTGGACACTGGAAGGCAGAGAGAAGGGGGTGCAGAGAAAGGACGTGGCACCTGCCCACCCCCTGGTCTTTACCTTCCAGAGAGGGCAATGTGCTAATTCATGCATGGCGATAGATTTAGCCCGTTATTCCAGTTCATACATAGAAGTAAGGTTTAAGCTCCTCGAGGGCATCAGGCTATGGTATTTACTCCCAAAACGTGGCTGAGGTTGGGATGGAGTTAATAGGACATTGCTTCAAGGAACTATGATGGAGGGTCATCTTCGTGTTACAGAAGAGAAGTGGAGGGAGGATAAATCTAAAACCTGGAGCCCACAGGGGGTTTGTTGTCACCATGACTCGTTAGTGCTACCCCTTAATAAGCTAATGTGCAGCAGACCAATAACGATTTGATAATACCACCAAGGTTGAGAATTAGCTGATAAATCGGGCCATGACTTTTCATCACAATTGGTTAGGGAGAGGTTGAACAGTGAACTGTGGTAGGAACTCAGCTCCATCCCCATTCCATTTGCTGTGTTTACGTGGGGGCATATCCCTGTAAGTTCACACACCTCAAGCATGAGTTGACTCCTTGTAAGCAGATATCGCCAAATTTATGATTAATTATAAAAGAATTGTTATAAGCTGCAGAGAAACCCTGTCTCGAAAAAACCGAAAAAAAAAAGAATAGTTATAGTAGAACAATATTATATATAAAATAGAACATGTTCTGAAGGAAAAGCGAGGGTTAGCTTTATAACCACTGGAGTTTTGAATAAAAGGAAAGTATTCCACGAAAAGTGTCCATGACAGGCTGGTGAGGATGCATTCTGGGTTGACTTGACACGTTTGGGTAAATCATTCTGTGAAGCACAGCTGATGGGCTCCAGTCCTCGCTTCCTTAGGCAATGAGCAAGTCACAGGATGACCTTTTGGGATAAGAAGTTTAATGTTTTGATGTATAAGCAACTTCATCCTCCTGCCTTCCCCGTCCTAATTTACAGTCCTCTCTGACTGGTTTATAGGCGTCTTCAAGAAATTTGATTAGCCTGGCTTGAAAGAAACTTGCAGGACTTTCAGGGTAGTGATGTGTCAGCTCTAAACTCCTTCAGCTCTGCTGAGGGGCAAGATTTTGAGGAGGAAAGAGCCAGGTTCAGAGGTGCTGACTTGTGAGACACGCTACAAAGTACACTTGGCACCTGAAGGCTCTCAGATTCTAGCTTTTTTTTGATCACACCAAAGGAAAGAATGTCATGATGGGCAAAAGAACAAGATTAAGCATCAGCATCAAAACAACAGCAGCCATTAAAACATGGGCTCACTTGAATTCTTCAGGACCAGAGTTCTTCTCATCATGATTAGGAAAACGGTCCACATGATTTCAAACAGAAGAAGGAAATGGCTGCTTCCTTAGATGGGGCTGAAGGGCGGTAGGCAGAGGTGCCATGTTTGATTAAGTGCCACATGAGCTCAGTATGCCACAGGAAGGAGCAGTTAGGGCTGGACATGAAGCCTACCGCTGATTAGTGAGCCGTGCTTAAGAATGCTGGTCGAATGGGAATCATCTCAGGTCATTAACTGCGTTGCTCGTTTTGCCTCTACCTGCCACCGTCTGTCTCTTATGTGCAAGACCCTCAGGGGAGCACAGCGGTAGAGGAGTTTCTTCGTGTTCTCATTACCAGAGTCGGAGATCAAACTACCACAAATCCTAGCCATGAGTCAAGAATTACTTTGGAAGATTGAGAAGCCCAGGCTTCCGCTTTATGGTATCCGTGATCCCAAACCAGAAGATTCAGAGGCTTGGATTAGATTTATCTGGTGTTTGTTCATTTTATTAACTGCTGATGGTGGATATCAGAGGAGACCTTTGTTGGGGATTGGTTGAAACTCATGCATATGATCTCCTAATATGGTCTGGACTTCCTCATGGCATGGTTGTTGAGTTCTGGTAAACACTGAACTGTGAGTCAGGTAAAAGCTGTGTCTTTTACAGCCCAGGCTTAGAAATAATGTAACATAAATTCCACTGTACTTCATTGGTCAGTATGGTCACGGGCCTTGCTGAAATTAAGTGGCTAGAAGCATTAGCCCCTGATAGCAAAAGTAATGTCAGTTACAGTGCATAAAATATATGTACATATACGTAAAAAATACATATATACTATCATTTTGCAAAAATATATTCTGAAAATTTTAAATCAAATAATTATTACATATTGTCTTTCCTATTACTATGATAAAGTACAATCGCCATTGTAAACTTATAAAAGAAAGCTTTTAATTTGGCTTCTGATTTCAGGGAATTAGAGCCCATGATCACAGAGGAAAGGAACAACTGAGAATTCACATCTGGATCCATAACCACAGGGGAGAGAGAGAGAGAGAGAGAGAGAGAGAGAGAGAGAGAGAGAGAGCGCACTAGAAATGGCTCAAGCTCGCACCCACTGCCGTACCTCCTCCAATTAGGATACTTCTTACTTCTTATCCCAAATAATTGTGCCAAGTGTCCTAATACAGGAGCCTATGGGAGGGAGCCTTTGGCATTTAAACCACCACACATAATGTAGTAAACAATGAAAGCATTATTTGTGATTCTTTTGTATGTGGTGGCATAAGGAATCATTCTATTAGAAGCATATTAATAAAAAGTGCTAGCTGAGTATTTGCATATTCCCTCTCTCCCCATTTCATGGTGAATATCTCATTGTCTGTCTGTACCATTTTCTCTTAATACAGGTTTTTCTTAAACTTGGAACATGGCAGGGAAGGGTGGTAATTGCAAATTGCAAACCAGAAAATGCATGTTGTGTCATAATTCCTTTGCCGAAAATAATGGTTAATAATAAGTAAACAAAGAATAATTGCAGGCTAGACCTACTGCTTTTTGTTGAATGTTCTAAAACCAAAGCAAGACTTTCTCTGTAAAATAAAAATAAAATGTTCGCAAGTATTTGGCAGCTATAATTCACACACCTGCCAATTTAAGACCTTCTCCTTGCCTTAATCTAACAGGTTGGAAGAGTAACGGAATAAGATAATACCTAGATATCTGAACCAATGAGGATATTTTAAAGAATTCTTGATGCTTCAGCCCTACTCTTTTGGCAAAGAGTGGTTCATAATGATAAAAATAAAATCATTGACCAAGAGCTTTCAGCTAGCCTAACCTAAATTCCTGGGATCCATGAGGGGAAAGGCCGAGCCAAGCCTAATTAGTAGATGTATTTACAAACAATCATTTATTAAAGGCTATGTCTTTCACATCCAGTTTTTTGTTTTTTTATTTTTAATCTTTTAATTTTAATGTTTTAAATTTTTTAATTTTTAAATTTTTTATTTTAATTTTTTATTACTTATGATCAGTTCCCTGTGAGATCCAGTGAGCAGTAAGAGGTCTTGACGAGGTGGCTTCTATATAAAGGCCTAAGGACTCCCATTATCTTATTACGATTCCACGCATGCTGACAAAATTGACTCCGTCTTTCCCTCTGTGGCATGACTAATGTTCCCCAGCTTCATGGGACCACCCTGAGCCCAGAGCCCCCGGGCAGACTAGCGCTTTTTAGTATGCTGGCATCTGAGTCCGCTAACATTCAGTCCTGAAATAATTATTCTCACCTGCTGGGGCAAGTGATGAAGCCGGCAACAGGCTTGTCAGGGAAGAGAGACACCTCCAGCAAAGAAAAAGGTGTTTGACGATGGCTATTTTACCCCTAACACTTAAGTACCTGTGTAGAAACCCTATTATCTTGTTGTTATAATATTTAGAAAATTCTACTTTCAAGGAGGTTTTCCCAGTAGAGATAATAACTCAAGGATGAGTAAAATTATCATTGCCTTTTTCTCTTGCACCTTTTCGTGTGTGTGTGTGTGTGTGTGTGTGTGTGTGTGTGTGTGTGTTAGGAGAAAACAAGAGCTGCATATCTTTCTTCAGGGAATCTAGGCTTATTGCCTTTCCCAAGCACACTGGGATGTTGAATATTCGTGCTTTTCCAGGCGTGGGACCACATTGACAGACCCTCCTTTCCTTCTTTCTCTGCAGTCAGCTACGGTGAAGCTGTCAAAACCAGTGGCCCTGTGGACGCAGCAGGATGTCTGCAAGTGGCTGAAGAAGCACTGTCCAAACCAGTATCAGATCTACAGTGAGTCATTCAAACAACATGACATAACTGGTAAATCTGCAGTATCCAAAGACTCTCCTCATTCCCCTCCCCTTAGCCCATGCCCATACAGCAAAACCATAGCTTCCTGCTGAAGTTTTCTGCTAGAAGGGGGCTCTAGAGCAGGCAACCAACTCCAGGCCACATGAGCCACGGTACTGAACGAATCGGGTGGTTCGTAGAGAAAAGTAGATTTTGAGTATCCAATGCAAGTGTGTGGGCTTGGGGGTGGCTAATCCTAGAGTAAACAAGAATGCTTCCGTCCTAATGAAAAGAAGAAAGTCTGTCTAATCAACTTCATTCTAGGATCAGTGTGGGGATTTTGTGAAGATGAAGACTCTCTCCATGGGAGAATCTTTCCTTGTTTTCTGCTCATTAAATCAAGCGTATTGACTTTGCTGACTGATTAGCTACATATGTGCAACTAATGATGTGGAAGAATCAATAGGAGAAAGTCACTTTCCCTGCCAAACCAGTCCTGTCCTGTCAATCATACAGCTGTGAGGTACACTCTACTTTGTTCCCGCCCAGAGGTTGTCTAAGTTTCTGAAGTGAAGTTGTGCTTGCTGCTGTCACCGAGATGAACACACTGAAGTCATGTAGGCAAACAACATTTCCATCGGGGCTGTTAAAGCTTTCCATTGAGAGGATAAGGAAGTGTTTGGGTTCAGAAAAGCAGGGCGTGGCATGGGTGAGAAATTGCTGTCCCCACCTTTGTGCACACCACTAGAGTAAGGAGGGATATATCTGGACTTGACCTGGGCCTAGATCCCGCCTGTATATTGATTGGCAGCTCTCCTCCATGTCCCCCTTCACAGCTGTTGATGGAAAGACTGGGCTGGGGAACTATGGGAAGAAATGCTTGAGATTCATGAGTCCGGTCTAAAACCTTCCTTTCTTCTGATGGAAAACTGAGCCCCTGGTGGAAAAACAAATTGCTTGCCTTGGGCCTTTTCCCCAAGTCCCTGTTCTACCTTGACAAACGTCCACCTTTCTTATTCTGATCACTTCTATTACTTTGGAGGAGGGTACATTAAGGAAAATGTACTTCCCTTGAAGTTCAGTTTTCCCATGCAATTCTGCTGTGTGGAGCAGATCTTCCACCTCCCCCAAATAAAATTTGCCAGGGAGATCTCAGAGTACATTCAATGGCGTCCTTGAACCCTAACGAAACAAGGAGGGGGTATGTCAAGTGCAGAGAAGGGTGTCACCAAGAGCAGCTCCATCCATGGCTGACTTACAGGCTTCATTCAGTAAGGAGGGTTATCAAGATTTATTTTAAATGTTCAACTGAGTAATTTTAGTCTTGCTATGTAAGTAATAGGAAATTGTACAATAAACATGCACAAGTATATATAATTCAATCTGATTTGACAAAATAGTGCATTTCTGACTCAAAAAATTTCATTTTCTGTACCCCACCCCTACCCCAGATACTGCTGATGGCCCTTTAGAATGAAATCCCTAGAACTAGGTAGTGAGGGAGCATAGCCTTGAAGTGTTTAGATTTCACATTCTAGTCCCTTGTCTTAAAGTGTTTGCACAAGGAAAGCCCACAGAGGGTCTGTTGATCTACTCCGAGTGATCAGTGACTCTGCCTAGCAGAGAGCCATTATCTCCATCAGATAATGGCTGCTTATCATCCTTTAATCATCCTTTATTTCCTGCTTGATGGGGTAGGGGCAAATCCCTTTCACCGTCTAACTTGCGAGCAGTGACATCAGGAATTATGGTGCCTCGAGAGACAGATGCGTCTTGTAAAGGCTTATATAAAAAGGACAAACAGTACCCTCAGAGCGAATGACTTCAGAGTGTAGGAAACAACAAAGTGCTTGGCTAAGGGACCTGAAATAAAGGAAGGAGCGTGAGGTGTGTGTCGTGGAGTTGTCACACTGCTCTAGACTGAGTCTTTGGACTCCTGAAAACACCTGTGGTGTCAGTAAAGCCACGACACGGGTCTGAGCGCAAGGTAAACTGCTTACTCTGGCAAGCTATTCAACCTCACTTCTTTGCCTCCAAAATAAAGACAGTACTTAAAACATCACAGAGTTGTGAAAATTAAATTAAATATTATAGGTAAGCCACTAAGCCAACCCTTCTGCCTGTAAGACTATGTTCTTATTTATTTCAAGTCTTATCTGGAATTGTGTAAATAAAAATCCCCAGACTTTATTCTAAGATCAACCTATTTCTGGCAGGCAAAGAAAGCAGGGAATTATTTGGGGACATGGGGAACAGAGAGAATGATTTCAGGCTAACATTTGGCCCACATCTTTTTGACATTCACCTGTTGAAAGCCACAGAACGCCACTCTCTTCCCTTCTTCTCTGACCTCGGCTCCTCTTCAAATGAATGTGTAGCACCTAAATCATCCCAAGTCCCGTGTGATCAGAAACTAGCTTCCAGAATTTATACCGCTCTGCAGTAGCTGGTCACCTGACATTCAACACTATAGGAACCCCAGTACCCTCAGCGTCTGATAACCAAGGAAAAAAAGTTCATTCAAAATAAAAATGAGGCTAGGAGCATAGCTAAATTGGTAGAGTGCCTAGGTAGTCCTTCACAAAGCCCTGGATTTGGTCCCAGCACCACATAAAGCAACTATGGTGGTATATACTGGTAATCTCACCACGTGGGAGAATCGGAAAATCAGGTGTTCCATGTTATCCTCAACTATCTAGTGAGTCACAGGCTAGGCCAGGACACAAGAGACTGGTCTCAAAACAAAACAACAGCAGCCAAAAACAATTAAAATATAATGTATGGCAAACCTCAATAGCCTGTGCAACCCGTAGAGTAACTTGGAGAAATGGCAGGAGCTGCTGCCAGGAACAGGCCGAAGCCCAGAAGTGAAGCATTACCGTAGCTCCATGCACTGCAGGTTGCTTCACATTTAAACGAGAGAGATAGTTCCAGTACCTCCCTCATGGTGCTGCTGAGAAAAATGACCACATCGCAGGACACATACAATAAACATGGAGTGCTGCAGTTTTCCCATGTGCTGTCCTGGTTTCCGAGAAAGCGGACCACACATATAAGCCGTGTTGAATTCATCCAGCTCTATCATCCTCAACACTGGGAGAGTAGCGCCCGGAGGGGAAACAAAATAGTTTGGGCTGGTACATACCCTTTGCTACTCTGAAAGGCTATGAGCAAGATTATTTACCTGTCTGCCGAAGGATGCTGTTCATTTGTTTTTCTTAAAACAAGGATAAAGAGGTTCTTGCTCACAAAATGAACATGTTCTGTCAGTCAGTGTAACATGTAACATAAGTGCCTCTTGATTTCAAAGCAGCCAGTTCAATGATGGCAAGATGAGCATCTATTAAATGGAGAGAAGGGGAGGAGCAGTAGGCGGGTTTCCTCAGTCAAATCCCTCGTGATGTTCTTCACCCCAACTTTTAAGACACAGTAAGCAGCTGCTTGATGTTGCACAAGCTAGTCTCCCTCAGTAGCAGGAGAGTGACGTTTAACTTAAAGGGTCATTGGGAAGATTAAATGGGATGGTGTGTGGGAAGGGCCAAACTTAATGCTGACAAGTAGTGGGCAGGCATCCATTTAGCAAGTGTTCACTGAGCACTTGGCTCTTGGTGGGTTTGATAAACAAGGAAATAAGGTAATGGGGGATCCATGTGGGGCGTGGTGGTGGGGGTCTTGAAAATACTGTCGCACCGTTTTGTGTTACCTGATTCTGAATGGAAGGAGCTGTTCTGCAAGTGTGGGTTGTAGGTAACTAATAGTACACTAACCTCTCGCTTTTGTATGCCCTTCTGCCTTGAATACTAATTTTAATTACTAATAGGATATAATTACTAACGATCGACAGCAGTCTGAAACTATTTAGCAGAAACTTCTGTGTTTTGAAGGGCTGCATTCACCTAACATTTATTGTACTGTGAAGTTTCTTTGCTTACTCTTCTGTGCCCAGTTTCTAGGCTTAGCTTCTTCATAGATGTATACATAGGAGAATAGATGGAATTTTTAGGGTTCTGTATGGAAGGCCTTGAAATACATCCCTGGAGAAGAAGCCAGGACTTGGATAGAGCAGATTTTTATGTATTTGCATGCAAATTATGTCCACAGAGGTTTGCTGACTCCTCAGCTTCTGTGGAGAAGTGATCTTGGCCTTGAATTTGCCCATTGATCTGAGCCATCCTAACCTGTAACTGTCTGCTGCTGGGTTCTTTTTGAACTAATTATTGCACCTTATCTGTTTCCTTAGTTATGAATCAAATAAAATTCTTAAACACATTAATTTTTGTATGAGGGAACGATTTCAACTTTTTTCAGACAAACTCTTACAAGGTGGCCCTACCTTGTCTGGAACTTGCTTAGGGACTACCTGTCCTTCCACTTATAGCATCCTTCTCCCTCAGCCTCTGACTGCTGGAATTACGGGAGTGTGTCATCACACCCACCTTGATTTTTAACCCACTTGAAATTTACATGTAACCTTAAAAGAGTTTTGTATTTATGCTATTTTGAGCAATGCCACTGTATTAATATTTTTCTTATGCCATTGTTTCAAGGACATTGAATTGTAACCAGATCTTCAGCTGGGTTGTTGTAAACTCTAAGAAAAGATATGTTTTAACCCACCAGGGCGTCAAAGCCTTTATAAGTTTCCTTTTAGGATTTCTGATAATTCCTCTGTGCTCGGAAGGCACTTGCTATTTTGTGGCAGATGTGTTTAATCAGACGAGAAGTCACTTGTGTTAATTCCCTGCAGACGCATCCTTAAAGAGAAGGAAGGTGGTCAGAACACTGGAGAGACACTAGGATATATAGATTGAAATCATCAGATTAGGCCTGAAGGGAAGAAACCCACCTGTTTTTTCTGCTTGCCAGATTCCTTCCCTAGCTTCCTGGGGCCTGGTTTGGAATGTTGATGAAGAGGCTCTGTTTGGCCTAGGCATAAACTCACAGGCAGCTATCAGATTCCCTTTTATGCACAGTTAAGAATCTTTTCAGGTTGGAGGAGATTTCAGCCCCTGGCTGTGCCAAGTGTTCCTGTGGTAGCTGCTAAGTCACCTCAACTTCTCTGGCTTCAAACCCAGTATCTGTGAGGACTCTTTTCCCTGCCAACTTTAAAGACTTATTTTCATGAGCAAGGCACTCGCAATTTCTCAGAATATAAAATATTTTAAGCTACCTGGAATATATGTATGAATGGTTTCTGTTGGTCAGTTTCATGCAACAGCAATGTGTGTGCTTTACACGTCTGCAGGAATAAAGATCTTTTGAATATCCCTTGCAGGTGTTCCTTATTCTCTCTCTCTCTCTCTCTCTCTCTCTCTCTCTCTCTCTCTCTCTCTCTCTCTCTCTCTCTCTCTGTCTATCTCTCTCTGTGTCTCTCTTTCTGTCTCTCTCTCTCTCTCTCTCTCTCTCTCTCTCTCTCTCTCTCTCTCTCTCTCTCTCTCTCGGGAGTGAAAAGGCATTACCTTTCCCCTTGTTCCACTGAGGATCATGGTTAACATAGAGGCTCAAAACTGTTCAAAGTGCAGAGAATAAACATCCGTGGAGCGCTCGGTCACAAATGGGACATCTATCTAATACCTCCTCTCCAAGGCTCAGTGATTGTTGTTGAGAACAAGGTAGAAAGATTGGGAGAGCCATTGATCAGGAAAAATCAGGCTGGAACAATGTTTTCTGAACTTGGCAGGACCACTTGCACTGGAATACTCACAGTAGCTGTGGTTGTCTGCATAAGCCCCATTTAAGAGGATGCTACTCAATATCCTTGCATGAAAGATGAAAAGGAACCGGAATCCTCTCCCCTCACTAAGCTGCTATGGACTGTTTGTGGTTTCTGGAGTGGGCAGAGTCCATTCTCTCTAAGGGCGTGGCTACCGGTAGACAACCACACTAAGTGGGTGGTCACACACCCAGGATTCTATGGACAGCACAAATTGGGGCTGATGTGTTATTTTTTTAAAGACATTTGGAATGGGATGTAGACGGGGACAGATGTGGAGGAAGTTAGCAGAGGGAGCTGCGCATGAATACGATCAAGCTCTAGTTGATGAAATTCTTAGAGAATCAATAAAAATGTCTTTAAAATACACTAGTGATATTCATGTCCCTCAAATTTGACTATGGAATAAGGAATCTTTTTCAGTCTTTTTGAATGTGACTCTATGCAGTCACTGGCATTGTTCTGTCGAGTGCTGGTTTTTCTGAGCCTCCCTACCCCTTTAACCTTCTGCAATTCTTTTCCCTTTATTATGGGTTGTTACCCATAGGAACCAATGCGTGTGTAGTTAACAAGTGTCAAAAGAAGTGGAGGAATAACTTCTGTGATGCACCGATGAGAACACTAGTGTATTCCCCGGCATAACCACAGGAAAGTGCGGGCATCGTGTGGTCTTCTTTTCTCTACCTCTATATTTTGTGCCATTCTTTGCTTTGAGTGCCTCCCCAAGCATTTCTTCATATCTGCATAGTAAAATACCTAACATTAGGACCTGAGTTGTCTCTTATGATGTTTCAATAATAGCATTGATTTAAAGTCTTAATTCTTTTCAACAGAAAACTTACTCTCTACTTATTCACCGACTTTAAAAAAATTCTCAGCATTCTTAAACCAAAGGCTTAGATTTCTTGATTTGGAGGCTGTAATAGACTTCTCTAGTTGGAAAGGACTGTCAATGCTCTCCAAGGTTTGTTTAGCCAATGAAAAAAAAAACCTGAAAGTTGTGAAAAAAGACATCAAAATATTGACATTATCCCTGATACTTTTTAATGGCTGCCAATTGAATTTTTTTCATAAATGAATGTACTAAGATAATTTTCCCTCAAAAGCAGGCATCCCATCACTGACATTCAGTTCATGGCAAAAAAAAGAAAAAGAAAAAGAAAGAAAAAACAAGACTACCTCAGGGTACATGCCAGGACAGGATGTGGCACTGTGTCAAGCACATGCCATCCAGAGGGCAGGAGCATTAGTCAGGCAGTCTCTGACTAACCATCAAAATCAAGATGAATGTCCTTCAAGCAATCCTCCCAGGTAGTTCCCAGCCTCTCCTCCCCACTGTCCTTGGTTTGATGGCTATCCAACCCTTGCTTGAGCACTTCTTGGTGAACTGCGGAGCTAGAGAGTTGACTTAGCAGTTAAGAACACAGGCTATACTTTCTTAGTTTGGTTCCCAGGACCCGCATAGTGTCTGTAACTCCAGTTTCAGGGGATCTGATGCCCTCTGCTGGTCTCTGCTGGAACCAGGCACATATAAGGTATATATACTTCCATACATACAGGCAAAAATTCACACATGTGAAATAAAATAAATAAACCTTTTTAAAAGTTAAAACAAATATTTCAAAAAGATTAGCCTTTTATGACATCAAGTAATTCCCAATAGTCAGAAACTTAACATGTACACACACAACTATGAAGATGAAGAAGAAACTGCAAGATAAACGGAAACTTTGGAATTTCATGGTAATAGGAACAATTTCATCAAATGCTTATTTGATGTAGTAGTGACAGAACTGAAAGGACAATTGTTCCATTAAATATCCAGCTAACAGTTTAAAAAACTAGATATTTTTCTCCTAAAACTCAGAGCAAAGCAAGAAGAGATATTCTTCCCATCTACCAAACATGTGCACAAGATTATGCATGGGAAACAAAATAAGTTAAAAAAAACTAAAGACCTGATGTAATGAGAAGTTCAGATACCAAACTAGGACCAAAGGTTGCTGTAGACGCCATGAAAATGGCTCTTTTGTGCATTTTGTGAGCATAGTAAAGTACCACATGGCTGGGCAACCTGAGCTTTTAGAAAGTTAATGCCAAACTTCAGATGATGCTTCTATCCTGTTCTGAGAGATTTCTTCAGGGGAATTGGAAATAATTAATTCCTAATAAAGGTTTAAGTCCACTAATATTGGAAGGAGCTCTACTTAGAATAGCCAGAAAATCTCACCAACCCTTATGTCTATCAAGAGAGAACAGATAAGATAGGATATACTCACCCTCACATAACTACTCAGAGAGAAAACCAACTGCAAATCAATGTAAGGTTTGAAGCACGTGTTGTACTGAATGCAATGAGCTTGATACAAAAGAAGCACACAGTACGGGATTCTAATTGTATGAAATTCTGTGACAGAGAAGATCCACCTGCAGTTATAGTGGTTCAGTCAATAGGTCCTGGGGTAGAAAGTGGATGGGAATGGCCTGCAAGGAAGAGTAAAGGGGCTTTCCCTAGTGGTGAAAATATTTTAGAGCTTTATCAGAAGCTTTCATTTGCTACTTCAAATGTGTGGGACTTATTGTATGTAAAAGTTATGTATCCATAAGTTGGGTTTTTAAATATTTATTTTATGTCTTTGAGTGTTGTCTCAACATTAATATGTGTGCACTATGTGTGCTTCTAGTGTTCTTGTAGGCAAGAAGAGGGCATCAGATGTCCTGTAACTGAAGTGACAGATGGTTATGGGGCACCATGTGGGTACTGGGAAACAAACCCTGATCCTCTGCAAAAGCAGCCAGTGTCTTCATTGAGCCATTGCTCCAACCTCCTAGGAAGCTGGTTGTTAAGAAATGATGCACCTCCCTGAAATTTCAAACAGCATACTGATTTAAGGGAGAAAATGACAGTATTATCTTACATGTTTCTATCCTGGCTATAGTGTCACGTATAATCAGATTGAGTGGATATTGATTTTAGAATCATCTCTGTGTAATAAAGTTATTTACAGAAAGATTGAGTTTGTAAATCCACTTTATGCATTTCTTTCCTCTGGAAAGAATAATCTGAATATACAAAGCCATTCTTATAAAAAAAAAAAAAAAAAGACGTTGTCTTGCCATTTGTGCAAGATGACTATCACTGAAGAACAAAACTCCATTGCCTTCTTAGAATTCTGTCCATCTGGTTATACATCAGTGCGTCCAGGACTTTTAGATATCCCCAGTGAGTCAAACTGTGAAACATTGTCTGGAACGTACAATTGTCACCTTTACATCTTATCTATTAACATTTTTAAATTAAAAACTGCTCTCACACCATTTTAGAGGGCAGCTTTTGCTTAAAAACAAAACTTGAGATTTAAAACTGAAATAAATTTGGCTTTAAGAAAAACACATCATTTTTATTTTTCCTCACAGTGTACGGCCGCTAATGCAGAGAAACTACTGCAAGGGCAAACACTGATTTTCCAAATGCAAGATTCATTTAATATTAGTCCTAATGCTTGGCGAGTTGCAGTGAAAGTTGCCACCACTTGAGCTATTTGTTTCTTAAGAACGGAAGGAGTGTGTGTACTATGGAATCGTCCTGCATTAGAGGTCCTCTGGCATCTTACATGATAACGGTTGTGTCCGGGTAACTCTGAAGGCTTCTCAACAAAGCACTAGAGTATCTTATGTGCAGATGCCATGGACTACCGAGCTCAGTGCCTGAACTCACTGGTCAGTGCTACAGAATAAGCAGCTCTTAACAGCCTTGCACATTTTTTACTGGTAAGGAAGGACAGATTGGTGTTCAGTAAGCCACTCAAAATATGTGAAGGAGCTAGCTGTGCACTTATGCACCATTGCACACACCCCCATACCAACTTGTTGTTAGGACCAGATGGTTAAAACATGGCAAATACTTAGAATGGTACTTGGCACATTGTAGGGAGGGCAGTAAACAGTATTATTACTATTTAATTTTTTGAGACAAGGTTTCTCTATGTAACTCTGGCTATCCTGGAACTCACTGTGTAAACCAGGCTGGCCTCAAACTCATAGAGACCCACCTATCTCTACCTCCTGACTGCTGGAATTAAAGACATGTGCCACCGTGTCCAATTTTCATGATTACCATTCTTAATCTGTATTTAACTAACTGATAGACATTTAACGAGAATGATAGCACTGAAGAAGATAGGATGGAGCTGTCCAATTAGTGAAGAAGAAACCATGGTATCGCTGTTGTATAGTGTCAGTCTGGAAGGAGTCTCTTCCCATCTTCTGTCTGTTTGCACGATCGCAGTCAGAATCACAAAGCCAATTTGCAGAAGAGAATACAAGTTTCCAGTTTCTAGACTATTTCCAGAGCTAGGTTGAGTTGCTCAGGGAGAAGAGGCCATGCATTCTCGTGAAAAGTCCATAATTTTCTGTATTAGTTACTTTCCTGTTGCTATGGGAAAAATACCACCACCAAAACCAACACGGGTTTTGGCCTGTGGTTTCATAATGGCAAGAGTAGGAAGCTGGTTGAACACATTTCATCCTCACACAGGAAGCAGAGAGAAAGAGCAGGAAGAAGGGGCAGGCTGCAAGCCCTCCATGCTGTCCTTGGTGATAGACTTCCTCCAGAAAGGCTCTATTTCCTGAAGGCTTGATAACCTTCTCAAGGGGTTTATCAATGGGGACCCAGCATTCAAATACAGGAGCCTGTCGGGGGCAGTTATCATTCAAAACCACCACCATGACCATCAAATTCCAAAGAGCAGCGTGAAGGTCTTATGAAAATGGACTTTATCCATTTATTCTTCTCCCAGAAGATTTTGTATTTTCTATCACTAGGTTACCTCTATGGTCTCCTATCAGAATATCTATATTATATATTATGACATAGTACATAAAGTATATATATTGAGATACTATATTAAATAACACCAAATCTTTGTCTTTTACTTAAATATTGAATATTGAATTTTCTGCTCCCCTCTGAAAAATTAAGTCAATTTTGCCTGAGGGTTCTTCACTGTCCCCACTTGCTTTTTGACTCATTTCCTCTTAATCATTTTTTTTTTCTTAAAAAGTCACTGTGAAAATTGTTTGGGTTTTGTTTGTTTGGGGGAAAGTTCTGGAGTCAGATTGTATCATCAGAAAACCCGTTGTTTTTCTCTCATTTCCCTTTGAAAATTAAAATCACACATGTTCATCACAACAGAGACCTAGACCACATGGTCAGAACCCCTGTAACTGTCTTACTGGGTTCAGAGATTAGGCATTTATAGACAGTTAGACAGCTGGACCAGGGATTCCTTTCCTCTGGGTGTCATTGTTATCTATATTACTGATGGAAGACCCTGAGGTCTGCATATGGGAGCTAATTATGTCTAAAATCCTACAGAATTGCCACAATGATGTGCAGCTGTCTTCGAGAAGTCTTTGCTAGCAGCATTCTCAGGACATTTTCTTTAAACTTTTATGCCTCCCGTTGAGATTTTCTTCAATTACCTTATTAGCTTTAGGATAATGTTACTGTTAGAATCAGCTTGACAGGCTTTCTATTTTTGATCATTATGAACAACCAGAGGAAGAGTGGACCGTGGCAAGTCTGCAGTTTATTCCAACCCCCTGAGAGTTTACTCATTGTGACCTTGACCAAACCTTTCTTTGTCTTGGGTTTCCTTTTCTTGGAAATAAGATTATGGTAATTCATCTCACAAAGTTGGTATCAGCTCTTCCTGTAGGTGATCTGTATTTGTATGAACTCTGTACAGAGTCTTAAGTAAAGCAAATCACTTTTCAAGTAGTAGATTATAGAAGTGAATTATTTGTGTGTACATGCACATATGTATTTATGTATAGATGTGTTATGGTTATGATATGAAACTTCTCCCTAAACGGTTCATATTTTGGATGCATGGTCCACAGATGGTAGAGCTACGGAGAGGTGGTTGGATCAGGACGGCATTAATTTTTTGAATGTGTGAATCCGTTGATAAATTCAAGTTGTTTGGGCTATTGCAGGATGGGGCCTATGGATCTCTCCTTGAAAAGTTATCCACAGTTAATGGAGGCTGAGGTAAGAGGAGTCATGCTCCTCTGTGGTGTAGCTGTGAGTAAATTGCCCTTGCTTGGGACACAATGCCTCCTCTTTAGGTCATGCAGGAAACCCTAACTAAATACAGTGGGTCACCAAAAACCAGGCATGAAAGTAGGAGAAGCATACTTGTTGATAGGAAGAAAGGGTTTGGCAGGAATGAGAAGGGCATAAAGAGAATAATGGAGGAACAAAGAATAAATGGAAAATTCATAGTAAGATCCCCAAAGAAATAAAATGGGGCCAAATTAGAGGAAACAGACTAAAGACGGTGTCTCTTTAAAGGGTGTACCTTGTTCCTGGTCCTTCTCTGCCTCCTGTCCCCCATGAGGACACAGTCCACACCCCAATCTACCACATACTGCACACTATTCAGCCTCATCAATTATGGGAGCAGAAGCAAAGGATCCAAGTGATAATGGTCTTTGACCTGTGAAACCATAAAGTAAAATAATTTTCCCTTCCTTAGGTTCCCTTCCTCGAGTATTTTGTCACATCAATTAAAAGCGACTAGCAGACTGTGTACAGTTTTTCTTTTTGTGTAAAAAAGAATATGTCAATGATCTAATTAGCATTCATTTTTTTTAAAAAAAATATTTTGTATGGTGTTCTGCCTGCGTGTATGCCTGCACGTCAGAAGAGGGCACCAGATCTCATTATAGATGGTGGTAAGACACCATGTGGTTGCTGGGATTTGAACTGAGGACCACTAGGAAGAATGACCAATGCTCTTAACCTCTGAGCCATCTCTCCAGCCCCTATTTAACATTCTTAAGCATCCTAATCAGCTCCAGTTTCTAAATCTCACTGGACTTTTGCTTTAGCTAATGCAACTTAGTTTTTTTTATTAAGAGTAGGTCCAGACCTCTGGTTTCTGAAGAATAACATCCACTAAGGGGTCTACCTGGGTTTCCAGATTGGAAATAGAGTTTTCCAGATGTTCTAGGTCTCTGTCTACTTGAACACTGAGTTCTTTGAAGTTTTGAGCCCCTACAATTATGGCTGAAGTTCCAACTGAAGTGAAGCCTGCAATATGTGCACCCACCAACAAGGGAATGAGAATGGAAATAGCTTCCCATGCATGGGCAAGCCGAGAACCTAGATTTGGGTGGGCCCTGCCCTTTTCATTGTTATAGGTGAGTACCTGCGGTATGACATACACGAGAATGCAAAGGAGTGAGGTCTCCTTCAGTGTAAACAATCCAGAAGTGTTTATTTGTTTCAGCTGTTAATGCAAGCAAGCCGGGTAGTCTCTGAAGCCTAGAAATAAACTAGACTGTGTTTCCTGGAGTAAATTTGCATGTGCATAGAGAGAAATATCTAAGTGGAATAGTGGTAATGTCTGAGTGGGATTCCTGGTTCCCCCAGAGAAACCATATTAGCTTAGTCCTATTTACATTTGTCAGGATTGGAAGCGTAACTTACTGTTTGATTAATTTTCTTCAATAATGGATTCACAGCCCTAGGAGTGTGACCTCTTCCGCTGTGGCCTCTTCCCCAAGTTGCCTCTGAATGTAATTTTTTGCAGAAAGTCACCTGAAAGTAGGTTGTGTCTCAGCGCATAGATTGCCTGTGACTTCCCTGATTTCAGTCTTTCTTAATTTCCATACCCAGAATCTTGGCTTTGTGGGAGGTATGGGCCTTTCCCACAGAAAGATGAAGACAAAATATGACAATCATAGTCCTAGGGCCTTTGTCAATCTTATCTTCAGCGGGTTTGAGGACCTGGTGATGACCTACCTATCATCCTCTGTAACCTCCTTCCACTGGGTGTGGCAGATCCATGGGGTAACACCCATTACCTTCACTGCTATGGGGATCATGGGGATCACAGGGTATGGGTCTTTCTATGTTGGCTTCAAATGCTAGGTTGGGATCTTCTTTATTCATGTAAGATCCCTAGATTGGAACTTGTGGGCAGGTTCAGACACAGGCAAGGATGCAGCCCCTTAAACTGTCTGATGAATAGGCCTCTGGGCTTGATGCAGGGTCTTCAGGGACTTGAGAAGGACCTCATTAGTAATTTGGTCATATGAACATCTTTTAGTTTATGGTGGCTCCTAAACATAATTTCAGATGGAGTGAAGCCTTGATATTGAGTCTACTTGAAAGAAGTGTGTGGTGGTTTGATAGGAATGGACCCATATATTTATGTGTTTAAATGCTTAGTCATAGGAAGTGACACTATTAAGAGGTGTGGCTTTGTTGGTGTAAGTGTGGCCTTGTTAGAGGAGTATGTTACTTTGAGGGTTAATTTTGAGGTATCACATGCTCAAACTAGGCCCAGTGTGGTTCACTTGCTTTTCCTGCTGTGTATGGATACAGACATAGAACTTTCAGCTCCCTCTCCAGCACTGTGTCTGCCTGCATGCCACCATGCTTCCCACAATTAAGATAATTGATTAAACCTCTGAACTGTAAGCTAGCACCAATTAAATGTTTTCCTTTATAAGAGTTGCCTTGGTCATGGTATCTCTTTTTTTATTTTTTTATTTTTTTGGTCATGGTATCTCTTTACAGCAATAGGAACCATGACAAAGACAGAGGGCAAAGGTAGGAGGATGACCCATATTTTACTGATTTCAAGTAATACAAACATATATAGTTTGGGACCTTTGCCAGATTTTGGGAAACTTTTGCCAGGCCATTGTCAGACCGCAGGAAGAGGGCCAAACTGAACCTAGGAGTCAACTCTTGGAGGAATTTTTTGGTGACCACTGAGGCTGTCTCTATTTGGGAAGATAGGTTTCCATGTATCCAGAGAAGGTATCTATAAAAACTAACAAATACGTATGGCCAAGAACCGTGGGTTTTATCTCTGTAAAGTTAGCTTTCCAGTGTTCTCTCTTTGGGAGGTGGGGATGCTAGTTAAAGTATATAATATCTGGGCCTGAGTAACTTAGCCATTTTGGATGCTCCCAGATGGGTAGCTTGGTGGAGGTTGGTGACCAATTGTCTGCAATTCCATAGCAGTAGGGAGCATGGGTCTCTTATTTGGCATCTTTGACATTTGCGCATTTGTGTGTAGTTTGAGTGCTGGAGCTATTTGGGTTCAGGCAGGATAACTAAGATCTGGAGGAGCTCCAATTGTTCTAGGGCTACCTTTCTAGCAGTCAAGTAGTTGGATGACAACTGGCACTCTATGGATGGTCAATCCTGGTGGGTTATCCTCAGCTCAGACTCCAGGGTATTACTGTGACAAATTCTGCAAGGATCCCTAAACTTGAGCGTCATTTTTGGGTACCAGATTTGGTTGGAGGAAGTATTCCTCCAACAGGGGAGGTCACAAGAATACGGGCTGGGAGCTGAGCAGGATTTAAAGTGAGGTGAGCAGTAGCCTACTCTAAAGGATATGGTGTGCTGTAGATGTTTCAATAAATCTCTACCACTAGGGAAAAGGAACAGTCTGGCATAATTAAGGAGTGGGTCAAAGTACCTTACCCAAGTCCATCATCTGAGAAGTTAGCCAGGGGAAAAGTGTCCTCTTGCTGCTTTGATGGTTTTCCATTGAGACATCAGTGCTTTGAGTAGCTCTGCAAGGACTGAGTGGGCTGCTGCTGTGTTAATCAGTAATTTAACAGCTTTGCCTCCTACCTTTAATGCTACACTGAGCTCCTAAAGGCTCGGTAGAAGGGAACCCTGGCCCTGTCGTTCCTTACTCAAATGAAGGTCAGGGCATCCTTCCCTCTTCTGATTCAGGCAGTCAAGGCAGTCATTCTTCCCGTGTTTTTCTTTCTTTCTTTCCTTCCTTTTCTTTTTTTGTTTTTTTTTTTTTTGTTTTTGTTTTTGTTTTTGTTTTTGTTTTTGCTTACAATAAACACATTGGTCCCTTTCTAGCCTTTTTTTCTTTCCCAGTGTCTTCGGTTTCCCCCTCTGGGAAGCCTTTCATCAATCTCCCTGAGTGCTGCCACCACTGCTCTGGTCAATTTCTTGTTTTGCTTTTCTACAGAGTCAAAGTGTTTATAAACTTTGAGCAACCTCCAGTAACTGGGACCTCTTCATACCCTCAAACCCTTCTAGCTTATGAAGTTTCTTTCTACTATATGGGTCCAGTTGTGTAACAAAAGCAATACTGGTTGCCAGCAGGTTGGCTAGTGCATACGGGTCTATGGGATTGAACACACCCAGTAAAGTTCACAGAGTCTCTGCAGCAACCCAGCAGGTAACTTGGGAGCTGTTGTGTAACCTTATGAACACCAAAGACTAAAGACATTGGTGCATTGGTGGATTTTTTTTTTTTTTTTTTTTTTTAGCAGCTGCCTTCAATCCTCCTAACAGGTCCTGGCAAAAGTTGTTCAGAACATCCTCACCTTTGTTTGTGTTGGGGTCCCAGTCAGGTCAGGCAGAGGGAAGAATCCACTCTCCTGAGGCTGTATTGTCCTCAAGAGGTCCTCTTCCTGGTCCAAGGGCAGTGTTTCTACTCTCAAGCTGGCTCTTGCCCTCTCCTCAGTCATGAAGCGGGTGGCCAGGAGCTGTTGGGAATGTAAAGGATAAATCTCAAGGAGACTAATGAGAACCTGAGGTTTTTCAGAGGACGGTGAGTTCTGAGTTATCCAGTTATTCAGATTATTGGTTGAAAAGTAAAAATAAACCAAAAAATGGGTGGGTAGAAAGAAAACCTTTGGTCCTGGTCTCACTGGGAGTACCTCCCTTAGAAGGAGGATAAGGGCTTCCTCAGCCCCGGGGAAGTTCCTCCCAGAGCCCCCATTAGCCAAATCTATTCCACATGTAAAGGAGAAAGGGGGCCCGAGGTAGAAGAGAGAAACTACCTTCCTCACCCCAGCTAAGGGAGCTAATCTTCCTCCACAGCATGACCATGGGTCTCACAGGGGCATATGGAGGGGGAAAGGCAACTTCCTCTGGTGAGGCTGAGAAAACAGACAAGAGGTTTGGGTTTCTGAGTAAGCTAGCCAAACCAAGAAAATTCAGGTCCTCTACAAGAGGACAACACAGGTCTGAACCTCCCCCCGGGGATGGGATCTTGCACTAGAATACAACTCCAGTGTCTGGTTTGTCGTTCTGTCTTTTGCTGTGATAACCCAGTACCTGGCATAAAATGGGCACCTAATAGTGTTGACTGGATTAATTCAGTCTTCTTGCTCTGATGGTCTTAACACTGAAAGCCTTTCATCACTTCTGCTAAGGACATTCTGATTGCTTTTCCTTCAGATTTGCCTCCTCTTCCCAGAGTTCATCCTACCCTTTGCTGTCCACAGCTTCTAATAATTGCTCTCTATTGACATTCTAGTCTGTCTTCCCATGTCATTCTTAGAGACGTCCTGCTTTACGGTTTTAAAGAGCTTCTTGTTTGGCCCTGCGCTAAGGCATAGAGTGCCGTCTTTAAGCATGGCTGAAGAAGTGTGCTGAACAGACTCTCCCAACTTCGAGTCCTCTAATCCCTAGGGCAGATCTTCTCGGGATATTTTGGTAAACTGTGTCTATAACGGGGCTCACTTCTGGAGTGACCGGCAGAGTACTATTCAAGCTCACATCATCTGACAAAAACCTTTTCAG
The DNA here is from genome assembly GCF_903992535.2 of Arvicola amphibius. Lineage (NCBI taxonomy): Eukaryota > Metazoa > Chordata > Mammalia > Rodentia > Cricetidae > Arvicola > Arvicola amphibius. The sequence continues at coordinate 15,695,101 of NC_052055.2, read as the reverse complement.
TCCAGTGCCATTTTGTTGAGTAGAAATGAACACCTCTTATCTGAAAAACTTCTCTGTAGGTTGGAAGGACAGAGGTGTGTAATCTGTCACACTGTAAAGATGGCAAGCAGTGATTTGCCTGTGTTTCGAAGTACAGTATAAACAGAGTATATACACGTATTGTACACATTTGGATGCAAAAATGCTACATTTTAGTCTTTGATGTTTTGTGGCAGTTTAACGAACCCAAGACGGCATGAAGATATGAATGTATATTATCTCAGAGATTACAGCCTGGATTGGGGAATAAGAACAGCAAGTGACTAATGTATGGTTGGTTGAAACTGTGTAAATTCGCCAATGCTGAGCACTTCTGACCAACCGTGACAGTTGCATGAGGGTTGGCACAACAGTGGAATAGTGCAGCCACTATTTATTTATTTATTTTATTTTCTCTTTGCATTTTTTTCTTTTTTTTATTTATTTTTAATTAAAAATTTCCGCCTCCTCCCCTCCTCCCATTTCCCTTCCCCCGCTCCACTCCAAAGAGCAGTCAAAGTTCCCTGCCCTGTGGGAAGTCCAAGGTCCTCCCCCCTCCATCCAGGTCTAGGAAGGTGAGCATCCAAACAGACTAGGCTCCCACAAAGCCAGTACTTGCAGTAGAATCAAAACCCAGTGCCATTGTCCTTGGCTTCTCAGTCAGCCCTCCTTGTCAGCCACGTTCAGAGTCCAGATTGATCACGTGGTATATCAGTCCCAGTTTAACTGGCCTTGGTGAGCTCCCAGTAGATCAGGCCCACGGTCTCAGTGGGTGGGCACACCCCTCGCGGTCCTTACTTCCTTGCTCATGTTCTCCCTCCTTCTGCTCCTCATTTGGACCTTGGGAGCTCAGTCCAGTGCTCCAATGTGGGTCTCTGTCTCTAGCTTCATCCATCGCCAGATGAAGGTTCTATGGTGATATGCAAGATATTCATCAGTATGGCTATAGGAAAGGGCCATTTCAGGCTCCCTCTCCTCAGCTGCCCAAGGATCTAGCTGGAGACATCTTCATGGACACCTGGGAACCCCTCTAGAGTCAAGACTCTTGCCAACCCTAAAATGGCTCCCTTAATTAAGATATATACTTCCCTGCTCCCATATCCACCCTTCCTCCATCCCAACCGTCCCATTCCCCCAAGCTCTCCCCATCCTCCCCTTCTCACTTTTTTCTTCCCATCTCCCTTTACCCCCATCCCCATCCCCACCCCCCCAGTTTCCAATTTTTACCTGGCAATCTTGTCTCCTTCCAATATCCAGGAGGATAACTATATGTTTTTCTTTGGGTTCACCTTCTTATTTAGCTTTTCTATGGTCACAAATTATAGGCTCAGTGTCCTTTATTTATGGCTAGAATCCACTTATGAGTAAGTACATACCATATTCATCTTTTTGGGTCTGGGTTACCTCACTCAGGATAGTGTTTTCTATTTCCATCCATTTGCATGTAAAATTCAAGACGTCATTGTTTTTTACTGCTGAGTAGTACTCTAATGCGTACATATCCCATACTTTCTTTATCTTTTCTTTCATTGAGGGGCATCTAGGTTGTTTCCAGTTTCTGGTGCAGCCACTATTTAAAGGGCATCAGTAACAATAGTTTCTGTGTATTATCTGTGTGGCAAATACTATGTCACACTACTGGCCTCTGACCTCATAGTAAATGAGTGAATATAGCAGCTATTTTGCAATACAGCTTTATCTTACAAGAATAAGTTTAACAGACCAGATGTGGTAAACAGTCTACAGTTTGTCAAACCTTATTCTGACTTCTCTGCTTGTGAGTGTTGTTGGCAACAGAAACTAGACTACATGGTTTCCATAAACTTCTACTGTGTTTCACTTCTTTGTACATTCGGTGTAGAAAACTTAAAATCTACATACAAAACTGGAAATATTATATTCTTCAAATTCCTCCACTAATTCTGAATTAGGCGCTTACACAAACATTGGACACTCATCCTGTTCTTGTTTCCTCTGCACAAATGTTTATTGCTAAGGAGTAGCATTATTCCTTACAAGATGGCAGAGTCTTCTCTTTTCCACTTGAAAAACAGCTGGTGATTGTACTTCTGTGTTGTTATCATGTACTTGTTACCTGTGTTTTCTTGCCTTTTTTGTAGTTACTGTCTGGATGTTGTCTACTTTCCAGAGGAACTGTATGTCTGGTCCCGTTCATTTTCCATTCAACACCTATAATACACTCACTCTTTCCTGACCATAGCCATGTCTCAGATTCTTGCATAGTGTCATGGATATATCTACCTCATATTTAAGTGCACACAGGCACACACATGTGTGTGTATATATTTGTGTGTGTGCAAGCACTTACACACACAACACATGCCAAGCACAGCTTCTTAAAACCCTTGATCTAGTCTCCATGACTCAGACAGGAGAGTGACAATTATCTTTCTCTAGCATTGGTTCTTCAGATATTGGTCAGATTCCTTCACTCTTTCCACATCTGTGACCAGCCACAAGTAATGACCCCAGCTCTCAACAAAAATGAGTGCCAGTTTAGCCCAAACTGAGTCCCCATCTTTGGAGAATGTGTAATTTCTTTGATTGTGCTTTTTCTATCTGTTACCTTCTTTCCCAAGGCTTCCCCAAAGGAAAAGCCTGCAAGGCTTTTCTTAAATTCATTAAATTTTCAGCGTCTTTCCCCAGCAGTTGTACACAGCCCGTAACCTAAGCCATGAGGACATTAGAATTCCTTTCGGGGGAGAACAGACCATGAGCAGTTTTTAAAGGTCACATGTTAGGCCCTGTCCTTCTTCATAAATCTTTCAGTGGATGATGAGGCAGAGCCATCAGCAGGCGGAGGGGGTCCTATATTCATTCCAGAGTCATCTTAACCCCGAACCTTCAATTAAGTAATAAATTCACAGTGATGATCAGCTGAGCACATAGAAAAGGGGAAAGGGGGACAAGAAATTTGGCTCTGTAAAATATGCCCGCGTTAAGTCCCAGACGCACTAACCGAGCCCATGGAGCAGATGGGAAGGATGAAATGGCAGGCGACAGGTGCTGCTACACAAGGTGCAAGGGAGACCACTGGTGGCCCGAAACGAGTTCCGAACACGGTTGTCAAATGTCCTAGATGTTCCCAGACTCTCTCGAGCGTTGTTAGGTGTAAAGAAATCTCCCGTTGAGATGTGGATCACATTTGAAATTGATTGAGTATCGTGTCCCGGATTATCTGACCTTAGAACCCCGTGGGTGGAATGTTAGTGTGGGTCCCTTTTCAGATGGTCTACAGTTCGTGTGTTTAAAACAAAGAAGGGGGATAAGGAAGAGAGCGCAAAAGTGGAAGGAAATAAAGGAAGAAAAATAAATGATACCGATAGACTTAATCATAGACGTGAATGAAATTGTCAAATGGTTAGAAATGAAAAGAAATTAATCTCAAAAGAAAAAAAAGCAGAAAGGGGAATTTGACCCAGATTCCATTGCCAGCAGATGGCAGCACTCTGCTCTCCTGATACTTAAGACTAATTTTTTTCTATTTTTTTTAATTCACTCTAAGAAATATTCTGCCATCTCTACTCTCATTATTTTGCCCCAGCCTTATTTACCTACCATAGAACTGCTAACCTGTTGCTTTTAATATGCAGTTTGAGGTGGGGGAGTATTTTATATCAAGGAGAGGATTGTCTTAAGAGAGCCAATACTCTTGTGATATATCTATTTTAGACATCATCATTTGAGATTATGTAATGCTGAAGTTATTATTCAACAAGAGAAACTGCTACCTTTAATTACAAGTAGGAAAGACACAAAAATTATCTCAACATCATTTTTGAGATCTCTAACAAAGCCGCAGAGACAGAGTAACTGAAAGCAATAAGGAAAGCAGTCCTCGCTGAAGTGCCACATGTTGGGGTCGTATCTGTGCACGTGAGTGCGTGCATTTACCAGATGATAAAAAATATTCTGGTACTTTATTGCTGTCATTTAAGAACTAGTTGACTTTCCTTTGGGATGTTTTCGTGGTTCACATCTCTTCTTGTCACGTTTGTTGTACACATTTGAGTTGGCTTTTCTTAGAGAGGACAATTTAAAAGAATGGGTAAAAATTAAACTGGATTTGCGAACAGGTCTCCTCTGCTCCCTGGAAGAAGCGACACTAGAAATGAATGTTTCATAAAATACTCAGGGCAAGGCCATGCTAGATTCAGAAGATCAGAGACCCACTTTGAAACATTGTGCTTTAAAATGAGTCATTTCGAGCATCCCTTAATAAATACTAATTTAGAAGTCACAAGTGAGCTACCTTTCATCCTAGAAAGGATCCATAGTAGACACTGGAGACATGGGAGCAGAGGGGATAAATTCACAGACTGAGCGGCCTGGATGTGCTGTGAGCTCTGTGCTTGCCAAGAAGTACAGGGCAGGTGTTCATCCAAAATGAGTCTCAGACTCCTCATCTGCAGAGCAATGCAGTTGGAATAGAAAATTCTCTCAAGATGCTTAAACAGTAAGATTCTAAATTGGGCATTTAGCAGTTGAATATTAAATAAATCATTGTTAATAATACGTTATTATGCGAGATGATACTGCGAATTGCACTACTCACACTAATTTATCTAATTTTGTTTCAGTACCCACTTATATCTTACAGTGTAAGAAAATAATAACATTTCTTTTCATTGCAAATATCCACTATTTTGGCCCTTTTATTTTAGGGGATGTTTTTTTCTTTATTCTGGCCATTTGTTTACTTACTGAATATCTCATAGTTATTTCTTTTGAAGTTTAATTATTTACTGATTAACTAAGTAATTTGTAATTTATTATAAATTGCTAAATACAAATCATTCATTACCTACTAATTGTTTAATTATCTTTAAATTAGTGCTCATTAATTTACTCAATAAACATTTGCTGAGCTATTACTGGAGGGCTAACTCTGGTAGAACGGAGACACGGAGAAGACAAAGAAAGAGACGGGGCTCATTGTGTAAGGGTGTAACGGTGTTCTGAAGCCGAGTGTTTACAAGTAGGACTCTCACGTCCCAAGTTTTCTCCGCTAACCCCATTCTGCATAGCTCCATTGTTTTAACTCCAGAAAGTATAGCACTTTCCCCAAAACCACATTGGCCAAATTGCTAAACACTTCTCCAGACAGGCAAACACTCTGAAAAAAAAAAAAATTCAAAACACAAACACATTAAGTAACTCAACAAGATGAAATGTTAGTCTTAGATAATCAAACAGCATTCAGTGATGACTCTACACATACATGTAGGTATTAAGAATTTGAGGCTGGTGAACAAAATAGAGACAAATGCAGATGCTACAGTGGTGGCAAACAAGCTTGGAGGAGTTCATCGGGGTGAGGCTGGCTGAGAGGCCTCCCTCTGATTCTAGCTCTCTGGTTGTCCTCAGCAGCACTGGCCAGGTTAGCCAAGCCTTAATGAGTGAAACTGTGTGCCAGAAAGTGACTTGATTTCCACGTAAGGCAATCTCCACAATCTGGGATTTTGGCAGCGGTAACATTTAGCTCAACGAGCTCCCTGTTATTTTAGATGGAGCCAAGTCTTCGCTATTTGATTCCGTTCACGTTTAAGGGCTTCCTTGAATCCAGCTGACTCCCGAGGGCCCGTGAGAGGTGATGGAATAGAATGACAGTGTCACTGATCATCCTGTCCCAGAATTTGAGTGACATTCCCTGATTGGGTGGCGGGGGAGGGGGGGGGGATGGTAGTGCCTTCTGGTCAAAATTCTTTCCCTTCTCTTCTAACTTAATTAATAGTAACAATTAATTTAGTTAGTAATCGGGAATCTAATCATTTCTTATCACATGCTCTCTTCTCTCTTGCATCCCGCACTTAATGTCATCACACTGATTTAGATGAGTAAAACCCGTAGCCAACTGCCTCTTTGATTCCACTTCAGGAGAACCGTTGAGTTCGTGGTCCCACTGTCCCTAGTCTGGTGGAAATAAGTCTTGTTCTCTCCTTCTTTATAGCTCTGACCACTGATGTCTGTTCTTTGCTGTGATGTGGGAAATGGCACCAAAAATCTTTAAAGCACACGGGGAAAGTCTCACCAGATAAATGACCTTGAGAGAGGACTGCAGTGGACGAGCTATTTGAGTTATTTGAGGCCATGGGCTTTGTCCATCACGGGAGCCTCTCTCTTCAGTCTCACAAGGGACAGGCAGATTCCAGTGTGAGCTACCACTTCGGCTCATGGAATGTGACCGGGAGACTTAGCTGTCTGCCATGTGTGGGCAGATTGGACAGCTCATCCTTAGAACGTACTGAGGAATGGAGACTGTTTATGCTAGAATAGGTTACTGGAGGCCATGGGCTGGAAGGAGATGTAATTCTACAAAAACCTCACCAAGAGTCAACTCTCTGGTATGCTCATTTTGAACATAAAGCAGAAGACACAAATTCTTCTTTAGTCTTTTTTTCAAGTTAAGGACAACCTTTTGTCCAAAAGTCTCTCCTGTTATTTTTATAGCACAAGCAACTAATTATCTCTAATAGTCTACACACACACACACACACACACACACTCCACCACCATCAATGCCACCACTTGGCAGTAGGGTTGTTTTTAACCTTTCAAGTAGTTTCTCCTCAAATTGTCTGAATACAGTAGGAAGCGTGACCATCATGGCAGTGTGGATCTTTTATATCTATCTTAATTCTTGGTTGGGTACAAGTTAAACAGTAAAATATTTTAGATGGAAAGTGTGTGGTGGTTCTTCATATCTCTATGAAAGGGTCCCTGGAAGAAATGTCTGTGAAGAATCATTTCCCCCCTTTGTCCTAAAGACTCCTCAGTCTTCCTGTGCAGGACCATAGCTAATTAGGAGCTTGCACTTCCAGTGAGCTCCTCAAGGCGGCACAGTCACCTCAGCTAAAGGTAGGCTTTGTTAGCGCCCTGGAATGCCTGGTGGTAATTAACATATCCAGAGAGAAGGTTTGTTTGGACTTCCAGTTTTGAAGATTCCAGTGCAATATCAGGCAGACCCATTACATTGGCCCCCACGTGGGTAGACCAGATGACAATAACGGAGCAGTGGGCAGAGCAGTCACTCATTCTGTTCCTAGAAAGCAAAGATAGGAAAAGGCTGAGGTTCCACAGTCACCATGAGGGTACATGCCGATTTTAAAACTGCTGCCATCCCCTAACTAACAGCACCACTCATTCTGCTATGTGAGATGCAATGATATACACAAGTGATGTTGTTTATAAAGAAATTTCTCTTTACTAAAACTTGGATCTAAATTCATCAGCTTTAATGCTAGCGTCACTCTGTATGCCAGGAGTGTAGTCGACCTGGTCAGTGTCCCTACAAGCTCTAGAAAACTTTGGCAGCTGAACCTTAGGTATGTATTATTAAATGGGCCATTCTATGTAGATAGAGCTATTCAATCCTACCTATCGCAAACATCACTTTGGGTGACACATGCTGGCAGTTAGCTGTCACTATGTAACAGAGAACCTCAAAAAATCCAAGACTGTATCTCAGAACTTGTATAGGTAAGAAATTGGAGTGAAGATCTGATGGTGTTGTTCTGTGCCTTCTAATAACTCCTGAGATCATCCACTGGTATTGATACGACCAATAGACTGGGAAAGAAGGCACAATATGGACTCACTCGTGTGCATGGCTCAGAAGATAAGGCTCAGGCGCATCGTTCACCTCCACATGGCCTCCCTTGGATGGCTGCCTGAGGGCAGTTATACCTCGCACATAGAAGTGAGCTTCCCCCACAGCATAGTGAACGTCCCAAAAGTACCAAGTTCTGTTGCCCAAACCTGTCTAATGATCCACTCAAACTCAAAATGACTTTTATTGACAACAAAGTCTATTTGGTCAAAACAGACATGAACATAGTCCCTACTTCCCAACAGAGTGTCAAAGTGTTCACACTCATATTTTAAGGTCACAATATAGACCTTAAATATTGATTTATGCCGTATCCCACATCAGATGTTTTTCATAGGCTGTGCAGAAAATTTTGGACTTGAGCTGAGACTGTCCACACTTCTTGTATTCTGTCAGATACTGCTACATCTCTCAAGCTTCATTTCCCAAAATTTTTTCTATACATCCCAATTTATTTTCTACTATACACCTCAATGGAGAAATGCTTTTGATCACATCTCCCTGACATATGCAAATACACTTGGATATGCTACACTTTATACATAAACAATCTCATGGATGTGCTCGTTCTTAAATGTAATTCTAAATAAAAAAGAGATAGCTCCAATAAGACAAACAGAAAACATTGTTATATATGCTAATTGTTATGACTTGAGAACATTTTATCATTGCTAATACTTCAATGGGAAATATGCACTTAAAGATAACATTTAGGGGCTAGAGCTGTGGATCAGAGGTTAATATCATCTACTGCTCTTGCAGAGGACACAGGTTCAGTTCCCAGCTCCCACACAGAGGCTCACTATCACTGGTAACTCCATTTCCAGGGAATCTGATACCCTCGGACTTACTCAGAGATGGTCCTGCACACACATGGTGTACATGTACTCACACTAGCTCACACATATACACATGAATAAATAAATATTGTTAAAAGATAACTTTTAGAGTTAATGATGTTGACTATGAATACTTCCTTAAATATGTATTTTTTGGCATTTTTAAATTCTAGTGCTGTTTTTTATCAAAATACTGCTCTGTTGCTTTGATCTTAGAATGAATCTCATCAAATGATTTTCAGCATAAAAAGTGTCATCATCACCATTTATTGGCTTTCACAATCTGTACTAACTTTGTGTTCTACTTTATGTGAGCCAGTATAATTGAAGCTAGAATGAGAAGCAACAAGCCATTTAGCAAGTGCTTGTAAGTTTCGTGTCCCCTTGTCCTAATCAGATCAGAGCCTGTGATTGTGCACAACCATGCTGACTGCCCAAACCCAGGAACTGACACTTTTCTTTGGGGATGTTTTCTATTCATTGCCTCTCCAACTAGTGGATGCTTATTGTCTGAGATGAAAAATATCCGTGAACATACAATCGAATATTTTCTTGCCACCATTGTCATAAGTCATCTGGCATTTCTCCTTAGGGTCCAAGCATAGCAAACGTAACTGGCATAGGGGACACGCAGTAAATATCTATTTGCTTTCTTTAAATGACACCAAATGGGCATTCAGTGTTTGTTGAGTGAACAATGAAATTGTTCTGTCTGCAACCGAAAGAAAAATGGGAACTCCTTAGTGACTTGCAGCTGTGCTTCTCCTCGGCAATCTAGTCAGAATGTGGCTCATGATCAGTGTCTCAGTCACTGTTCTGTTGCTGGGAAGAGACACCATGACCATGGCAACTCTTATAAAGGAAAGCGCTTAATGGAGCTTGCTTATAGCTTCAGAGGTTTAGCCCATTATCCTCATGGCAGGGAGCATGGCAGCAAGCAAGCAGACATGGTAGCTAAGAATTCTACATCCAAATCCAAAGGCAGCAGGAAAAGAGAGAGAAAGCCACTGGGCCTGCCTTAGGCCGTTGGAAACCTCAAAGCCCACCCATAGTGATACACTTACTCCAACAACAAGACCGTACCTCTTAATGCCACTCCCTCAGCTTTCAGGTATATGGGCTTATGGGGGCCATCTTTGTTCTAACCACCACAGAGTCTTATTTTCCTTTGAAATGATTTTCCACCAGAAGTTTGAAAAATTAACTTTCTGTATTGGTGAGGATTCACACATTTTCCCTTTCCTCTGCATACTTTCTGTTTGCAACTGCATGTTCACATCTTAGATTTTACCCTTCAGAGCGGCCTCAGAAGTAAGATGTTGCTGCACAATTAGCTAAATTTGAGTTAGCAAAATCGATATCTCCTTTTGTTCTTTTTAATGAGGAAGCTGAGGTGAAATGCGTTAAAATTTCTTGCTGAAGGCCAAGTAACAGACCGGTAGCCATGCTGGGATTAAATTAAAAATTCTGACTCAGGACCCTTACCTCTATTCTTCCGAGCTACTGTGGCTTTTGATCCTGGCTAGAAATAGAAGAATCCTTGATGATTTAATGAGTGGACTTTTAACTCAGCAAATAGTAGAGAATTTTAAAAATTAAAACAGTGGACATAGCAAATTTCACAAGGATACTTTATAATAAAGTTACTATGAATTAGTTTATGACGATGAACAAACCAGAACTTGAAGAGATGGATGTAACTTGGTCGTAGAGCACTTGTCTAGCAAGCGCAGGGCCCTGGGTTTAATCCCCAGAACTTCAAAACAATTGGTTAAGATGGTGAATTTGGGACTTGGGCAATGGATCAGTCACTAGAATGCTTGTTGTGCAAACATGGGAATCTGAGGGTAGATGCAGAGTGCCCACAGAGAAAGCCAGGCACAGCAAAGCTCGCCTGTAATCCCCATGCTGGAGATGAAGACAGGAAGACCCCTGAGGCTTGCTGGGCAACCCTTAGCCAAATCGATGAGTTCCAAGTGTAGTGAGAGACCCTGCCTTAAAGAATTAGATGAAGAGCATTAAGAAAGACAACCTACATGAACTCTGATCTCCACAGCTATGTCCATACATGTACATACATGTCTACATGCACATATATATACATATAGTAAATTGTGTGTTACCAAAGGCTTTTTTTTAAGAATGCATAAGAGGTTTTTTAAGAGGATGCATAGAGGTTGCTTCCATCTAGTTTCCTCAGAACAAAAACAGGGGACAAGCATTGCAGTGTCTTGTGTATTTTTCCTCTTTAAGACCCTTCTTTTTGTAGTCAGGGGGAAATACTTCAATTTGGTTCCCTCCAGCTTGTGTAACCTGGTTAAACCAATATTCCTCAGCCTCCCAATGTCATTGAACCTTGTTGTACCGCTCTGTGGAAAATATTTTTATGACTGACCACAGAGAGGAAACAAAATGAAGTCAACACAACTTGCTTTGTTATCTGTTTGCACATATGATTCCCATCTGCGGTTAATATTTATTTATGGAAAATATCATCTCCACCTAAGCTTTCAGAGAGTTTTGAAATATGATGCTGAGTGGGAGCCCAGTAAAGTCTATGAGATCACAAGTGGCGAGCACCCAAAGTGATTTTAGACTGGCTGTCCAGACCCTCAAGCGCTAGGACAAAATGCTTTATCTTTTCTTCCTTTCTGGCTCTACTTCTCTGGCTCTCATCCCTCCTACCTTTTCATCTCCCTCCCTTTCCTTTTCCCACTCTGTTTTTCTCCCTCTCTTCCATCCACTTTCTCTTTCTTCCTCCTCTTCCTTCTAACTTTTTGCCTTCCCACTCTGTCTTACCACCCTCCCTCTCTGTTAGTCTCTCTCTCTCTCTCTCTCTCTCTCTCTCTCTCTCTCTGTGTGTGTGTGTGTGTGTATGTGTGTGTGTGTGTGTGTGTGTGTGTCTTTCTCTCGCTCTCTTTCTCTGTCTGTCTGTCTTGGTTTAACTCCAGTACAGTAAAAGTGTGCAAATCTTAAGTGTACAACTCAGTGTGATTTACACGTGTGCATACCCTTGTGTAAACCTTACTCACTAAGTCAGAGACAGAGGTAGGACCCTACCTATCTCTCCTGTGCTTCCTTCCAGTTAATGTCCCCAGAATTAACCAATATTCTGACCTCTGCCACCACAGATTAATTTTATTTATTAATCTCTTTGGGCCCTAAGTTTTTCACTCAGCTTTTTCTCCATGACACTCATCCATGTTGTGAAGTATAGCTACAGTTTTTGGTTTTTCATTGTTGAACAGTATTCCACTGCCTGAGTATATCCTAATGTATCCATCCTGTTGCCAAGAGTTATTTAATTATTTTCAGTAAAGCTATCAGGAATATTCTTGTCTTTGGTTGGAATTCTGCACTCATTTTTATGTTCAGAAATAAAAATTGATGGGTCTTATGTACATTTAGGTTATGTACATTAAATATATAACCCAGAGTTTCCAAAAGTGTTCACACTAGTTTATATATTAGTACCAACAAAACCCCTCCATATCTTGCCAAAACATGGCATTGTTAGTATTTCTTAAATTTAGCCATTATGCTGAAGTTACAGAACAAGTCATTCGTAAACAAAGGAAGCAGATGAATAACAGAGGATATCTGAGAAAGTGAACATTATTGTTACCAGACTTTTCAGAGGAACACTACTTGAAAAAAAGCGTAACAGTTCTCTGAGCGTATTTGCTAGACAGCCTACTTTAGCCTTATCCTGGTGACTGAGTAAAGAGACATCCTCCCAGGCTTAAGAATTATGTTCTAGAAGATCATCATGCAAGCCAATTTGGTCACAGTGCTTCCATGCATAGAAATTAGTATGTATGATCACCACTGTTGACATTTTTAAGTATAAAAGCCTCAAGTAGCAACTGACAAAACTGAGTTAAATTTCTGGCATCTGTAATCTCAGGCTGAGTTGAGATACCCTGAAATCAGGATTGCCTGAGAAAATCTGAACTTTCTACTGTACTGGTTGGTCTAATGTGTAATAATTGCTGTTCCAGATGGAACAAAGCTTATGGGACCAAAATAAAATTTGAATTGTGTTTTTGAAGTCAAGAATCCTACAAACTAGTAAAATCGCCAAACCATTGATCTAAGAAAGTCAAAGATAACATGCATGATAAATATTAAACAGCATCTCCCTGAGACTTATTTTCATAAAATAGGAATGTATTGTCTATATTCACATAATAAGGAAACAATTTTGTCATCAAGAAACACATGGCTCAAGAGCAAGTTCATTGTTCTCCTCTGAGGACATATTTCTGCCACCTCAGACTCGCAAATTCCTCATTTATTTTTCTGGTGTCCCTCACTGTATTAAGTCAAGATGGACTTGAGAGTCCCAATCATTACAGTTTTCTCTAGTATATCTTTTTATCTCAATATTCACAATGCATTTTAAGAAATTACTTCCTTGGTGATTTTTACTTGGTTTTTAATTTGATAGTGGCCGCTCTTCCTAGGTTGTTGCTGAGTGTCAGATTCCAAGTATATATAGATATCAAACTTTTTATTTGATCTTCACCCCTGTCATAATACATCAAATATATATATATATATATATATATATATATATATATATGTCAAAACAAATGCTGTTAGTAACCTTTTCTTTACATTAGTTTTTAACATGTAGAACCTTGGACTAAGACCACTTAATATAGTCTTCAACGTTCCCGCATCAATATGTGAATCAAGTAGAATTTAATTCTAAGGCATTTTACTCCTAAACTCCTATTTTCCAGCTTAAAAAATTAATCACTTTATACATGCAGAGACTATCCACAGTACTTTAAAAAGTATTGAAGACACTGCCCCCTATTTCCATGTAGAATTTTAGTTTCATAGCCTGATTTGCTCAACAAATTAGGACACCTTATCCTCCACCTTTGTTTTTTTGCTTCTTTGTTTGTTTTACTTTTATTAATTCAGTTGCAACAGTGACCTGGCTAAAATTAGCAAATACTGTTGAATTCTCAGGGTTGCATTAGAGGAATAGGCAGGCTGGAAGAAAGCAGGCAGCTGCTGGCTTCGGTGTTAACTGTGGGCAGATGTGATCAATCACCAACAAAGCTCAGTACCCAGGTCACAGAGCAGGGATCGTAGGTGGACACTTGACAGGGATTATGGTACATTTTAGAGATTATTCCATAGCACATTTTCCCTCCACTCATTATGGAATCTTGCAATCATCTCTGTCTTCCGTGGCTAGTAAGCACTACTAGTATCAATAGTGAAATCATGAAAAACAAAAGCAATGAACTATCAACAAGACTTTACTTTGCCCAAGTTTTTTGTTAGCAGAGGTCATAAGGTACCCTGTGAAGACAATGTTTCTGGATAGCTGCGCTCGGATTATCTTGGCAGATACCAGCCACTGATCTGTTACGATTGTCCTTTATGAGCACAGAGACTCTTATGGCGTATGTCCTCCCCAGGACACACTCAACATCTGTTCCTACTCATTGCTTTTTACTAGAAGAAAAACAGGGCCCGAGATTTCTAAGAGTTCCATGACATTCCATGAAAGATGAAAGGGCCAGGTTTTACATACACACACAGGTGACACTCCCTGCCCTTTGACCCTTCTGGCTTGTTTGGCTGTCACGGTGTCCTTTTAAGCCTTGATCTCTGGGCACTTTGCCAGTGTGGTTATTATACATGACTGGCACATTGAGCTAGGAAACGTTCACCTACGTTTCTGTCACCTTGGACTGTCACAGTGATCTCACCATTTGCCTTGCTTCTGTGTCTTACATATTTCTTTCTGGTATTTTGATCTCTGAGGACTTGCCTTTGATTAAGGTTTCTACTTCTTAAATGTTCTCTTTTCATTTCTCTATCAGAAGATTGGAGATACCTCAGGTGACACAACTTCTCTGGCATATTAAATCTGGGAGTCAAAACACACACACTTTCTTTGATCGATGACCTACTAAGCCTTTTCTATGTCTAATTTCACTGGTTCTGTAAGGCTGAATTATTTCCGTCTCTCATCCTTCCTCTCCCATGACTTCCATATGTTGCATAGGGTTTTATAATTAAACAGAATAAACTGTTTAGAACTTCATCTTGAAAACATATGTTGTTTCACATCAAAAGACAAAAAAAAGTGGAGTTTTCTATATCAAAAGGATAATTTACGAACAAGAAATGAAGGCAATGTAAACCCAGCTCAAGGAAAAACTTACTTACAAATTGGACTGAAAGATCATGGGGTGCATTTCCAAGTGGCCAGGAGATGTTCTTCCAGTGGAATCTCAAGGTTAAATGAAGAAGCACATGGGGTAGGCATGTGATTAGTCCCCATGACCTCAGAAGGTGGATGTTCACCACCATTGATTTCATGGTATCATTTATTTAAAAGATGAGTTCTTATAGCTCTAACTTGTGTGCCCTTGCATGTTTTAAATGTTTTCATATTTTAGAGAAATCCCAGAACAGTAACAGTCCAATGCAGAAATAACACATAGGATCCAAAACAAAATAAACAGGATAATCATTGCCTTGCTGTTAATAATAACCTGAATGAAATGTTAGAAATTCTAATTTTCAACAATACCCTAATTCTTTCTATAAATAGGAGAGAGTGCTAGGAGCATGCCCTTCAAACACTTGCATTCTTTCCATTAGAGACAAATTACAGTGACGGCCCAAGATGCCTTGAGTCAGGATGATGTGCCACTGTAAAGTCCAACCCAAAACAAACAAAACTTGATGTTCCATTAGAGATTTATGACTTCAGACATAACAATTCTGTAAAGTCATTCCAAAGATGGTGTCTCCTCTTTCTTCAGCTTAGGCACATTCCAAAGCGATTCTTCACTGTAATAGTGAAGTTGTAACATTTGACATCTTTATGTAGAGGACTTAATTTAACCAATATAGTTTTCATTGAATTCAAGCTGTCGATGTTATGGTGGCAATGCGTTTATCAGCTATAAGATGTTTTCTCAAGCTCAGTTCTGTTTTTAGCAGCTGATCAGTATTCATTGGAACAAGCCCTTCCTTTGACAGGGCTGTCTCCTGGCTTGTGAGGGTATATGTTCTAACAGCCACACCAGGATGCAGCGTGTGTTGATTTACAAATTTTTTTTAGCAGAAGGCTTGTGTTCTGCTATGCTCCATTGCTCTGCATACAAAGGAAGGCATTTCCATTGTAAAAGCAAGCTCATTTCAATTGTGGAGCCGGTGCAGTTCTGCCACGGACACAGGGCAGGGTGACATGTCCATGTTACTTTGAGGCATGTGACTTTTATTTATATCCAAGTGTCTCCTGATGAAAAGTAACTCATTATACAAAAACTGAGACTTACTCAAATGAGAAATCAACAAGTTGTTTGGTTTTGTTACTCTCTAAAGTAAGAAAAGTTCTTACTCAAAAGCATGTTCATTTCAGTAGAGTGGTTAAAAGAATAGGATTTGACATTGAGTGGTCCTACAGCTGACCTAAAAACATTAACTCCTCTGACTAGGAAGTCTTTGTCTTCATTCTTCTCTACGTGACCTTAACTTTCACATCTAGAGAATGAGAGGATAGTAATTATGCTCTTGTGAGAACCTGGTAAACTAATTCATATCAAGCATTTTTATCTCAGACCTGGAAAAGAAAAAAAAAAAAGAACCTCTCAGTCACATATATTGTATGTAAGTACTTATGAGCATTTACATGTGCACATGTTTATGTATATATTTATGACTTACCCAGTGCACAAATATATACTGCACTCCAATTATAAAGTACTCAAAATGTTTGAAGGAAAATGAACACTTATAAAACCAATTGAGGATATTCACATAGAATTTTTACCAGTTTTGTCTGACTAATTATGTATTAGCAAGGCCACTACTCAAATTCATTTTTATTCCTTCCACATACAGCTAACTGTAGAGTCGGATAACCCAGAAACATGTTTAGTGGTACCACAGAACCATCTGGTCTGTCTTGAAATCACCACCGACAATATGAACATTTGTGTTAGCGAGTCAATTGATGCCTCTCCATCCTATAAACCCCAGTCAGGGTGTGACTTCCCTAGGAAGCAGACATAGAACAGATGTCTTCGTTACTATTCTATTGCTGTCAAATGACCCTATGACCAAAAGACACTAAGAAAGGCAATCTCTCTTACAAAAGTAAGCATTTAATTAGGGGCTTGCTTACAGCTTCAGAGGGTTAGTCCATCACCATCATAGGCATGGTGCTGGAATGGTAACTGAGAGAAGGTGGATAGAGGGACGGAAGGGGGGCATGGTGTGAGCTTTTGATACCTCAAAGCCCACCCTCAGTGATATATCACCTCCAAGGCCACACCTCATCCAACAAGGCCACACCCACTCCAAGAAGGCCACACCTCCTAACCTTCCCTAAACTGTACAGTCACTGGGGAGTAAGCATGCAAATACATGAGCTCATGGGAGCCATTCTCATTCACACCACAACAACCAAGCTTCCCTTGCTAATATCAGGGGAATTCCTTACTCTTTGCATTACTTTGACAAAGTAACCAGGGACAAAATAAGTTAGGACAAAAGCAATTTAAGGAAGGGTTTATTTTGATTTACAGTTGCGGGGTCCACTCCACCCCTAAAGCACAGCAGCACAGTCATCTGGCAATCACAGTCAAGAAGCAAAGGGTAGCGAATGCTAGTATTCAGTTTGCTTTCTCCTTTTTATTCAGTCTGGCACTTCGGTAGGTTTTCCTACATCAGTCAACCTAAAATCTCTGACAGAAATATCCAGAACTTATCTACAAAGTGGTTCTGGATCCTGTCAAGTTGATGCTCAATAGGAGCCATCACAGAGTATGCTCATACTCAGCACCTGGGAGGAAGTTGACATCATCAAGATGGGGTAGAGGAAGGAGTCGGGGTGTGATTCAGACACGGGAGGGCCTCAGTCATGCCCTTGGAGAGATTTGGAGCTGGAATTATCCTGTTGGGGGGGGGGGGGAAGAGTTGCCAGCACAATCACTGACATAAACATTACGTGTTACTGTGGTCATTTTAAAACAGCCCTGTGCATAGTCCCACTGTATGACCCAGCATGCTGCTGGGTCACTACCTCTACTGTCGGTAAACCATGTTTACAGAGAATAAAAATGAGTTTGAAGAGTGGCTTTGGCAATGCTCCCTAAGCAAGATAAAACTATTAATACTTCCATGCATACTGGGATAGAGTACCGGGAAGGATTAGGTTGGTACCCTTTTCTGCCCATTTTACTAGATGCAGTTATTCACAGGAAAAGGGGCTTGATCCTGGTCAAGGTGACTCCTGTTAGCGGAAGAAACTTAGAATGACTGACAAGTGGGAAGACACTACTAAGGAACAGCTGGGAAGTTCCTCAGTCCAGAAGGAAGGTCTGTGTCACAGCATGAGGTCTGTGAGCAATCAGTAGAACCAATTACCATTGCAAAGTGTGGTTTGATTTGGTCTCAGTTATCTGATTTCTTCTGTCTGGTTTGTTCCTTCCACCTTTCCCAGTCTTCCACTCTTTCCTTAACTATCTATTCCCTCCATTTCTCCAGCTTTATTTCAGTACAACTGGTGCACAATGAAGCACACATCTATTACATATCTATTTTGTTGATTTGCATCTGTGAATATCCCTGCTAGGATACCACCAGCAGCATCAATGTAATGACTATGTCCAGCGCTTACAAAGTTTCTTTGTCTCCTTTTAGTTCCTCTTCTCTCTGCAGCCCGTCTCTCCCAATACCACTGGGCTACTTGGTCCAGTAAATCTTTGACATTTTAGAATTGTATTTAAATAGAGTGGATGGTAATCTAATGAGAACTGGAAATGAAAAGACATGAGAAGATCCTCCTCTTTTCAAAGTCTCTCTTTGATTGTGCGGAGAAAGTCTAGACAGCTGAGAGGGTAGAGAAGGTAAGCTGGAGAGCTGAAAAGCTAATCACTTGAAATCTTACCATTCCTTGCTGTCTCTGTGATCTTGATCCTATTATTTAAATTGTCAGACCCCATTTTACTCATTTTAAGGATGAGGATAATAATTGAACCAACTCAGAAGATAGCTGCAAAGATCATGGAATATGAAGATAATAAAGAATGAAAAATTGCTGGAAGCTACACCCAGAGCATCATAATTGCTTGATAAATTATTGTTTATGGTGATGTTTTTATTGTATTAACAATGGTGGTGTCAAAAGTTTAAGGGTCTGCTTCTATGTGACACTTTTACCTTTGTCTATTGGGCCAAACAAAAGACATTTCACCTGAGAGAAAAGCTGTTACAGTGGGTCCTGGACACAGAAGACTTTAACATACAATCCAGAAATGCAGAGTTTCTGCCCTTCCAGCACCTCGGGCATCCAGATATGCTGTAGTGACTCTCTTTGCTAGATTCTCCCAACATTAATAAAGGGACAGTTTTGGAAGCATCACCCAGTGTCTCATTCATACAGGTTTCTTTCCATATCTCCAATCACTCTTCAAGAATATCCTAGTAGGCCCAGGTCTCTATATCCAGCCCATATCGGTGTTGTTTGGGGTATGAGGAATGGGACCTCTTTGCATTTCATACTTATCTTCTTCTTGCTCATGGATTTAGATGTCCGCTTTCCCACAATGTCACTCACACAAAATCCCCAGACCTGCGTTCTTTTTGGAGCTCCATTATATATAACTGCCTGCCCACTCGGCCTCTCTGTTGACCGTGTCATAGACAAGGGTTATTCATATTAGACATCCAGACCACCATGACTGCTATTTGCTGTCATACCTGCTCACTCAGTCTTTCCCATGTCAACAGATGGGCTTTGGACTTTAACCAGAGCTCCTAAACAGACCACGTGTGACAACCCTTACAAGTTGATTCAAGTCCTTCATCTTTGACCAGTCATTCTGGTTCTACATGCATGTATTTCTCCTTTACACCCATCTTCCCATCAGCAGCGCTTCTCCTGGAAGCCATGATCTATGAGCTCAGCAAAAGTTCCCATTTCCCGGCTAGTTTCCTTTGCTTCCTGTCATTATGTATGTCCTCCATGGAGATTATTTGTGAGAAGCCAGAAAGAATTTTGAGTATAAATGTCATCATGTCATTCTCATATTAAAAAAACTCTGTGTTGGCTCTGCAGTACAATTATTGACTGTAAAGTGAATAACAAGACCCTTCATCTGCCTCCAAGACCATGAAGGATGTTGCCTTCAGCTAGCTCCCCTCCCTCATCTCCAATTCAAGCTCTTATCAAATTCCATGTGTGAGGCTCACTGGATTTCGTGTTTTAATTTGAAGCCTGTATTCCACTAGCATTTGCATGTATTTCCTTTCCCCCTAAACTGTCACGTTAACACCCCTGCTGTCTGTTTTGTCAGAAGGTGGGTAAAAGGTGCTTCCTTCGATTTTTCTTTTGCCACACCGTATTCCTATTTAGGACTGCATATTTTATTCTTATGAAAAGCCCTATATTCTTTTCTGTTCTGAAATGATGTCTTTATCTAAGTCGTGTTTTTGCTTTTTATTGTTTTCCCTGCGGAGCTGTAAATATGGGTATAGACTACATGGACTGCATTCTGGGCCCTAACTCAGCCTCTGGCCTAAGAGCTGACACATTCATTCTCAAATAATTGCCTAATTAAGCAGCTGTAGCCTTCCTAATAGTGGCGTCTTGGTTCTAGTCTCTGCTCTGACATGTGCTCACCATGTATCTTTGGACAACCCCCTTCACTTTTCTTCATCTCCTTTGGGGGATGGTATCTCCTCCTTTTCACACAAAGTTATCCATTTACTCAGTCAGACTTGAATGAATACCCATCCACTGCTGAGCGCTGGAGTTACTTCATCAAAAGCAAGCCCAGGGGTGAGACGAGAAGAAGGGCATGGTCCCAGTGATGAAACAGGAAACGGAACAGCAAGCCCTATGTAAGGCCTACTGTTATACAGAGCTTAACTGGAAATAAGCGTATGGCATCAAGTATTATGCTAGGCACTTTTAAATTTAGAAATTTATATTTTTATGTAATTTATTATGTAAAGGAGAATGATATTTTATTATACATTAGCAGAAAAAAAAACCAAGGCAATTAAAGTCAATCCTACTACTTTACAGAAGTGGAAATTGTGACTCAGCAGCAGTTAGTGAATTATTCATGTTCATAGAACCAGCCTGTGTAGGCATCATGCTTAATGCCCAGGCTCCTCTCTCTAAAGTCAGGTCTCTGCAAACACAGCAAGAAATAGGATTAAACCCAAAAATGAAAACACCATCTAAAGTGAAGTTAAAAGAAAGCAATGCAGCACCACGGCTGTACTAGCGTCCGTGTTCTAGAACTATTGTGTGTAGGTCCTCCAACCTCAGAGAATTGCAAAGCATTGTTCTGAATAGCGCTCCATTCTCTGTGAGTACAAGTGAGTAAGATGAGCGTTACATTTCATAAGAAGCTCAAGCTGTAATGATCACGAACAAACAATAACAGAAATCAGGGCAAAATAAGTTGAATAAAAGAGGAAGTTGTAAAAAAGTGAAGGTTTTGGTCTAATTTCAAATTTGGATTTGGCGTTGTAAAGATGAAATCCAATCAGTTAATTCATTCTCCTAATTAATTAATTTAATTAATAATTAAACTTGAGTCAACTTCCATTACTCTTCCATTCACAAGGCCCTTCAAGCTATATGTCCATTGAAATGTTCTGAAAGATGTCCAAGATCAAAAATAGGGAAGTTTTTACTAGAGCTAAATTGGAATCCCTATTCTGCTATTTGTGCACTTTGTTTTTTAACTGTGTACATCTCCAGCAGCAGCATTTTCCTCTCCTGTAACACCGAGATTAAGACTCCATCCTAGGGTAGTGCCGTGGATGAAATTGGTGTGAATAGATTAGAAAGTTTCTGACGCCGCTTTCTCTGTTGGTTTGCCTCCCCGTTCACATAAGTCTGATGACTAAATTCTGAGGTATCTGCCTTTTGGGTTGGCATTTTCAGAAATGGTTGGTTAACAACAAGTATCTAGATCTGTGGCCCTTCACAAAGGGCCAACTTTGGCCTCCATCAGATACTTGCCGAGAATTTGTAGGCATTTTTAATTGGCACAGGTGGGAAGACATCATTAGATGAAAAGCCAGAGATTTTGTACAAAGTGTCCTAAAATACACAAGACAGCTACCTTTTAGTATCCTGAGACACACAAGACAGTCACCCAAGGGTCAAGAGCGCTCCCAATCATAATGTCCTTTTGAGATTTTACATGTTTTAAAAAGTAGATTTTTGTTTCTCCCTGTTCAGCCTTACTTCTTGTGCATGGTCTCCAGGTATTTGTCGGGGTCCCACCATTCAGATGTCTGTCATAGTTTGGGTGTGATTTACACAGCTCCCCTCACAGTCTAGGGTGGGTTGTTTTCCCTTTCCTGAGGTAAGTTTCCTGGAGCAACAAGACTGCTGACTGAAGTGATTTCTTGACAGCGCAACAGGGCAAGGGGGTAGGGGGGAGGAAGACTATCATTCCAGGTCAAGAACCTGAAGCGTGGAGCCAAGTGCTGAACCCATGCTGTGCAGCTAGTAAAGGGGTAATCTAGCACAGATTAGTCCTGTCCTCCGAATTCAAGGCCTCTTGCTTTTTCTTAGAGATTTCTAGTTGCTCATTACTACTGACTTGATGACCTTGCATAAGTGCTGTGAAAGCCAGAACACTTACTGTTTCTGCTGTTGTACATACAAGAAATTAGACCAACAGTCACTTACTAATCCTAATACTGATGAAATTTTGAGAATACAGAAAGGTATGGAGGACATCACAGGTAATTTAGAAGATAAAGTTTTGCCTTGAAAATATGAGAAATTGAGTTCAATATTACGAACCCATGTTAAAATAATAATAAAAACCAGACATTGTGCTAGTAATCCCAACACTGAGAATGCAGAGATGAGCAAATCCATGGTGCTTTCTGAGTGTCTAGTCTAGCCTAGTTGATGAGATCCAGGCCAACGAGGGAACTTGTCTCCAAAACTTTTTAAAGGGGTCAACGTCATCGGGGGAAGGACTGAGGCTGTCCTCTGACCTTGACAAACATGTATATACATTTAAATAACTGCCACAGACACATGTACATTTGTGCATACAGACCTGCGCCAACAAATGTATAAGATAAAATTAATCTCTCCAATTTTAAAATAAAGTGAAAGTTACCTTACAACCAGGATTTAAATGTGTCTTTGGCCGTGGGTGCTATTTCACGTTAATTAATTTGTTGACCCCAACATGCCCTGTTCCTGTTCTTTCCAATATACAAAAGCTCTATGTGTTTGGCTGTTGTAGCTATGGCTGTAAGTAGATTGTTGAGGAGGGGAAAATACTTGTCAGTAGGCATCTCACACACTTCTTAATAATTAATTTTGAAACATGCCAAGTTTGCAAGGCATCCTTCACCTGGTGGCACCCGGCCAACAAAGACTCTCACACTGCGGACGATTACTGACAAATAAAAGCACATGTACCCTGAGGTTTGGTTTGCCCATCAAAAGCAGAAAGACCTTCAAGGTTGTTTATTTTACCATGAATCTTCAGCTGTAACCTCCATTAGGTTGCTATGAGACTTAAACTTAACTAACTAAATGATAATAAATAAAAACCCTACTTTGGCCGCTCTGAGGTAAGTTATTACTGAATCTTCTCAGAGACTAAAACAAGCCCCCCCCCCCCCAAAAGTGTTTTAAGGGATTTTTAAAAATAATTTTTGGAGATGATTTGCTAACTGCAATTAGCAAAATAAAAAATTCAGCTTTTCAAGAGGCTAAAAATAACAAGACCATGTTTTTACTCAGTTTGAAAGGTACTATAAGTAGTTTCTTTCTGAATTTATATTTTAGATGGAAATTAATATTATTCCAATTCCCTCCTATTAACATCATCAGCACCTGAATATAGTCAGCCAAAAAAGTAGACTGCCTAAAACAGGCTTTCTGCCTAAGACTGGTTAAAAAATTTTAATATGCAGTTCCCATCAGCCCAGTAAATTACATACAGTTAGCCGCAGTGCAAATTGCCATTAACCCTTCTCTTCCTCACCTCAAAGAAGGGCATCCAATCAGGTGCCAGTCATTCTGAGTCTCTCCAAGTGAAGGACCAGGACGGGCAGTGGGCTATGCTCTCAGTTAGAAGGGAGAGGAAATATATTGGTCTTGCCTTCTTGCCAATGAGTTAGCTGACCTTTGAGTTCTTGCTTGTGATGCTACTAGGGGGGGTTGTTGTCATCTTTAAGAAATCAGGACTAGCCGGGCGGTGGTGGCGCATGCCTTTAATCTCAGCATTTGGGAGGCAGAGGCAGGCGGATCTCTGAGTTCGAGGCCAGCCAGGACTATTGGGCTGTGGTGTTAGGGAGATAAATTTGCAGTGTTAGGTAATAAAATATCCTAAAGGCCCTTCACCAATTCTTAGACACAGTGAACTGTCAATTTAGAACGGGTTGCACAGAAGGTAATGGAAAAGCCCATACTCTCTTCTTACAGTCAGTTGAAACAGAAAACGCCATCTGAATTCTTGTCCACTGGAAAAAAGAGGCATAATGAGGGAAGGGTGTTGGAAGGCAAGACATTGAAAGTGTCCATTTGTGAGCCAAAGATGACCCAGACAGATTATTGGTTTGACTCTAGTAGTGCAAAAAACATAGGTAAATTTTAAACTGGTATATTTCATAAAACTCATGAATTTTCAGTTATCTATAACTTAAAACAGAAGCAGTAGTAATAGTTGGCCCATATTCTAACTGTACTTTTACAGAGCAAAAAAAAAATGGATTGAAATAATCTGTTTTAGGAGAAAAATCAAACTGTGCAGCCCAACTAATTTCAAAGGTCCCTTGGAGCTGCTCTTCTCACAATCGCGTTATCCTGGCAATCAAAGTGTTCGGATTTGTGACCTCTGGAGTGGTTGGATAAGGACAGGACCCTGTGGGCATGGGAAACAGACGGAAGTATGTGGTCAAATTTAAGGTGAATTCCAAATGCATTTTAAGGACCCATAATTCAAAGGCCAACACTGCCCAGTGACTAACTCGTATAAAACGCCAGAGCCCTATGGTTTTTATTCACCTATATGTGATGTCATTTCTTCAGGAGGGAACGGGGAATCGGTGGCCGCTTAATGGAGAGTGACACGTGAAATAGAACCTGTCACTCACCATTCAACCAACTCAGCTCCCTCCCCCCATCTCATATTGACTTTTGTAACTGAGAAACTCAGGGTGTCTGACCTCAGGCAAAGGCAGCGCTGGGAAAAATCAAATAACATTGTCTTCGCCACCCCCACCCCCACCCCCACCCCCACCTGCTTCCTCTCGGTCTCCTATTTCTCATCTACGACTCTCTCAGCTTTGCTCACTGTTGACTTAATTCCCTGGCCGATTCTCTGCATAGGACAACACAGGCAACCTCTAAGGGCAAATCTAGTATTGTTTTATACCTTGGGAGATGGTTTAAGAAGGAAAGGGAACTTTCCTCTTGACAACCAGGACAGTTTCAGTAAGGAACTTATATTTGCTCTGTCTGAGTCACATCCACGCCACAGTAATTTAACAAATATTTATTTAGTGCCAGAATGGAGTCACACTCTGGTTAGGGGCTTGAAAACCTCGGTGAAGCCCTGTATTCATAGAGCTTGCATGGTGGCAAGGTATGGGCAGGAAATAAAATAAACACGGTATGCAAGAAGGTGCTATTTTTCTCAGGAACTGAAAAATACTACAGGGGAATTCTTTTTTTTTTTTTAATTGTTAAAAGTTTCCCCAAAGGAAAAAGAGCAGCTCCCAAAATGTGAAAGAGAAATTCTCTTACAGTGAGGGATAGGAAAGCCATAGAGAGAAAAGCAATGGAGGTGCGAATGGTCTTGATTGGGGCTTGTGACTACACAAATGCCATTCCCTCCACCCCATGTGTTCTCGTTTATTGTTGGAGGGGGAAAGGGGGAAACTGAGGCCAAGAGTTGCCTGAGAAGCACAGAAGACCCACAGGTGCCTGCCTACCTGCCTTTCCTTTCTCCCTCCCTCCCTCCCTCCCTCCCTACCTCCTTCCCTCCCTCCTTCCCTCCCCCCCCTTTTCCCCCCCCCGCCCCTCTTTACGTCCCTCTTTCTTTCCCCTGCCTACCCAGCAGTGGAGAGATTCTCAGAGCTCCTGAATACGCCTTTCTGTTTCTCGGAGTCTGTTTCCTAAGCCTTGAATTCCCTTCTCCCTCCTAATCACCTCAATGACTTCTGTTCTTTGCTCAAAGTCCTCTGAAATACCAAAGGTGCCATGTGCAGGGGCTCACAAAAATAAACAAACAAATAAATAATAAAATTTAAAAAAAAAAACAGTGATTGTCACTGATGTGAAATCTCTCTTTTTCACTGTCTTCCTAGTCCTTTGTAGAACAAGTTCAATCTATGATATGCATATAGTCTGTGATAATTGACTAGATGAATCTCTTGAGAAGCAACTGTCAAAACCGCCACCCCCCATCCCCTGTCACTGCCCCCCTTTTCCTTCAACCCTTAGAGATGGTGACCATTCACAGACCCTCCAATTCACATACCCCAATCCCTGTGCAAGAACTAGCAGAAACAGGCTTGGTGTGTGTATTCGTTACCTTTCTATTTTTGTGTTAAAACACTATGGCCAAAGCAACTTAGAGAAAAAAAGAGTTCGTTTGAGGCTTATCATTCCAGAGAAAAGAGTCCATCTCCCTTGTGTCAGGGAAGGGTGGCAGCAGGTGGGCATAGTGGTAGGAACTCCTGAGAATTCGCATCTCTCACCCCAGGCAAGAAGCAGAGATAGCGAACTGGAAATGGTGCTTGGATGAGAAGCCTCAAAGCCCACTTCCAATGATGCGTTTCTTCTGGCAACCCTTCCTAAATGGTGCTGCCTCCTAAACCTTCCTAAATGGTGCTGCCAACTGGGAACCAAGTTATCAAATCCAGAGCCTGGCTGGGGGAGGGATTGAGTGGGGGGGAACATTCCAATTCCATCCACCACAAGGAGGATGTGAGGGTCATGTGAAGAATTTCCCAGCAGTCAGCTAAAGGATGCTGAGCAGCATGGCCACTCCAAAATCTGCAGCTTCCTAATAAGACATAGAGCTTTTAGGTGTTTTATGGGTCTTAATCAGCCATGGATAAACACGGTACTATCAAAGAATCATTAAAAATGAGATAATCTATGTAAAGCTCTTAGGACGGTGTTTAACACATAGTAAATGTTTGCCATTGTTATCGCTGTCACAGGAGAAGGAACCGGAGTCCTGTGAGTGTGAAGAGGTAGCAGCCAGCAGAATATCCATGACACCAAATTTGCATCATTCCCGTGGTTCCAGGTTACAGAGAATGTGCATATGTTTTATTCTATTCTATCATTACAGTCTATGAAATAGTGTAGTTTTCATCCGTAGTCTGAAATTGAGGAAGCTAAAACTCAGATCATGCCTTACTGAATATGAATCCATATCTATTAGTTCATAACCCCATGCTTTCATTATTTTCTGCTTTGGCCTGTTTCTTGGGACTAAATATTCCCATTTTGGAGTGATGGCACAATGGGTTGAGCTAAAGAATGCTGGGTATATGATCACCACACTGGTTGCTACTCACTCTGAATGGGGCTGAAGTTAGCCTCAGAGGAAGAGCTGGTTAGTGCATAACCTACGCCTTTTTTGCGAGTGGGTTTGAACTAACTCAGTTTGAAATCACTCAATACATATTGACCATTTGCTGGAGACTAGCCCAGGGATCATTTCCAGGAGAAAAGATGCCTTACGATTCAGTGCATCTCCCAGGAAAAGGGCACTGAGAAATCTCAACAGGAGCAATGCAGAGGCCACATC
The DNA here is from genome assembly GCF_903992535.2 of Arvicola amphibius. Taxonomy (NCBI): domain Eukaryota; kingdom Metazoa; phylum Chordata; class Mammalia; order Rodentia; family Cricetidae; genus Arvicola; species Arvicola amphibius. The sequence continues at coordinate 15,667,802 of NC_052055.2, read as the reverse complement.
TACAGCCCACCCTGACATTTCCATTCACACCTTCAGCGTGTAACCGTCATCTTAGAAACTGGTGATGGTGTCTATCAAGCTGAAGGACACCCAGGACTAGACTTGAAGGTCAGAGACATGTCCAGACCTAAGTCTTTGCCTGAAGCCACTTTCACTGAGCCTCGCTTCTCCATGTGGCCATGGACGCCTGTGCCACACACAAAGGGCTCCAAAGCTCCTTTCAGCTTTGGTTGACTGAATAAAGACAGTAGTTCCTAATGCTAGGCACGTTTCCTTATCTTCTAAGAAATCTTTGCAAATGTGACTAAGGATCTCCACATGAGCCAGTTACCTGGGATTATTCACGTGATATTATTGCTCACCACAAATGTCATATAGGAGAAGTAGATTTTACATATATGTATATGCAGAAAGTGATGTGAAATGAAGCCAAACTTTATGGTGATGTTACCGCAACCAAATAAACCCTAGCATACCTAAAGAATTGAAAACCATATTTTTGCCCCCTGCCCGCTTCTGGGGATCATGTGGCCCTACAGTGCCTTAGTTTTAGCCCCAGTGAAATTCGTGTTGCGATTCTGGTTTCCACATCTTTATGGACTAAATTTCTGCTGTGTCAAGGGCCCATATTCATGGTACCTTAGTATAGTAACAGAGAAAACTATTAACTTGTTCTTTCTCTTCATTTGTCCTTCCTGCCCCTGCTTACCTGAGCTGCTGATGGTTTGTGGCATCTGTCTAAAGCCCAGAACAAAGCCCTCATCTGCCTTCAACCTTCAGGAAAGTCAAGTATTCAGCCTCAAGATCTCTGTTCTTTTGAACAGCAGGTGTTCTCATGCTCATCACCAACCAATGCAGCTCCCACCATCTACTATGGCCAGATTCACATGTTTGTTTTATTTGACAGTTTCTAATCAAATGCCTTACATCGTGTTCAAAATTTGAAAAGCCGATGCCCTCATTCGGGCCTAGAGGCAAGAGCTGTTATACATTATAGGAAGCAATCTGCCTCATCCTATCATTTTAAGTACCTGCCTCTGAGCCTTAGATGTAGGGGTTGTGTTGTAGATCTAAGAATTGGGGCCAAGCACCCCATGGCCAGTGTTTCTCTGCATTTTGCCCAGTTGTAGCTTTCTGTAATAGTCCCCATCTGCTGCGAAAGATTCTTTGATGAGCTACTCTTCTCTGTGGGGAAAAGCGTAAGTGTTAAGAATTGGCTAAATATTGGTTTAGGAAAGTGGCTGTGGTAGGTTTTGCTCAGGGAACATCACAGAAGAGGGGGTGGGAAGAATGGCAGAGTCAAAGGACCAGAACATCTGCTACAAGTGTGTCTTCTACATATGACAAGAAAGAGGCACCATGAACTCTCAGTGGTGTATTGTTTAAACAAAACTTGAAGGCCAGCTGACATCCCAATTCTGATTGGTGGGCAGCATAAGTGTTTAATCAAATCCTGAGTGTCAGTTGACATCCCAATTGTCATTGGTGAAATCTCACAAGGCCCTGCCCCTAGATGAAGGGATACAGGCGATTAATGATTACTGAGAGAGGAAGAATCTGTCTTCCCCAGGGACGAGCCCCCTGACTGATGACCTAATACCAAGAAGTGAGTCCTAAAGCACACACATGTGAGCTACAATAGATGGACACAAGTTGTGTTTATGTTTCTATTTACATACATACATGTATGCAATAATAATAAGTTCTAAAAGGTAAGAATATGAGACAGAATGGGTGGGTGGGAGTGGTACACAGGAAGGGTTGGAGGGAAGGAGAAGAATAGTTTAAATAAAGTACATGTATATGAAATTTAAAAATGCATAAATATTTCTATCATCTGGAAGCACTCAGAATAATAAATGAGCATCCGGCTATCTCACGGTCCAGTCAAGTTGGCTTATGAAGTTAATCATCATGCCTACGTTTATGAAATTGGTATGCTAGAGAACCACACACAATCATGCCTTTATGGATAGACTGATAGATGCAGCAATATTTGAAGCTTTCAAGGTTGCTACTGGAATGCCACACCTAAATTTCTTCGGTGTCAATATCTCCAAGGGGACCCATGAATATTTTTAACAGAAGTTGGGTCATTGCAACAACCTCTTATTTCTGTAACGTTTACCGTGATCTGATCATGCTACCTGCTAGCTTAATGTTTGGGGGGTTTTAGGAAAGCACTGAAAGAATGAAAGAATGAGAATATTAAGGGGAACAAAGAAGGGCATTTTAATCACCCCCCCCCCCTTTTTTTCAGTTCTAACTATTTCATTACTTCTGTAGATCCCAGATGTTTCTTGGAGATAGTACAGCAGGAATGGACCATGGTTTCCTGCCTCCATCACATCCTTTCTTAGAGCAGTGATTCAGTTTCCTGCTCATAAAAGGGGCCACCAGCCATTGTGGATGAGCTTGGAAACCTGAGTGGGAACCGAGGCCCTCCTTCCCTCCATGTTGCTTCTAGGAATTGTAAAAGTCATAAAAAACAGAGCCAGGAATCTTACCACCCCTGCCCTTCCACCCAGCTTTGTGGCACCATCACTTCCCGCTTTGACTTTTCTCTGTGTCCCTATCTCCAATCTTTTCTGCCCAGAAGAAGCAGTGAAAAGCCAGGGAAGATCTGGCATAATGCCAGGGTTACCTTTGCTCAGAACTGCTCACACTTCCCATTCAGTCAATCTCCAGTCCTCCCTAAGCCTACTAGGCCTTCTTGAACTCTGTACTGGCCTCTTCTCAGACCCTGATTCCTACCTGTGTCCTATCTTTTCCACTTGGCTATAGTGACATTCTCCATTCCCCTGATTTCCTTGACACTCTGTCAAGTCCCAGTGCCAACTCCACAGACAGACCCAGGATACAAGGTTACTTAACTACCATCTGTTCTCTACTTTTCATTAAAACCCCCATATAAAAATTGGAAAAGGAAAGAGCTCTCTGAGTTATTTTTAAAAAAAATAATAGTTTTATTCATTGTTTGAGAATTCAATACTTTGTCCTTTATTCATAAACATGCATTTCGATCATATACATCCTCCCTCCCCTAGCTCCTTCAGACCTACTCCCATCTACTTACCCATGTAACTTCATGTCCAAAAAGAAAAAAATTGAATTAAATCTATGTTGCCAAAATACTGTTGGCTGTGGGATCATCCCCTGGAGTATGGTTGACCTACAAGGTCTGGGATACATCCTTAAAGAAAACTGATTCCCCTTTTCTCAGAAGCCATCAATTGCCAGTATCCTCTCACCCAGGGGTGAGACTTTGTGCCCACCTCCCCTCTCCTTATTGGGATTTTTTTTTCAGGCTTAAACTTGCCCAAGTCTGTTTGACTTATTAAAATGATATCAATTCCATTCATGAGGATAACTGCTGCTGTAACAAACAGAGGCTTAAAATTAATCATGTTTATCATACATTTGTGAAATCCAGAAGTTTGAAAATGGGTGTCGTGGGGTTCAAAAGATTGTAGTAGGATGACTTTTGGAGTGTGTGGGAGAGAAGCAATTTTGGAGTCTTTCTCAGTCTCTAAAATCTGTGGGGACTCCATAGCTCCTGGCCTCTTCTCTCTGACTTCTGTTTGCACGGCCAGACCATTTCGCCCTCTTTGGTTGTCTGTACCTTTGTAGTGAGACGTGATGGGCTGCGAGGGTGATTTTTGTTCCATCTTGGCATCCTTATGTTTCAACTCACTTTTACAAAGCCCCCTTGGCCCTGAAGGGTAACAAACTAGATTATAAAATCCTCCAGTGCTGTCACTTGACCTTGCTGCAGAAGGTAGTGGAAAGGGAATGTGTCTGCTTTTGTCTCCTTGTTCCTTTTCCGTGGTCACTATGGTCATCTGGTGGAACCAAACCTTAGCTTTATGGAGCTTCTTCCATTTGAATGCCACAGAAGCTGTATATCACCACCTCTCTCTCTCTCTCTCTCTCTCTCTCTCTCTCTCTCTCTCTCTCTCTCTCTCTCTCTCTCTCTCTCTCTCTCTCTCACACACACACACACACACACACACACTTTCCCCCCAGACAATGGTCCATGATTATGTCATCAATATTTCCATCTAATATTCCTGCGTACCTTAGCCCTACCCACCTCACTTTTGGGCAGAGGGTCGAAGGGAGTCATTGCATGTCACAATATACAGCTGGCTTTTTCAAAGTGGAAAGGACCATGTCATTGTTCCTAGCTAATAAATGACTGTAGGCCAAGCATTCTGTTGGTCAAATGAGATACCTAAACACTTTTCTCTACCTTTGCTTTGATTATCAAGATTACCGAGTTCAAAGGAGGTAAACTGGAAGTTAACATGCAGAATAAAGCCAGGCACAGTGCCCTACCATAATTTCCTGTACTCATGAGTGTAAGGCAGGAGGATTTCAAGTTTAAGGCAAGCATGGGCTACTTGGTAAGACCCTGTCTCAAAAGCAAACAAACAGAAAACACTAGGGATAAACCAGTGAGCTTTGCCATATAAATTTTAGCCACCATATGTGGCATATAACCTAGCTTATCTTGACCAGTCTTCCGTGGAAGGGTTAATGGGAAGGGAAAAATGCAGATTGAAGAGCACTGACTCTCCAAGCTGCTCAACTCCATCCACCTGTACCTATTCACAGACTGCCCATTCAGCAGCTACATTCATGGTCTTTCTTGTTCCTTTGATGGAAATGCCCATTAACTTCACCTTCTAGCTATTTGGCTGCTTTTCTAAGGTGATAGAACATTTAAGTTCTTTCTTCCTGAAGAAGCAGAGTTGCAGTTTGTTAAGAAGCAATTCTAATGTAGATTTGAACACCAATATTAGAGAAGGCAGAGTGGTGTTTAGGAAAAGAACAGCACACACCCAAGACATGAGTGCGGGCTTCTCACAGTCTCCAGCGTCGACATAAAACTGTACTTGACAGACTTGGCATTGATCACAGGCAGCGGCTTTCGTCTCTGCCTCTTGATAGAAATGATAACAGATTCACAGGTGTGGCAGCCGAGGCTGTGGGAAGAGTAAAGACTGCTGTGGGCATTTAACAAGACCGCTCCCTCAGAGTAAGCTCTGGGAATGAAGTATGCTTTTATTTCAAGGTAGATGCACAGTAGGGCATAATTTGGGGACTTCAAAAAATCAAGGTAGAAGAAAAACGTGCAGATATCTGGGGGCAGGAACAGAGTTGGCATGCTGAGACGCCAGGACCTAGATATGTGGCATCATAAGCACTAGCTCTCCTCCTTTTGCCCTCCTCAATGCCATCCCTCCCTTGTCTCCTCTTGCCCCTCCTCTTTGGGGGGGGGGCTTTGGGCCTCAGCAAATGTTGGGGTGAGCAGAGCTCCCCACAGCTGGAGTCAGAGAGTGAATGCCTTCAGATTAAAACCAGACCTTACACGTGTATTTCATGAAAGCAAAAATTGCTGCCGAAGTTTCCATAAGCCTAGGGAGAGCATCTAGTTTTGCAGCTGGGGTGTCAGTAAAGGTTCCACTGGCCAGCCTGAGAGCCCATCACCCAGTTAAGAGCACTGTTTCCATGGAAATATGTAATCGGTGACCCAAATATGCAAGTTAAAGTTCGCTATTTTATACCTACCTCATTGTTCGGGTCTACTGAGGGGTGCCACTATTACATAAAAGCCAAGGCTCTCTTTTCATAGGTGGATTTTCCCTGAGCACATCATCAATCCTGTCAGCATAGACCATGGGGATCTGTACCTCTGTTCTACGTCAGCCGCACTTAGTTATAAACGTTTATTTTTTTGGTCAAGATGGAAACCATTCTCCAGGGTATTGCTCACTTGCCTCTCTCTCCATTTCTTAAACCCCCGCAGGGCGAGCCCTGCTGAGACTCACAGACAAGAAGCTGGAACGCATGGGGATCATCCAGGAGAACCAGCGCCAGCACGTCCTGCAGCAGGTGCTCCAGCTGAAGGTGCGGGAAGAAGTCAGAAACCTGCAGCTACTCACACAAGGTAACCTGCTGCTTTCCGGTGGGCGGGGTGCACGGGGACATGCGAAGACAGAAAATGTGATCATTGTGACAGAGGGGAGCCAAGAAAATTGGATATTGTTTCCTTACAGAATTTCCTTCATTAAAAGAAAAAGAAGTAGGCTAGCTTTAATAAAAGACTACTTCTCTCTAAAACTTTCCAGTTTCACTGCCCACCAGAGAGAAAGATGCATAAATAAGTAATGGGCGCACAAATGGAACTATTGGCGCTAACCGTAAGGTTACCACGTACAGCTACATAGACTGCTTACTGTACCACTCCAGAGAGTACCAGCCACATCGATCAGGGTCCCGTTGCTCCCTCCAGAGTGCCCTCATCTGAACAAAAATTCTGAGGAGGTCTTAGCATTTGAATGATTGTTAGGTGAATATGGCCCGGTGATAGCGATGAGGTTTTAATGTATTTTTGTTTTACTTTGCATTTCATTGGCCAGGAGAGGGGAAATGTTTTCAGTGTACCTTTATGTAACTGAATTAATGCATGCATATACTTAGGAGATTTTGAAGACTCTGTTAACCTCTTGCAAAGAAATGATTTAAAATGTAAACCCGAGAATTTAAATTTGGACTGTTAAGGCTGTGCGACTAAATAATGTCACGAAAACTGTCAATATATTGAGAGCATGTAAGATCCCTACAACTTTGAAGTGTCAAGAAAATCTAAAATTTGAAGAAAACTCCGGTATACGTAATTTATGTGTTTACATACTATCTGATAGCTATAAGCTTCCATCGACTGTACTTTTTCTTCTTTTGTTGCCCATCATGCATCATTTTAAATGAAAGGATGATAAAGTAAGTGTTTTTGAAAGCATCGAGTAGTTTTCAATAGTCAGAATATAGTGATCATATGCACAGTGGAGAAATCTGGGTCAGCCAAGTTTCATGCTATTGCGTTTAGATGAACCCAGTAATAGTCCACTTGCCTAGAGCAGCGGTTCTCAACCTGTGGGTCGTGAACTCTTTGGGGGTTCTGTAGCAGATCCCCTGCATGTCGCATATTTGCATGATGATCCGTAACAATAGCAGAATTGCAGTTATGAAGTAGCAATGAAATGATTTTATGGTTGGCGGTCACCACAGCATGAGGAACTGCATTAAAGGGTCAAAGCATTGAAAAGATTGAGAACCGCGGGCCTAGAGGAAATGATGCGGAGCTTGGAGGACGTGTGCTGCAGAAGGATAACATATACGGAAAGGGATGCAGAAACGGGGTCAGCTCTTTAATATGCTTGCTCGAAGTTCGTCCCTAGAGACTCCTGGTAGTGAGTCATAGCAATGGGTCTGCTGACTAATCCAAATGTGACATATTAATACACCTTTAAGTTTCTTCTAAGAAGTGGATAGAGATAATAAGATTTATGATAAATATTATCATGGTGCTCTTTCTTTTTTATTGAGCTCTACATTTTTCTCTGCTCCCCTTCCTGCCTCACCCCTCCCCCATTCAGCCCTCTCCCACGGTCCCCATGCTCCCAGTTTACTCAGGAGATCTTGTCTTTCTCTACTTCCCATGTAGATTACATTTATGTACGTCTCTCTTAGGGCCCTCATTGTTGTCTGGGTTCTCTGGGATTGTGATTTATAGGCTGGTTTCTTTGCTTTATGTTTAAAAACCACTTCTGAGTGAGTACATGTGATAATTGTCTTTCTGGGTCTGGGTACTCTTTCTAAAATGGAAAAACTCTACATAATACAGACATTAAAAATACCTTTTAAAGAATACATAAGAAAAAGATTTGAGAAATGGGGGGAAAGCATATGGAAAAGTTGTTATATAGCTTGGCTCTATTTTTTAAAAACACAGTTTTATATATTTTACATATGAATATCATGTAAGGAAAAGGGTACATGATTATGCCATATTTTCATGATGATTCTCTCTGGAAAATATACTTGTGGATGATTTTTACCTCTGTTCATTATTCTTGTCCATGTTTTCCAAATCCACTGTAAAGTCATAATGTTGTTTAATCAGAGCATATTAATTTGTAGCTTCTAGAGCATCCTTCTTTCCAGGTTCTATTTGGTGTCTGGACCTCCTAAGAGCATTGTTTTCCTCTTATACTGATAACAGGGAGAGACTTATCTCATGGACCATGCCTTTGACTCCATCCTCCACTCCTTCCCACTTGCCTAGGCTGTACCTCACAAAATCATCTCCAGCAGTCATTGCCCAGAAGTCTTTCTCAGATAGTATGTAAGCCTACTAAGCTAAATGCCTGTCTGGGTTCTGGAAAAGTCCTAGCTTCATCCTTTCTCATTCTGTTGTTGGCATTTTCCCCCTTTGAAAAGCTACACAGTTGCTATTCTTTCATCCCATTCCCTTTGGAAGAAACTTGTGCTCTCTAGCCCATGGGTATTTTTCTCTGAATTTTTATTGCCTTTCTTATTGCTTGTCCTTCACATGTTAGTGTTCAAAATCACTTTATGTCAGGTGTCCTTTAAAAAAATTCACAGTGCTATTGAAGTGATAATTTCTTTCTTTTTTTTTTTAAAGAAAAGGAAACAAAATTGACAAGATGTGTTGAAGATTGATAACCGCAGAAGTAAAGAGACCTGGGGAAGCTTTAAATTATTTGGGGGTCTAGGTTTGCTCTAATAAGAATCAATGTTCCTTCTACTCAAGGGAGCTGGCTGGTTTAATATGCATAGCATATGGCATTTCACTACAGGGGTGATACAATATTAAATATTTGATTCTGCAAACCACAAATACTAAGCTTACAGCAACAATATGCTGAAAAATTACAATATTTCACAATGGTTTTTTTTTTTCAGTTTTTTAAGACTCTGGGCCTGTGTCTTGAGGAGAGTGGCTTATACTTCCAGTTTCTAGAAAAGAGACACAGTGCAAGGACACATAAAGTCGTTACTCTGGTGCAAAGCATGTTTTTGTTGGTGTTGTTTGCATAATCCAGTCAAGCTGCTACAGGACATACCGCAAACTACTTAGGGTATTGTGTTGTAGTTACTGTTCTTATTTCTGTGTCAAAATACCTGACGAAAGCAACTTCAGGAGGGATGGGTTTATTTTGGCTCACAGCTTGAAGGTATTGTTGGTATGCCTGGTAGGATATACAGAGTAGGGAGGGCGTGGCAGCCAGAGAATACAGCAGCTGGTCACAATGTTTCTACATTCAGAAAGCAGAGAGAGATGGATGCCGGTGCTAAGGTCCCTTTCTCCTTCTTATTCACTCCTGAACCGCAGCCCACACAATGGTATCATCCACATTTAGAATGAGTCTTCCAACCTCTCTGAGTTTTCTCACAGACATACCCAGGGCTTTGTATCCTGTATGATCCTAGATTCTGTCAAGTTCATAATATTAGTCATCACAGTGAGATACAGTAGAGTTTCTCATCCTTCTGAATACTGGGAAGTCTGTGGTCAAAGTACTGGAGGAGTCAGGGACTAGTGAAAGCAGCTTCATGAGCCATTCTTACTGAGCCCTCCCACTGTGTTTCATATGCCAGAAGCAAGATAAAATCTCTCTGAGGTCCCCACCAAAGGTACTTATCCCACTCATGAAAATCCTACCCTTATAACTCAATCCTCTATCAGACATCCCATCTCTTTAAATCATACCTTAAGGATCACAAATTCAACAAATGAGTATATTTGAAGGACAAAACATCTAATCTATTACATTGGTGTTTAATTTGTGTTATTTTTAACCAAAACCAAACATTTTTAAAGGTAGTTATCATCTTTGATATAATTTGTGTGTGTGTGTGTGTGTGTGTGTGTGTGTGTGATGCACATATGGAGAGAAGAGGTTGATGTAGGATGTTTTCTATCACTCTCTAGCCACCTTAGTTTGTACCACTGAACATTGAACTCACCCACTTTTCTAGATTGACTGGTCAGTGTGCTATGAAGATCTATTTGTCTTCACATACCACACACACACACACACACACACACACACACACACACACACACCTGGCTTTTGTGTGGATGCTAAGAATCTGGTTTTGAGTCCTTGCACAACAAGAACTTATCCCCTGAGCCATCTTTGCTCCCAAAGAACTCCCTTTTGTGAGATAAAGATTTTATCTTCCAAACGATGGATTTGTGTGTGTGTGTGTGTGTGTGTGTGTGTTTCTATTTTGGTTTTGGAGTCCCTTTACAAATATATAGATTTTTGGAAGAGCATGGGTGGCTCCCTTTAGAGAAAGAGCTAAGTAAATCATGGTACACATAGTTACTAGAGGTCTCTGAACCTGTAAATGAGGAATGAAGAAGGACACTTGGGAAGCCATAAAAAATATAAAAGCAATGCGTAGAACCATATGCATACTGTACATTTGCCAGAAAGAGAGAAATATTCTCTCTCTGTACATTCTTTGTTTATATAAAAATGCTGAATAATGTAGATGAAACTAATGTAAGTTACACCCAGGAGGCAGAGAAGGTGGCCCTGGAGAGAGGATGCATGCTTCAGATGTCATTCTGCATTTGAAATATGAGTGTTTGAACTATTTTAAAGAACATTTTATAAAATAAACAAGAAGGGAGAAAGGATAAATTTAACATTTGATATACCTGGATTTTACACCCTGACCTGAACATCCAACGCTGTCACATCAGGAAATTAGTTAAGCACTCTGTGCTCCCATTTCCTAACTTCTGAAATAGAGAGGAGTAACCCTGACCGACCAATGAAAATATGGCAGGAATTAGCAAAGCTAAATATGCTTAGCCATTGGCCTTGTCACATAATTAAACCAAGTGTGCTTTTACATCATGCCTCAGCATTTCCATGCCTTTTTCTGAAACGTTTTATCAGACACACAACTTAATAGTATTCACTTAAGTGTACACTTTGCACAGGAACAACTAAGGTTTTGCCCCTTTCTTAATCTCCTCTTTCTAGGTGCTGATAAAAAAGACAAAATAAGTCGGAAGACTTTTTCAAATGACAAAATGGGTTCTAGTAAATGCCAGTTTTTGCTCACTGTTCAGAAACTGTGACAAACAACCTTAAAACATTCATCCTCTGAAACCAGGGCCATCTTGTCTTCAGTTCACGCCACCCCTCCTGCCATTGACAGTGGCCCCATAGCTCTCTGACATTTACAGGCGACATCATCAATGTTTGCCCTTGCCTTTATGCTATAGTTGTGATACCTTTAGGGAGATTGTCTCTACTGAATGAACCCTTTGTTCTTCTGTGTTCCCTCCGAGAGCATCCAGGATGTCAGTCTGGTGGTCACGTTTGATTAACTGCGCCTGCTGGAAACTCAGCCAGGGCAGAACACTCCCAGTTATGTTTTGGGAAACACAGGAGGCAGCTCAGAAGTCATTCTGACACTATACTTCTGCTTGACTCATCAGAGATGGGAGTAGGGGTGTGCTTTATACAGCACACAAGACTGGTACAGAGTGTCCTAGAATCCTTCAAGTCTATCCACATTGGGTGATGTAATGGGCATTCTTGGCATTTTCATAGTAGATATTGTTTCTATAAAGCAAAACTCCCCCAAAGATACTGGATGTTGTGCTTGGTATAGCTAATGAGTTTTCAGTGTTTACTATACACAGAGCAAGTACAAGCTGTCTCATCCACTCTTCATGTTTCTCTACCTCGTCCCCTACTGTTTGCTAGTCTCAGTATAGACATGAGGGACCGTAACAAGAGGGAAACTCCCTTGTCCAAAGCTAGACAAACCTTGGTAAGAGCATAGCTAAGGTCTGTCCGAATCCAGAGCAAGCTTTCTGCTTTCTTTAAATGTTTCACTGCCCTCTTTTAGAACTGACTTTTTTCTTATACAGGATTGCATAAGACCATTTTCATGCAAGTATATAGTGTAATTCCCTTTTCACAATTTGCTTCTATTTTACAATACATGTACACATATATATGATATTACATACCTATAATGTCTAGTGCCCACAAATGAGAGAAATAATGCAATATTTTCCTCCTGTAATAGACTTAATTTACTTGATTATCTCTAGTAGCACCCATATTCTTGCAAATGATAATAACTTCATTCTTTTTCTTTAAGTTCTTTTTAATTTTTTTTTGAAATTATAATTACATCCTTTTTATCCTACCTTTCTTCCCCACAGTTCTTCTTTATGTATAAATTATCCCACTGTACATATGACCCATGTTTTCTTTATCCATTTTTCTATTGTTTCACATTCAGGTTGGTCTTATAACTTGGCTTTTGTGACTAGTTCTTCAGTACACATCATTATGCGAGTTTTCGGTGATGGGTTGTCTTAGCATCATTTAGGTGTAGACTAGAATGTAGTATAGCTGAGTCATGTGTAGGTCTCTGGTTAATTTCTTGAGGTTCCTCCATGGTGACTTCAATAAGAACTGGACCAGCAGTGTATAAAGCTTCCTGTTTTGTCTGCATTTCTGCAAGCATTTGTTATTGATTTCTTTATTACTGCCATTCTGACTTACATGAGATGAAATTTCAGTGCAGCTTTTTAATATTTGCTTTTTGAGATCATTTATATACAGTTTGCATAAGTATGTGTGTAAGGGTGTGCACATTTCACAGCATGTATTCTGAGGTCAACTAGACAACTTGGGGGAGTCAGTTCTTTCCTTTCACTGTGTGGGGTCTGGGGATTGAACTCGGGTTATTAGTCTTAGTCATATATATGTGTGTGTGTGTGTGTGTGTGTGTGTGTGTGTGTGTGTGTGTGTGTGTGTAAGTCATGTGCATGCAGTACCCTTGGAGGCCAGATGAGGGCTTTGGATCTATTGGCTCTAGAATTATAAACATTTGTAAGCCACGGAAAGTTGGTAATAGGAACCAAACTCAGATCCTCTGATGGAATGCCAAGAACTCGTAGCCACCAAGCCACCTCCCCAGCCCCTGGATACAATTACTTTTCTTCTAAATAATTTCTAATATTTTTGCTAAGATTGGGTTGTTTCCTTAGCATTGAATTCTACCTACTCCTTTAAAAATATTTATTTCTTAGATTATAATATAATTACATCATTTCCCCCTTCCTTCTTCCCCCTTCTCCCTCCAGACACTCCCACATATATCCCTAAATGTAACCTGCTTAGTCGGTATAATGGCACTTGCATGTGTGTATCCAATACCACTTGGTATTGGATAAGCATGTGGTGGGCTCTTTCCCGGGAAAGACTATTTCTCTGCTTTCGTCATTTCTTAGTTGCCTATAGTTTTGTGAAGACTTAAGGCCTTGTGAATTTCCCCAGTCCACTTTAGCGTGTCTACTGCTGTTGACCTTGTTCAGCTCATGTTTAGGCAGTCAGGTTGACAAGACTTTGTAAGCGAAGCTTCTGACATCACTAAGAAACAAAAACTTCACAGTAAACTCCCTGATTGTCTGGCTCACTGGAGATTGTATTTGTATTTCTCTTATGGCTATGATGTTGGACATTTTTTCAGTATGTATATTGACCATTCATGCTTTATCTTTGTGTACTATCTGGCCATTTCAGTAACTCAGGTATTGATTACGTTATTTCATTTCTTGTTCTTTAGCCTTTTGAGTTCTTTGTGTATTCTAGATATTAACCCTCTGTCAGAGCATAATTAGGAAAGCTTTTCTCTCATTCTATAGGCTGTCTCGATTGTTTCCTTTGTCGTGTAAAGGCTTTTGAACTTCATGAAGTGCCATTTACCAATTGTTGACCTTAGTTCCTGAGTAACTGGAGTCCTACTCAGAAATTGTTTGTCCATGCTGTCTTTTTCCTATTTTTTCCACCATCATTTTTAGTTTGGGCCTTTTTTATTCATACAAACCACAGTTTCCTCTCTATCCTTCCTCCCATTACTTAGGGTCATACTTTAAGGCTTTTGATCCATTAGGAATTAATTTTGTAGAGTGTAGAAGCCTTAATGTAAGACTGCAAACTAAAACTTCAAATCCATTAGAATGGTCAAAGTGAAAAATACATGTAAAGTAAAGTAGAGAAATCTTACTCAATGATGAAGAGAATGAAGAATTGGATGTCCATTATAGAAAACACTTTGAAGGTTTATCAGCTAATTAAAAATGGAATTACCATCTGATACCACCTTTGGATAGGGCCAAATGAAATCAGAGCAGGAGCTTAAACTAGTATAAGTACACTTGTGATCATTGCATCTCACTGACAAAGGGACAGAAACATAACAAATATCCACCTTTAGATGAATGAAGAAAATAGAAAATACAGGGCATATTCAAAATGGAATATTATTCAAAACTATTTAGGAAGAAGGAAATCCAAGTATAGGCTAAACAGATGAACATTAAGGAAGCTAGTTGCAGATGACAGAAACAAGAGGAGCTATCAAGAACTACTGTTAAATTAGTGTTTGTGGGTACAGGTTTGCAATATGGAAATGTTATATACATCTATTGCACTACAATTTCAATATACGTAGCAATACTGAAGCTTACTCATAGCAATAATTAAGATGGAAAGTTTAATGTTATGTACTTTTTTAACTATAACTAAAGCAGTGTCTGAGGCATAAAAACATTGACTCATGTTCAGAAAATCAAGAGCATAAACTTGGTACCATCAACATTGTTGTTGCTATTCTTGAATTTTCTCTATTGAGCTATAAATGTTTACCTCAATCCCAGCAGTACTACAATAAGGTCTCACTTCTTTGGTATCTGTTTTCAGTGACTGACTCAGCTACAGAAGTTGAAATTGTGTAAAAATATATCAACAACTGGTTTGAGTAAAAATCAGGCAGTATAAAGCAATGTCTCATGGCAGCTAGAGTAGATGATAGTAGTAGATATAGCCATCTTAAATATCTTTATAATTATTGCTTGCAAAATAGAAAAAGTTAATGGAAAAGAGAGAGGAGAGAGAGAGACAGAGACACACAGAGAGAGACAGAGAGAGAGAGACAGAGAGAGAGAGAAAGAGAGAGAGAGAGAGAGAGAGAGAGAGAGAGAGAGAGAGAGAGAGAGAGAGGGAGAGAGAGAGAGGAGAAGAGCATGGTATGTTTTAATCAGGGCCTGCCTGTTTGGGCTCATTAAATATTAGTGTTTCCCAAATGGCTGTTTCTACTTTATCCAAATATATATTTCAAAATTTAGTTGGGAATTGCATGGCCAGATGGGTAGCTCCAGTGTCCCATCCTTTGGAAAAACAAAACTTGGAAGCATGGCATTCAGATGCAGGAAGATTTTCCAGAACTCTGGGTACCGTTTGGGTATTTTCGTCCAGTCACCTCCACGGTGATGCTTCACCAACTAAACTAGGTCATCTGGTCCCCCAACCTTGCTTAAACGAGGAGGCTTGTAGAACAGTGCAATGGACTTTTAAGCAATTATCCAATCCCATGTCACATATCTGACCATGGAAATTCAGAGGACTAGAGAAGTCTTCATGGTGACACGACTGGCTCATAGCACGTCTGAAAATGATACCAGTCTTCCCAATCCCCACCCAAGCGTTTTTCTTTCCTTGTTACTAATGTATAATTTACATACAGTACAATTTATCCTCTTTGGTGTCGGGTTCCCAAAGTATTGCCAGATGCTTACTGTTGGGTAACGATAGCAGCCATTCACATCGAGGTTCCTTATAAACTTGATTTGGGGTTTTGTTTGGTTGGGTGAATACATAGAGGTAAAATTACTGACGTGCATCATTACTATGTATTCACCTCATAAACAACTCAGGGTCAGTCGTCTTAAATTAATGAAAAAGTGAGAATGAACTTTACCCATCATAACATATATCGAAAGATATTGCTAGGTCCTTTAGAGAGAAACTCAACTCTGTCACTGGTGTTTGTTTTTGAAGTTTCGATGATGAAACCTTGAATATTATGATGTTAGCCACACATTGTTTCGTGGAACTCTCTCCACATCCATCTCGCTTTATGTTTTATTTTGAGAGAGAGCTAGGGTCGTTAAATTTAGCTGTAATACTGCTGTTGCAAATCTGATGTCCCACATCCGTTTTCATACTTGACTTTTCTGCCTTATCGCAAGGTAAATGGAGCCTCACTTCCTTGGCACTCCCCTGTCCGTGGATATCCGATAATGATCCTCTAACTTCTCCAGGTCTTGACTTAATAGTTCCTTCTCAAGCTAGTAACGTAAGGAACTTCTTGAATGTTTGTGCCTCCTGAAAACAGACCTTACTTAGCTTTCTCACTTGACAAACTCTCTGAGATTTTTATGCATGACATATTTTAGTCATTCCCAGCCACCGTCTCCTCAGTCCAATCTTAACCCTTCTTGATTTTTCTTCCAGATGATGGTTAGTGTTGATTGACTACATGGTTATAATGAGAAACACCTACGAGATTAGTAAAGCGCAACTCTGGGTAGGTCTCTGTGGGTTTCTAGAGATACCGCATCATCAGAGCTCTGACCTGAATGAACTGACTGATCCAAATTAGAATAGCCCATTGGGAGGTGGTAGAACTGTATACCATGGGGGCAGATTGGAGAGGTGTCCCTAGGCACCATGTCTTTTGGAGCTGTAATTTGCCCTGCTCCCTTCTTATTATCTCTCTGTTATGCTTCTTGGCCAGCATGAGGTGAGTTGCTCTCCCAGGCTCTCCCTTGCATGGTGGACCACTTGATCTAGCAATACCACTTTTGGATATGGCCAAACGAAATCAGAGCAAGAGCTTCTGCTATAGCCCTCGGTATTGAACTAATGAGCCCTCTGAAAGAGTGAAAAACAACCTTTCTTCCTTAAATTATTCTCTTGAGTATTTAAGTAACAAATACCCCAAGAGAACTAATAGTTCAAGGTTAATGCTTACATTACTTGGAGATTAGAGGTGGCTCAGTGGTTAAGGGCATTTCTTGCCCTTCCAAAGGACCCAAGTTGGAGTGTTGGAGTGTTGTGGGTACCAGCACTCACAGGCACTTTCCCATCCAGAGAGACACACAACAATACACATACATAATATTTAAAATAAATCTTTTAAAAAAATGTTTATGTTACTCAGTAACCTATATTTAAGGCACAGTTTTAGCAGTAATCTTCCCTTTCACTCACTGTGCATATGTAATCCGTAGAAAAATCCCCTGAGCTTCACTTACAAGGTGTGTTTTCAGCCCCACCTGCCTCATTACCACCCCCATCATTGTTTCAATCCACCCCAACTTCTCTGAGACGATTAGTGTAACCTAGAAGTTATCCTCTGAGCAGTAGGGTCTATGTTACCCATTTAGTTACTTTCTCACTTTTATAGTCATGGTTATATTAAAGATGCCTCTGACAATGTTAGATTCATCCTCTCCCAGCAGGTGTATTCAGCCTTTGGCCTGCGGGCTACATGTATCCCATGATAGCTCAATATGACCCAATACAAAAATCATAAGCCTGCTTAGAGCAGTATGAGGATTGTGTGTGTGTGCGCGCGCGTATGCTTGCGCACATGTGTGTAATTATTTCATAGTCCAGCTGCACAGTTCCTGAGTGTGTCATTTGTAGATGACAATATGGTATCGTAATGTCCAAAAATTGGACATGACTGCAACATTTGGTGGCTCCCTATTGTCTGCAGAAGAAGATTAAAACTTCTTAGCATCCCCCTAGAAATACATCTAGATATTTCATTGAAACATTAATGTTAACTGTGGGCAAACAGCTTTCTAGAGATCATGATACTTCAGATGTAAAAATAAGGTTAGAATCTGTTTCACGGGTTTATGATGATGGGCTAATAAAACTTGAAAAAGGACCTAGCCTTGGTGAGTTGCCACCCCTTCTGAAAAAGTCTACCTCGTCTTCCTGGACCGATCACGTCTCACTCTGAATTGCTCCTTTAGTCACACTATTTGTATATTTATTACAGAGTATCCCTTTTCCTTTATTTTCCTGACCCCGAGGTCCCATAGTAGACACTAGAGACGAAAGGGAACACCTGATCTCATAATGAAGGTAGAAGCCATTATAGAAACGTGCAGATGTATAATGGCGGCATAGAAGCAGAACTTAACCACAGCTGGGAACAGGGGGAATGACAAAGACTAGCCAAGGGTATGCCACATGAACTAGCTCTTCAATGCAAAAGCATTTGCTTGGTGTATAAGTTCTGCCATGCGGCAAAATGGGGATTATGTGTGATGATTTGGAAACCAAATGTGCTGGGGCTAGATCTATAGCTGGAAGTGATTGTCATGAGGGTCCGGGAGCCTAGGAGATCAAGCCTAGCTGGAAGAAGTAGGACAACATAGGTAGGTGCTAGAAACTGTCTCTTGTCCTGGACTCTGTCTCTTCCCCACCACCTGCCCCCCCTCATTCACTGCTGCCTGTTGCCATTAGGTAAACAGGTCTTCTCTACCATATATTCTTCACCACCCAGATATGCTGACTCATTGCAGATCAAGAATCAATAAATCCAAATGACTGTGTATTGGACCCTCTGAAACTGCCGTCCCAAATAAACGATCCGTACTTTCCCACCTTTAAGTTGCACAGGTCAGGTTCTAAGTCACTGCAACCAAAAAGAAACTGGCAGGTCCTACTGCCCTAGGACCACTGTGGCCCCTGTAAATTATGAATAGCCTCTATGGTTGCCTGATTTTGCTAGGCTTGTCTACCTCCTAGCTTAGGGTCCAGCAAAATGTGGATCATCCGTCAATTTTCGGATTTAAATTTAATTGTTGTACTTTTCTCCTATCTTCTAGCTCGGTTTTATTTCCCATGGTATCTTCTCTTAGTGGTAGATATAAATTTCAGTTTGAGTTGGTAAAAACTAAAGGTAATTACCAAAGCCAATGTAGATCATCTTTTTCCATCAAAAAGCATTATCTAGACTATTGTTTTTTCTTTTCCCACCTCTTTCCCATCCTTTGATGTGGGATTCCCCTCTGTATGCTGTGAATACCATTGGTTAATAAGAATCTTCTTTTTGCCTATTACAGTGCATAATAGAGCAAGGCAGGAATTCCAAGCAGATAGAGGGGGAGAGAGTAGGCAGAGTCAATGGGAAGCCATTTATTTGCTGAAGGATACAGACACCAGAAACTTACCAGTAAATCACAAGCTTTGTGGTAAAATATAAAATAATAGAAATGGGTTAATTCAAGATATAAGAGCTAGTTAGCAATATGCATAAGCTAATTGGCCAAGCAGTGCTTTAATTAATACAGTTTGTATGGCTATTTTGGGTCTGCGCAGCCGGGAAATGAACAAGCACTCTCTGCCTACATTCCTTCCCCAAAGTATCAGCTTCATCATCATTGTAATCTTCTTTATATTTACTTGGCTACCAAAGAAAACAAAGGCCCTTAAATTTGTAAGCCACTCACCCACATTGTTTTGCCTAGGATTTTAAATCCCTAAGTGTTCTCCTCAGTGACACTGTCGTTACTATAAATAAACTTTTCTCCTCTGACTCTTGGTGGGTAAAGATGTTGAAAGAATAGTCGTAGAGGATTTGGTGAGATTCTCCTCCTATGAGTTGGGTCATTTATGGCCTTATTCAATATCATTTGATTAGTATCTGCTGAATGCATGTTCTTCTTAATTTGCTCCGAGACAGTATATCTACAAACTATTACTTCCCTGGGCTTTCTCCTGACACACTTTAAAATCTTCATTCCTTATTATGCAAATTTTATGGTGAAGGATGCTTCTAATTTTATCAACTCTTCAAACTGTCAAAGAAATTCTCCTTAATGTGAGCTTTATGTGTAAGAGTCTAAGCACAGCCATCTTTTAGGGAATTTTGAAAACCGCACATCAGTTTATCAGTTAAGTTTAGCATTCACTCTGTTTCATTTTTAGTCTATTGTGGGCAATTAATACAAGAGGGTATTTTGTTTGAACTATTGCTTGATACTGACTCTTGCTTTCCAACTGTAGGATTTTTCATGACAGAAAAATATTTGTCCGTTCTAGTGTCCCCGATTGTCTCTCTAGACAGCATATGAGAGAGATGTCCATATCCTGATTCTCAGACGTGGACTTATGATGAGTAACAGGAAATTCCCAAAGACTCCAAGTGCTTTTTTCTGGATGGCCACTTCTGAAGAGCCAAACCTCAAAATTCTTCACAGTTATTTGTGCAAATCCAGAAAATGTAATTATGTCGTTACCTTAACCTTATAGATTTAGATTTGAAGCTTACCAAATAGTTCATGCTTCATTAAAGGTATACACATCCCGGATTTACTACAGTGATACTGATTTCTTTCATCAGGGTGAGTATAGAGGCTGCCACCCTGAAATCTAGTTACTGTAGTAGCCAAAGGCTTTAAGGACTGGCTTGCTTCCTTCCTTCCTTCCTTCCTTTCTTTCTTTCTTTCTTTCTTTCTTTCTTTCTTTCTTTCTTTCTTTCTTTCTTTCTTTCTTTCCATTTTAACATTTATTTTTACATGCCACTAGTTCCTCCTTCATTGCTCTGCCCCCCCTCCTATTTTCCATCCACCCCCTTCCCTATCCACTCCTCCTCCATCTCCATTCAGAAAGGGACATAGTGTTGCACAAAGCATGGCACATCAAGTAGAGGCAGGACCAAGTTCCTCCTGTTATGTTGAGGCAGGGCCTGTTGTTTCAGCATGGAGACAGGTTACCAAAAGCCAGCTATGCGCCAGGGAGAGGTCCTGTTCTCACTGTTAGAAGCCTTACTAGGAGACCAAGTTACACAGTTGTCACACACATACAGAAGACCTAGGTTGTTCCCATGCTGGCTCCCTGACTGCCAGTCCAACATCCATGAGCACCTATGAGCTTAGGTCAGCTGACACCCCTGGCTGGTGCAATCCCTCCTCCCTTTCTTCCTCAAGATTCTCAGAAATCCTGCGCGGTGTTTGTCTGTGGATTTCTGCCTCTGCTTCCATCAGTTACTGGATAGAGTATCTCTGATGGCAATTAGGAAAGTCACCAATCTGCTTAGAGTAGATGTCCAGTTCAGGCACCCTTTCCACCAATGCTAGGTGTCTTAGTTTGGGTCATACTTGTGGGTTCCTGGGAGGTTTCGTTGGCACTAGGTTTCTCCATAACCCTGAAATGGTCCCCATTCAGGTGTCTCTTTTGTTACTATCCCCTCCATCCTGCCTCGAACCCACCTCCCACACCCAACCCACCCAACCTGCTCCCTCAAATTACCATCCCTCCATTCCCCCCAACCTCTGACCCCAGTATACCCAGGAGATCTTTTCTATTTCCCCTTCTCAGAGAAGTCCATGCATCCCTCTTTGGAACCTCCTTGTTATCTAGCCTCTCTGGGGCTGTGGCTTGTGGTTGGTTTTCCTATTCTTTATTCCTAATAACCACCTATGAGTGAGTAAAATATTGCATTTGTCTTTCTGAGTGTGGATTACTTCACTCAGAATGATTTTTTTCTAGTTCCATTCATTTGCCTGCCAAATTCTTGAGGTCATCTTTTTGTACAGCTGAGCAGTACTCCGTTGTGTAAATGTACCACATGTACCTTATCCATTCTTTGGTTGAGGGGCATCTAGGTTGTTTCTGGGCTCTGGCCATTGATAATGCTGCTATGAAAGGTACAGTGAACTGCTCTGGCTCCTCCAAGAAGAAGCAGAGAAGTGTGTATAGTTTAGGATTTTTATCCTTTGTATTGCATATTATCAAACACCCTGCCACCATTCTTTGTTTTCCTTCTTTTTTGCCACCAATTCTCAGTATCTGGTATAACAAACTATAGATAGGACAGCTTTTCCTTGCTTCTGACTTCCTACATGCATGTTTCAGAACCACATGTGTCAACTAAACTGGGAATAGAGCCTAAAGTTTTAAAGCCATTAGCACAAAGCTGTATCCTGACCAAGAGCAAGAGTCTCCTGTCATCTCTGTCACAAAGCCTGCTTTTTTATTAATATATATTTCTTCCTTCATTTATCTTTATGGTTATGACACACATTCATTCAGTGATTCCTTTGAAAGACATTTATTGAGAACCTACTTTGTACTAAGAAATCCCTATTTACTTTCTGTAAACCATGATAAAGGGGTGAATTGGACAGTCCTTGCCAGCAAACATAAATGAAGTATATATGCATGTCAAGTGGTATAGCACAAGGCGGGGGGTGACAAAGGTAAGTGAAACTATCTACAGGAAAATATCCACAAGATGGCCAAGAGGAAGTAGCCTCTGAACCACGCCAGGGTTTAGAATTAGCAAGGTGTGTTTGCTTTCTCTTTAATTATCAAACAGATATGATGTCACTAAGGTACAAAGCACGCTGGACATACATGATGCTGCTATCGTGTATTTACTATACAACTAGCTGTTTACTGTTTATTATGTGCGAGGTCTTTACTGGTATTTTCTGAGATACAGTGAACCAGATAGGCAAGATACATATAGTTATAGATGATTTATATTTTAATAAGAAATCTTTCATCACCAAAAAATTATAGCAATCAGTTAAATTAAAGAAAATGAGGTGTTAATGAATAAGTCAATAAGCAAAGGGATTTTCCTGAACCTAAGGGAGAAGGCGACTCTTTCCCAGAAATCTGAGATCTAAAAATGAAAGAAGGATTGACCAGCATAGCTGCTTCTTGAGGACTATAGAAAGAAAACTTGTCCCAGTTGGAAGAAACAGGCTGTTCTGAGACTGTATTATGGTTTTTCTGAGAAATAGAACCTGTGGGGTATATATAGATATATGAGGAGTTATATTACAGGAATTGGTTCACACAATTATGTAGGCTGAGAAATCCCACAGCCTGCCATCTGCAGACTTGAGAACCAGAGATGTGGCTGGTGCCATTCAGCACGAGGCCAAGAGTCTAAGAAAGGGGAACACTACTGGTATAAGTTCCGTAGCTCAACGGCTTAATAAAGGCTTCACCATGCAAAAGTAAAGGAAGTTAGAAGAGTCTACTTGAGAGGGGAAAGCCTGCTTTCTTTCCCCCTGTCTGTTCCATTCTTGCCCTCGGTGTTTCAGCGGTGGTGGTGGCCTGATCCTTTTCCTTCAGCCTTCTGGCTCGAACTCAGATCTCTCCGGGAAACACCTTCAGAGACCCACCTAGAAGCAATGTGCTGGCACTTCTCGTTTTCAGTCGACATATAAAGTAAACCATCAGAATGCTAACAAGTTAGAGGCTCAAGAGGAAGAAGGAGAGGTGAGCTGGCAGGAAGATGGGGCCAAGTCTGGAAAGTCAAACCCCAGAAAGAGCCAGTGTTTCAGAGCAGAAGAAGGGCAATCACACAGCATGAGGCTGTCAGGCAGGGAGTTCTCCTTAGCTCTCAGGAAGATAAGGCTTTGAATTGACTAATATTTTCAGCTGAGTGGATAGGGCCCTGTCCACACTTGGTATGGCCATCTGCTTTTCAGTGTCTACAATAGGGAAGAAGATTAATTTCATCTGAAACATATCTGCAGGTGCATCCAGAATCTCATTTAAGCGGATGTCTGGACATCCTGTAGTCCAGTCAATGTTATACATCCACGTAATCCTCAGACTGAGTAGGATGAGGTTGGCTCTGACTACCTTCCTACTAGGAAATGTTTCTTGTTGCAATGAGATTGGTTTTTCCCCCTCACACAAATAATTTGTTAGCCATGATGCACTTTTACAAATTAATACTTGAACTTGTCCAAATAAAATATTTTTTTAATTGGTGCCTATCAGGCACACAGTCATCCCCCTTATCTCCTATTTTTTTACTATTTGTGGCTACTGGGAATGGGTTATATGGTTTATCTGAGCTACCTACTACACTCTAGGATTTGAGGGTGTGAAGCCGTCACATTTATTTCCAATCTTAATGTCATAATGAAGCCGAGATGCCACCCTTGCATGTCCTCACTTCTCCAAATATTCTGAGTGATCTTAATCTTGTCAGATCAATAACATGAATTTTTTTTCTGCTAGTTGACATTTCGATTGATTGCATTGACATGGATTCAGCATCAAGGAGTACACGGTAAATTACTGATAGTGACCTCCAGATTCCCCCCCCCCCCCCCGGTTTGGTGCATAAAAGGAGGTGTGGCTTTGTCTCCCACATTTGAAGACCCACTTATCAAATGGAAACAAAATGGATTCTTAACGTTAAAACCCATCACACACTGTTGAAGGCTCTGGAAATGGAGGGTCCGAAAAATATATAAGAAGCAGTTGACCTGACCCTGGCTTTTAGTTCATCCCATTCCCATCAGATGGCAGCTGTCACGATTCATACTTCCTGTAAACTATATACAGATATATGTCATTTTATGAGTCAGGAACGTCATAAAAGTGGGTATCACTAAGGAGGCAGAAGACATAAAATAATAGATCCAAGTTTACTGGCCTAATTTATTTCTTCTTTGAGAAAAAATTTAATTAGTCATCCCTCCATCCTTGGAACTTTGTTGTCTTGCACAAATGGTTTTACTCAAACACTTGTTGTGGTCTAGCGGAATCCTGTATGTGTGAAAGCATAAGGAAATGGTCTCTAATTCTCTTTCAGTTTTTAAAAGTTTAGTGTGTGCTATCTTTTCTGTTGCCTTTTCCTTTTCTGAACTCATTTTCTCCCCGAATGCCCCTTTCTCCTCTTCCCTGCCAGTGCATTCCTCTTAGCACTGAGAGGAGCTATTAGAAACTTATTAATTAAGGATCAGTTTCTGCTTTCTTTTTGTCAGGGGCAATCATTTGTTTTAGAGCTGATTTTCTGGCTTAATTAAATGAAAATGTCACCCTGTCAGATGAATTCATTTATATTTATTTATCCAGTTCTCCAGGCTTAAATATCTTAGTAGGGACCTTGGCTCATCGCATTTGCTCACACAATGAACTGAAAAATCTCTCGTGTATCAATTTAAAAGACTCACAAATGACCAGTCCAGCCTGCAAAAACACCTCCTAAGCAAGTGGTTCATTTTTTATGGAGAAGTTATCCAGCTACATATTCATATTGTAAGTAAGATTCATATTGAAGGATATGTCTGTGTATGCTCAAGCATCGAAGAGCGTGCTACCTATCACTGGGATCACTTAGGCTTTTAAATGGCAAACATACCATGTTAGCCAACGGTGTGTTTTTATTTGCCTTTTCAAATCAGCTGATAGCTGATGCAAGGTTTAAATTCTAGTCTGTTTATTCACCAAATTTGAAAGATTTGTTTATTGTGTATTGTTTCTGTAATTACCATCGTAAGTGCTCTGGGAGTTTAAAAGAGAGCTAGCATTCTCATAATTACCCATGACATGTTTTTCATTCAATAGTATATCATGTGTCTTCTATATGTCAAAGTAAGTATTGGGACTCATTGATGAACAATGTTGTCTGATACAGTAAAAAGGGAAAACGTGGATAAAGAGTAATATTGGCAAAATATGATCAAAATATCTATAAGCATGAATGAAAATGTCGTGATGAAGTCCACAGTTAAGATATGCTATAAAAATTCAGTCTGTGTTCGTGCTTATATATGTAGCGTATATATGGAACCTGGCATGAAGTAGTTACTTAATAAACTGAATGAGATATTAATAAATTCATCTTGCAGGAGAGGTGGACAATAGTTAAAAAATTATTACATTATTTACAGTATAGAATCCTCATAGGAACATGCTGGAAATTATGATTGTGTAGTGGGAATTACCAGAGTTAAAGAGCAGTCAGGGAGTGGTCTCTCAGGGTAAAACACAGATGCTAAAGTAGTCATAGCAAATACAAGATAGCCATGTGGAGGTTTCCTATTTTCAATAAACCTTTCTACCCATGGAGTGGCCTAGTTGGTGATTTTAGTGCGCCTTCACTTTCAGTTGACATCAGTACCCAAAATTGGACCCGGAACTTCGATTTTGATATTTTGGTCACTTCAATCACAGATGTAAATCCCTTTCCTGTGTTCCTTTGTGATGGAATTCCCCTGGGTATAGGGACATCTCCAATGTCTCCATGCCTACATCCTGAGGAATGGATGCAAGTTTTGACTGCATCTTTTGTAATGTGCGTGGTATTTTTTTCCCCTCTCCCATAAGAGATCTATAGACAAAAACAAATCTAAAGGACTGGAAAGTTGAATTTCTAAACACTTACAGAGTTACTCCCTAATATAAGCACATTTTATCCTTGAATAAGTCATCCCTTGGCTTTCTTTTTTGTGTCCTAATAAGGGCTAAAATCATGATGCCTTGGCAGTTTCTGTGTGAGAGGCAGCAGTGCTCAGAGTCAATTGGTCCCTTGGGTTAACCTGGCATGGAGGTCAGGAACTGCCAGTACTTCTGTTTCCTCGTCCTTTAAATATTTCCTAGTAGATACTGAGTGATGTGACAGTAAAGATAATTGAAATAATTATCACTTAGACTCCAGGAAGCCCATTCTATTCGAGCCTTGGGCTTAGAAAGACTTGACCTTTTCATCCTTTGATGCAATGTTAAGGGTGTTGACTCTAACTACAATCTTGCTGCCTAGATGGAGATGGAGAGACAAGTGGCTGTCTTCCAAACCAAACAAGAGGATGATGTCTCTAATCAAAAATTTGTGTGATTTTTTTTGAATTGACATACAAAAATTAACAGGTTTCATCATGGTGTTTTCAAACACTTTATTTTATTATTCATCTTCCCCATCCCTTCTCCCTTTGTCCTCCTCCAGCCCCTCTCCCATATTCTTACCCACTTCCTGCTGGTTCCCTTCCTCTCCCAATTAGCCCCCAATCTGCTTTCATGGAATAATTCTTTCTTTCTCCTCTGGCTCCTTTAAGACTTCTTCCTCATCCTATTCCCATGCTAGTCCCCCATAAAGAAAGATGAAATAATGGCATTTGCAAGAAAGTGGGTGAAGTTTGGAATTATCATGCTACTTAAAGTAACCTAGACTTAGAAGGAACATAATTTTAACCTGGAAAGGTCATATCAATCGTAAATGGAAAGTCATTAAGTACTTAAATGAGTACATGTTTATAGAGTAGTTGTGGGGTGATAGATATTTGATATCCAAGACAACCCCTAACTTGAAGCATCCTTTATTCAAACAAATACACCAGAAACATATGCTGTTAATTTTGTCAACTTTTACCAAAATTGTCCTGAGACCCTGCATACTTAACCCATGGGGCCAAAGGGACAATAACGGTGACCACAACCATTATTGTTTGTTATATGTTCACTACGTGCCCACCCTGTTCTAAGCACTCTGTTTGCTTTATAATTTACCCTAGCAAAACTTGTTAAGATTGGAGCTAGTACTACCATATTGTAGATGGAGAAACAGAGGTATAAAAGTGTTAAGTGATTTTAAACAAGCCTCTCGGTCTCAGAGCTGCTAAAAGAAGCAATGGCAGTGATACACTCTTCAACATTATCACACTGTTGTGTAGCAGCCATCGTTGTTCTGATTGGCTGCACCGGCTTCATGACAGTTCATCCTAACCTCGTGTTCTGTACTAGAGCTTCAGCTGGGAACATAATGTAAACAATGCCTGTTCCAAATAGTTGTAGAACATGATATGAGATAATACTAGTTTTCCTAAGGCCACCATATCACAGTACCACAGACAGAGTGGTTTACATAACAAATGTGTTGTCTCTCCATTTTAGAGAGCACTGGCGCTAGACTCAGATGTTGGCAGGACCACTTGCCTTCAAGGTCCCTCCCCTTCATTGGTAGAAGAGTAATGTCTCCATGTGTTTTCAGATGTCCCTCCCTCTGTATTAGACCTTACACTAATCTCCTTTTCTTATGAGAATACCACTCTAATTGGGTCAGGACTCGTGCTAATTAATATTTACAAAGTTCCAGGTGAGTGCAGGTAGTGGTTAGGGCTAGGGAAGGGCTCCCGATGACAAGGATGAATCTGTTTTAAGGTAGAGTCAGTTGGATTTGGTGATGGATTGGTTGTGAGGAGAGAAAGAAAGTGAAAAATTAGTCCGGGTCAGGAAAAAGTGGCACAGCAGTAAAGATGCTTGCTGTCGTCTGAGTTTGGTAGCAAGAACCCATGTAAAATTGAAGGTAGAAGACCAACTTTACAAATTTTCCTCTGACTAGTACAGTCCTGTCCTATACACAGATAAATAAGTAAAGAAATAAATATTTTTTTTTTAAATTAAGGGAGTCTAGAGCTAAGGAGGGACTTCGAGTGGGTAAAGGGCTTGCTGCACTGCATAAGATCCTGAGTTTAGATACAGCAGAAATAAAAGCCAGGCCTCACAGTGTATCCCTCTCACTCCAGCACAGGACAAGGAAAGGAAGACAGGTAGATCCATGGAGTTCAGTGGGCAGCCTGTCTACCTGAGTTTTGTTCTGTGTTCAGTGAGACATTCGGTCTTAAATAAAATGGAAAGCAATGAAGAAAGACGCCCACTGTTGATCTCTGGCGACTACGTGAGCATGCGCGCGCGCATGTGCGTGTGCACACATACACACACACACACACACACACACACACACACACACACACACCACTACATATGCCGTATACACAACTGAGAAACCAGGTAACTTGCCTGAGTACACACAATGACAAAGGAGCCGGTGGTGTGGAAGAGGAATATGAGACAAGGGTTTGGTCCAGAATTGAAAATGCTGATTTATGAAACCCTTTGAAACAGCCTGTGAAATGTACAAGACATCTGAGAACATCCGGAACACCAATAGGAAGTGGCAGCAGCAGGGTCTGGTTTTGGAACCTTCGGGACATAGGTGTCCAGAATGCTGGAGACATGTTGTGCTGTCACTTGCCTGTTCAGCATCTCTCTTCCCTCCCCTCCCCTTGGCTTCTCTGTTAAGTGTGAGAACCGGAGGTTTATATTCTTCCCTGAGATCAGAGAAGCCTTTGTGGAACCCAGAAATCTTTTCTGATAACGTTTTGTTGAAATGAATGTCAGGAAATTTTTAAGGTAGACAAGAAACTGCTGAAAAGGGAATAACATAATACAGTATTATAGGGCCAGGCTGTGCCCTGCATTGCCACAGGCTGGTCGCCCTTATACAACACTGTCCTGTTAACACTGAGGTATGTAACCCACAGCAAAGTGGCTCAAAACTTGGACTTTGGAGTCAAAAAGCTCATCTCAGTTAGTATCCCGACTCTGTTCTTTCCCATATAACTACCGGCAAATGAAATTAGCACACAAAGGTAAGTATTCTCAAAAAAGGAGAATAAAAATACCTAGTTCATAGAGTCTCTATGAGGATTAAAAGGGATATATTTGCAAAGTGATTGTGCCCATATCTAATTAAGCGGTCGATAGTAAGTGGATCTGCCTCTAAGCGCCGTGCTTTCTGGAGATTACTGTAAAGATAGAATGCACCTTTTACAAGTCTGTTCTCATAAGTCAAGTGCTGGAATTCTGTTACAATTCGCAGTCCTCGCAAGCTGAGGAGCTGAGCGGGTGTAGTACAGGGTGTACAGCTTCATCACATCCAGTAAATTGCTTCAGACACAGGCCAGTGTCTTTGTCAACAGGAATCGCAAGCGAAGGCGCCCCAATAGCAAATGATAGCTTCTCATTGTGAGTGAAGCCAGAGGCAGGCACAGATGCTTCCATATATACCAGTGCATTGGGTTCTTTTGGATAGTTTCCTTGGCCAGATGTGTAGCTCCTTGACAGATACCTTCCAACAATTGGGATAAGTTCTTTTCTGACTATATGACATTTTTCGCCACACAGAACCCCCAACCTGAGTTCTTCCAGAACAGAAGAATCCCCACCTCTGTTATCTGCAAACTATCCATTCTATACCTTTCTTATTCTAATATCTACTGACATCTCTTCATGCTTATTGCCGGAGTCATCCAGGGTTTTTATTAAGTATGCCCTTTGTGCCCAATACTACTTGGGTCATAAGGTAGAACACAGACTCCTCTGAGATTATTATTATTTCCTGATTCTATAAGTTCAATGTGACTAGAAAACATGAGTAAAATTGAGATTTAGTACTGAGTTGAGCCGTACAGATGTGCCCTAGAATGGCTTAGTCCAGTAGGACTTCCTCAATTGGTGTAAATGTTCTAAATTTAGAGTGCTTGGTGCAGCACCCACCAACTCCATGTGGTGACTGAAGATTGAACTATAGTTAGGATAACTAAGGAATGGGATTTGTAACCTTGGTTAACCTGTACTTAATCACACGTGACTACCAACAACTGCCTGCACATCACAGCTCTGTCTCTCAAGAGAGATGGATTCGGTCCTTAAGATCTCATAAAGGTAGTAGGACTACAGTCTGAATGAGAAATGAGAAACTTAAGGACAATCCGGTGTAAGGCAAAGGCTTCACAAAGGTTGGGAGACAGGGAAGCATGTAGTTTGTTAAGAATATAGAACGAAGTAGTCGGTTATCCAATGCCAAATGGTCAACACAGAGAGGATGTTCATACAAGTAACACTATATGGACAGAACAAGTTGTACTAATGCTTTAGTACTCTGTCTCTGTGTGTGTGTTTGGGAGGGATGTTTTATAACAAAGAAAAAGAGCCAATGAATTCGAGAGAGAGAGAAAAGGGGCTGTATTGGAAGTATTAAGGGGGGGAGAGAAAAGGGAAAAATAATAATTTCAAAAATAAAAATGTTATAAAAATAAAGGTAAAAATACATAGGAAAGGAATCAAGGAAAATGAGAAAGTTTAAAAATATTTTAGAAAAAAATTCTAGAATATACACCATTCTATTTCTCAAGATTCATGTAAGTATTTTACCTGCCTCAATAATCTCTTTATTTATAGTGGGTATTATGTAATATTGAAGTTTTATAGTTTTATAAATAAATAACTCAACAGAGTTATAGCACATAGCAAACGTAGCTGTTTGTTGTAATTTTCGATAGCAATAACATGACAATCTAAAGGCAGTTACAGAGTAGATTAAAGAAATCACCCAAGTTTTTGACTCACAGGGGGACTAGTGACAGCAGGCAGTTGAGGGACAAAGGGATGGAGGCTGTTGGACTGAGCTTCTGAAGAGTTGGAGCCACTGTGGGTAGGCCCACTTTCAGAAGGGGAGGAAATTCCAGAAAGTCAGCAGCAGGACGGGAATGGGAGGGATAGCCTGTTCTCATTTGTGTCCTGCCAATGCCTTTCACTGCCCAAAGACATCCAGACGGAAGACTGCCCAGGGCTTAGCCTCTCGTGGCACAGAACTTCATAGTGAAGACCAGAATAGAAGGCATGGATAAAGAGAATGGGAACAAACTATACTTTTGGGGGGAAGGGAAGGTTTTTAAGACGCCTGTTGTGGTTTGTGCCGCTTTGAGAGGGGATGTTAATCCAGGTAGTTTAAACCACTGGCAGTGGTTTATAATGGTTCTGGAAGAAGAAGGTCTATGATCCAGGCTCTGGCAGGGTCAGGTCCTGGGAGGGCTTTTTTCTTGATTTTTAGACGTTGCTTTCTTTCTCCATCCTCACACGGAGGTGAAAGGGGTGGGGTATTATCAGTGTTCTACTACCCTCATAATCCACTTACCTGCCAAAGACCTCACCCCAAATGCTGTCCCATTGCAGATGACAGTTCCAGCATAGAAAAACTTCAGAAATATAAACACTAAGAATGGGTGAAATGGAAACTTTCAATTTCTAACATTAGTTGATGTATGAGAAATCCGTGCAGTAATGTGTAATGGAGCATTCAAAAATAAATGAAAAGAGAAAACTTTCACTAAATATTAAGTGGAAAGCAAAATACAACAACAGGATTACAGGAGAATCAGGGTACTGGTTTTAGGTGGTATATATTTAAGAAAATAGGTATGTTATTCTCATAGTCTGTAGAAAATATTGAAAAGAAATTCACTCATATTCCAATAGTGTCTCTTCGAATGTGAGTTTAAAAGTGTTATTGTGTGTGTGTGTGTGTGTGTGTGTGTGTGTGTGTGTGTGTGTCGTGTGTGTTTGTATGTGTTCATTTATGTACCTGTGGATAAGTAGATGTTTGTGCAGATGCAGACCAGAGGTCAACATCTGGTTAAATGTTCTCCCTTATTTTGGGAGACGAGACTCTCCCTGAAACTGGAACCTGTCCGTTCAACTAGACTGAGTGTCCAGAAAGCTCCAAGGATCTGCCTGTCTCCCCACAACCCAACAAGGGGTTCTACACACACACACACACACACACACACACACACCGACTTGCCAGTTTTTTTATGTGGATGCTGGAGATCCAAACTCAGGCCCTCATGCTTGCATACCGAACACGTCACCGACTGAGCCACTTCCCCAGCCCTAAGAGGGATGTTTTTACTATCATGGCATCTTCCCACTCTTTTCAGATTTTCTTAAGCAATGCAACTCCTGTATTATTTATAGCCAGTAGCAATGCTCCTATTGTTACTGTTCTGGCCGAGGGGCTGCATGACCTAGAAGCAGGTGTGTAGCTAAGTTCCTATCTTGCAGTCCCTTGCTGGCTCTTAACGTAGCCTCATTCTCATTCTGCGCCCATTGGGCAGGGACTGGGTGCCTGAAGTACATGACTTAGTGCCGTCAAAATAGGATGGGCCAATAAAAAATGGTCTTCCTTTACAATACTCCACTGAGAAACTCTGAGGTTCCAGAGAATGGCCTGATTTCTTATTGATCTTTTTACTGCTTCAATTATTTCCTCAATCATGGTTGGTTAATTTAGATCCCCACCAACCCTCTTTTCCATTGTCTCTTATATTTGGTACCTGTTAAATATGAATCTTCGGCGGCACTTCCATTACTAAATTGACAGTTGCTTAATGCTTTATTGACATCCTTAGGACTGAAGCGTATTTCTTAGGAACCGTGTAGGCGGTAGCCATTTTTTCCCCCCCTGAACCATCTAAGCGTAGCCGGTGTTTTGTGTTCTTGTAATCTTAATTTTAAAAACAGCAATCCATCTGTTTCATTGTTTTATTCTTTCCTAATAGAAGAAAATTTCCCCCTACTGTCTCACTGATCTACAGTCATCCAACCCTGATGGGCTCTTGTAAGTGGAATTAACTCCGGCGATGTGATGGCTTTTCATATTAGTTATCTTCTCAGTAAATCCACTGCCTCTCCCTGGCTTGCTTTTTAACCTCCAGCTGCTACCCAGTTATTAGTTCTTGGATGACTGCTTCAGCAGCGTCACTCTGGTACTTGCTTGTAGTAGATATTAATAATAATAAGCAGTTTATAAATGTGCAGAGTGTTAAATGCACATAAGGATTATTGTTGATAAGCCTAATAGTAATCAGAGTTTTCCACTGGGTGCGTCAGAATTCTTGCTGTTGGAATGAATAGAAAACCACTGAAGGTGGCTTCAGCAAAGAGGCACTCCGGGGTTGTCTCAACACATACCGAGAGCAGTCTCTGACAAGTTTTTGGGCTAAAGAGGCAGCTGGTCCTCAGGAAGCATTAGAACTGGGAACTGTAAAATCAGCCAGAATCTGAAAAGAATTAGGGATGATTTTTAGGAATAGAGCATGTCCCTAAGAGTACAAGGTGCCAGGTTCAGTCTCAACATCACAGCTCCAATGATCAACCATCTATTATCTTTTGTCTCTGATACTTTTTTATGAGTAATACCCAGTACCTCGTGTATGGACCAGCAAGCTACAGCCCCAATCTGCTGCCTTCATTCTTCAGCCTTCATTTCTCACCTCTCATTTCCTTTCAGAGAAAAGCTGGTTCCCCCTCTCTTCGATGTTTCATGACTATGGCTAGACCCAGCAGAACCCTCTCCTGTGTCTTCTTGATCTCTTTATTTTCTGCTTTCAATTATCCCTAGCCAGACTGCAAATTCTCGGGACGAAGGCTCTGATTGGTTGAGTGTTGATTCAATCAATTTCATGCGGAGGAAGGCTCAGAATATCTATTCCTCGGCATCTAGTAATATCCCTGTACTCTTTATGCACTGTGTGTTAGTCACAGAGTTTGAAAGGTTTTGTTGGTCTTAATTGCATTGCAGAGATAGGGATCACCCTCTTTCTTTGCATTAACATTTTTAAAACGAAGTATATGTCTCATATAGCTGGAGTAATGCAAATGTGAACTCTAATGACTTAGGTCCCACATGCCCCCCCCCAAAAAAAGAAACATTTTTATGTTTTATGTTCTTGACTTAAGTAATTGCCATAGAGACCTGCCAAGGTGATGCTGGAATTTGGTCAAAGTGAGTTAGGAATGACACCAAGAAAATTGAAGAAGGGAACAGGCTCATGAACACCAGGCTTGGCTTCCTGTTGTGAACACAACAGTTTGAGTACCACACTTGCTAAGAATCTACTGTCTTATGTCCAAACACCAACCTACTAGGACTTAATGAGATTGACATCTAGAAGATCAGTGTTAAAGTAGTCAAAATAACAATTAGCCTTCTGTCTGGAGCTTACTGCGTTGAATCTTCACATAAAGACGTATTTTTTTGTATGCACATTGTATACATTCGCCCAACACCTACTAAGATGAAATGAATCCTACCATTATGGTTATCTAAAGAGTCTTTAAGTGCATCTTGCTCTTCACTAAACTCCACAGTAGGCACTCGAATAAAGTGCTTCATACTTTTAAGACATTTCATTTTCACAATCCATACTGTAAAGTGGGTTCTTCTGTAATACCCTTTTAATAGACAAGGAACTGAGGATCTAAGAGTCTGAACTACGAGGATCGAGGTCACACAGTTAGAAATGTATTAGAGAAAGAAGACTGTGACTCCAGACCTCTCTGGCCACATAACACTTGGCTTCATTTATTTAGAATTTAAGCTGTGATTTGGCTTGCTCAGCCTGTTCTGTCAGTTCTGTGAAGGACAGGAAAGGGTACGCTCCCTCACCACAGGTTAGCGCTGGCAGAGACTGGAGAATGGGTAAGCTGTGACACACCACAGCATAACACAGTGTTTATCATGATTCAGACAACAGGAGAAGAGGCCCCACCACTTCCCAGTTAAGTGACCTTGGGAAGTTTCCTTTACCTACCCTTGGAAAGCACAGAACAAATAATTCCACCTTAGTTGCTCAGTGGAGAAGTTGATTATGTTAATGTGCTGAAACTATACTCAGGGGGAAAAAGGGCCCTTCAACAGTATCTCTTACTCCAAAGTACTATATATGTAACGGCGACAGGGTAGGGATTGCTATGTCTAATGCTGCTAGATACATGACAAGCACTGGCTACTTAAGGTAAAATCCTGAAGAAAAGCCCTGATCTTATTCTCACAGTTACTGAGTGGATATTGTGCATGATACACCCAGCTCACTACTCATTAACGATAAAAGGGCAAGCACTGTTATAGAGAATATTCTAGATCCTGTTTCCAGGTAGAACCTCATAAAACGACTGTGAAGAAGCAGCCAAGAATGGTTATGACCTTGGAAAACCTAGGGTTGTATCAGGAGACAGTAAAGTAAGTTCTCTACCAAGCCCTTTAGAAATGCTTAGTTCTAGTCACTTTTATCATGCCCTATGCCCTGTGCCCTGTGCCCCAAGGGCTCTTTTTTATTTTCACACCCACCTGTACTACACGCTACAAAAAAACTACTGTTCTTCTCTTCCAAGACGGCACAGCTGCCACTTAATGTATCTTAATGAAAGATTGTTCGGTTATCTAGAACATTCTTCAGCTGGAGTTAACCTGAGAAGGGATAAAGCCAAAGCGCCAATGCATATTAAGAATTGGCTTTTTCCTGGTGGCAGCTTGTCATTTTTCAATTTGGCCTCTTTCCCTGTTCTTTTCTTCACCATGTAAATCTGCATGAGACTTGATTCGTAGGGGATTTGCTTACGAGGTGCCTTTCTCAAGCATATGGATAACATTGCCGGGTTT
Source organism: Arvicola amphibius (assembly GCF_903992535.2). Classification (NCBI taxonomy): domain Eukaryota; kingdom Metazoa; phylum Chordata; class Mammalia; order Rodentia; family Cricetidae; genus Arvicola; species Arvicola amphibius. The sequence goes on along the minus strand of NC_052055.2, from coordinate 15,632,204 downwards.
AACTGAAGGTTGTTAACTGGAGTCTTGCTCTGTTTACAGTCTAAAGCAGATCACTTCTGTTCTTGGCCTCGATCCTAGATGCCCAGGAAATTAATGGTGCCTCTTGGCCTGTGACAGCCTGTTTACATCCTGGAGTTGGTCCCTGGTTTTTACTGGCTTTGAGTGTCCGATCTTCCTTAGACCTGCTGCCAATTTGACCTGGCACTCCTTGGGGCCACCCTCCTCTGACAACTTTTCCATCCAGGGCCTCTGAAGCCACAATGGTTTGTTTTCTATGCCTTCCCATGATTGGTGGCACAGAAAAATGTGTGTGTGTGGTGTGTGTGTGTGTGCATATGTGTGTGTATTATAAATGTGTGTGTGATGTATGCATGAGTATATATGTGTGAAGACCAGGGGATAATGCCCCAGTGTCCTCTTCCATCACTTTCCCCTTTATTGAGGCACTGTCTTTTACTGAGCCCAGAGCTCAGCAATATAGCTAATCTATCTAGCCAACTTGCTTAGGGGGTACTCTGTCTCTGCGTCTCCAGTGCTGGCATTAAGCAGGCTGCCACAACTACCCAACTTGTATGTAGATGCTAGAGATCCAATGAACAGTCCTCATAGTTGAATGGCAAGGGCTTTATAACCCTCTCTGGTCACTTTTCTAAAATTATAAAATATGTTAATTGCCTGGACTGTGCATTGTGTTCTAATTTTTTTATCAGTAGGGAAATGTGAGTCTACCAGAGTTAAGGAACTTGTCAAATCCCTGATCGCTGTCAGGGCTGGAAAAGAAGGAACTCAGCCATGCCATGCCGAGGCAGGGCCTGTACTCTTCAGCCCTTGCTCTGCCATGTTGGCTTTCATGCAGGTTACCCAGACCAACCTCCTGTTTGAGTCAATGAGTTATATAAAAACCTCTTTACACTCGGGGAGAGCTACATAAGTACTGGCTATTATTATTAGTGTGTTTAATGAAAGGCAAAAGCTGAGGACAGAGAAGTAATAGAAGTTCATATGTCGTATCAGGGATTTGCCAAATTGTGCTAATATCTAACAGTCTGCACTAAGTAGTTTTCAAAAATAAATGACCATGGGTGAACCAGTTCGCAAAATATTGATTAAAAACTAAAAGTCTTTTCTACTGAATTTCTCTAAGCCTTAAATATCCTGTTGTATATTAAACCCCCCAAAGTAGCCATAAATTTTCACACCCAGCCCCCACTATTTCCTATTAGAATATCAAGCAGGAAAAGCTAACACTATAGAACTGGGATGCTTCCCTTAGGCTATTTTTATTACTGAACTGGCCCTCTCTGGCATCTGGGAACTTGGATCTCAGGAGAGTTTCTACCACTCCCTAGCCAGGGGCTCATGATGTTAAAACAGTGTGCGCGCGCGCACACAGACACAAACATACACACACACCTCCTATGCTAAATCGCAGCTTTCCTTCTGGGAGCCTGCAATGTTGGATCACATCAGGCAGGCAATATGTCAGTGGCTAGTCCAAACACAATACTTGGTTACTAGGTTTCTAATGAACATCTATAGTACTAACTTTGTATGTTTTATCACAGATCGTTGCCGGGCTCATTCTCGACTCTCCTGCTAAAAGACTCTTGAAGACTGAGGCTTACATTTTCTCAGATTCCACACCATATATGTTTTTGTTTTTCATTTTCTGCTTTTGTTTTGTTGGAATAAGTCTTTGCTATGAGTCAAAAACTTTGCAGAATCCTGTGAGCCAACCTCGTGAATCACCAAGTCTGCGAGTTCTCAGGCCCTTGTCACATCCAGAAAGTCCTCCTTCACCCAGCCCCTTTCGCATCCCATGGGACTCTGAGGTTTTACACCATTGCACTGTGTGAAACGGTGATGAGCTGTTCAGTTCTTGGGGTACAAGCAGATGCCACCCCACAACTCTGCTCTGAACATTTTGAGAAAGATGTTAGTTCATTTCCAACTAACTCCTTTCTTACCTGGCAGAAATGCATAGAGTAAATCCATACTGGCAGGCCCAAACCAACTGTATTAATTTTACTGTCCTGTAGGAATAATAGGATGGGAAAGATAAAGATAGGGCCAACTGCTTCAAGATTATAATCATCTTTATATTTTTCCATTTTTAGACTTAACTCTTCTCTTATATGTACCTTAGTTTTTTAATTGAGCTAAACATTTTCCCCACTCTCCTTCCTTCCTTCTTTCTCCCCTTCCACCCTTCCCCCTGTCACCCCCACCATGCTCCCAATTTACTCAGGAGATCTTGTCTTATATATGTACTGACTCATAGGTAGCTTTTAGACATAAAGCCAAGAATAACCACCTATAGTCCACAACCCCAGAGAACCTAGACAATGAAGAAAACCATAGGAGAGAAATTCATGGATCCACCTAGGAAGGAGCAAAACAACATCTCCTATACTCTTTATTCCCAATTAAAAGCATATAATTTTATATATATATATATATATATATATATATATTATTAATGACATGAAATGTATTAAAAATTTATTTATAATCTGTTGATAAATTTAATCAGAAAAAAAATCCTGCTTAGGAGACTCCATGCCTCTTTGAGTCTCATGTCTTCCTGAATTTACTTGATGGCATATACAGCTGTGTCAGGGTCTCTTGGGAGCAATCAGGCTGCCCCGGTGCATAAAAAGCCAAGAAGAAACAGCGATTAGTCCCAGCATGTGCTGCTCCAAGCACCTTTCCTGGTACTTCTACCCTTCTACATTCTTCTCAGCTGACTTGTCTTCCTCTTTTGTTTTTCTCTGCCGCCAAGTTATATTTGCATATCCTTCACCCCTGGTGGAACACTGTGCTTCCTATGACTTAAGCCACTTCCTTTGAGTTCTTATTGGATGTCTAGACCAGACTACTCTGTTTTTCTTTTGTCCTGTTTTTAGCAACCTTTTTGGCCCATGTCCTGATAATGGGTCTTGAACATCGATGTCTGCACCTTGCCTAACTAACTAGTTGGGCAGATAATTCCTCATGTCTCTGTACTACTGCTTATGCGGCATCTTGCCTCCCAGGTTTTTTCTTTCTTCAACTTTGTTTTCTTTGACCTCTCTATTGAAACCCTTTGTTCTAGGCTCAATATATCTGCCGTTCTCCTTTATGTCCTTAACACCTTCCTGATCTTTGAATTCCCACCAATACCTCTGAGAATATGCCTGAGCACTTACCATGTTATTTAATTATACATCCAACATGAAATGAATGAACTTCTACTAAACACATTCATTGTACTTAGTAACAGTAATACAAGAAAGGATTAACCAAAGGAGCTTGCTGTCTAGTTTGTCTATGACACATGTTATACTCATTATGGTCTCATATTAGTTAACTGATTATTCATCTGTCCGTGTCAAATTCCCTGAAAAAGGAAAAGTTCTAAATGACCAGTAGTAAATAAAGAAAAACAAGTCACATAGAAATCCAAAATGTGTCCCTTCTCTCCAGTTCACTATCCTTAGCCTCCATTTCCTTGTCTATAAGCTTGGACTACTCATGTCAACCTCTCACCAATGTTAAGAAGACTGACTTAGACAGAGCTAATAAAATACCCAATACTGGGGCAAGCACATCCTTGTCACATCAGTGAATGGTAACCGTAGTTCTCAACTAAGTCAGGCTATAAAGAAAGTGTGTATGCTTTTATTTTTCCAGGAATTTAGGTCTTGGGGTAACACTGGGAGACTGGTCCTGGTGGGAAGATCCCAGCATTGTACTGTCAGCCTTCCCCCATAATGTCCAACCTGAGCCGGATGGGAGGAGCTGAAAGAATGGAGTTTGACTCACAAAGTCGACAGTGCATGTAAAGACTCGCCAGGCTTCCTCTGCGCGGGAACATGGGTTTCCACATCCAGTTCTGGCTTTAATGCTGCTGCTCAAAGTTTGGTTCATTTCCTGGCAGCCACCAGAGACAGAATAGACTTTAGAAGACTTTAGAAGAAAGGTATTTCTTTGTAATGTCCCCTTATTGTGTGCCAAGTGGCATATACATTCTCTGCTCTACAACCTCCCTCCAAAGAGGTTCTGATTGTCGTTTTCCAGATGGAAAAGCTGAGACGTGAGGACATTAGATAATTTGACCAAAGTTGCATAACTAATCAAAGACTATCTAGAGCCTTTGCTCTATACAGCAAATGCCCTTCAGTAAGTCAAAGACTAGCCCATTCTTTTACATATGCATTTCTCCTAATACAGGCCACTCCCACTGTGCCCAAAGGGTCTTCAGAGGAGTAATAAATTCACAGCAATCTTGCAATTGCATTTGTCCTAATACTTTTAGGGCTGGGTCTTGGGTGAATCAATAGAGATGCCTGTCATAAAATGTAAAGATGTTTTCTATAATTCATACAGGTGCACACCCACAATAATGCTCATTCTAATCCCAGTCCTGGCCCTGATGCCAAATGCCCTTAGTAGCAATTACACAAAGGTGTCCATCACCATAGTAACCAAGACAGACTTGAAACTGTCTAGAGATACTTTAGCATTCCTTCCCTCCTGATTGCATATTGTTATTTCTGAACAACTCCTACCCTAAAATTATTTCCCCTTCTCCCAGACTGCATGGCATAACCCTGTTCATGCTTATATACATCATATAACTGCATAGGCGGGAAGAGAAGAGACCATGAGCGTTCTCCAACAACACAGAAGAGTTGATTTTGGTCCCTTTGCTGACTGCCTTCTGTCATAAATGGCTCAGTTGCAGAAGACTGTAAGAGCAGAGTTTAGTGGGAAGTTTAGTGCTTTGAGTGATGAGGGGGTCTGTTTCAGACACAGGAGGCAAGAGATTGTTCTTGCCATTGTTAAAGCCCAACTCAACCTTCCTTATCTTACAGAGGAGGAAACAGACTTTAACAGGGAAAATGAGTTAATGACCTCACTTAGCTACTTCATGCAGCATCAGAGTAGAAAGTCCACCTCTCCATGCTAAGTCAGGGAAGTGGCATTCACCATACATGATCTTCTCTTGGTTCTATTATAACCCACCAATACCAGTTCAGAAAAAGAGCCAGCATCCTTACTGTCTATGCTCAGTTTCACTCTCTTTCTGAAAAACCTGTTTTTTATTGGCCAGCTGAGTGCTATCATGATAAAAATAACTGAGGTAATTAATGTATAAAAAGAAATGGGCTTTTAAGCTTAGTCGGGAGATTCAAATCCAAGATCAGGCATCCCAATGGCTAGTCAGTGATGATGGTGGCATTGTTATAATAGGAGGAGTGCTTGTCAAAACAACTGGTCACATCACAAGCCAGAAAGCAAAGAAAGAGAAAATGAGGCAGATTCCCAACTGTCTCCTTTGGGTCCACACTGCTAGGGACCTGTAGTAGAAGCCTGCTTGTTTGTTCCCAGCTGCTCAGCCCTGAAATAACCACACAGAAACTGTATTAATTAAATCACTGCTTGGCCTATTAGCTCTAGTTTCTTATTGGATAGCTCTTACATCTTAATTTAACCTATTTCTATTTATCTGTGTATTGCCACATGGCTGTGGCTTACAGGCAAGGTTCCATCTGGCATCTGTCTCTGGCAGGGCTACATGACTTCTCCTCTACTATGCCTTCTTTCTTTCAGCATTCAGTTTAGTTTTCCCCACCTACCTCTATTCTGCCCTGCAAAGGCCCAAGACAGTCCTTTATTAACCAATGGTATTCACAGCATACGGAGGAGAATCCCACATCAGAGACCAAAGGCAAAGCCACTATCTATACCCTACCTCCCAAAGGGCCAACCACATTCTAATAGTTCCACTCTATGAACAAGCTTTTAACATGGATTTTTATGGAATATTCACCACATCATACACTTCCCACATAATGAGAACTGTATTTCATGGATCACCTACTTTAGAATCACCTATCATTATTAATTCAAATTGCAGAGTTTTAAACTCTTTCCTAATTCTTCTGAGTCCGGATGTGACTCTGTTTCTTGAGTTTAAGAACTGCTAATATAGATTTGAGGCATCTTATATGCATGATTGAGGCCTGGGTTGTTCTTTCCACAGGGTTGTTAAGTCAGTCCTTCATCATTGTCTTGTACTCCTAGGTCTCAGTCAAATTTGACAGGAAAGTTTTTTGGTTTTTTTTTTTTTTTTTTTTTAATCTTTTTTTTTTTTTTTTTTTTTATCAAGCTGTGATTTGGCCAGAATAGGCACAGGAGAAGGCAATACTCAAAATAAGAGGCATCCCATTTGCTCTTGGGGATCGTGATAGTGTTATAGAGGAAGATTGCTCATTTACTCTTGGTGTATTTTCAATAAAATTTTCTTGTCAAACATGATGAAACACTCTTATGATCTTCATTTTCTGTGAAGGGAAAATATTTTCAAATAGATGTCAGTATTTTCTTCCAACTCTTTTGTGGGAATTTGGTGTTGTGCTTCCAGGAGAAAATAGACACTGGTGGGCATGGGCAGTGTCTATACATAAACATGTCCAGCATTCAGAGAGCATACATCATTGCCAAGATGCAAAATTTAGAAGCTTTTAACTTTTGAAATTATAAACTTCCATCCTCTGTATTAAATTTTAAAATATTTTCATACTTGCCCAATTTATACTCTGCATGTCCATTTTTCCACTAATTGATATGCTGAGACACTGATGATATCCTGAGGATGGTTTGGCATAAATAGTATTAGTGCCATTTAACAGGGACCCAAATAGGTTCTTCATGATCTTTCTACCGTGTACACATACAGTCAGCCTGTATGTGTATATGTTATGCACTCCTAAATGGAGTCCTCACCAGAACCCAGTAACATTGCCACTAATTTTGGACCATGACTCTCTAAAATGTGAGAAAAGAGTATATACCACTTAAGCCACCCAGCTTATAGCACACTGTGATGGCGCATTTGCCATCATGTGGTACAGTCCAGAAATCCAGTATATGGAGTCTGCTGTCTTAACTGGCTACAGAACATCAGAGATGAATGCCAATTCCTCTAGCATTCCTCCCATTAAGAGGAAAAGTCTGAACCTTCCTCTAGAATCTGGAAAGGCTTGCTGACTGATATGATTTATAAGATATGGTGAAAGTGGTAACTGGGCCACTGTCTGGACCTAAGCCCTGAGACACCAGAACTGCTGAATTTATAACTTTCTGGAATACACGAGATGAGTCTCTGATCTCTATACTACTGTAAAGTCAGCCTACAGGAAGAAGCCCTAGAGAGACACCATATGAAAAAGGCAGAGTAGTCAAGGAGCACCAACCCTCTAGACATACAAATGGAGGTGCCTCCTTGGGAGTAGATCTTCTGATGGACCGTCCAACTGAGCCCTTTACCAATATCTAATCCATACAAGCATAAGCAAAATTAAACCAGTGCTTTAAGATAAAAATAGACTCAGTAACCACAACAAGAGGCTGTTTCTAGTTTCCTCTCTTCTGAAACTTATTTTACCCTCAGTTTGTTTTGTTTTATATCCTAGAACCTAATGAGATTTATGTTCATAGTTTTATAAAACCAATTATGTGGAATCCTTTGAACTATATAATATTTGGGGAAATATATATATATATATATATATATATATATCCAGAGTTATATAGTTATGTGTCCAAAGACTCTGCAGATTCAACCAACTTCCAATTGAAAGTATTTAGAAAAATAATTGTATGTTTACTGAACATGTACAAGTTTTTCTTATTCCCAAACAGAACCTATAACAACTATTTTCATAATATTTATAGACATTGGGTATTATAAGGAATGCAAATATAGTTTGAAATATATGGGCAGATGTATGTCGTTTATATGTAAATATTACACCACTTTTATCTGATACTTTCACATATGTGGCTTTTGGTATCCACGAGGGATCCTGAAAGCCAACTGCCTGTAGCCATTGAGAGATACTTGGATGTGATAAAAAGCATATTAAGTTATGAGGGCAGGAGACATAACTGAAAGCAACAACAATTTCTGTGTGGAGTGCTTTATCTTCAGTCGACCACCTTGCTCAAGTTAAAAGGAGCACATGGCCCAGGACAGGTCAGCTGTGAAAGCTGGTTTCCTTATCTATGAGAGCAGGTACTACTCATCTGTGGCTTTGATGACTCTGTGAATATGAGAGCTCAGCTTTTGTACTATGTATTCTGAGTGTCTATCGGTGTTTCTTACGATGCATTAGAAATCTATGCCATGGTGACCCAGTCTGTGGGACAAATGAAACATCCTGTTCTTTGCTGCACCCTGTACCTTACTTGTCTCCTCCAGCTCTCGGTAAATATTTGTTGAATAAATGAATGAACAAACGAGTATGTGTTAGTCACCACAGTTACAAAGACAAATGAGATATGATCCTTGCCCTTGAGGAGCTCACAGTCTATTGAACACAAGCAGCAAATTAAATACTGGTCATGCCTCCTGGGTAGTACATTCTTTTATTATAGAAACACCATTTCATCTATGTCTAGCTGCTTTCATACTGACATACAAATGAAACAGCAAGATATGTGAACATGTACCTTGGAGGAGCCTGGAAAGGGAGAGGAGGCTCCCCACTTATCCTGCAGAGGTAGCCTCTCTATGCTGACCGACTGACTGGAAGATAGAAGGGAAGCATGCCCCACCAGAGCTGCAGGAACCTGGGTCCAATTACTCAGAATCACCCTCAGGGAGCCATCAGGAAACCAAGAACAAATCCACTGACATATCGTTCCATCAGGCTGCACCTGCACCAACTGCAGAAGCAGCATCGTGGCTACTGGGGGGGAGGCTGCTCCCTAAGCTGCAGCTCAAGGAGAAAGTTCTGAGGCAGAGACAAGGGTTTTGTTTTGCTTCCTAAAAACAGAGGTGAGAATTTTAAAATTAACCTGAATGGATAACTGTGACCACTAGAAGCTAGTCATGGTGTGGAGGAGGGTGGTAGGGAAATGTTTGCTAATGGGCTCCCAAGCAGAATTAGTGAACAGGAACAACTCTCTGGTATTCTTCAGCTCAACTCAGTGACTATAATTCAGAGAAACCCATGCTCTATTGTATGAAGAACCATAGGAGAGGATATCAGATATGCTAATGATAAGGAAATGGGAATGTTATTAACCATGGTGTGATCAGTACCTATCACCCACATGTATTGAAGACTATACTGTATCCCATAAATATAAATAAGTACATGCTTACCAGATTTAAATTTTTTCAAATATTTAAGGAGGTGGTAATGTTCACTACCTGGATTTGATTATTAAATATTATATTTATGTGTTTAGTTGTCACAAAATAGTCCATAAAAAATCAACTGAACAAGAGAAATGTGTAGAAACCCAGGTTTTAGTCAGCCATCTTCTTCCATGGTCTTCAAAGAATTAGCTTTTTTTCCATAGCAAGTGTATTTTAAGTTTATATACCATTATCCCCTATCTCTATGCTTTTGTTTTTTTAAAGTCAGACAAAGAGAATGATACTTTTGTTTAGTCTTTTAGGTCAGTGGATTCTAGGTCTTTCCTAGTATCCATCTAACTAAAGTACCCACATGTGGTGGTTTGAAAGAAAATGGCCCTCTCAAAGGGAATGGCGCTGTTAGGAGATTTGGCCTTGTTGAAGGAAGTAGATCACTGTGGGCATGAGTTTTGAGGACTCTTTTGTTCAAGCATCCCTCATTGTTACTATCAGTCAACTTCCTGTTGTCTGAAAGATACAAGACTCAGCCCCTCTAGCACCATGTCTGCCTGCACTCTTCCATGCTCCCCATCACGATAATGGACTGAACCTCTGGAACTGTAAGTGAGCCCCTCGATTAAATGCTTTCCTTGTAAGAGTTGCTGTGGTCATGATGTCTCTTCACAGCAATAAAAATCTAAGGCACCATGTCAATATGTTTATATGGCTCACATATAGTGTTGACTGAAATCTAGTTATATTTTGAGCGATTTCTCTTTGTGTGTGTTGAATAATGCAAGGGGGCGGGGGTTCCTGACCATTGTTGGGCAAAGATTATGTCCTTGTCTGGTCCGTAGCTGGCCAAGCAGTGTGCCTGAAGAGGCTGAACTCTGTGGGTAGAAGTGACACTGCAAAGGAGAATCTGGTGGAACACTTCCACATTAATCAGTTTGCTGCCTTTGTCCACTACACTCTGAGTTCTTGCCCATGAAGACTCCTTAAGAATGGTTCAAGACCACAAAAGCCCCTGGATTGCTCTCTGCCTCACAGCATGGGTGTTTATTAGCAATAGCATCTTGGAAAAAAAAAGTCTTCATTAAAACACACGTCCTTCTTTAAGGAGTAGTTTCATGTCATTCAACATAAGAATGCAAAGAAACCAAATTCATTATGTTAGTAATTATATAAATTATAAAAATTAAAGGTTTTGAAAGTTAGTAAAAAGCTATCATTCTAAATTTGAGAATTATGTGGCACCATTTCCCTTCTGATTCTGCCTAAAGAGATCTACTTTCAGAGAAAAAGTTAAAGACACCAACAAGATGGCTCCTACCTAGCAGTTGGCAGGCTAAAGCAGGGAGAAGGCAACAAATTTTAGGTCATCCTGGGCTAGAGTGAGAGCCTGCATTAAAAAAAATTTTTTTTTAGAATACAGCCTTAAACTTACAAAAACATAACTTGCTTTACTAATTTTGTTTCAGTTCTTTTGAGTTTTACAATCTTTCTTTGAACCTTGGGCTAACTACCATGGCTCTTAGCTGTTATATTTTCCTGAGTCGCACGTCATCCTAGCTGATTTTAGTACACTTACAATTCTAGAATCTCATGGCCCTCCATTTCTATCTTTATGGGAGGTGCTACATTAAGTGAATTAAAGTTGGAAGTGACTAAAAAGATGAATACAATTAAAGAATTAAAAGAGCCATGACTGTTTCCAAGAAGTCTGCATCAGTCAATGCCTTGGGCCTCAGAACACGTATAAGGACAGTGATGCACAGAAGCATAGCTTCTGAGTAACGTGGATTACTGGTCCCAAAGCAGCAATTACCAGAGACCTGCTTGGTTGCATAATCCTGGCCTCTAATCAGCGGTGCCAAAATTTTCAAAAGGAGCTAACATGGATAAAATCCCTGAAGCGTAAGGCCTTCTTTCCCTTTAACCTCCCCCCCACAAAAAAAAATGGTTCTATCATGATAAAAAAATCATAGATCCAGAAAATTCTTAGAAAGGCTCCATGGTCCATGCTCCTGACTTCAGGTAAATCCAACTTATCATAGAATAGTGATGTGCCTGTTTGTAACCCTCCAAGTAAAGGACACTGCACATATTTCTTTTATAATCCAGCTAGATGTTTAATTGCCCTTTCCACAAGGGGATTTTTTGTGTGACTTCAGAGCTTCTCAGAGCTGGTTCTAGGAATTACGTTGTCACTCTGACCATGAAACATTTAGTAGGCTAGTGGTCTTGCTAAATCTTATTCAACTACTTTATAGCATGGAAATAAGCAACGGGCTTCTTAGTGCCATGGGATGATTTTAAGGAGTAAAAAGAATCGGAGAAGACCCTCAAAACATGTCACTCCCCTGCTCCTCTGATACCTGACACCATCCTATTACAGTCCTAGTGTTCGTCAACATTAACTGTGGAGGGAGACTGCCCAATGTTTGGTCATTTCCTGAGTAATAGACAGTGTGGCGTAACTGGAAAAGAATTGGCACACACTTCAAAGGGAAGCTGGCTTGCTATGGGAATAGCAAGATAAAAGGAGAAAACATTGAGTATGTCACCCTAGATCGTCAGAGTTAGTAGTGACTGCCTATGCCAGATTCCATTTGACATCGTTGGGGCATAGGACCAAAGAGCTTTGTGGCCAAGGCACTTAATGATGAGGAAAGGTGATTGCTTTCATTTTTTCATTATTACGGTGGCAGGGAAACGTATTGTTGACAGAGACCAACAAGCAGTCCCACATACAGGTGGAAGGGAAGGGGAAGCCTGGGTTTATGGACGCTAGCTTGTATCACAGGAACATTGCACAGAAAGTGAAGCACCTAGAGACCATGTTGTATGTTGTTGTGATGTCTGAGAAATGCCTCGTGCTTGCTGGTAGTTGTGTCTTCGCCATGGCAAGGACATTTCTGACTCACAAGTTGCCAGGAAATACTCTTCAAGGACTCAGGAACTTGAAAAGTGCTCCTTGAGGTGAAAAAGTTATTCATTTGAGGTTCTCATACTCTGCTCTCAATGAGCTTCGTCGTTGCTAACTATCGAAATTCAGGGATCCGTCTTGCCTCTTTTTTTTTGCAACAAAGATGTAAAGTATGTGTAGCTTCTGCCAAGTGCAGCACTGAGGTCTAGGGCGAGGGATGAGTCATGTCCTCAGATCGCTCACTGGAGCATGCCTGATATTCAGCAACTGTTTGTTGAATAAATACATAAAGGGAGATATTTAATCAGATGGGTGGTAATATGATGATGTAAGTTCTGGTAGCTTCTGCTATGGTACTGGGATTCTGTCTGTGGGTGAATTAATCAGGCAGTGTTGTCTTGTAAAAGATGCAATGTTTGGGATACTCCTTTTTTGGAGATTATAGTCTAACTGGATCATTTCTCTCTTTCCCTGCCTCCCTTCAAGCGCTCTCATATGCCCATTCTTACATTGATTGTTACCACATGTATGTGGGGGGAGTGTATAAAGACTATAAACTATTCAGTCTATATAATGTTAGTTGCATGTATGTTTTCAGGGCTGACCATTTGGTATTGGATAACCAAATGGCGTGCTCTTCCTTGGAGGAAACTTTCTCCCCCTCTTAGCATTCTTTAGTTACCTGGACTGCCTCCAAAAAGGTGTTTATTAATTTGTAAAGCACACCCTTAAAATTTGAACAAACGCACCAGATGCATGGCACTCTGGTCTGTTAGGTCAATACATACAGGGAGATGGGAGGACACAGCAGAGATCAGAGAGGAGTCTGGGGGCGGGTGGAGGACAGAGTGATGATTCTTTAGTGTCTCTTCAGTTCCTGGTGATGAGTGCTCTCTTTATTATAAACCAAGTCCTACTCTCTTTAAAATTCATTCCCTTGAACTTTCTTGAAAACAGAAAAGTGCTCTTGACCCATAAAATTTCATTCATCTTCTATAAGATACTGTTTGAGGTGATTTCTTAGCTTGGGAATATTCAGTATCAACACAAGGCATTCATGGGCATGCACTCTCTTTCAGAAGTGTTACTCTTGGGGCCACAAGACATAAAGGTGTATGAGTTTAACATCATCACGTATACGGGGAGTTGTGGGGATTCTTGTATGTAGATGAAAAGAAACACAAGTTCCATGGATCTGCAATGAAGATCAAGCAGGGAGCACGGCCAACTTCTCACTGAGCCTTTGCCAGTTTGTCTTGTCGCATCAAAATCTCAACTATACACAGGGTGACAGTGACTCTGAAGCTCAGGTGTTCTGGGAACAGGCTGCCTCTGATGCTTACTCCCTAAGAAACAAGATATTAGCAAAGGAAGAGGGGGTTAGCACAATGATGAATCAGCTTAGAGGAGCCCTCCACACAGTAACTAGCTGTGCTTTTCAGATGCCAAACTAATGCTGGAAGGGAAATACCATATACTCTCTAATACCAAAATTCCTCTGTTCTTCTTGGGACACACATTTCATTGGGAAAGAGATTACTAAACAGTCACAATAACACATAAGATATATAAGGGTTTCAAGAGATTGCCAAGGGCACTACAAGAGACCCTGAGCTTCCCTTACAACAGGTGGGATTCACAGGTCAGGACTTGGGGACTCCATACCTGAACCTGAACAAGCAAAGTATGCCAGGGATGGCAGCAAGATTCAAGAACTGACTTGTTACTGTCGGTGGAGATCTGCGTTTGTGATGGTGACAATTATGAGAATAAAGTATAGGAAAAAATCCAAGGTGCTGCTAAAATATTGGAACATTTCCAGTAAGTCCTCATGGCCCTACAGAGAGCAACCCTGTGACAGGGGACCTAGATAGACCATGTGGCCATAAACCAAGCTCGCTCTCTCTCTCTCTCTCTCTCTCTCTCTCTCTCTCTCTGTCTCTCTCTGTGTCTCGCTCTCTGTCTCTCTCTGTCTGTCTTTCTGTCTGTCTCTCTCTGTCTGTCTCTGTCTCTCTCTGTGTGTCTCGCTCTCTGTCTCTCTGTGTCTCTCTCTGTGTCTCTCTCTGTGTCTCTGTGTCTCTCTCTGTCTCTCTCTGTGTCTCGCTCTCTGTCTCTCTGTGTCTGTCTCTCTGTCTCTCTGTCTCTTTCTGTCTCTCTCTGTCTCTCTCTCTGTCTCTCTCTGTCTCTGTCTGTCTCTCTGTCTGTCTCTCTGTCTCTCTGTTTGTCTCTGTCTCTCTGTTTCTCTCTCTGTCTCTCTGTCTCTCTCTGTCTCTCTATCTCTCTGTCTCTCTGTCTCTGTCTCTGTCTCTCTCTCTCTCTCTCTCTCTCTCTCTCTCTCTCTCTCTCACACACACACACACACACACACACACACACACCATCATACCCAAGCACCTTCCTAACTGTGCAGCCGCCATGCTGAGAAAAGCAGGGGAGAGCAGAAGGATGGAGACTAATTTGGTGTTGTGACTGTGAAAATGAGGGGCACCTGGGCGTCTTGTTCTGGGCAAGGAGTCAAATTGGTGAAATGCATTAAATAATCACAGCCAATGTCGGCCTCAGCCCTGATGCTATGATGGTCCCTTCTACTTTTAATGAATGGTTTCACGGTCATCTTCACTCAGAGGAACGAAGAGGAATTTCAGGTCTCTGTTTTATTTTCAGTTGCATACATATAGCATAATCATTATCTTGAAATTTTGATTGTTATCTTGAAAGTTATGATTGTATAAACTAAAACCTTAAAAGGTTTTTTTGTTGGTGATTTGACGCATGAGATAAATGTTGACAAATGTTAACATTTCATGTATATAATTTTAGACTTTCATAAATATGAGTATTTTTAAAGGTAATTAATCGGTTATTCTATATTCTTAGTTTACGTTTGATCTTTTAATAACTTAATTTTTTGTTTCACCCTTTTTGCCTGGAAAATATCTGTCTTCTCTTAAAACTACGTGCACAAATTCCATATTCGGTATTTGCATCTTTTCCTTTCTAGGAGATTTGTTTCTTTCCCTCAGACTTTAAGAAATGTCTTCCTTTAGACTTTATGTTGCTTTCTCTGAATGCCTCTCGGTTCCCACAAAGTTCAAATAATAGTCATACCTTTTCCCACTCGTTTTTCCATTAGAGGAAGCTTTCTTTCTAATTCCCATTGGCATTGCTTCTGCCCACAGGGGTTCTGATGACCTCCCACCCTCCATTACACTTGTGCTATGCTCCTACTTCTCTCCCGTCTTCCCTGCTTTCATCCTTGCCTTCATGTGAGCTCTGAGTGGTTAGTTCACGTTAGGCTCATCTTGATAACTTCTAAATAAAGTTGAGTTTCAAAATCCCTCGAGAATGGGGCTGGAGAAATGGCTCAGTGGTTAAGAGCATTGCCTGCTCTTCCAAAGGTCCTGAGTTCAATTCCCAGCAACCACATGGTGGCTCACAACCATCTGTAATCAGGTCTGGTGCCCTGTTCTGGTCTTCAGGCAGAGAGAATATTGCATACATAATAAATAAATAAATATATATAAAAAAAATCCCTCGAGGAGTCTTTGTAAACCCAGATTTCTCATCTCACAAAGGCCCACTGCATCAGAACTTCCCATGTTACCCCAAGAATATACGTTAGCATATCTCCCACTTCATAGCTCTGGTGATCACAGACTGGGTAAGAGTTGTTCCACCTCAGTATTCTAGTAAATTCAATTCAGTGGTGATTTTCCTCTGTGCAGGCT
The DNA here is from genome assembly GCF_903992535.2 of Arvicola amphibius. Lineage (NCBI taxonomy): Eukaryota > Metazoa > Chordata > Mammalia > Rodentia > Cricetidae > Arvicola > Arvicola amphibius. The sequence goes on along the minus strand of NC_052055.2, from coordinate 15,616,414 downwards.
GCATGAGAGTTTAGATTCGGTGATGGAATTATTTGCCAGTGTGTTCTTTTAATAAGGTTCCCTTTTCTTTTGATATATGGTCTCATTACTTATCTTTCTGAATATTTTCATTTTGAACAACAACTTTCAGAATACAAAGAAGGTACATTCTTGCCTTGTGCTAAATCTTTTTTAAAGTATATTATCCTCTTCTTTGAAATGTATGTATTTCCCTTTTGTGTGTGTGTGTGTGTGTGTGTAGGAACTAATCAATTCCATGGTATGCCTATTAGATAGCTCACTCCTCAGGAATGAGCAAGGTGACTTTCTGAATTCCCAGGAATTATTAAATTATGTTATTTCTGATCATTGACATAGAAAGTTTTGCTAATCTGTATCCTGAGGAGAATAGCTAGGAGCCACGTTCATGAGCCCTTGCAGTAGAACTTTGCCTGAGAATTTTTCTGAACATCAGATATATCTGTGTAGAAAGATGAGTCTTTGCCTGAAGACCTATCTTCCCATATTTCATGTCCACTTCACCTTGCCTACTACTGTGTGTGACCAATGCAGCTAAATCTAGCCTTACATGAAGCTTCTGTTTCCGTGGGTTAGATGAGGCCTGTAACTAAGAATATTGGTTGCATTTCTTCAAGAATTTCTCATTGGTAACAGTTTAGTTAGAAAACTATCTCCAGAGAGCTTAGCATGGCAGACCTACGGCAGTAATCCAATTATGAATACTGAGGCAGGAGGATTGAGAGTGAGACCAACCTAAGCTGCTTAGCAAGATATTATCTCAAAAAATCAGTATAAGTCAGTAGTAGAGCACATATTTAACATGCATAAAGGCCTAGGTTTGACCCCAGCAACATTCACGCACACACACACACACACACACAGACAGAGACAGAGAGACCGAGACAGAGACAGAGACAGAGATCACCACTCTCCGTATACGAACATTCCACATTGAAGGGCATTAACAGTACAGAAATAGAAATATATCCAATCTCTATATATGATATGATTAAGTGGTATATCTATATAGTGTAACAAAATCCCATTTAGCCATATCCATCAATATGAACAAACATGAAACAGAGTTGAACAGGTTTATATCATACAAGACAATCAGTATGGTCAACATAAATTTCATAACAGGCAACATCCTTGTTTTAATATTTTTAAGCAGGTAAATTATGAGTGAAAGTTTAGCACAGTGGTTATTGCAGACAGGGTGGGGAGAGGGTCAGAGAATGGCACCCTAGACGTTCAATGTCACTTCTACATCCAGTAGCTCATTCGTGGACATTTGGTTTATTGCTATTTCTAGTAGTGATATTAGTTTTAATAGTGATTTTTTTAACAATTGTACCCTTAAAGGTTTTACTTTATTCTAGTAATTGAATTATATTTACACCATGATTTTAATAACTTCTCTTTATATGTGACATTTTATAATAAAAAGTTTTTAAGTAAACCACATAAAAGTTTTTGCTAAATGTAGCCATTCACTATCCCTGCTCTACCCTCCTGGTGGCCCTAGACCATGTGTCCGTGCTGGGACATGTTTCTTCTCTGCACTTATGTGACCCTGGCTCATAATTTTGTTGGGTTTTTTTTTTCAACAATTCTTTAGCCTTGTGTCTCACCAGACAACTTTACAGTGCCGTCACAATAGAGTCTACAGGCTGCAGGAAGAGATAGAGACTGGGAATAACTTGGTCAGCTCAGGAAAATAGAAGGAAGGTGTGGCGAGGAAGCAGACAGTGGCCCCAGATAGTGAGCAACACAGCACACAGCTCTGAAAAGCCACAATCGGGATTGCGGTTTTATCTTTATGGTAAGGGTAAGTTTCTGCAGAACGTAAAGAAAAAAAGGAACCACGGTCATACCCATTGTGTTATCTGTTCTGAGTTCTTGTCCTGACTTTTTTGATGTTAAACAGTGCTGTGGAAGAGCAAGCCAAACAAACCCTTTGCTCTTCAACTTGCCTTTGGTCATGGTGTGTTATCAGAGCAATAGTAACCCTGACTAAGACAACTCTGAAGGGGTCGTTCAATCGCTCTGCGTGCCAGGATGTGTGTGTGTGCACACTCACACACGTGCACACCCGCACGCATGTGTGTTTAGACTGACTGTCTAGTGAACCCTGAGGTTCAGCGGATACCTGCCTCTCCCAAACTGGGATTACAAGCATGTGCCATTGCCACTGGGTTAACTTTTTAAACATGGGTGCTGGGGATGGAACTCAGACTTTATGCTTGTAAGACAAGCACTTTGCCGAAGGAGCCATCTCCGAAGGTCCCATCAGTAATTTATTTCAATATCAGAGAATTCATTTCAAGAGAACCTTCCTTGATTTCCTGCCATCATTCCTCCATGCTTTCCCTGGAAGTCCCTGATTGATTCTCCATGCAGTGGGAGACTGAAGACAGTTATTGTGCTCCAGAATAATGCACTACCCAACTAAGGCATGGATCAATTATACCCTGCTAATAGAAGGCAGAGATGACCACATCTGGTTTTCTGCCCTCAATAAGCCTCTGGTCTCAGCAGAGGGGACCAGGGATTATAAAACACTATGATGAAGTCCTATAGAAATGACCAATACTCTGGGTCTTCAGAACAAGACAGAAACCAGAGAATTTCTAGTAATAGGAACTCTTTTTAGAATGCTTCAAAAATATAAAGACCATGCTGCAGGAAAAAAAAATCCTCCATCAATTAAAATACTGGGCAATCCATTCATGAAGTCCCTGCATAATTTCCTTTCTTGAGGCAATCGGCTTCAGATCTCTGGACTAGCACTGCATCTACTGGGATCAGCCATGACCATGTTTACAGGCATGCATGGCCACTTTATGGAAGGGACCAAAATAGCGATTTTCTAGTTGTTTTTGTCTTTGATTTGCTTCACTGTAAATGTGACACAAACCTGGCTGGGTGAGGCTAATTATACCGAAGATGTTGTTTCCAGCTGTTAAGTGGGATTGTGTAGAAAGCACATCTCCACCTCCCCGGAGAATGGAGCATTTAACCACGGTAACCGTTTGGACATTAGATGAGGCCTCTGCTGTCTTTTATGGAAAGTGATTTATAGGTCATTTTCTACCCCCTGACAAGCCAGGGAAACATACACAGGGCCTCACAGAATTTAACTGATATGAAAGATAGACCCAAGGTTCTGTAAAGAAGGAGCTCCTGAGGCATAGATTCAACGCAAGGAAGAAAGGGGGTGATATACACCAAGTACATGTACAGATTCAGATGAATGTCCTTTAAAATTCGTCAGCAGTAAACGTCCCCCAAAGACATTTGAAATGGTTCTTTTTCTCCCTTCTTCGTATTTTCACCATCCCAGAATTCTAAATCAAAATAAGGCACTCAGTTACCAAAGCAGGAGGACTGCAAATGCACTTTGGGTTTAAATATATACACTCTGGTCAAGGTGGTTGCTCGGTGGGTAACTCACTTGCCACAGAAGCCACACAACCTGAGTTAAAATCCCCAGAACCCATGCTTTGCAAAAGCCAGATGAGGTTGCGCACATCTGTAATCCCAGTATTCCAGGGGGGAAATAGAAGACAGAAACATGCAAGTCATCAGAAGGTTTGCTCGCCAACTAGCCAGGAGTACATAGCAAAGTGGCAGAAAGAGTAGAGACCCTGCCTTAAAACAAATTCAAATATAACGAACATATTCCACAAGTGGTCCTTTGACCTCTATGCACGGGCCATGGCATGTGTGCACGGGCCATGGCATGTGTGCACACACATACCACACACACACACACACACACACACACACACACGGTTCTCCATTCTCTCACGTCTGAATTTTGGCCTCCTTTAGGACTTAGCATTTAACCACTTATACCTCAGCTGTGGTAATTTTATTTTTAATACAGGTCCTAGATTTCTTACAGGTTATTTATGAGATAACTCAGGTTGTCATCTGCATCTTAGATCTTTGCAATTGACTACAGAATTAATTCCTTCTCTACCGATAGTGTGTGTGTGTGTGTGTGTGTGTGTGTGCATGTGCGTGTGTTCAGATTGACTCAGTGTAACAGGGAGCTGCAATTGAGAAACTGAAGCACCAGGTGTGATTAAACAAGAGCACACATTTCATTCTGTCTTTAATTTCACGTTACCCTTCAGCAGCTGAATCCATGCGCTTCCCCCCATAGATTCTGGGGAACCATGCAATTTCAGCCTTCCCAGCAAACCTACGACAAAATGTTTCTAAAATAAGCCACCCTGCTGCGCTGCTGTAAGTCAGATTTGGTTTTGCCTCCAAATTATTCAGTATTGCTAGACCAGTTTTATTAATACATTCATCTCCCCAGAGAGTAAGAGTCCTAGTAATTTTATATCATTGATGTTCAATGTTTGAAAGTAATTTCAAAATCAGGCTTAGAACCAAGGGCAGTAAACCAAGTTCTGAGAGTGGAGGACTTGGGGAGATGGCCATAGGGGATGCTCAGGCCTAAGATGATCTGGAGACCAACTGTATGGCCTGATAACAAGTTAATGATGCCTATGATGTAAATAGCTGGCTCTCTGTGACATCAGAATCTGTAGCACAGATAAACAATAGAGCATGGCAGTATTGACCTAGTATCTACACTGTCTTCGATGTTGTAACTAATCTAGAGATTGTTTAAAGTTTATGAGAGGACATATGAATAGATTATATAGTATAAATGATACACTAGGCTAGATGTGGGACGTGAGCATCCATTGGTTTTGATGCCCAGGATGGGCTCTCTAGTCCCCTGGAAAAGTTGAATGATGATTGTGCTTAAAGATTATTTTTTTAAAAAAATATTATGCTTTATATGTAAATTAGTGCACACGTTCACATGCACACATAGACACACACAGCTACATGAAGCAATGGATCTTTTAGTTAGCTTAATTGCCATAAGCATTTTTTCTCCTAACCACATTTATTTTCATCTTATTTTAATTTCGTTAGTCTTCAGTGGCTTCTCTGTCGATCGCTTAGACTCATTCTCATCTGATCTGTGCTCAGCGGAAGGCTGGCAAATATGTTGTCCTTTCTTCTATGAAGGTTAGAGCTCTGATGTAGAAAGTGCTTTGAGATTCATGATAGAAACTTCTAAACTTGTGTTCCCACCAAGGCTAAGTTCAAGGCCTCGGGACGTATTTCAGTTACCCCATGTGGCATTTGGAGGAAATATGCTCAGTTGATATTCCTTTTTATCTTAAATTTTTTGTTCATTTTATATACCAACCACAGTTCCCCTTCCCTCCCCTCCTGCTCAGAGAGAGTAAGGCATTCCATGGGGAGTCAACTAAGCCTGGCATATCAAGTGGAGTCAGGACCAAGCCCTTCCCCCATTATATCAAGTCTGAGCAAGGTATCCCACCATAGAGAATGGCTCCAAAACACTAGTTCATGTACCAAAGATCAAGTCAGCTCCCATTGTCAAGGGTCCCACAAACAGACCAAGTCACACAACTGTCACCCGCATTCTGAGGGCCTAGTTCAGTCCCCTGCAGCTCTCCAACAGTCAATCTAGAGTCTATGAACTCCCACTAACTTGGGTCAATTGTCTCTATGGGTTTCATGATCTTGCCTCCACCGCCGCTCGTATAATCCCTCCTCCCTCTCTTCAACTGGACTCCAGGTGCAGACCCTCTGCATTTGCTTCCATCAGTTATTGGATGAAGGTTTTATGGTGACAGTTAGGATATTCACCAATCTAATTACAGGAGAAGGCCGGTTCAGGCACCCTCTCCACTCTTGATAGGAGTCTTAGCTGGGGTCATCCTTGTGGTTTCCTAGGAAACACCCTAGAATCAGGTTTCTCCCTAACCCTATAATGGGTCGCTCAACCAAGATATCTCTTTTGTTGCTCTCCCTCTCTGTCCCTCCCCCAACTCGACCTTTCTGTTCCCTCATGTTCTCATCTCCCATTCCCTTCCCTCTCCTCCTACCCCTGCCCCCAGTTTACCCAGAATATCATATATCTCCCCTTCCTAGGGCAATCCATACATGTCCCTCTTAGATTCCTCCTTTACCTAGCTTCTCTGGAGCTATGGTCTGTAGCTTGGCTATCCTCTAGTTTACAGCTAATATCCAATTATGACTGTGTACATACCGTGTATGTCTTTCTAGGTCTGGGTTACCTCACTCAGGATGATTCTTTTCTAGTTCCATCCATTTGCCTGCAAATTTCATGATATGACAAGCATTATATAGTGTGCATATATATCAAAACGCTAAATTATGTACCTTAAATATATATAATTTTATTTGTTAATGAGACTGATGAAAAAATATTTAAAATTCTTCCCAGTTTTTCCTCTCACTTCCTCCTCCTGTTTCCTCTTCTAACTCCTGGCATCTATAACAATCATTCCAAACATGCATCTAGGATTTGAAATTGGCATGAAAATATCTCCTTTGCAAGCAAGTGTTGGGAGGCTACCTATGTAGCGTTCTTAATGCTGCTTTAAAAATGAAATTTGGGGCTGACCATCGTGACTCATATTTATAATATCAGGACTTGGGAGACTAAGACAGGATGATTAATTCAAGGCCAACTTAGAATGCATAGCAAGTTCACATCCAGCCCGGTCTACGTTGGGAGACCCTGTATCAGAAGAAAAATAGACAAGCTGAGATGAGGAGAAGCAAAGGAAGAGGGAAGGAGGAAAAATGAAAACCCAAGATAGATGCCAAATAGAAAATGGAGACAATATAGCATTTATAATCTTGATCAACTGAATTGTAGTTAGAATTAACACCCCCATGTATTTTCTTATGAAAATCACCTTACTCCATGCTATACTTTTTCATAAAAATGGAACTCCCTATCAAAATTAAATAGAAGCTGTTGGAAATGTGGGGTGGTTTTGTGTTAGTATCACTTTTTGGTAATTACCAAGGCAATGCTATCCTTACTGTGTATAAAATAAAATGTGTTTAAAAAATAAGATAAAATAGATTCATGCACAGGCCTTCATATATATATGACAGAAGGAATGGGCAAAAAAAAATGAAATATCTGGGTTTGTGTAGTAGGATTAAAGGTAGGTTCTCCTTTTGTCAAAATGATGTTGAGTATTATAACCTGTCTTTGATGAAAAAAATATTAAAATAAAAACAAGGATATTTTGAAATAAGTACATCCCAAGAAGCTTTGTTTAACAAGTGAATGAAAGATTTTTTTTCCCCATAAAAATAATTTACCAGTGCCATTGTATCGTGTAGATATCTTCTGTTCAGGCTTTTTTTTCCCCTGCAAGATGTTCATTTGTTCATTCCATAAATAAATGTTAAGTATGGACGGTATGTCAGAAATTCTACTCTACATTTGTTTTCTCTGTATTAATAATAATGGTGACAAATTTTTATGGCCCCTTTTACCTCCCAATGCTGTTTCTCATACTTATATCTACCATTTCTCATAGTCCTGCGAAGTGGAGAGGACGTGTGTATTAGTCATACAACTCTCGCTGTTGTAGCAAATTTTCCAAGAAGTAAGTGGCTCAGTTCCTTGTCATTTAACATCCCTAGCTGGAGGTTGCAGATCAGTGGGTGGCTCCATTCTACCCGGTGATTTAAGGATCTAGCCTTAAAGCAGAGGACCTTGGGCAAACAAAGAGAGCTCACAAATGTCACTTAGGCCGACATTCTGTTGGCAAGACCTTAATCGCATAAACACACTGGCCCCAAGGGAAATTTGAAATTGCGGTCCTGGTGAAAGGAAAAATACATTTTAGTGTACAGTTAACAGTCTATGCCGCAACCAATATTTTTAAGTTGCCATTTGTAAGATGAAAAAACAAAGACTTAGGAAAGGTTGACTTGATGAAAATCACTTGGTCCAATGTAAATAGTTAAAACCTGCTCTCCGGCTCTTGACTGGTACTCTGTAATTCTCTTATTGTGTTGATTACAAGTTACTGACTTGGAGGGAAACTTTACCTGTGAGTCTCAAGCCTATTGTCTCTGTTGATATGTGTGGTTATGCCACAGACGAGAATTTTGTGTTATGTCTCGCTTTACTTCTGCCTAGAACAGAGAGAAAGTCCTATTAGTACTTGGTGAAAAGGCTGAGTGCTGCCTCATGGTGGAAGCATTGTTGCTTGGCTTCCCAGCAACTCTGGAACATGACTGAGAACAGATTAATAAAGCCCACACCCATATTGCACATCAGGGGAAGTTGATGCGCTCTCCACAGGCATAGATTAACCGTCGTATCTGCAAGTTCTCCCTAATCAATGGCTCCTTGAGATTAATAGAGAGCTGGTCACATACCGAATATAATAGATCTATAGAAAGAATGAAGACAGATACTGGCCCAGCCTTTGTGCTTCTCGCTGTAGACAACAGCCCACAAACAGAATAAACATTGTTATGAAGGCTGCTGGGAGACAGAATAATGAGAGGAGACCGGTCTGGGGGCTGGCGTTCCAATGACTGAGTGAAAACAGTAGGAAGGATCTTCTAGAGTGGGGAGGGAGTAGGAAAATCAGTGATTTGGAGAGAAGACTATAACCCTCCCAGAACTAAAAATCTCACGAAGCAAAGGACATTGCATGAGTGGAAGTGGTCAACATACCCCAGCCAGGATATTCTAATTTAGCCCTCATGACTACTCTTCATTTTTGTAGGGAATTAACTATGCATGGAGAAGTCACAAGGCTGAATAACTAGTCTGTCATGTAGCTAATAAACAATGTATAAGTCCAATGTATAAGTCCAAAGAGCCTGGCACCATGTGTGCCCCTCCACCATTGCACTGTCTTATCATAAAGACAAAGGAGACCTAGATCTTCCACACTGACTGGAAATGGCTTCTCTGGCCACAGTGAAAACAAAGAAAACATGGCCTCCTTACCGAGGTGCTACTAACCTCAAATCTCTAGTTTTCTCCTTCCAACAAGGAACCATGCATTAAGATCTGAGAAGCTGAGGAATTCCAATAGAATGTCTTTATTTTAATCTGTCTTTTCTGAAATTTAACTTGTTTGTCTGCTATAAATGTAGATCAAAACTTTAGGGGTCTGGGGAGAGCACCCTAAGGGTAAGAACAGTTTTGTTTTATTTTGTTTTGTTTTGCAAGGTTGAGCCTAAGTTTGAATTTCTAGCATCTATATAAAAAGCCTGGTTTCTCTGAGCCTGTCTGTAACCCCAGAATTAGAGGGTGGAGACACATGGTTCCCAAGAACTCACGGGGAAAAAAAAAAAAAAAAAAAAAAAAAAACCATCTTTTTTCATTTTATAAACCAACCCTAGTTCCCACTCCTTCCCCTCCTCCCATTCTCTCTATTCCCCCCACATCCACTCCTCAGAGAAGGTAAGACACATTGCTCTGAGGAAGGTCCAAGGCCCTCCCTACTATATCTAGAATGAGCATGGTATCCATCCAAAGAGAATTGGTTCCAAAAAAGCCAGTACTTGCGGTAGGGATAAATTCTGGTGCCACTTCCAGTGGCCCCAGAGTCTGCCCCAACCATACAACTGTCACTCACATTCAGAGATTTTCTTTATAGAAAACCTCCTTCTGAATCTTTTGTCTTGAAGCATAACACTTCTTTGCAGCTGTATTTTGACAGACCGAGTACACCATGTCCTTGCCACTTAGATCTCTTAAAAGCTCCACACATTGTTGCTACCATGTACCATCATCCCTCAGAGGGTACATATAATGCTAACTTCTAGCAGCCAACAATAATGTCACCTGTGTGTCTATGGTTATGATAAACAGAATCATACAATGTACACTATGGTATCTGCCGCTATCATTTAACACTTTCTTTAGGAGATGGATTTGTATTGACTGCAGTACTGCTCATTCATTCCCCTAAACTATACGGCATGTGAATGGGCCAAAATCCATTACATCTTTTTCAGATCATGAAGAGTCTAGCAGTCTCCCATTTGGGGCAACTCTGTTAAAAAAAAAAAATTCTTTGAAGACAACTGATGAATATATCTGTGTATCTTCTTGCCGCATCCAACGTTGGAAAGAATTTCAGGAGCTCAGATCCGTGTGTTTACTGTATCTATTTACTAGTGTTACCATAACAATATAGTATAGGCTGGGTGGCTTAAATAATAGAAATCTGCTTTTTCACAAACCTAGAAGCTCCTGAGATTGAGAAAAACTGGGGAAGCGATAAGGTTGGTTTCTTGGGAAGCCTTCACTTGTAGGAGGCTAGCCTTCCTCCCTTATGTCTCTACCTGGTCATTCCTCCGAGATTTATTCTTCTCAGAAGGATGGAAGCCATATTAGATTAGTACTCACCCAAATAATCTCATTTTAACATAATTAGCATTTTGAAAAGCCTATTTTTAAGTACAGTGCTAGGACTTAGCATTAATATATGGTTTTGATAGGCAGGACAGAAACAGGCACAATCTCAAGGGAGGTATGCTAATTTCAGACTATTTCAAAAGCTTGTATACTGACTCTGTGTAGATAACATTCTTGAAATTACAAAGGTATACAGATGGAAAACATATTAGTGGTTGCAGGAGATGGGCGTGGGGAGTGGGTGATGACCCGAAAGTATACTACAAGAAGTCCTCATGCACACATGCTCATGCTTAAAAACTAATGTATTCTACTGATGTAGGTTTCCTAGTTTTAGTATATACACTAAAACTACATCTTTCTGGATATCATGTGAATCTATAATTATTTTGAAATGAAAAGTAAAATAGGAATACTGATTTTATTTTCCATCTTCAAGTTTCCTTTGACAATAGAGAAATCCTGCTTAGGTTTCCTTTTATTCTATAGAATTTATTAATTTAAATAGTTTAGTAAATATCAGAGAGGGGGAGATATATATGTATGTATATATACATATGCATATATACATATGCATATATATATATATGCCAACCCTGTATTTACTCCTGCCCTTTAATTTTAAGTTAGTGAATATAATAAGAACAAGAATAGGAACATTTGAAGGTATTTAGAAAAACACTTCTTTCCAGTTTCATGAAAATGAAAAACAAAAATCCCATCAAATCAACCTTCTGTAATTATTTATTATTTTATTTTGGAGGCAGGGTCTCTCTAAATAACCCTGGCTCTCATGGAACATGCTATGTAGAACAGAATGGCCTCACAATCACAGAGATCCTCGTACCTCTGCCTCCCTAGTGTTAGGATTTAAAACATGCACTACCGTGTCTGGTTTAATCTCTCTCTCTCTCTCTCTCTCTCTCTCTCTCTCTCTCTCTCTCTCTCTCTCTCTCTCTCTCTCTCACACACACACACACACACACACACACACACACACACGCACGCACACTTATTTTTATTTTATGTGTATGTTTTTCTGGTTTGTATGTCAGTTCACCATGTGAATGCAATGCCTGTGAACCAGGAGAGGGCATCAGACCCCCTAAAACTGGAGTTACAGACAGTTGGGAAGTGACTATGTAGGTACCAGGAACCAAACCCAGATCCTCTCCAAGAGTATTAAGTGTGATTAACTGCTGAGTCATTTCTCCATCCACAACCTTCTTTCTTTCAAGTAAAAATTATTTATTAACATATGATCCTGCCCATCGCTCATTCATTTCCCTCCTTCCTGAATCATGAATCACTCTTTTTATATAACAAACAATAAGCCACATTTGAAAGCCACCAAATTTCTAAATTACTACCAGGAGTGAAAACCTTTATAAGTTTGAGTATTCTTTATGTTAAGTCATGTAAAGCAGGCTGAGTATTTTAAACTTAAGGGAAAATATAATAAATGAGATCATAGGAATTGGGTTTTTTTTTTAAGATATATAAACTAACCAGCTCTACTTCCGCCCTAACCAAACCACTGCCTTCAGCCTGAAATGACCACCCTGCTTTGGGAAGTCACTTACTATGAATATCTACTTATGTATATGATACATCCTATCCACTATTCCAAAGGGTCTCCGTAGAACACACTTTTGATAGAAAAAAGCATTCTTAATTCCACACGCCTCTTGATTAGCCTTAGTGCCCTTGGCCAGCTCAGAGAACCACTACAAGCAGATGCTTGCAGGAGACGGGGAGGGCTGGAGGGCAGGCCTCACAGGTCCTGGAGGTGCACCAAAACCATCACCTTGGCTGCTGTCGCTGTTGTTTTGTACTTGGCCAAGTGAGGAAATGGGAAGAAAAGCCAGAACACCTCTTTTCCACTTGGAAATTAGCAAATTGCCATCAGATTATCTAATTTTCCTCCCTGCTGCTCTCACACCTGCACCCCATCAGTGCTTTGAGCTAATATGTCAATACAGGGGCGTAAATTGCTTTATAGTCTACATGGATTGCTAGCTCAGTGTGCATATTAATGATAGAAGAATGCCTTCCTTATTTCCCACTGCAGACATGAAATAAGGGGGGAATCTCTTCCATGTCTCCGTTAATGATCGCATGCTAATGACTCTTGATGGAAGGGAAAATTACAGTTGTGAGATTCTGTATATACATACAGAGTGAACTACACATTTTTTCTTCCTTATTTGTCTTCTTACTAATTTAGGGTTTTGTTGTTCTTGTTGTTGTTGTTGATGATGATGATGATGATGATGATGATGGTGGTGGTGGTGATGATGTTGAAGGGAAATATCTTCATAATCACTATAGTAATATCCTATTTCATTTAATATTAAACCAAAATATTTCCTGTTGGCAGAGGTCGCTAGTTTGTTTCCCAGCCACCCTGACTAAAAATAATTACACAGAAACTATATTATTTGCAATCCCATTTGGCCAATAGCTTAAGCATATTTTTAGCTAGCTCTTATATCCTAAACTAACCCATCTCCATTGATCTGTGTATCGCCATGTGGCTGTGGCTTACCAGGTAAAGTTCTGTCTGGATTCTGGCGTCTGTCTCCTGCGGGGCTACATGGCTTCTCTCTGACTCTGTCTACCCTCTCTATCTCTTTTAGCCTGGCTTTACTCTGGTAAACCATTGACCAAAAGTAGCTTCTTTATTAACCAATGGCAATAAAACATATTCACAACATATATCACCTCCCACATCAATTTTCTTGGTTCTGGACATCACTTGTGGCTCTACTCTAGAGTTCAGCAATTCATCCAACCTCTGACAATAACTCTGATTCTTGTAAAACTATTCTTCCTGATTTTTACCGGGACAGATTATTTAACCCTTTGGAACCCCAGTATCCCAGTTGTACACTTTAGAGGAAAAAATCTGCCAGAAAGATTGTATTGGATATTATACATCAAAAGTCCAAAGAGAATGGCATGCTGTGATATTCACTCTATAAAAGTTGAGTAAAAGTTCAAGTTGGCTGTGGGGATTGTAGGAGCAGAGGCGGATAGAAGGAATATACTCATCTAATGAGTAGGAGAATGGAATAACCCCCATCATATCATTGTCTAAGACAATATATCATTAAATGTAAATGCCTTCAGAGCTTGGGGAATAAAACTGGGATAAAATGGCCCTATGGATATTCAGCAGGGCCAGTCTGAGCTAGGCATTGAAAGGTATAATGATAGGTGACCTGGAAGGCATAAGATAGCAGCAGACAGCATAGACTGGGTCAGAAGGAGGTACAAAGCAAGGAAGACTGGAGAGGTTGAACCAGGCTGAGTGACTGCATACTCGGAAGCTGTTTCTTTCACAGAAAAGGGTGAATAAAGAGCCGATAGTTCTGAGCTGCTATGTAACATGATGAAAGCAGCAATTGCTGAAGATGAAAGAAATGGGGGTGCAGAAATGGAGACTTGGAGGTAACTTGGTGGAAGAACACTTCCCTAGCATGCACAGGGCCCTTGTTTCAGGTCCTTGCAGCTAAATAAATAAAATCTAGATATAATTCCATGAAAATGGTAAAGGAAGAATGATTCCAGGCACGGTGGTGAAATAGCAGAGTGCACATCACTTTTTAAAGCAAGTGCGATAGAGAAGGCCTCCTGCTTTCAGGCACTAATATAAAATAACCTCGAATGGTAGCGAAGACAGAGCTGTGAAAGATGACAAATGATTAATAGCTTGGAGGTCATAGTGAAACATAAACATAAACATGAACATGACTGACATGTTGCTGAAGGTAAGATTGTGAGTATCTGAGAAAATTAACCAGAGAGGAAAAACGCACTCCGTGGTTTAAAAACATCAAGATGTTGAGTATTGAAATCAGATGGCAAGAGAGACTATTTAAAAAATGAGGGGAACAGATTTCCCCAGGAGGGGGGCCGCATTAAGGCTGAGGGGCCACCTAAGAAAACTCAAAATAAGGATTCCTTCTGAGATGTTTCATGCGGACTGAGGCACTGGTGCAGATGCCAAGAGCACATGAGCCTCAAGATTTACATATTATTTTCAGTCTCTTGGCCCTACTTCAGAAGGAAACAATCAAATGAATCTAACACAACTTCATGTTACACACATGCTCACATGAGATCAACATAGTTTCCCTGTAAAGGGCTACCGTACACAATAGCCATTCACAATTAGATAGCTTTCTTAAAATCTATTGCCACTATTCAGCTGTGCTGTGCCACACAAAAGCAACCATAGGTGATGTGTAAATGAGTGTGTTTGGCTTTGTTTTAATACGGCTTTACTTATAGAAATGTGTGGTGGATTATATTTAGCCCGTGGGCAACAGTTTGCAGACCCCGGCTCTAGAATGATATGACCGTGCATAGTCAATGCATTCTATGGATCTCCTTAGATTCTATGGATCTTGGATTAGTCCCTGATCTAAGCAGCCTCCGCCCTCAGTTTTGACAGGTTGGTTGTATTGTCCATCCACAGCATCACGCCTTGATTGTATCTTCACTTCCAGTCAGCAAACATTTGACATCTATCTGAAACATGCCTTGAGGTAGTGGGAAATTCAGAACTTAGCTGAGGGAAAGTTGCTGCATGTATAATGAAATGTAAAATATTCTGTTCACATCCAAAAACACCATGCTGCTTCAATTTGCAGAATATACAGTGATAGAGCATTAAAATTCTGGTGTGTCAGTCTCGTGGCAAAACTTAAGTGAAAACAGACAAATATGTTCAGTGTGCTTATGTAACAATTACCTTAATGGGAGTGGAAAATAGTGCAAATTCCTAAGGGTTCTCATTATTTCAAGAATGTCTCTTTGGGCCCTCCTGTTCAGTGTCCCAGGATTTTGTTGATCACAAGTAAGTATCCTCTACTAGGAACAGGGAGATTCAACAGGCCTTGAGCTGTTGTTCTTAGTTCCATGAAGGCAGTCTCTCAGTGGGAAAGCTTCAGCCACATCTTAGTTTGCCCATAGTATTCTGTTGGCCATATTGTGCGTTTGGTTTCAAAATTATAAGCAAATTAACATGCCAGTAAAAACTCTACACTGATGTACAGCATCTTGCATATTTTAGGAAACTTATTCTAAAGAACTTTTTAAATTTTATTTTATGTAAGTTTGTTGCATATGTGTGTGCATGTATGTATGTATGCCTATCATGTGTGTGACTAGAGCCAATAGAAATCAGAATAAGGTATAGGATCACCTAGAACTGGACTAATGAGTGGCAGTGAGTCACCATTTATATGCTGAGTCTTAAAATCAAGTATTCTGCAAGAACAAATGTTCTTAACTGCTGGGCTATCTCTCCAGCCCTGAAAACTATTCCCAAGGTAAAAATTGATTCTTGTCCTTAACAGTCAACATTTAAACTCAATAATGATGTCTCTAATGAATCAATACAACAAAATTTAATGGTTTTTTTCTGTATGTTTTTCTTCTGAAACCCATTTCTCATAGAATTAGGCAATAACATAATAGAATGAGGATTTTACCAGTGTATTCTCACCTCAATAACAGTAGTACATTTTCCCTCCCCTGGGGATCGAGTCTAGGGGCTTCATGTATGTGAGCCAGGCACTCTGCCGCAGAGCTTTTACCCCAGTGGCAGAATAAGAACTTTGGAGACTGCAAGCTTGATGTTAAACCTGATAGTATCTACTAGGTCTTGAATCAAAAACTTTGAGCAATTTTATAAACCTTACTGAGCCTGGTCTTTATATTTATAAAATGAGACTGTCTTGACTTGATGGAGCTGCTCTGAGAATTAAATCAGTGAATAGTTGTGAGAACATTTGGTGCCTTGTTGGAATAGTAAACATACTTGCTGATGCTTTGAAGTCCTTTTATTGTGTAATACATGCCATTTTAGACATAGGACTATGAAAATGACAAGACATAGACCCTGCCCTTATTAAGCTTTCTGTCTGGTTAACAACGCTGTTACTGCAGATCAAGTGAAGGAAATGAAATAGCTCATGCTATTTTAAACAGATAATATTCAACATAGGAAATTAGATGATTACAAAGTTATCAGAAGGCTGGAGAATGTCCAAGTTTGCTGCTAGAATCCTAGAAAGGTCAGGTGAACAAGACAATTTATCTTGCTCTGTCAGGTCAAGGACACTTTCTGCCTCAGTAAAGGGAGTTGGAGGTACAGGAAGCAATTAGGGAAATCATTGATATTAATAGCACACAGTCTGAACTGTGTTCACGGGATCAGGAAATCAACATTTTTGTTACTGCCTCTGTACACCCATAAAGCTCCTTTTTCTCATACAGAGCTCTGCTTAGCAAAATCCAAGATCCCCTTATTGCAAAGGCACAGCCTTCACAATGTTTTTTGTTGTTGTTCCATGAAACAGAATTTAACTGGTTAGACCTAAAACCTAGCTGCAAGGGAATCTTTAAAATGTAGTTATTTGGCTTTAACACCTCTTCAGTATAATGAGGAACAGTAGAGTCAACATTCAGTACATGCTCAATACCACTTACCAATTATTGTAGAGAATAAAGCAATATAGAGAAACCTATAGTGATGGCTATTCTTGGTTGCCAATGTGATTACATCTGGAGTTAACTAAAACTCAAATGGCTGAATATATCTATGGGGACCAAGCATTAAAATACATAAGACTGTGGGGTCCATTGCTGTTCAAACTACCACCAACTCCATGAAGAAACAACTCTAGTTACAAAATCCCAGACAGACAGCAGAGTAGGAAAAAGATTTTCATACTACTTCATCCTAATTAGACAAGAAAAACAATACCAAAGTTCCCCTACTGCAAAATGGAGTAGTTACAGGAACTTGGAAGGATACAGACATGTAGATATAGTCAGCAAGAAAAAGTTGATTCTTCAGGGGCCCCAGCTGTCTGCAGGGAGTAAGGCAGAAAGAATACCCTAACTTCCCTCTTATTTTCTCTTTCTTCCACCATCTTCCCATACTTTATACTAATAAGAGCCTGACCCAATAAGAAAGTAGACCGAGATGGCCTATGGTGTTTTCTAGACAGATCAACACCTGGAAGGACACAGCATGATGGAAAGGTATAGGGTGAAACTAGAGAAATAGAATATTTAGTGCACACTCCTCTGCCGTTCAAGCTGCTTTGTAACTTTAGGCAAGTGGGCTTCCGATTGTTCCCTATAAAACAATGGTATCAAAAATACCCAAGTTTATTAGAAACATAAAGTGAGGCTGTCTGAATAATGTCTGGAGGTTGCTTGGCACCTGGGAGATATCAATAATGTTCTCTTATCCTGCCCCTAGCTGATGACAAATCTTTTATTCGTGGCTGCTTTACAAGGTCCCCAGAATCAGCATATTGTATAGAGTGGCCCACAGACCATGTGCTGGAGACGTACCTGGGGTTCTTTTAAACAGAGAGTTCCTGGCCCTGAACCCCAGTTCAACTAAGCCATGTGCAGAAGGATATGACTCTTCATTTCAGACAAGTTTCCCCAAATGGTTTTCACACACAATAAAGTGTGGGAAACACCATCCTAGAAGCCCGTATTTCTAATTGATACCCACTAGGGTAAAGCATAGGCAAGATTTATCTGAACTTGAAATCATTAGGTACAGTTACAGCCCATCAGCTCCATGAAGAGGGACCATCAGAGCAGGACACTAACAGCCTGTCTTGTGATGCCAGGTCATTCTGGTTCTCCATTTTACTGACTTTATTAATACCCAAGGAACAATGTTCCCAGGCTTTTAATTAAAAATTCTCTAGCTTCCAGACTTTAATCATTTTCTAGGTTGGATATCAGTTTGAATTTTGCCCCTCTTCCCCTTCAGAGAAAACTTAATTGACAAATCAGACACTGTTAGAAGAGATAAAGCTTCGTGAAAGCAATGTAGAGGACGATAGGGCAGTCACATGTATAAACAGGAGACCAAAATTTAGGATGTGATCCAATAATGGACTATCCTGCTTTAATTAAGAAGGTACAAAAGGATTCATCAATAGTCGGGGACTGAACAGAGTTCATGATTTGGATCCTGAAGTGGTTAGAGTTTGTCTTGACTGCAATAAGCAGTCTCAAAATAGTAACAGCTCAGATAAAAGAAAGAAAGACCAGCTGGATGCACATGTAAGAGGGCCGGGGTAGGCAGAGGAAAGACAGAGCAGCAGTTGAACACCATAAAGTTCTCAAGGGCTTGGGCCCCTGCTTGATTTGTTCCTGCCCACCATGAAATACAGTCCATATTTTCGTGTTCCAGCAGGGAACCGCAGAGGACCTATAGAGTTGCTGACTTTTGAAGAAGGATTAGCATATTTCATTTTATCATTTTAGCCAGAACTTATTCACAGGGCTATACGACACTATGAGAGACTGAGCTACAGCATTTCAGAGAATTATCCTGTTTGATGGGCGATACATTCCTGGCAAGCAGAAATGGTTTCACACTTGTAATGGGTTAAAACATTTCCATCTTTTCTGTTTCCAGTAGGACAGTTACCAGTGGCATTGCAGACCAAACACTGCCTCCATTCCTAGTTTTTTTTTTAAAGAAGAAACTTAATGCAGAATTTTTTCCACACAGTCATAAAAGCATTAAATATCCAAACCTCAAAAATGAGGTAACCCAGAGTTTATCAGCAGTCATAAGCTTCCACCATCTTTGGACCTGGAGGGTAAAAAAAAAAAAAAAAAAAAAGGGCAGACCCTAGGAGCACCAGATTTTCCAGTGGACTCAGTGTCTCATGGTAGCTAAAACCTCCTGAAAGTCTGTGTGCTAGGGAGCTTGGAAATTCAGTTCCAAACAGAATTGGCAAAGAAAAATAAATTATTCACCTAAAATCAAACAGGAAGAAAAGCAAATCAAGATTGGGTACCTGGATATTGGGGAGCTACTGTTTAAGAATGTGCTCGATAGTATTATCTCTAGATAAATATAAGAAATCTAAAAGCCAAAGAGGACACTTGTCCAGAAACCAGCCCCTCAAAAGGATGAGTGTATCATTATCTGCAACAGCTAAAAGGTGAAACCATCCAAATACCAGTAAATACAAATAGATAATATATTAGGATACAGTGAAATATAATTCCTTCATAAAATGGCATGAAATTTCAATACATATTTTAATGTCAATAAGTATTGAAAGGTAGTGCTAAGTGAAATAAACCCAGCAGAGAGCAGCAAATATTGTATGATTATAATCACAGAAAGTTCCTTGAATGATCATATTCATATTAAAATGGGAAGTAGAGTCAAAGCCACAGGGGGCTGTGTGGAGGACAATGGAAAGTCATTGGACACAATTTCTGTTGTGGATGCCGAGAAGATTCTGGAAAAAGATAGCGGGGTGCTTTAATGTATGAGTGCACTTAATGCCGCTAAGCAGCACATTTTTTAAAAGGTTAGACTGGTACATTTTTCAAATGAAACCATTTTAGAAGTTAATAATAAAATTAAAAAGGTTTCTATGCTTTTCAAATGTATGCACTGATTGAGAAAGTCTTCGTGGACAAGGTGAATGTTAGGAAAGAAGCATTAGAAGCTGATTAATCAACATAATAATGGGAAAGAAGACCATAAAGACTGAAGACATAAAAACCAAAGCATAAACTGAGAGTGGTTGCAAAGTTTTCTAGTGCTTTCCGATGGAAGCACTGGTACCTCCTGGGGGGGGTGAGAAGGCTCAGCCTCCGCAGGTGGAAGCTGATGGCCAAGGAAAACAGCTGACTCCTGAAAGTTGCCCTTAGATATCCTCACCTGCACCATGGCAGATATGTGTGCGTACACAGCACACAAACACCAGTAATCAATAAAATTGAAATTAAAAAAGAAACACTTCCTGCCTCAGTCTAAGACAAGACTTGATAGGACCATAAAGTATAAGTTTCAATTAGGATTAAAAGACAAAAGCAAAATCAGAAAACTAGGTGGATTTAATAGAATCACCATAGGAGGTGTATCTGAAGAAGTGCAAATAATCTCAAAAAAAAAAATAGGAAAAGAGATCCACACCCAGAGGAAATACAAAGAATGCGCTGGAGAGCAAAGATAACTAGGAGGAGTAGTGATGTCTGGGCACCTTGTTTTCAGAAAGCAGAGAGCGGTCAGGTAGCTCAGCTGGGTCAATGTCAGCTATGAATGCCGTGAACATGAGCACCGGAGGGTGCTTGTTGGTTTTAATCACCAATGTTTGTTGGTTTTGATTGCCAGAAGGTCATTGGCTGCTTAGGGAATCTGCATGGTGGCAAGAGGAATATATGCCAGAACACAATACACACAACCGTCTTCTCTGCCTCTCTCCATATGCTTGCTCAACAGAAGCAGTAAGCAAACCCTGTTCCCAGAACTACACTGACAACATTGATGATGGCAGCACCCAAATTAAGAGGTAAACAAAAAAGCCATGTTAATTTCAAGCTCCATTAGAAACATAGGCAGCGAAAAAAAAAATCAACATCTGCCAGATAGAAAAGGTCAAACTTAGAAGGAAAAATAACTTTGCTGTTGAGATCCTAAGAAGGTCTTGCCAGCAGTGAAGACCTGGGAGTATTTTGTTTCTCCTTTTACTTTTGTCAATATGGAATTCTGAAACAAGCCCTCTTGTTCATACCTCCTCTCATCAGAAATGTGAGGAGAGGGACCATGGCTGCATGCATTCCCTAGGAAAAGAGACCACAGTGTATCTGGGGATAAGCACGGGACCTTCCTCCCAAGCTGTCTTCTATTTCTTTTGCATGTAATTACTTTTCTTGTCTCTTAAAATCCCTAGTAGTGTTTTTGGCATTGGCCGGATGTGTAAATCCACTCTTTTGAAGATTCCATCATGTGCATAATCTCTAACATGAGAATGGTATAACATATCAGAGAGTCTTGGACTCTTTTATCCCTTTGAAGACTGTGTTGTATGCCCCAGATTCAGTCCAGGAAGTGCACACATGTCCTTGCCTTTCTTGCCTGTCTTGATGGGGACATTACACAAATGAAAACAGATACTCCTAGTAACTTCTTTTTAATGCCATGGCAGTGATCATTCTGAGCCTTTGATGATGGATGAATCTTCATTTGTAAATGTAAAGCCATATGTGTTAACTTAGTTTCCTTCCAGGCATTTTGTATTAGTGAGCATGCCATATGGCTTCTTGTGTTCCCTAAACCAATGTCTTGCTGTACTTTGCTTTAGTAAATGCAGGAAGAAAATTTACACAAATTTTTCATCACGACTTTTTGGATAGGATCAGAACTCTCTTCTACATGAAGTGTTGACCTTGGTGATCTCTTTGGATTTTATGTGTCCATGGTAACTCTTCTCCAGAAGTATTAAATTTGAACAGTCGATCACTGAATACAATCTGATCTACCTTCACTCCCTTAAAAACTAAGCAAATGTTTTTTAAACATTTGTACTTCAAGAACAATAGATTTCCTTCTGAGCGTGAAAATACAGTCATTGCTAAATTATATGACTGGACTGAACTCCAGGTATTAGTTAGAGTACAAAGTATGAAATTGTAGGAGGCTCATTTCTTAGAGCTGGAACATGGATTGCGGCCTGGGTTTAATTAAGTGTTGCTCGTGGCACCATACAGGCTGGCACTTCATTATATGCAGCCCATTCCTTTATTGTAGATCATCTTTTACTTTTCTCGAAATGCTTCGTGTGCTCTATTCGTGTTTGCTCCAACTCTGCTATAAGTTCTTTGAGAACAATTAACGTCACACACTAGACACCCAATAAGTTTCATATAAATGAAGTCCTGAGCAAAGAAATGAATGCTGGCATTTAGAAAAGGATGCTGTGGTTCGCGTAGCAAGATGGCACTTGAGAAACTGAGCAGAAACGAACAAAGGAAAGAGTCCACATTTATTCCTGGCTTCCATGGGAAAGACACAGGTTCAAATTTTCTCTCTGACCCTCTGGTTTTTTTTTTAATCTACTCAGGGTTTGGGGGGACACCTCTGAAACACATGGTGTTATAAAGGATACACAGTTTTACCAAATCCCAGCACTGTAACATTTACATACTTTTTATTCTTCTCTCTGGCCTAAACGTCTTAAATTTCTCAGTTTCCACGGTCACTTTCCAGGTCTATTTTGCAACAGCCTAACATGATCAAAATGAGATATCCCTGGGTAGTCTGCCTGCAGAATGTCTCTCCGAGAAAAGCCTATGGTATGCATGGCAATGATGGTATCTGCTCCAGTAGAAAATGCCAAAGGGGAGACATTGACTCTCTGTTCTGTGTCTTGTACAGGTCATTCTGTCCAGGAGCCTGCGTGATTTAAAACCCATCTGAGAAATAAAGCACCTTCATCATGGCAAAAGTCATGTTGCCAGGTCTCAGATAACTCATGAATTGTTAAAACAGTATGATAATGAAGATGCTCGCTCTAAATATATGCACCATTTCTTTGAGGCAACTTTTAATGAGTCCAGTACAAGTTGCTTTCAACTTGTAGGTATCCATGATTAATACTTTGCGGCGAGCGAACCCTGACCAGCAGGGAAAGATCACCACCGACACAGGATTCTTCTCTGATCACACTTTAATGAAGCGCTGCTTGGTTGAGGGAGAGCTGGAAGCAGGGGGCCCCGAGCCGGGCTGGGTGGCGGCTTATATAGAGGAGGACGGGGCGTGTCTACTGATTAGGTGACGTGGCAGAAAAGGATTGGTGGAAACCTGTTGCCAGGCAGATGTGGCGCGAAAAGTTCGCGCCACATACTTGTTTACTTTAGCCCTCGGCGCCATCTTGTAATGGCGAATGTAAGTGCGGCCGCCACAGTTCCCCCCTTTTAATTTTATGAAATTTAAAAGACAGTCAAGGCTGAGGTCAGAGGACCTTACCCTGAAAATGTAGACATGTCCCGTTTTTCTCAGGGATGGGAAAAATAAGCGGGACTACCCATATGCATAAGGTCATGATCTCCTGAGTGGATCTACTCAGTGCACTCTTAGGTGCAAAACCTCCTGTCCAGGACAACACATCCCCAGATTCAGGGGAACCTCATCGATCCCTCTTTCCGAGTGCAATGGCTCAATGGCCTTCGGGTGCAAAAGCAGGGATTAGGGTCAGGAGTCCTGTAAGATGCTGATCCAAGCTTGGGGGGAGTTACCGGCCTCCAAGGCTGCGAGGGCACGAGCAATGGCCACCTTTTCCCGTTTCCTTACCCGAATCAGCCTTAGAATCAGAAACAACGCCAATATCACTCCCGAAGTTAATATTAATCCTAGCACGCCAACCCCTGCCCATTCCTTAATATATGAAAAGGTATCTACCAGCCAATCTGTAAATTCCCCCAGCGAAACCATAATCGCCTGGGTTTGATTCAAAGCCAAAATCTTCAAACTAAAATTTGCTTGCAATTGTTCCAATTCCCTTGTCCAATTGCCATTTAGATATTGAGAAATCGCTCGGGATTCATTAAGGGTAGCAGTATAGGGGGTAACACACAAATGCTTAGTACGATCTACACAACCAAAGGTAACTATATCAAACATTTTTAACATATTTCTTTCCACCAAATCAACTCTCTTATTTAACAATAAAATACCTGACATTAATTGATGGTTAATCTTTTCTTGTATATACATAGCGTCCGAGGTTTTTTGAACCACGGAATTGATAAAAGTAACTGTCTGAACTTGATTGGCCATAGCTACTCCTGCAGTAACAGCTGCAGCAGCAGACACTGCAATAGCCGTCACAATAGTTGCTGTAATGCCAAAATCCCTTTTCCGGCGAACCAGGGTGGCTAATGGGAAGTTCTTAGGATTGGCTTTTACAGGCAAAAACACAAAGGTAGGGATGCGCATAACAATCGCACCTGAATGGTAGAAATTCCAACATTGTGACAGAGAGCAATTATCCTTCTTGCAATCAACTGCAGTATTATTTGAACTCCCTGTAGTATTAAACAAAAGCCAGACAAAGGGAGGATCCAGGCAAACTCTGGTTTGCCGTAGAGTAGTATTATGTTTTTTCTCTACACTAGTTATATTAATTTCTTTAGAAGTGTGATTCATAATCCCTGTATAATTATTTAACATAATTATTCCAGAGCGAACAAATGTAGCAAATGGAGACAACTCAGTTATAGCTCCTCTGGAATTCATAAGTATCCATGGTGTAAAGGGTGATCCAACCTTTATCATAAGTTTTCTTTTAACCTTAAAATGGTTAAGATTCCTAAGAACCCATCCAGAATTATTGTAAAACTTATCATATCGTCCTCTGCAATCCACAAATTCAGGGGGATAGCTCAAATCATTACCAGAGCATCTAGGGACAGACCAAGAAAAAATATTATTACTAGTATGATTACTATTGCCAACCTGTGAATCACTATTATTAACCTTGCTAACCTGTACCCAATTGGGCGTTGTAAGGTTGCAACTGATCCCATAAGTGGTAACATTAACAGTATCATTGGAACCGAAATAGGAGCCAGATCCAGATTTAGCTCCAGATCTGACCTGAGGCAGGGCTACGCTAATGGCCTTTCTCAAAAAATTAGGGGTATCTTCTAAAAATGGATCTCTAGCTACAGTAAGATTCATAGCATCTAGCAAGATGCAGTCTGAGATAGAAGTGCTCTGATTTGTGGTAAAACATAAAGTTCCTGCTAGGGGCACTACAGTTTGATTAAATTTCTGTTCCTGAGCATCCACCTTTTTGCAAACTAAGTTCAATTGGCAACTATCAACAAAAAATTGTGGCAATATTGTGGACTCATTGTGAACAGGAATTGGAATGGGCCATGTACGGGCCACAGCCCAGAAATAAGATTCTTCAGATTCAACTGGAACCGGCAGGTTCACCAACAGGATCAGGAGCAGCAACATCTCCTTGCTCTTCGTCAGGCTGTTCCAGTGTTGTCACGATCCTTGTCAGTCTGGTAGGGATCCACACCGGATCTGGCCGATTCTGAGGAAAGACACAAACAGCTCCCCTGGACCTCTGTATCACAGGGTCCGGTCCATACCATTTGTTATCAATTACATCCTTCCATTTTACTAATTCTGTATTTCTGTGTCTGTGGTCCATATGTCTTTCCGCGGCTGAACAGCCATTGGAATCCAAGGTCAAAAAATTAAATGTAAAGAGAGCGAGAGATATTCTATCTCGCGGGGATGCGCCCTCGGCTATTCCCCCTTTTTGTTTTTGAAGCAATTCCTTAATGGTGCGGTTAGCCCTTTCCACGATGCCTTGTCCTTGTGGATTATAGGGCAAACCAGTAGTATGATTAATTTCGAAAATAGAGCAGAACTGTTGAAAACTTTTAGAGGCATATGCCGGGCCATTATCAGTTTTTAAAGAATAAGGCTTGCCCCAAGCAGCCCAGGCTTCTAGGCAATGGGTCCTTACGTTAAGGACCTTTTCACCACATAACGGGGTGGCATGTATAACACCTGAACAAGTGTCCACGGAAACATGCAAATATTTTTGTTTACCAAATTCTGAAACATGAGTAACATCCATCTGCCAAAGGGTAAGTGGCTTTAACCCACGTGGATTAACCCCAATATGAGGCGGATGATGAAAGATCACACAGGAGGAACATTGTTTAACTATCTCACGCGCTTGGTCGCGAGTAATATTAAACTTAAGGCGAAGGGTATTTGCAGGCACATGAAACTTTCTATGAAATTGTTCAGCCGATTGCATAGGATCCAGGGCAACTAAAGCCATTTCCCTGGTAGCCCTATCAACCATATCATTAGCTTCAGTCATAGGTCCAGGAAGACCGGAATGAGCTCTAATATGACCGATAAAAAATGGTTTAGCACGTTGAATTATACAATTCTGAATTTGTAATAACAAAGATGCAACCATGCTACTAGGTTTAACATATGCAGCCACTTCCAGATGTTTTACAGCATTAACTACATAGCATGAATCAGAATACAAATTAAAAGGCTGATGGGGAAAGGCCTTAAAGACCTCCAACACTACTTGACACTCCACGACTTGGGGTGCTCCAGAGCGAAATTTCAGAGTAACAGGCGGGGAGCCATATACCATATAGGCTCCAATTCCAGTTTTGGACCCATCAGTAAAAATAGTCAAGCCATTATTCAAAGGAGAAGCACTGGTAATCTTTGGAAAATATACAACATTCTGTGCCATAAAGGACAGCAATTTATCAGACGGATAATGATTATCAATAACGCCTGAATATGAGGAAATCAATACGGCCCAATCATCAGTAGTCCCTGTCAAAACTTCAATTTGATCTTTGGTATAGGGCAATATTAACTTCTCTGGCATTTTTCCAAAGGTGGTCAAGCTGAACTTCACTCCCAATAATGCCTGTTGTGCCACTAAATCAGGATAATAGCTTAACGTGCGTGAACCAAGTGTATGACCATGTATCCACCAAATCGGGCCTGTCTGCCACAATACTCCAGTAGGATGACCAACAGTGCGCAGAATGCAAAGCAATAATGGTTGTTCTGGATCAAACCGAAGAACCTGCGCTTGTTCTATGGCCTTTTCCACTATCTTTAATGCTTCTTTTCCCTTGGGTGTAAGCTCTCTAGGTGACGTTACATCAGGATTTCCTTCTAATATTGAGAACAACGGCTGCAAAGCTTCACGGGTAATGGGGAGATATCCTCTCAGCCAATTTATATCTCCGAGCAATTTTTGAAAATCATTTAAAGTGCGTAAATGTGATGTGCGAATGCAAATTTTTTGTGGAAAAATCTGTTTTGGGGTAACATGGGCTCCTAAAAACTCTATAATACTTGTCTTTTGAATCTTATCGGCGGCAATAATCAGCCCCTTTTGTTTTAAGGATGCCTCCAGGGCAACTAATGCCCGTTCTAGCATATGCTCTTGTTTTGCTGCCAATAGGATATCATCCATGTAATGGATCAGCCTAACTTTTGGAAAACTACGTCTCACTGGTTGTAACGCCTGATCCACGTATAGCTGGCACATGGTGGGACTGTTGGCCATACCCTGTGGTAAGACCTTCCATTGATAGCGTTCATCAGGCTGTTCGTGATTTATAGAGGGAACAGTAAATGCAAAACGATGTTTATCTAAAACATGCAAGGGTATAGAAAAGAAGCAATCCTTAACATCTATGGCAAAAACAGGCCAATCTCTTGGTAAAGCACTTAAAAGAGGCAACCCTCTTTGGACAGATCCCATGAGTTGCATTTGTGCATTAACTGCTCTAAGGTCATGCAGCAGCCTCCATTTTCCTGACTTCTTTTTTATGATGAAAATAGGAGAATTCCAAGGAGACACAGAAGGTTCAATATGACCAAGCTGAAGTTGTTCTTTAACTAATATGTGTGCGGCCTGGAGCTTTTCCATAGACAGGGGCCACTGAGGCACCCAAACGGGTGTATCTGTGCCCCAGGGGATGCGTAACGCATCATCAGTGGCCCCTAGGAAAAACCCAAGCCCTTCCGATCAGATTTGGGAGTGGGCAACACGGGATCACTTCGTCCTTGAAGGCGAGCCCCCAGCCCTTTTCCTGGTACAAAGCCTTGTGCCTTCATGACATCTTTACTCACTTGAGAATAATCATTGGTAATTATCAATTTTAATTGTTGTTGTACATCCCTTCCCCATAAATTTAAAGGAAGGTCTATGACAAAAGGCTGAAAAATGCCTTGACTGTGTTCCATCCTCCAATGCAATTGCTTAGCACTCATATCTGGAGTATTTTGATATCCTAGACCCTGTAAGGTTTGTGCAGCCGTCTGTAACGGCCACCTCTTCGGCCAATCCTGTTTACGCATCACACTTCTGTCCGCTCCGGTATCCAATAGGCCCGTAAAGAGCTTTCCTTCTATTTCTAGGGTACACATGGGGCGATCATCAAGTCCTATAGACAAGCATGCTAGTTCAACCCCAGAGGAGCCGAACCCTCGCTTGCCCCTCTCTTTCTCATAAGAGGGAAATTTTTCATGGTCTGATCGAAGAATTAACAATTGTGCAATACGATCTCCGGGTGCAATCGAAATGATGCCAAACGGAGAATGACACATTACCTTAATAATGCCTTTGTAGTCAGGGTCGATCACTCCAGGTAGCACTAATAACCCTCTAAGAGTACTGGAGGATCTTCCTAAAACTAGTCCCACTGTTCCTTCCTCTAGAGGTCCTGACATATCTGTGTCTATAGCTTGAACACCCATACTCTGAGTCAGTACCAATCCGGTGGTGGCACGGAGGTCCAACCCTGCGGAGCCTGTGGTGGCCCTTCTGATGACTGGGGTGGTCTCATGTTTGGCTCCTGAATTGCCCCATAAATTCTCGGGCCCTGGGGTAGTGGGCCCTTCTGCCCGTTTTTTGACATGGCTGATGTTGCATTAGGTATGGGCTGTCCATTGATATCCTTTACGGATCGACACTCATTTGCCCAGTGTTTTCCCTTTTTGCACCGCGGGCATGTGCCCGGCTGTCTCTGACCTTGGCTCTTTTTATGTGTGCCTTGGGGGCAATTTTTTCGTACATGCCCCGGCTTCCCGCAATTAAAGCAGGTACCTGATCTTCCCTGCCCCCTGGAGACTGCTAGCATAGCAGCCGCTAGGCCAGCATTAGTTAGAGGGCCGCCTATCTCTCGGCAGGCCTTAAGCCAAGCATCCAGTCCTTTATTTTTCCACGGCATGATGGCTCTCTTACATTCTTTAGTAGCCTGTTCAAACACTAACTGCTGAACCAGAGGCATAGCTTCTTCCGCCTCACCGAAAACTTTTCCTGCAGCTTCCATCATGCGAGCCACAAACTCCGAAAAAGGTTCAGTAGGGCCTTGAATAATTTTAGTAAGGTTGCCCGTCACTTCACCTCTTTTTGGTATCATTTTCCATGCTCTTGTGTAAATTTCATTAATTTGTTGATATACCTCCACTGGATAGGCTGTTTGATTAGCCGTCCATTGCCCTTGCCCTAATAACATGTCTGCATTCCAGGGAGCTCGATTTGGCGTTTGCGCATTTACTCGAGCCTGAGTGTGAGCAGCTTCTACCACTATAGATCTATAATCTAGATATTGACCTGTAGAAAGGCATGCTCTAGCAATTTCCCACCAATCTGTTGGTGTCATAGCTCTGGTGGTCAACCGAGTCAGTAATGTGCGGGTATACTGCGCATTAGCTCCATAAGTCTTTGCCGCTTCCACTAAATCTTTTAACTCTTTATAAGGGACTGGCTCATGATATCTTTGTTGATTTTGATCCTCAAAAACAGGAAATACCACCACTGAAGGTGGATAATGCACAGCTAACTGCGCAAGAGTGCCCCTGTCGATGAAATGGCAGCTACTCCTGGGCTGCACGTAAGGAGGGGGAAACTCTCTAGTAGGCACTTTTAGAGCTGGCCCATATCTCTCCTCCTCATAACGTGCATCTTCCTCCTCTAAGCTCTCCTCCTCTGCCTCTACCAGCTCTTCTTCAGCCAGCCGCAAGGCTGCGAATTCATCCAGCACCGGATATAGGGGAGGTGCTGAAGGTTTATTTATCTTAGGATCCTCTTTTTCTTTTATATCTTTCTTTTCTCCTTTTTTGTTCCTTATTACCGTGCACTTTTCTTCTGTATCCTCCTCTGTCTTTGAACCTGCTTCTGAAAGGCTGTCCTGGTGTCTTGCCAACATTTTCCTTCCTTCTCTTAACTCCTCTACATTTTTTCCGTCTTTCAAACAGGAGTGTACTAATCTCCAAAAAGGATAAGTCCCCTTCTTTAATTGCCCCTGTTCCTTTGCTGCCTCCAAATCTTTGCCTAGCTTTCTCCAGCAATGCAGATTTAGATCCCCAGACACCGCAAACCACGGCGCCATGCGATCAATATCCCCGACAATCACCTTTATGGTGGATTTCGAGATTTTCAATCCTCTCTCCTGTAGTAACCGCTGTATGGGATCTACAAAATCGCATACACTGGAGACAGACTGATCGTTGCCCATCTTTGCTCACTTTTCTACAAGAGGCTTACAAAAGGGCAGAAAAATCGCCTTATCTGCTACGGATTTACTTTCACTTTAGATGTTACAGCAGAGACACTCCTCTCCTGGTCTATGACAACGGATAAAAATGCAAAAGGCATAAACCACTACAGCAAAAACAACCACTGCTAGTGCAAACCACAAAGGACTAATTCCTCCAAGAAGCATACCTAAGGATACTTACCGGCGCCGACCGCTTCGTGTGTAGAGTTCTGAATCCTTTTCGGCCCCCTGTGTGTGTCCGCCGAAGTTCCCGGGTTTCGGCACCAGCTGCGGCGAGCGAACCCTGACCAGCAGGGAAAGATCACCACCGACACAGGATTCTTCTCTGATCACACTTTAATGAAGCGCTGCTTGGTTGAGGGAGAGCTGGAAGCAGGGGGCCCCGAGCCGGGCTGGGTGGCGGCTTATATAGAGGAGGACGGGGCGTGTCTACTGATTAGGTGACGTGGCAGAAAAGGATTGGTGGAAACCTGTTGCCAGGCAGATGTGGCGCGAAAAGTTCGCGCCACATACTTGTTTACTTTAGCCCTCGGCGCCATCTTGTAATGGCGAATGTAAGTGCGGCCGCCACAATACTTGCCAGTGATACACCCGGTGACCCACCTAGTGACTACGATGGCTAAACCATTTTTTGTCTGTAGCTTTTAGCCTTGAAGGACCTCCCTACCACCCATGAGCATTTTCATCAGAAAGTGAGTGTTTCAGCCAGTCAGTGGGTCAAGGGGACCACTCCCATCATGATGACTTCCTACATTTCACACTTTCAGTGTTGCCTGTGTTGACAGATTCGGCATTCTGCATGGTACCAGGCCTCTGCACAGACACTCTGCTAACTATTCTCATCCGGTGGCCCTGCAACTTTTCAAGTGATTCTCTTTTCTTCCAAAGTCCCCATGTTTTTGTTTTCAGATTCTGTGCTATTGCCAGTCTATTGAATCCTGCTTTTTATTTGTCATCGGAATTTCTACCCATTTCCTTGTTTCTGCAAATGACAAAATAATATGACTAGATATCTGTAACCCTTTCCACCTTTAAGTAAAGAAACTCCTACGAATGCATAAAAATGCTAAAAGTCATATATAGCTGCATGGATCTCTTGTCGGCACTTTTATATTCTATAAAATTCAAATTAGTTAAGATGAGTTAAGCATTCTACATGGCAGAAGTGGCAAGTTTGCCCACTAGTGGAGTCAGTATATAAAATCTCAGAAGCATGCAGTTTTTGAATGTCCCTCCCACCAGTAATATATACCATTGACAATGTAACAAATGATGGGGAATCTGACTTCTGCGGCAACCCCCTGTCCCATTGGCTCTGCACCTCTCCCACGCATCAGCACATCTGGAAGGGCTCTTTGCAACATGGATGGCTAAGCCCCTGATGAAGTAGGTCTACAGAGGAACTTGTAAAGTGTTACTTTGAGCAAGATTGATTCCAGTTCTCTTGATCTTGGACATATACTTAAAAGCACTGTAATCTGGGCCAGTGGAGTGACCCAGTGGGTAAAGGAGCTTCCTGCCCATTCTGACAAACTGAGTCTCCATGGATAGAACAACTATACTACTTTGTAATGCTTTTTTTTTTTTTTTACTGTTTTACTTTTTCTTTATTTCTGAGAATTTCAGAAATCAGGAACTCACATAAAGTAAACTTTGCCTTTAATAGCACCCACTATCTGAAAATAATTCCCATCTGTATTCTCTATGTCCTTACATAATTGTTTGTTTATTTATTCATTATCACTCATTAAATATATCTCTTTGCTTAATATTATCTTGTATGTTTGGTTATCATTTATTCAGGCAGCCTAAATGAGTGGTGCTGCCAATTTTCTTGTTATTACAAATAGCAGCAGGATGAACATTTTATCCCTAATCTCTGGGAACACAGCTTGTCGTCTTTCTAGGGCTGGCTCTTAACAAGTCACTCCTCTGGTAAAAGTATGTGCAAAAAAAAAATGAAGCAAATACTACTATAAGCCACCAGAAATACTTAAACGTAGTTAAACTTAGAAATCAGGTCAGTGATGAGCAGGCAAATTCTATTTTCTGCTATGAGTCTATAGCTGACTTGTTCTATTCATCAATTATGATGATTTGAAATAAATACTATATAACTAAATTATATGATTCCTTCCCAAGCCATAATTATGTTTTTCAGGAAGATAAATATGACTCTTTTAAAGAACGCATATTGCAGTCATTCGTAAAAACAGCACTTTAAAAAAATTATTGCGGTTGCCTCTCCTATCATGAGTGCAGATAGAACCAATATCCTGTAGGAGGCCCTGAAAACTTGATCTCCCCCCATCTTTGTCTTTCTAACTATAGATACAATTTCAGTTTGCATTTAGTAATGAGGTTGAGCTATACTTGCATTTACCGTTCATTTTTATTTCTTCTTTTACTTTTTTAAATGACTATTCCAAAGCTGGTACATATAATATATGCTGTCTCTGTATTGTTAAAAGCATATGTGCTTACACACGTGCTATGACAATGGCCTGAACACTTAGCTAGCTCACCTTCTTTAATGATCATCCAGCTCTAGTGACATTCTTTTCTATATCCGAAGAGTAAGTTACATTGTGAAATTACAGACATCTACATGGTAATGATCCCGGATAGTCTTTTCTGAGTTCATATATCAACCATGAAAGCAATTATCAAAAAAATATTCCAGCTACAGACTGAGTTGTGAAATACTGAAAAGAGTAAATTCCTGATTTAGAAAAGTATTTATCTGAATACATTCATTGTGGGAAGTTTATTAATGTGTTAGTATTTCATGGTACATATGTTTAATTTACCTATAATAATTAATAGTTGTGTACTAGTCTGTATGTCACTATATGATGTAGACAACTTTACATATACATATATATAAGAAAATATATATATATATATACATATATATATATATCAAACTCTTATAATATGGATAAAAACTAAATGTAGTTGAGTACATTGGTAATCCTAACACTCAGGTAGCTGAGACAGGGAAATCATAAGAATGAACCCAGCTTAGACAACATAGCAAGAACCTATCCATATTAGTAACTTTTCTTGTAATGAAGGCGAAGTACACAATGAAGAGTTTACTATGGCCTATAGTCCCAGAGGTACATTCCATCATGGCAGGGAAGGTAGGAAGGAGCCTGCCACATGGCATTCATAATCAGGAAGCAGGGAAGAATGCTAGTGTTCAACTTGTTTCCTTTTTTTCTTTGGTTGGCAGTTAGGGTTTATCTTCCCATCTCAACTGACCTAATCCAGAAAATCATTGGTAGATACACCCAGAGATCTGTCGCCAAGATGATTCTATAACCTGTCAAATTGACAATCAATAGAAGCCATCATACAGTGAAAGGAAAAACATCAAGATGTTGAATGAGTTTACTTGAAACTAGGATTGTATCCACTTTAAAGAACTGTGTTGGTTTTATAGCATATTGTATTCCAGGTTGCTAGAATAATGCCAACCACTGTTGTGGAATATTAGTTTAAGATGTGTTACTTTCATTTCTGCTATGAAATACTTGTTTAATGATGCGAAAATGTGTTGCAGTCTTTTATGTTGCATTGCTTTAACTCTGTGAAGCTGTGTTATTTTGCCTGTCTACAGTACCTGATTGGTCTATTAGAAACCTGAACAGTCAATAGCTAGGCAGGTGAGAGCAATAGGCGAGGCTGCCAGGCAGAAAGAATAAATAGGATGAGAAATCTAGGCTTGGGGTAAGAATGAGAAGAGGGAAGAGGGAGAAAAGGAGACGAGGAAACCAGGGACCATCCACCCAGCCACACAACCAGCCACAGAGTAAGAAGGAAAGAAAGGTATATAGACTAGAGAAAGGTAAAAGTCCAGAGGCAAAAGTTCGATGGGATAATTTAAGAAAAACTGGCTAGAAATAAGCCAAGCTGAGACCAGAAATTCATAAGTAAGAATAAGTCTCTGTGTATTTGTTTGGGAGCTGAGTGGTGGGCCGCAAAACACACATATGCACACACAAAACTACAAACCATAGAACCATAGAATTCGTAGTATTGTTGAACAGATTGAGAAAAAAATGAGTGAATGAACCAACCCCCTATACCTAGGCATCAAGACTGGCTTTACCTTATGTTTTAGGGTAGCATGAATGTAAAGGCAAAGCTGGACAAGCATTGCTATAATCTCATCTCCTCTGTTAAGGAATAGCTAAGGCTTTCTCTCCACCACTGGCTTGTGAGCACCTATTCTGTGCTGGAGATGCATGATGAATACTATGTATGGCTGGTGAGCCTTTGGAAATTTTGAGCTCTGTTGAGGAAGGAGAGAGATGTCAATCAAAAATTCCTATTTGTAAGTCGGGAAATACAGCGTTTCTCTGTGTTAGGCATATGGCAGATGCTTACCTGGCCAGAAAGCTCAGCATTCTTCATTTCTTGGAGTGGAGAAAAAATTGAGCTCTCTCTGAAGCCAAAATTGACATTTTTAACACAAGCTTAACAAACACAAATAAAACCACTCTGTGCTGGAAAAATGAAGAGCTTACGAATGAGGAGAAGCATAAAGAAGAGGTGGAAAGAGGCAGAATGAAGCTCAAGAGATTTTTGGACATTTTCTCTTTAGAAATGGTCCCACTAACCCTCAGCCTCTTTTCCAGCTGCATGAATTTAATAAAAACCTACCCAGGAGTACATTGTCAAGTCTGCATGCATTCGTTTTCACTGAATACATGGCTTCTTGGAAACCTTAAGTTCTGATCATATTCTTACAATTCTTTCCTTCCTTCCGTTAGCAGTGTGTTGAATTCGTTAGGAGCAAGATCTGTCTTGTATTTCAGTGGCTCTCCTTAGAGCTACCCTGGTGCAAACTGCATTGTAAATACTAAGTGACATCTAGGATTACTGTGGCCCTTAGTGAGCAATCTCTTATGTGCTAAGATTTAGCATATTTTCTCACCAAGGCTTTTATTTAATAAAAATTGCTGTGAACTCTAAGTGCTAAATTGAGCCTCGAGAATTTGGTAGTTTCTTGTGTAGAATTATACACCTTCATTATTGCTGATATTTGAGGTTGGAGAATTCTGCTTGACCATAATTCCATTTTCAAATAAAGTACAATATTGGCTAATTCAGATCTTCAAAGCGTCTCAGATGCATAATGGTAAAAAGTGTAATCTCTACATATTGAATTTTGTGTGTGTGTGTGACAGAGTTTTCTGATGGATATTAGAAAAATGTATAAATAGAGAAATTAAACAAATGCATAAAACACATTCAGCAATAATTTGCAGCTCAAACAACAAAGCATTAATTTAAAACTTCGACCTTGTAATTCAGCTGATTAGAAGAATCCAATACTCTTTTTATTTCATATTGTGTGGTACCTAATTGATGGAGAACTCTGAGTGAATCAGTATGCAGAAAATTGGCAAGCGCCGCTCCTGTATCAAGATGACTTGCTTATACTACATCTCCAGTTTTCAAGTTGAAAAACCAGTTTTCTTCTTCCTAATTGCCATCATTGCAAACTAAACCTGGTGCTCCCTTTTGTGCTTCTTTGTATCATTATGTAATAAAGTTCCTGAATTCCAAACTTGGCAGGCAGTTCTGTTGACAGCGCATAAGACAGAGTCAAATGGATCAGTCTTCTCTACCTAGTGGGTCTATAAACAGTTGGGTTTTTTAATCCCTTTAGCTAGATCCAGCCTGCTACCTGCTATACAACAAGCAACCTGCTATACAGCAAGCAACTTACAGGGCAATGCACAAGAGCTGCCTGTGGTTGCATGACCCTACAGTATTTTTTTTTTATTATTTATAATACATACAAGATGGTATTTGTACTTTGCATATTACCTACTCGAATTTTACCTACCATTTTTTTTCCTTTTACTTTTGTTCATGAGTTTAGTTCTGTTTATGCCACTAGTGGGTGCCTCGTACAGTGTGGTTTTATGTATCGGTCTCTTCATAAATTATTAACGCCACAGCAGGAAAAATTGCTTCCAGAAATAAGTTCCCTTAACATGTAACCACGAGTAAATTCTGCTGAGCTCCATAGTGCATGAAGCAGACCCGGGTCTGACCATGAAGAACGCCAGCAAAGCTCGTCTTCCACTGGTGAAGCAATTAACTTTGCGTTCCATTTGCTGACTGCGTTGCGTGCCTAAGTTGATCATGTTTGCAAAAGCCATGTCAATCTTTTCAGCTTGCTCAGCTCATGGGAAAGTAAGGATGTAGAGCTAGGCTCGGGGGCTTCTGGGTAGAAAGAAAAAGATTTACACTCAACGAACAAGAAAATGGCATTCCTGGCTATCAGTCTGGAAGGAAGGGTTTTGCTCTGGACGCCATGCCAGGCTCCCTGCCTGTGTCCCTAAATGTCGGTTCATGCCTCATTGCTGACTAAGTGTCTTCCCCAACTAATGTGACAGGTAGATGGGTCCGACATGACAACAGTCCATGCTACGGGAAGCAAAGCTGATCCAAATCAGTGGCCAGGACTCTTTAAACTGAGTGAGTTATGCTAAATCTTTATTTGGGTGTAGATATTGAGCAATGCCCTCCGTGCCGAAGTTGCGAACGGCAACGGTACAGTAGAGCAGGCTCTGCTTGAAGATGTGGCCAGGAGTGCATTTTCCCCACTAATACTCCATGCCCCCTCCCCTCTCTCCAGGTCAGTTCTTAGCCAGCCTCGAGAACCTGCATTTACTGATAGCATGCTTGTGGAGGAAAGCGGGGTGGTTTGTAAGGATCGGCTTTGGGACCCACATTGAGACCCATGAGCTATCCTGGGAATATTGGGCCCTTCACGTCTTTAGTTCTCTTAAAGAACCATACATCTGGCTCCAGTTTTCACCAGTTATTAAAAAAAAAAAGAAAAAAGGAGAAAGAAAAAGAAAACCTTACAAGCCGGTATAATCCTAAGCTATAATTTTCCAGAGAATAAATCATTGGGGAAAACCATGTTCTTGAAACTGCTTTTTTTGTTCTCAATTTGATGCACCACCCATAAATCACAAATATTGATCAAGGCCTATACCTTGCTGTGGTTAGTGTGAGAAACGCTGGCATTTTCTGGCCCGCAAGAAGGTAGCCATCAAGATACATTTCTCACAGTTAACTCGAGTCACCAAAGCTGACGCCATGAAAAACCCAGAGCCTTAGCACGTTGTGCTTCCCTTTGTCTTTCCAAGATACCGCCCTGCTCTGGATTTCTGCGTCTCAGGTGCGTAAGGAAGCAACTTGAGGAACATCCATAAGGTTCTTGAGAACCTTCATCCAGGTTCTGCTCGTGGTTCCTATGAAGTCTGGGGGCTACTGATGAAGATAGCTGAGCTTCCCTGATGTCATGAATACGTGAAATTGGGACTGATTTTCAAAGCTTGTTGTTGTTGTTCGTTTGTTTGTTACAGAGTAAAGTCAAAACTTTGGTATGGCTGAGTAGCAGGGTTGAATTGAGAGAGCACTTATTTGGGAGTTTGGGACATTATCTTTGAACATGGTTATGCGTGCGTGTGTGTGTGTGTGTGTGTGTGTGTGTGTGTGTGGTGTTGAGGATCAAATCCAGGGCCTTGTACATGCTAAGCAAGCCTTTTACCCCTGAGCCTTATCTGTATACCTGAACACAGCCCTTTTTGATTCAAGGATTCCAAGATATGTTTTGCTAGATTTATCCAAATCCCTTGATTCTGGCATGCTGTCATTTATACAAAGCCATGGAATTCAGTGTCTAATGAATCACCCTGTAGCTTTTCTCTTCTTGCTTATAGATCTATTTTCAGTACACGACCGAGAGACTCGGCTACTGCTGTTGCTGGGTGAAGCAGGGGCTTGCATGTGTCCCATTGCTAAGGACCTAAAAGTTGACAGACACATATCAGTTTCTCGCTGCTGCCTGATATCAGCCCCAGAAGTTTGCCTGTAGAATTTGAAGCAAGAAATCACATGACAGTCTGCACAGATCTGGGTCGTCTTAGTCTTCCTCCAACTCTAGGAAGATGACAGAGGTTTTTCTGGGAAGTATATGGTTATAGATGGTAATAGAGAAACCTCAGGGTGTTAGTAAATATTTCCTTACAGAGGACACTTAGAAACCAGACATCTGAGACATCAGCTGGAAACTCTCCTGATCTGGTTTCATTAAAGATACCAAAGAATAATTAAGCCAGAAGGGGAATTCTGTGTTCTGTTCCCTGGGGACCGTGATTAATAAGTGACTTGCCATGTCATTCTTTTTTCCACTTCCTGTTTTTCTCCCTTAGAAAAAAAATATTCACTAAATGGTGGGTCCAAACAGGATGGGAGAACCTGAGTATCCGAGGCTATTTATAAGCTGACTCCAGGAATTCTGCTATTTTTTTTTTCACATACGTTTACCAGACTTGTCTTTTCTATAGACCTG
Source organism: Arvicola amphibius (assembly GCF_903992535.2). Classification (NCBI taxonomy): domain Eukaryota; kingdom Metazoa; phylum Chordata; class Mammalia; order Rodentia; family Cricetidae; genus Arvicola; species Arvicola amphibius. The sequence goes on along the minus strand of NC_052055.2, from coordinate 15,577,802 downwards.
GGTGGAACTCTCTTCCTCTAGACAACAAAAGACCAGCATCGTAAGAGTATTGAAGGGGGAAGAGTGGATAGTGTGGTGTATTAGCCCAATCCAGTGCTTCTCAACCTGGGGGTCGTGACCCTTTGGGGATTCTCATATCAGATATTTTGCACATCAAATATTTACGTTATGGTTCATAATAGTAGCAAAATTTCAGCTACGAAGCAGCAATGAAAGATTCTTATGGTTGCATATGAAAGATTCATATGCACGATATGAGCAATTATATTAAAGAGTCACAGTGTTCGGAAGACTGAGAACTCCTGGTCTAAAAAAGCGGGCGGGGGGGGGGGACAAAGGGAAAAGAATGAGCTCACAAAAAGTGATATCACCTTCCTTCTGAGCATCTTAAGAGCAAACACAGTGGGACCCTGTCACAAAGAGGGAAAGACTGAAGGAGTTCCTGGTGCTAGGGACTGTACATAATTAACCTGAAATATAAGTGTAAGCTAGCATTTCACTTAAGCTGGTTATTAAAATAATTAGGCCAATGAAACAGGAGGAAGCTAAGGAACTGGGAGATTGGTTTGGTTAAAATGCTCATTCTATAGGAAGATACAAAACTTAAGGAGAGTTGTGTGGCCACACATTTAGTCAATAACAGCACTGAGGAATCGAAACCCAAAAACGACTAAAAAAATTATTTTCCTACTTACTCCGTAGTCATAGAAATCTTAAAATAAGTTTGTTTTAATAAACCCTGTCTAAACTAGCTGCCCTAAGTTTTCACTGAGAACTGACTTTTCCCCCTAAGCTTGACTCTTTTTCCATTTTGCATTTTAAAAAAAATAGTAATTAACTTGATTTCCACTAAATGGGAAGAATCCCAAAGAGAACATCAGATCCTTTCATTGCAAGTAGTATCACCTCATTTGGGAAATGTAATCTAAACGTGCAGCAGATAGTCGTGGCATTCGGATGAACCCCTGTGGCCATGTTGCAGGTAAACATTCCTGTTAATGTTTCTCAAGGAAACACTCGTGAGGCCAACTGGATGTAAGCGCTGTGTGTTTCGCCCTTCGATTACATGATGACTTCAATGGCTCCAACCAAGATACTACAGTTTACATAAGGTCAAAGGCAGGAAACAGGCTTTGCAAATTCTAGCCTAATACCTTATTAAATTCCCAGCTACTTTATACAGTTGAGGAGTTTTAAATGTCACCAATTCTGAAATTTGGAGACTGTGATTGCCTTTTAAAGACCATAGAAATAATGCAAGAGTGACCAATTTTCCTCTCTGGATTTTCATTAAATTTTCTTGAAATCAAATTGGTCATTGTTTTTAGCTTTGGTCTCATGTGCATGCTGTTACATAAGGGCTATAATTTTTACTTAGCTGGTCCCTGGCAAGCTTCTAAGTCGTTGAGTCTTGCTTATTTGAGTTCTTTAGTTGCAGAAAATGTCCCCTAAGCCCTTCCAGTAGATCATAGAAACAAACAAGGCCAACAAATCTCAGAAGATGCAACACCTCTCTTAAAGGAGTAATTTTGAATATTTACTTCCTTCTTATTACAGCCATAATAAGAATCCGACTCTCTATTGTTGACATGTCAAAGAAAAGAGACAACTAATTCAAAAGTACTTCTGGGGACTTAATAAAGCATAGTTGAAAATTATTTGAGACTACATTGTTTAAAAGTGTATCTTCTCAGAAAGAAAAGTAGGGTGTGTGTGTGTGTGTGTGTGTGTGTGTGTGTGTGTGTGTGTGTGTATCAAGAATTAGAAAGGTGAAGGACTCAAGTTGGCAGCCCAGATTCTACTTAGCATCCACTAATGTAAGAAACCAGCACAAATGACTGGTTCGTTTGCCTACATCAAACTCAGATGCTTAGGTCATCTGGGCTTCAGTGAATGCAAGGACAGTGATTGTTGCTTATCAAGTCCCTTAGAGAATGAAGGGGTTGCTAATGCTGCATAGATCTTTCCTACCGTTCAATTGAGGAAGCCAGAAGACCTGACTGCTGCCATTTTGAACAGCTGCTGCTAGTAAAGGAAGTACTTGTCAAGGCTGCTTCGGGGGACATTGGCTTGATCTTGAGGGTGTCTCTCTTCCAGCCTATCAATTACGAAAAGAGCAAGCCAGTCGTGATGTATTAGATAGCTCTGCAATGGATCACTCTGAAAATCGTATATTGGCAAGAGTTTTTCAAATTGCCAGGAATCCGGAGCTTGCCATGTGACATCCCCAGAAGTCTGCTGGTGTGTGACTGGTTTACTCTGTTAAATGAAATTGCTGAGACGGCTGTCATGAGGTGATTAATAAAGTGCATAAATCTTAACTATGGGGAGAAAAGAAGATGAATTGATGCACGCACATATTGGAAAGGCAATGAAACCAAATTGAAGCTACCAGGATTTGCTAATATATAACAGAAAAACAATAACGTGTTTATTGTTCCCCACTGGCCTTGTTTGGTTGGTCTTATTTTAGAAATGACCAGTGAGACATGCTCTATGTTGTTTTTTTTTTTTTTTTTTTTTTTTTTTCATTTTTCTAGCATGGAAACTCTGACCAAAAAAAAAAAAAAAATGGAAAAGTAATAATGACATCATGTGAAAGTGCACCTGGCGTTTATTACTTATTATTTACTTTCTCTGTGTCAGTGGTGATTCTGAAAATAAAGGATTGGCTCACCTTCCCTCAAAGCCATTATTGAATCTTATTTGTAATTGTATAGAAAGTTTTGGTAGTTTTCAAAGTAATTAGAACCCTAGAGCAAGCAAACACTAAATGGGCTCTCATCTTTAAAGTTATTTTTTCAAACTAAATAGCTCTGTTTCTGTGATAATTATATACTAGCCATTATAAAATTAAAAATCATTTTAAGTGAATAGATGCTTTTTTTTCTATAAAGTATTTGTTTCTTGCTAATTATCGTGAACTAATTATGGTTTATGGAGCTCTTCAAGAACTCTGAAATCATTGCCTTCCAGCCCTGGTCTCCGGTGTGTGCAAACGTCAGTTCCAGAGGTGAAACAGTAAGACAGTAGGAGTCCACGGTAATCAAAGGAGAATTTGAGAAGATCGGCATTCTGGAGACTGTGATTGACATTTCTGCAATTGGGTGTGGGGCACATCCGAAAGATAACTGTGGGCTGCAAAGATGGCTCAATGGCTCAGCGCATGGGTTGCCTTTGTGGAGGACCCAAGTTCAGTTCCGAGCACCCACACTGTGTAACTTGCAATTGCTTGTAACACCAGCCCTAGGGATCTGCCCCTCTCTTTCAGCCTCCTGGGCAACTGCACCGATGTGCAAATACCCTCATGCAGGCATACATATTATATAGAATTAGAGGTATAAATAAAATTTAAAAAAATATGTTATTGTTCCTTTGGCCCTTGCTTTCACTCTGTCTGCACTCTGGGCTCTGTGACCTTTGGCCTTTGACTTTCCTGTCTCTGAGCCTCCGTTTTTTGCATTTGTAAAATAGATGTAAAAATACCTCTCAGCATTGTTTTGACTATTATGGGTAATTTCTATAATTATTTAATCTGAAACACTGTTACTATAGTTTCTAGCTATTATCATCATCAATTATTATCCCTTCCACTGTTATTTTTATGATAGAAAAAAAACTTAATTACCATCGTAGCCACCAAATGGGTCATCAAGACAATTCTGGGCATCTTGTGACCATTTTTCCCTGCAGTGGGAAACTCTGTACTGTCAAAAGCACAGGATTAAATTAAGTCATAAAAGGGGAAGCCTGTCATGTCCTTTTCCTATTATTATAGACTAACATTTGGTTACATGTGGGAAGAAAGTATGACTGTTCGGGCCACAAGCACCAGCAGGTTTTTGAGATCCTGCTAGCCCACTAAATCATGACTGTCCACGTTGCCAGGCTCCTTGTAGGACAAGAGAAAAACCAGCAGAAGGTAAACTATGATCAAAGAAAACCAAACCATCAAACAATAAGAAAAACCCCTGGTGAGCCACCTCATGGATGCCCTCTTTCCCCTACTCTCTCCTTTCTGTATAGCCAAGGGCTCCGAGAGTTATGTGGGTTCGCTGGCAGTGCACACCAGGCATCTCAGTCAGGAGGCAGCGTGATGAAAACCAAGTTCACGGTTCCTCTAACTCCCAGCGCTGCCGCAACTGCTGTCATCAATTAACTATTCCTTTTGCTCTCCTTAGCTCTTTGCTCTGACTTCTCATTTTTCATTTTGCTGTTGGTTTAAAGTATGTTCTTCCCGAGTCAGTTTCTTGGTTCTAGGTACTAAGGTCGCTGATTTTTTTAAACTATTTTTTGGATTTTTATTTATTTTAATAATATATTTTAGTATTTAATATTAGTTTTTAGAATATATAACTCCTCCCATGAACCCCTTTTGCTTGCTCTCTCTCTCTCCAAATTTCACACACACACACAGAGGGGGGGGGGCATACATGCTCCCTATTTCAGGCACAGAATACCGTGCAAATATTATTATTATTATCCAATTTTTAAGCAACTCAGTTTTATGACTTAATAAATTGTGTAGAGTTATCTAGATTGTGAGTTTGTGTGGGATTTGCAGGGATAAAATGGAATGAGGGAGGGGCTTCCTAGTTGCTGACTCCATAGTGCCGAGATCTCAGACTTCAGATGGATTCCCATGACAGAGAAACAAAAACTTATTCCTGTTTTATTTTTAAGAACATAAAATAAATGTGACTTTCTCCATTAAATACCACATGAATTTTTAAAAAAAATGTAATTTTTAAAATGCCAAATAAGAATAATGAATGATATTTTACTGAAAATTAGAAACTGGAGATTTCCTAAAATGAAATCTACCTGTTTTTTAAACTAAAGAAAAAATTTTTATTTTAGCCTATTTTTTAGGGTTTTTTTTCTTAGTTATACATTACATTTTATTTTTTTTCCATCTCCTCCCCCTTCCCTCCCCTCCCTTCCACCCATACCCCCACTCCACCCCTCTCCAAGACAAAGAGCCATCAGGGTTCCCTTCACTATGTTAAGTCCAAGGTCCTCCCAGCTCCCCCTAAGTCCAGGAAGGTGAGCAACCAAACTGTCAAGGCTCACAGTGAGCTCGTCCATGCTGTAGAGTTCATGCTCATCGCCGTTGTCCTTGGTTTCTCAGTCCTCCTCCACCGTCAGTCACATTCAGAGAGTCCGGTTTGGCAGGGCAGTGGTGGTACACACCTTTAATCCTAGAGTTCGAGGCCAGCCTGGTCTACAGAGGGGGTTCCAGTATAGCCAGGGCTATTACACAGAGCAACCCTATCTCAATGTCTCAAAAAAAAAACAAAAAACAAAAACAAAAACAGTGTGTGTTGTTTGAAATTTTCATGCATGTATATATTGTATTTTGAGCACATGTCTTCTCATATGGCCCTGCCCTCCTTTCAAATAACCTAAATTGTAATTTGCCATGTAGACAGTCAGTGTGACACTGCAGTTAATCTGCGTGTCCTTCGCCTGGCTTCTCAGAATGGCTCACCCCATTCTGAACAGAAGCTGCCTGATTGTGTTGGTGACCGGGTGTCATCATGAAACACAAAGCTTGCAGATTTCCTGCTTCCTGCTTTCTTTACCCAGTCCCATCTGTGCTCAGGCCTTGCTGGTCCTAGCAACCTGGTTGCAAAGTCAACATGAGTGTGGGGTGCCCTGCCAGCTTATGACACATTGCCTCTGGGGTAAAAGAAGAAAATGTTCTCATCCCAGTAGACTCAGGGAGTGGTCATCCTTGGCTTTATTACTTCTTTTTGAGATGTTGGGGGAAAAAAAAACCAACGATGGATGAGTTTCAGGGGAAGGAAGGGGAATTGCTAAGAAAAAGAAAGCAAGCTGTACTCAGAAAGGGATGGGCCTCAGCAAAGCCAAGAAATGTCACCCTAACTGTGCCTCGGAGAGAAGGAAGTGATACGGCTTCCTAATATATGGCTATGCGCTGGGCAGCCCGATAGCCCCCAATTCATAGCCAGCTGTGACGAGTCTCTGTGTGCGTATAAAGCAAGGACTCTTAGAAGGCCCAGGTTTTTCATGAATTGTAAGTATCAATTCATGTGTGCCCACCATGTGCCAGTGCTGAGCCATTCCAATGTACAGTGTCCTGGGCACTTTAGACAGGTCTGGTGTTGAAAATGGGTCATATAATTCCCAAAGCCCGGGTCCATTTCTACTGTACTACATTATGAGTAGCTGGGGGGTTGCTTCTGAGTGGCCCATCCATGTTAGTGGGTTTTTGCTACAGGGATGTCAGTGAGGTAAGCAATGTGTTCTTTTGAGGAAGGCTGTTGATGGCACTGTAACTCAAGAAAATAGCGTTGGTTCTTTATTGTTTTAGATTAGTATTTTATTAAATGCAATAAATATTACTGCCGAGATGTAGATTACCTTTTTCTGTTTACTCACTTCTTTTGTATAAATCAAACTCTCTATGGTCTTGCCGAAATTTATATCATTGCTCTAACATGAGCATCACCGGAACTCTTAGGGAATATCCCCTGTAACATGTGAGAAAAAAAAATACATTTACAAAGCAGAGTAGAGAAAGTCTGTGACTATAATTAAACACGGCTAAAGCAGAGAAATCAAGTTAGGAGCTCCAGGAGGAGACAGTGTTGACTGTAGGAAGGTACAGCCACACATAACACAGATATCTGTACCCACTGGAGAACTGGAGGGTACTCTAGCCATTTGTCTAGGTTCGTGAAGAATCCAAATGGGATTTTTTTCTGCTACACTTCCAAGTTTCTTCTATATCCCGTTTTCTAAAACATAATAATGCTGAGAATACACTGGCTGCCACTGGCAAATGGAGGAGAACTTAATGAGTTGTCCACTATCCTTTCACGTCAGCACCGATGTGCCATTTGTGTCTAGGTCGAGAAGAGGACTACTTCATATTCCTCCAAGAAGAACGTTAGAGGGGACAGGAATATCTAAGGAAGCAACCAGAATCACTCGCTTGTCAATCTGATTGTGCAAATGTCCAGCACAGGATATGCTGATTCTTGTCCAGCTCAGTGTGAAAATGAAGGAAAGTAATGAGTGTGTTTCAACTAGTTCTGTCTCCGTCGGGGTGAACACCCAGAGTGTAAGAAGCAAAGACATGGCCTGATTGTTTTAGATGGCTTTTAAACATGCCAAGGAAAAAGGGTTTATTTTTGTCATTTCCAAGAACAAGAAGCGGCCATCAACGTTGTTCAATAGGAATCCAAAGACAATACTGGGAGGTACGTAGTGAGTTTGCTAGAAGAGAATTGGAGCAGTTCTTTGACTTTGCCTTTATCTTCCCATTAAATCGGTGTGAAAGTGGTAAATCGGAGTCACACAGATGCAGACAGGAAAGCTCTTTATATATTAGCATGCCAGTGGGCATCTGTAGACTGGAAGCCATCTTGTCTTCTTCACCCTTAGCATTTACAAAGTGGAACACACTGTGGTAGATGCTGTACCTGAAGAGAATGCCCAGACAGCTGAGGAGAGTTTTCGCGAATGCTTAGAACAGCCTCCCCTGTGCGCCGTTCTCATCAGCTCAGACTCCAATCTTTCCTCTTCAGTGTCTTTACTTGCTTTGCTTTCCTCAGGCTCCCCAAGTTTCTAGGTACACTGTGACACATGAAACCTTCCTCTGTGAACGTAGCCCCCCTTCCCAGAAGTGAAGTTTTTGCTTTCTACCCTAGTCTTCATCTTCATCTCAAAGAGTCATCCAGCTATGGTCAATAGGCTTCATCATATCTGTTAATTCAGACTTCTGTGGCTGATTAGAGAAAATTTGTCGGTATAATACAGTGACGAATTAGCCTAGCAGCAAGGAGTAGACCATTTAGATTCCTGTCTGCCCTTCAGTAAGTAGCCAGTAAGTGGCTACTGAATAAGACTCTCTTGATTTGGGCTTATACTGCCTGTCTGCCTAATGTGGTTCAGACCTTATTATAGAGGCTCAAATCCTATTCATTAATTTATGCCCCAAAATGTTCCATTAACATATCAGAATCAGATCTAAACCATGCTAGTTAGTGCTGTCTTGTTTTTGCCAAGAAACAATATTTCTCTTCGAGTGCCACAAAAGGAAAACTATGTATTTTCTCCACGGGCCTGGCTAAATGTCAAGATAATGGGAAATTCCACACACATCTACACTTAGAACTAGATTTTATTTGTGATTTGTCTAGACTCACTGGAATTTTTATTATTTGTGAATTTAATCCAAAGCCCATTCTACCTGAAGCCTAAGTTGGACTTAAGTGAGACTTTTTAAGGAACAAAAGAAAATATAAGTATACATATATGTCATTTGTACATGCCTTTGTACACAGAAGTGGACACATAAATGTTGTAAACATCAATGTAAACATAAAGCAAGGAAAATTGTAGGCAAATGAAGAAAATGTGCAGGGTAAAATAGTTACACTAACCTTAAAACAAGCACTTCTTCCTGTGTTCCTTCTGAAAAACTGGACGGTATCAATTTGAGTGTCAGAATCTTATACCGTGTCCTGTTCCAGCAAGTTCTAGTAACATGTGAGGTCTCTCTCATTTCGTGAGGAATCGGTACTCCACCACAGTTACAGCGCTTACTGCTGGGGTTAACTGGGATTTTAAACTATGCTGTTTCTTTCAACTGAGAACAAAATGTTGTCTGTTTGAAAAGCAAGAGAAATAAATTACAGAACCAAAAGGCAGAATTTACACAGATGTTTTCCTTTCTTTGGGTCAGCAGTTCTTTGGGCCATTGAAAGTGTGTGGCTGGCTGCTGGAACCCAGTTTTTGGCCTGCTCAGCAGACAGCCTACACCAGCTCTGACAGGAGAGCCAAGACAAAGAAACATCCTTACCTGCCTGGGACTCTGTGTTCTTATAAAATAGGAAAAAAGGGGGCCTTAAAGTTATTAAAACAGGGTTCAAGTTCCTCCAGGATGTTTGACCTTGAGCATATGACATGGCAATTCACAAACCGTCCTTTCTTACTCTAACAGTCACAATAATGATATAAGAAAGGGTCCATGAGAGAATCTGATCAACTACCGCCAAGCTTAATTAAACTATTGCCATCCAATCTTACTCTGGTCCAACCGCATACTCTCTTCTCCAAATGACTTACCTTAAATCAGGCATCAGTGATGTCTGTTTGGGTGGTTATTGACCTCATTTCTGCCCAGAGCAGCTGAAGGATGCAGAACTTGTCCTATCAATGGCGCTCCTGTCCTAGTTGGTAGGGAAGGAGGGACAACTTGAAAAGAGCTGCTGGTGAGAACCACTGCTTTTAATGGATTTGAAAATATGGATAATGGACAAATTTTAGAGAGACATCAATTTAGAAATTAGGTAAGGTATTTTAACAATCTCTAGAATCATATTGAGGAAGGGGTCTTTATTAAGGCTACTAAGACTAGAGCTACGCAGCACTCTCCTGTCTGCATAAGGGTGAGGTCAGGACTCCTCCCCAGTCCCATTCCTAAGCAGGTTTCTGAGCTTTTTCTCCATGCCCCATGTCATTTAGAGAGACAGTTGGATCATGAATGATACATTATATTCTGTGTCTGGCCTACACAATCCCTTTATGACAAATGTCACCAGACCTACTTCTAAAAAAAATCTCATCTCTATCTATTAGAAAGGAAATATTCATCACTTTGTGTCTGCTACAAAGTATGTGCTGGGCTGAGAGATGCTGGTCAGTAATGAGCGGTGCAGAACCAGTGCCTGTCTTGTAGATTCTGCTCCCCTCTAGGATCCTGTTGCCATTGCACATAAGAGCCCTTGAAGGAAAGGAGACTCCTCCCACACCAAGCAAGTACAATGCTATAATTTGAAAGAGCGCTGAATTGTACAGTTTCATGAGATCTCCATTATGTTCCTCTTAATCACTCACTATTTAATATTTCTGGTCTTGTTTCCTTATCTGTAAGATGAGAGGCCAAAAATGAGTTCTCTGTGGACACTCTCACATTGAGAATAACATAATTCCTGGGACTCAGGACTATGCCAGTCAAAGAGAAATGGCCGTAGATAATTTGTTAGAACTACTAACTAGCTCTGAATCCAAATTCAGATATAACTTAAGTGAGTTTCAGCAATTGTCTTAGCTAGATTTCTAGTGCTGTGTTAGAAACACAGCCTTGTGGCCACTGGAATTAGGAGGATTGTGAGGAGAGTATTTGTTTCCAGCTTAAAACTGGACTCTGTCATGGAGGGAAGTCAGGGCAGGAACCTAGAGACAGGAACTGAAGCAGAAGCGGTGGAGGGATGCTGCACACTGTCTTGCTCTGAGAGACTTCCTCAACCTGCCTCCTTATGCCACTAAAGGACCACGTGGCTAGGGATACAATACTTACAATAGGCTGCTCCCCTATCAATGATTAATGAATGAGGCCAATCTGATAAGACATTTTCTCAGTTGGAGTTCCCTTTTCTCAAATGATTCTATCTGTGTCATGTTGACAAAAAAAAGATGTCCTTGTAAGGACTGCTACTATAGTGGTAAGTAGGTCGTCATCATTAGCATAACTGCCCATATAAGGACTCCTACTAAGATAGATAGTAATTACAGTGTGATCATTAGCATAACACCAACAAAGGCAGACCTGGCGAGCCTGCTTAGGGATGCAGACTGCAGACTGTGCACTTCCAACGCTTAATCTAGAAGCAGGGAGGTGCCAGCCCTGTGCAGGTAGCTGATCTAGCCTGAGATTAATAGTAAGCCTTCTTTTTAGAGAACCTTGTCCAACAAAGCTCCTGGGCACAGTGCATATATAGTAAAACAGTTGAAATAAGACTCAGTTACCTGATGGGAAAATAACCTCTTGTCACCATGTATTGACCCCTAAAAAACTAGCTCAAGCTAGTTCTTTTACTTCTGAATAAGGCTCATGTGTTCTTCTTGTCCTTTGGCTGCAGCCTGCATCATGGAAAGCTGACCTACAACTTTTTTTAATCTCCTAAGTGTAATAAATAACCCAGAGTTGTGACCCTATCCAGGTCATTAAATAAGATCAGCAACATTCAGGCTAGCTTTGCCACATTTCCGTGGAAGGCTATAAAACTGAAACACCCTAGAGGTATCATCCAAGAGAATTTTGCCCTTGATTCTATCTAGATTTGTGTATACACCAGTCCATGCACCATACACCGAGCAATGTGACTGATTAGATAGAAGTACAAGGCACTTTGGGAGCCTCAGCTCCTCTCCAAGTTGCTTGGCTACAAAATGACAATAAGGGAATATGTTGCCATTACTATGACACCATAACTACTGGACTAAAAATGTATTTTGACTAAGATTGAGGACATTTTGTTGTCGTTTACACATGGGTTTGCTTCTTGAAGGCTTTGTTCAGCTAAAGAAAATGTTATGGCTAGCAATGTCATTGTTAGCATCTAAGTTCTTAGGACAGAATAAAGCCTAAAAGCTTTCTATCTATTTGGTGTGTACTGTGACCACCTCATCACCACCATCAAAAGGACAACATGACCCAGCCCTAGGTACAAGTGGGGAAAAAAAAGGTCACTGAATTGTGGCAGTTTCCTATAGAAGGGAATCTTCTGTGCTCCAGAAATTGGCTAATGTAAGTCATGCTTAACCGTGTATGTCTGTGTGTTGTCTATACTCAATTACTCCACATAACCAACTGCCTCGTGGATAAAAGCAAATCCCAGACCTCCCAAGAGCTTCTCAGAAAAGAAAGCAGTGAAATTTCAGGTGCACTGGGAACAAGATTATGCTGGATAGAAATCAGCAACAATGCATCAAATATGCTGGTCCAAATTACAACATTAAAACAGACTTCATACTTCTTCCCTCTCATGCATATAAAGTACTAGCAATACACCCCGCGATGTCAAAACAAGGAAATGGTGGGTGGATTAACTACTTCTATACTGTTTCTGACAGCTATTCTGAAAGCATCCTTCAAATGTAGACCAGAGAAGGTGACTAAGTTTAAAAGTGTTTCATCACACCTCACATAACCATTTCTTCTTTGTATTAATCATAATAGGTCAGAGACATCAGTGAGAAGATGGTAAAGTGTGATCGTGGCCTCACATTAAAAGACAGTGGGGCACACCGATGTTTGATCTAGATTTCCATTTTGCTTTTAAGCATGGGAAGTTGCTGGGGAATTTTTCTTTTCATGTGTTTTCTGTTGGAAATAAAATATTGTTTATTTTCTGATCAGTAGAATGTCATAAAACTAGCAGAACTAACATCAGCTGATTGTAATTCCTACTTCAGAAAAAAAAAAAACAGTTGTTAGGCTTTCTACTACAGTTGGAAAAACATGTCAGGGGTGAGTATTTGAGCTTGGTGACCACTTGGAATTCATCCTCATTTTTTGCATCTAAGGTTGAAGCTGCCCCAGACGCAGATGTGTAGTTGGTTTCTGTTTAATTTCAACTCCTCTGAGAAAATGATCTGACTTGCATAGTTTTTTCCTGAATGCCCAGATTATGTAGACACAGCCTTTTCATTTTAATAGCAGAGCTAGGGATGTCCACTGAGACAGCACTAATACTTTCTTTTCTGATAGTGTTTCAAGGCAGATTTTCCTGAAGAAAGATTTCAAGCCTTTCCTAATCTCTGCTATTAGCACATCTTAGGAGACACTGCAATCGCACGTGGCTATATATATAATGGAAATAATGAGTCAGTAATGACTTCTCTTTCCTTTATCCTGCCATATTGGTCTCCTTGATCTCCACAAACACTTCAAAATGGAAAACTTACCCAACTTGGTTTTGCCTTTGTAATCACTCACCCTGAAATTATCATGCATCAAACTCTTAACTAACTCCTATCTTTTTATATAACATGATCACCCTGGGTAGGCTGCTTTTAATGTGGGTTATAAGGAGATATATCTATGTTCCACTAGCAAAGACATAGCAAAATAAAACAAACACTAACAAAAATTAATCCTTGTGCCAGCTTAATGGTTTGTTCTCTGGCCTACCCAGATATCAGAGAACAACAAGAAACAAGGCTATTCTCTCTCATTCGTCTGTGGTAAGTTCCATGGGGCAAGAGCCCCATAAGTTAGCTTATCTCATGAGGCAGCTGTGAGAATTGGCAGGGTTGGCTTTCAACACGTGTAGACATGGTGCCCAGGGTTCTTCCACAAACAGATGCATGTAGTCTATGAAATTTACTATGTAAGCCAACACAAAGAGATTTTTGTGGAAGGCTTAATGGCCTTCAGGGGTTTAACAAGTTTTAAATGTGAGATATTTGGTCAAAAAGCAAAAATGATATTTGCAAGTGAAACTTGCCTCACTCTGAACCCAAACAAAGGTTTACTTTGGAAGCATTTGTTTATGTGATCACTGTTTAAGTTTTCCCACAATCTGGGCTCTTCCTGGAATGCATAAATACCATGTTTACTAACAGAATGAGCACTAGCAATTAGCAAAGTTATAGCCAAGGCTGAGTAAATAACTGCACTGTTTGCTATGAAAATTGCCAATGAAAGACTCACCATGATTGTGCAGACAAACACAGAAAAGACACTCCGGAAGCTGTCTGTCTGGGAAAAGGCAGCATTATTCCAAAGAAAGGGCATGCCCTGTGAAATTCAAAATGCAAGAGTGTGAGTCCCAATTTAGTATGTTATCTATAAAATGAGAATAATAATTACTGGATGGAGTGCTATTAAGAGTTAAATAAAGTATGAGAACAATCTATATAGTGGACAGAAAATACAGTGTTAGGATTAATCCCTTTTGTTTCCTTGATCCCTAAAGGATAACATATAAGAATCAAGTTCTGCAAATGTTTCCACTCAGGAGACACACAAATCCAATTTCATTTCCACACACCTCCCCCTTTATTCTAGACCTTCATAAACCTGTCAAAACGGCATAAGGAAATGATTGCCTCAAAACCAAACATGATATTCTTCTACTAGCAAGATGAATGACAATGTTTAGAAAAAAAACTTCTCATTTGTATTTTAAATTTTAGTTCATAGATAGATGATAAATAGGTAAAGTAGCTAGACTGACAGATGACATATGCTACTAGATGATAAATAGATGACAGATAGATAATAGATAGGTAGATAGATAGAGATAGATAGATAGATAGATAGATAGATGATAGATAGATAGATATATAGATGATAGATAGATAGATAGATAAATGATAGATAGATAGATGATAGATAGATAGATAGATAGATAGATAGATAGATAGATAGATAGATAGATAGATAGACCAGTCAAAGGCAAATAACATCCATTCTTTGGGAAAGTGATGGTCTTAGCCCTGTGCAGAAGAGCAAGTTGAACCTTATATTCTTCCCTTAAAGACAAGGGGGGGAAAAAGGTGAAAGCTTTCTGGTAGTACTCTAGAAAAAGTACACTTTTTTTTTCTTGGCTCTGGGTGATAAAAGATCCTCACTTACCGTCTTCACACTTGTAGAGGAGAAACTTAACAAGAAAGAAAAAAATTTAAATTCTCGAGAAATCAAGAAAGTAAAGTTCTGAAAGAATTGTGGAAAAGTAAAACAGATGCCACAAAGTTAAGCAGAAGAAAAAGAACACACATCTTGCCAGTAAAGTCAGTACAGCTTTATTTCCCTCTCTCCTTCAGAAGCAAAATGTCAAGCTAAATTAATGCTTATACACAATCGGATAAAATAGACCTATGTGTTGTTTATGAGTGGAATAAAATAGCTGAAAGTAAAAGTGAACTTCAGTATTCCAGGCAAGCAGGAAAGTTCCTTAGTACAATGATATAAGCAAAGTGAATCTGAAGATCAATAGTTATATACTATATATAAGGAGACCTTCTGCATTTTCTTGGAAGCTACTATCGTTTAGGTAATTATAGTGCTGTTGAATTCATGCTGCTAAGTAGCACGTCCTGAGACATGAAAGGCAAATTAACAGAAGACCAACTAGATATATATATATATATATATATATATATATATATATATATATAATTTCACACTGTATAGAAAGTTTTTGTGCGTGGCCTTTAGTAAGATGGATAAAGCAAGAATGATAAGCGTGTTGGGTAAGTTAGTCTTAAAAACATACACAGAGCCCTGTTCCCAGCGGCAAAGAAGACGTTATATTGAGGGAGACAAAAAAGTATGTGCAAATTTATCATACTCTAGAGTATGGAGCAAGTTCAACAAATTTTAAAGGACCCATTATATCAAGTAGAATACAAACAGATTCGTTATAAAAACAAATATATACATAAGAAAACCTGAATATTCTTAGGATCAAATAATAACTCCTTTTATAAATGATGGGATCTAACTGAATAAATAGGTACTATTTAACAAAATGCATGAGATATGAAGTTAAAGTAATGCTTTAGGGAAAATGTATACCCTTCAATGTTTATATTAAATAAAGATGATTGACTTGACCATAAATTGAAATTTTAATAAAACAGAAGATTAAACCCACAAGTAATGGAGGAGCTTATAAACATTAATTTAAAAAGAAAATGAAAATAGAAAAAGCAAAAGATTGATTCCTTGGAAAAAAATGAACACATTGGCTAAATGACCAAAAGAGCAAAATTTTCAAATGAACAACATAAAAGATAGAAGAGGGTCTATAGTTGTCTAGAAATGAGAAGTTACCAGATTTAAAAGGCAGTTTTTTTAAACTACTTGCAAATTACTTGAAAGTTTAGATAAAAAATTATTCACAAACACGTATGAATCATCAAAATTAATTTAAGAAAATATAGAAAACCCAAATGGTCTTGTATACACGAAAAAAAAGAAATTGGTGATGAATTACTCCCCTCTAGGAAGCACTAAACTGAAAAGTTGCATATGAAAGTTCTGCTCTGTAGTCATGTCTGGAAGCCGAGGCTGCTGGTATCGTTCCTGGCTGCCCATACCGGTGCCAGCATGTTACTCCTTCTACAGCTACATGGCATCTTCCTGACTCTGCTGTCTTTTCTCCTCTATCTCTACTTAGAATTCCCACCTTGCTCTATTCTACACTGTCATAGGCCCAAATCAGCTTCTTTATTAACCAACGGTAATAAAACATATTCACAGCCTACACAGGGGAATCCCACATCACATGTCCATAACTGTCAATTCTTTTAGACAAGACAAGATGAAAAACTTTTCCCAAATTAATTCTAAAAGAGCGGTATTAATTTTCGATCCAAAATTTGAGATAGTATAAGAAAATCAAATTGATGCTGCAAAGATAGCTCACCAAATGGAGCCTGCTGTCCAACCGTGAGGACTAGAATGAAGGCCCCAGCACTCACATAGCAAGCCAAGTATCCCACAAATGCTTGTGACTCTAGCTCTGAGGGAGCTGACCACATTTTTTGGCCTAAGAGCCTGAAATCACACAAATATGTGCATATGCACACATAAATATGTAAATAAATGTTTTTAAAGAATATTTAAACACCAATAAGTAAATAGGACATTGACAAAATGAATCTAAAAAATTAGGCATCGTGAATTTAAGGTGATCTTTGGAAACAAATTTAGTTCACAATTAGAAAACTACAATAGATGTAAACTCATAAGAGGAAAAAATATCCTCTCCATAGATACCAAAAACTCATTCAATAAAATTCTATAAACATTTCTTATTTTAAAAATTCTCAAGAACTAGAAATGGAATGGGACTTTTTTTAATGTAGTAATTTGTTGTCCTGGTTAGGTTTATTGTCAATCTGACACAACCTAGAGTCATCTGGGAATAGAGAATGTCAACTGACGAATTGCACCCATCAGATTAACCTGCAGGCACGTCTGTGAGAGATTATCTTGACTGGTGATTAATGTAGAGGGGCCCAGCCTGATAATGAGTAACTCCATACCTAGGCAAGAGGAGCTGCACTGTGCAGGAAGGCAAACTGTGCATGAACCAAAAAGCAAGCCAGTAGGCAACATTCCTCCATGGTTCTTGCCTCTAACTTCGGATAGCTTTATGTTTATTTGGCATACCTAGTCATCAGAAAGCAGAGAACTTCAATTAAGAAAATGCCTCCATAAGATCAGGCTGTAGGCAAGCCTGCAGGGCATTTTCTTAATTACTGATTAATGCAGGGAGATTCCAGGTGGTGTCATCCTGGCTGGTGGGCCTTGTTCTATAACAGTGTCTCTCAACCTGTGTGTAGTGACCCTGTGGGGCTGAATGACCCTTTTACATGGGATCATCGAAGATCATTAATAATCAGTTATTTATATTGCAATCGTAGCAGTAACAAAATTACAATTATGAAGTAGCAACGAGAATAATTTTATGGTTGGGGGTCAACACAGCATGAGGAACTATATTAAAGGGTTGCAGCATTAGTGGTTGAGAACCATTGCTCTATAAGAAGGTAGGCTGAGCAAGCTGTGAGATCAAGCCAACGAGCAGCACTCCTCCGTGGCTCAGCTTCAGTTTCTGCATCCTGTTTCATGCCCTAGTTGAGTCCCTGCCTGGAATTTCTTCCATGGTGGACGGTGTGGAAGCATAAGCCAACTGAACTCTTTCATCACAGTTACTTTGGTCATACTAGTTCATCACAGCAGTCATAACACTAAAACACTTGATTTGCTGCCATGGCTTCCCAAATGATGGCGAACTTGGAAGTACAAGTCAAATAAATTCTTTTGTCTCCACTATTGCTAGAAGTCTTAGCTGCTGCTGTCATTCTTGTGGATTCCTGGGATTCCTGGGAGTTTCCTAGCACCCTAACCCCATAATGGCTCCCTCTATCAAGATATCTCTTTCCTTGCTCTCCCTCTCTGTCCCTCCTCCAACTCAACCATCCCTTCCCTGGTGTTCTCCTCCCCATCCCCTTTAACTCTCTTTCCCTCTCCCCCTCTCACTTCCAATTTACTCAGGATCTTACCTATATCCCCTTCCCAAAGTTATCTATGCACTTAACTTCTCTCCCAGGATTTATCCCCAGTGTCCAAACTGGCTTTTTGTTTGTTTGTTTGTTTGTTGTTGTTGTTGTTTGTGGGAGCCCATTCCCTATGGAAGGATACCTTGCTCAGCCTGGGGGGGAGGAGGGGTTGGTCCTGTCTCAACTTGATATGCCAGACTGTATTGACTCCCAAGGAGGCCTTACCCTTTCTGAGGAGTGGGGGGGGGGGGGGAGAGAACGGGAGAAGGGGGGAAGGAAAACTGTGATTGGTGTGGAAAACAAAAAAAAATCTTTTAAATAAAAAATATTTTTAAAAATTGTTTGTCTCCTCAGTTGGTTTTAGCTAGAGTATTTTATCATAGCAACAGAATGAACTTTATCTACAGAAGTTGGGTGAGAATCATACTTAATGAAAATTGATCAAAAAACTCTTTAAAATTAGAAACAGAATTAGGATCTCACATCTACTCAGCCAACTTGTAAAGTTTTTAACCTGGAGAAATATGGGCTAGAGAATAATTTGCATGCCAGAATATGGGCATAAGAACATTTACAGCAGCTTTTATTTTAATAGTAGAAAATTGGAATTACTCAATTATCCTCTTCTTAGAATTTGATACATGAACTGTGATGTCTTTATAAAAAGGCCTTCAATTCCACTAGAGAATAAATTAGCTGTGTCTACATGTCCACAGGCATAAATAGTGCTAAACCAAAACGTAATCACAAAACACATATGCATTTTCTAATTCCATTTTATGAAATGCATTCAAGTTCATAAATGGAAGTGTGATCATGTATCTTTGAGTATATATGTAAACTATAAAAGCTAACGCTGTTCAAAATCTTAGTTCTATTTAAGAAGAACATGGTGGGGTTAGAGTCAGACTCGTGTACAACTTTCATTTTATTAAACTAGTAGTGGATATTCGGGCATTATTGAAACTATTTCTTATAGTAGTTATATGATATTTCATAATGTACAAAATAGAATATTCATTATGAAGGCAGACAAAATATGCCTTCTTTCTTTTTGTACTTTTCTGTCTCCCCAATGAAATATCATTTCTAGAAAATTTCTATTGTTATCTGTGAGAAGAGTCATCATTTAACTATTTGCAATTTAGCTTCTGTCACCAGCACCTGACTCTTCCTATTTTATTTTTCGATCTCTATACCACTACTTCCAAGGATACCATAGGTTTATGCCATGCAGTTTCCTTAAAGACTGGCCTACTTAGTAATTTGCAAATTACTTCACTTTCTCAAATCACTACCCCACCTGTAATGCAGAAAATAGAATACCTGTCCGATTTAGTGGAGAAAATTTATTAAATGAAATATCATCCTGTAACTTCCTAACACTAAGTGGTGGAGAAATGAGACAGCTCATGTGAAATGCTTGCACAAGGTTGGGGTCAAAGCTGTTGGTATCATGGATCTAGGCTCTGTTTCTTTCCCTTCTCCTGTGACCTTCTGAAGGCAGCAGTCCCTACTTCAGAACTGTACCTGTTTCTGTGATGCACAGCTCTATTATAGGACAGATTATTGGGAGCGAGTTTTTTCAGATATCCATCTGTGTTATCTGCATGGTCTATCACGGCGGGTTGCAAAGAAAAGGAGGCCTGGATGTTTGCTGGATGGGATTAGCTTACTCCATTCCTTCAAGGAGTAAGCTTCTGTACTAACTGGCAGCATTCATCACTTGGTCTCTCAAGATTCAGGCAAGGAAGTTCGTCTCCTCTTGTGAATGAGAAACTCTTCATCTCTCAAACTGATTGGCTAACTTGCTACTTAGGTCAATCGGCATAGGACCTCTTCCTTAAAATCCAGTGAAGTGACTGACACACAATCTCTTCCTCCACAGGTTACATGAAATAAAAGCACCTCAAAAATTAGTTTTGTTCCTTTTCCCCATTCCTCTGAGCTTTCCCTGACTTCCAGCCTGGGACACCAGGCAGTTATCTAACAAGAAGAGATAATAACTTACCCTTGCTCCATTTGGTTTAATCTTGAAACTCCTCTGACCTTAACTTACCCAGTAATTATCGTCAACTGATGCAATAACCCCTTGGCATCCTCACGGTATCAGTATTTTATCTTATCTCTTCTCTCTGCTTGTTTTTCTCTGTTCATTTGCTGTGGGTTATGTCCTGTTGTGATTCAGGATGTAGGTCACTGTTGTATTCGGAATCATAAAATCAAGCAGGCGACCTAGGGCATGGTCAAGGCTACGCTGAAGAGCAGGCTAAGAAAGAATATCTAATAAACTCCGAATAGTATAAAAGTCAGTACAGAGTGTTCTGTGACTCCCTAGCTCCCCAAAGAAAACCACAAACAAAGGAGTGATGTTTACATTCACTGTGCTACAGATTGAAAACTTTAATCAAAATAAACATTTGGAGATACAGATAAAAAAGAAAATTCAGGGTCATCCTACCCTGTGAAGATTCACAAAGGAAATATGACAGATGTGTAGAGTAAGACAGGAGGAAGAAAGACATTATGGCATTGCTGGCACTCCTGACTATTGGAGAAATACAAAGTCACTAGGTTCACTTTCTGTGTTTCCTTCATTTTAGATGGTTATGTGGTGAATCTGTAGCTTCTAATCCCAGGATTCTAATTACTTAGACTTGAGTTATTTGTGGGATCAGAGAAAGTTACTGAAAGAACACATAGTATTGCTAAAAAAAAAAAAAAATACAAATGCATTTGGGGGTAGAGAATTCATAGGAATTTTCTTAATGATCCTGACTGTTATTCTGCAATAATTAACAATGATACTAAAGAATTTTCTGCTCTCACCAGCACTATTAAAAACAGTCACATGCCCCCAAAAAGTTTTTATTGAAAAGCTTTTTTGTACAATATATTTTGATAATGTCTCTCCCTCCCCCAGTTCCTCTGAGATCTGCCTCGCCCCCCCCACCCACACAACTTCGTGTCCTTTTTCTCTCTCTCTTTCAAACTGACAAAATAACAAGAAAATAACATGCGAATAAATAAATAATAGCAAAACCACAAAATAAAAATCGAAACAAACAAGCAAAGAAGGAATAAGATTTTAAAAAAATGCCCAAAGAAAAATAAAACAAAAAGTCCAGAAAAAATATTCATTGAAGTCCTTTTGTTTTAGTTAACTACTCCTAACCGTGGGACCCCACCCTGAAGTATGATTGATACGGCCGATATACCCCGTGAGGCTCTACTGGAGAAAACTGATTGTTCCCTTTGCCAGAAGTTGCCAGTTACAGATAGTTTCTTGGGTCAAGATGGGACTCAACGTCCACTCTCATTTCTGGGATCCCATCTGGTTTAAACTGGGCAGGTCTTGTAGAGGCTGCCACAGTCTCTGTGAGCTCATGTATGTGTCAGTCTTGCTGTGTCTAGAAGACAATTTTCTTGGACTCATTCCTCTGCCCATCTCTGTCTCTTAAAACTCTGTTCTCCCCTTCCACATAGGGCAAGGACTTGATTGAAAGGCTTTGATGAAGCCATCTCATTTAGAACTGAGTGTTCCAGAGTTGTATATTGTCCAGTTGTGGGTCTCTGAGACCCATATACTGCAAGAAGCTTCTTTGATGTAAGTTGAACACTGATCTGTGGGTGTAGCAGTGTGCCATTTATAGGAGTCATTTATTGCTACATTCCTTTAGCATAATAATAGTATTAGGCCCGTGACCTATCTAGTCTCAGGTTCTTGGCCACTTAGGAGTATCAAATATGGGTTCTATCTCAGGGAGTGGACCTGAAATCAATTTATTTAAAAAATTATGTATTACTTTCATAGTATTTATACCCTTATTGTATCAGCATTTCAGCCAAGTTATTGTCGTAGGTTGCAGGGTTATCTGGTTGCTACTGAAAAACTTTCTCCACTGGTATGTAAAGCATGTTCAGTACCATAAACACTGGTTAGTAGGGGCAAAACTGTGAGTTAGGTGCCAGCTTGACTTCTCCATGTGTGCTGACATAGCAAGTGTTGTCTTTAGCAACAGGACCTTAGCAGAAAGTTGTAGAGAGCAACCAATAACCGTGGCAGTAACTTGGGGTGTTGGGCATTTCCATATGGTCTTGATCAACAAGATTTGACCCATTTCTGGCACCTGAGGTTTTCCTTGGCGGCATAAGTAGTTGTGACATTTTTTCTCTATTGTTCAGTGACTCCATACAGATTCCTTTCATACATGTATAAATATTTAGGAAGTGTCTATAAGTGTCAGTGTCTGTGTGGTTTTCCATATGGCCATTAGTGTTGCTTGTCCTCCACATATCCCTCCTTTATTTTCTTTCTCGTTCCTGTCCACATTTAATCTTCCTATTCTAATGTCTTTTTGTCTCTCTATAACACTCTATTCTCCTTTCCCTTCCTGAGGAGACCCTTACTTCCTACCTGCTCCCTCACTAAGGACTTAGCTTCTATGGTGATTCAGATTATAGCAAAGCTTTTGAAAGCTAACATCATCATATGAGAAAAACATACGATATTTGTCTTTTCCCCCAGTTTTTATCATGGTGGCTACACGGAAGATGTCTACCGACCACAGGTGACCCGTGGGATCTCACTTTGTGAGTCTTAACAACTCTCACTGCACAGATAGGAGATACATACATGAATGGTGATCTCACCCCAGGTTGCTCAAACAATGGAAAAGAATCCAGATTACACATATGTTTATACTGATAACTTCAATCTACAGCTGTAAGGAAAGGTGCATGTAAGGGTTTCTATGCAAACAATTCTTACTAGTTTTCCTAGTTGAAATAAAACAAACTAGATGAGAGGAATATAGAAGTTTTATAAACACGACTAAAACATTCAGATCAATAAAAGAGACCAAAAACTTGATTGAATAAAACATCTTGCTTCCACCTCATTGCATCCTTGTCCATATTGATCAGCTGTAATAGAGCATGACAAAAGGTATTGATTGGCTGAGGCAATTCTCAGGTATTTGAGACTTGAAAGCAGCTATAGACTTCCAAGAAGGCAATGCTCTACACGCCTCAAATGAGGAGGGCTAAGTGAAAAGAGGGCTGGGGCTTAAGGTATTCAGTGTCTGGATCCATCTGGCAAATGACTTGCTTGAGGCAGATTGGGCCTCATCTACTCCACCCATAAGTGACAGCTGAGTATGTGTGGCTTATTGTCCTATAAATAACGGTTGATAAAAACGCCTGCTTAAAGTATTTGCCTGGGTTTCTGTCGTATTGATTTCTATTAGACTCTCAAAAACAGCAAAACCAGATTGAACACAGAGTTCTTTCTACGTGTGTGTGTGTGTGTGTGTGTGTGTGTGTGTGTGTGTGTGTAGAGAGAGAGAACAGCAGAGAACAGTATGAAAGGTTTAAATCCACCTACCCAGACACAGAAAACAGACAGTATAAAATTTCATTTATTTTGGATTTACCTTTTTGTGTGTGCACGCACACATGACTACATGCATGCATTGTGCATTTATACATATGTGTGTGGGTAAGCACAAATGCCGGAAGAAGGTGTCAGGTTTCCTCGAGCTGGAGTTACAGGAAGCTGCAAGCTTCAGAACATGGGTTCTGAGAATCAGGCTCTATTGTCTCCAACAACAGCAGACACTCTCACCCTCTGAGCAATCTATCCACAAAATAGAATAACTTTGGTTTTACTGAGGGAGCTGCAAGATGAATCCATGGCAAATACATCAGGAGAACCCAGACAATGATATTGGAGCCAAAATAAAGATTCTTGTTAGAAAGTGTGAGAAACAACCCAGTTTCAAAATGTCCTCTCCCATACTTTATCTTCAGGATCCTTCCACAGCCTCACTCTGGCTAGTTGCTGAAGCTTTTTTTTTCTGGATATATTAGTTGATTTTCTCATTGCTATGACCAAAATACCTGGCACAATTCTATTTAAAGAGAGGGTTTATTTTGACTCCTGGTTTGAGGATACAGTCTGTCAAGGCTGGGAAGCATAGCAGTGGAGAACATAGGTCTTATCATACCCTTGTTGTGAAGCAGAGAGATGTGTGATGGTTGCTCAACTCTGTCTCCTTTTGATCCAGTCCAGTGCCCAACCCATAGGACTGCATAACCACAGCCCAGGTAGGTTTTTCTGTCTCCATTAAATTTATACTAGAAGCACCCTCAAGACCTGTCCATGCGTCTATCTCCTAGCATAATCCTAAGTCTAGTGGGGTTGACAATGAATATTAAGTATCACATTTAAGGATGTAAGAGTCAAGGTCTCTGGGAATGGGGTATACCAGGCATAGCTGAGCTCCATCCCCCTAGAAAATGGCTTTGATGGACTATGGAGAGAATGGAGTGTCTTGAAAGAGATACTGACACATATTTTAAAATATCGAAGTTGAACAAATTAAAAGTCAGGATCACTATCTCCCAGAAAAACAGTTGCGCAGAAAAGGGACAGTCATGGCAAGACACTGCTTATACTAATTGTTGATTTAATGGAAAAGGCTGCGTTCAGGCTAAAGGGGAAGGAGAATGTTAGACATTGTGTATACCAACTGTTGACTTAATGGAAATGGCTGTGTTCAGGTTAAAGGGGAAGGAGAATGTTAGACTTGGTGGGAGGAAAAAATGGATTTTGATAGCTGGAAATTCAGTTTTGGAAAATAAGCATATAAGCATATTTATCAGAGATGTGGGAGAAAATGCCAAATAGATAATCAGTCCAGGAACAGGAAGCAAGGATATAGAGGAAGATTTTAGGTACATAGGTAGGTAGGTATATAGATAGATAGATAGATAGATAGATAGATAGATAGATAGATAGATAGATAGATAGAGAGAGATAGATAGGATATAATATATATATGTATATATGTGTGTGTATGTATATATATTTATGTATCAAAGAAAGCTTGTAGAGCCATTTCATTCTTTAAGTTGTAGGCCTGTGTATTAGAATATATTCATAAAATCAAAGACAAGTGTTTGTGTGTTGTCTAACTAATGTAATAAAGAATTCCAAGTTAGTTGCTAAAAATATGATGAATTTTTACTGAAAAGGTCAACTAGTGAAAGTTTGCCTCAATGTCTGAACCAGGACCCCTCTCCCCCACTGCCCCCCAGCCGCCCGCATTTTCTCTAGCAGACACCTTCTGTTTTCTTGTGGCTGAACTGAGCCCTCATCTGCAGCTGATGAGAAGATGCGCCACATCTTATGAGCGATTGGAAACAGATGAGACCACTTTCTCAGAGGATCTCAGCTTTAGATGCTTTTCTATCGCCTCCACTTTCGGGCGTGGGACTTTGGGACAGGGTTTGATCATGCAGAGAGTAAAACTTACTTCGAGGGAATCATGGCCTTGTGAAACTGGAAAACTTTGGTGTCTTGCAAATTGACTTACCGGCCACCTCCAAAATAAACAGAGTATCTGCCTTTTATTTCAAGTGGAGCAGAGAAAGGACATGTCAACTACTCCTATTGGTGGTTTACATTTTAAGATGGTTTACATTTCTAAATCAGGCTCTCTTTTTTCTTATTTTCATTTTTTGTTTTAAAATATAAATTTTATAGATTTCTGATGTATAGCATTTATTTTTGTACATTGTAGAATGGTTAAATTGAGCCAGTTTATGTATTATCTTACAAATCAATGTTTACAGTGATAACACTTCAAGTTTCTAGTAGATTTTATCAACTACAGTCTTCCCACAATAGATTTTTAACTTTTTAGCTCTAGCTAAATAAAATGTACTCCCTTTGGCCCATAACTTCCAAGTTCTCTACCTTCTCCTGGCCTCTCCTAACTACTTAGATACTCACAAGTTTTATAAGTTTGACTTTAGATTCCATGAATCTGAGATCATGCAATGTTCATCTTCCTTTGTCTGATTTATTTCACTTAACATAATGTCTTCTAGATCCATCACGTCGTCTTCTTTTCTAATGCTAAGTAACATTCTCTTGTATGAACATAATACATCTTCATTATCTATTTGCCTATTGATGGACACCTAGGTATCTTGACAATTGTGAAGGAAGCAATGAACATGAGAGGGCAAATACCTTTTCAGCATCCTTCGGGCATGTGCCCATAAGTGGAACTGCCTGCCATATGGTAGTTTTATTTTGACTTTTTCCAGAATGTCCACACTATTTTCCATTATGAGTGCACTATGTTACAGGGTCACCAGTGGTGTCCCATGGCTCTTTTACACCCCATATAATCACCAAGACTCTTCTGTTGTCTATTTGTCAATAGCCATTCTCACACACGAGAACTGATGTTAGTGTTCTTATACTCTAAGATGACTCACAGTCTTGGATATGAACTATGGTTTTTAAACACTTTTTCCAACAGTGAAATTCTTCTTCTCATGCAAATCTGTTTAGCCTTATCTGCAGAAAAGTTCCTGTATATAAATGTTCTACATTAAATCAAAGAGCCCCTGCTCCCATTCATGTACCACTTAAATATCATTCAGAACACTTATTATTCTAATTGTATCTTTTTTTTCATCCTCAGTTCTAAATAATGTTGGATTAAATGACCGAATGGATAGAAAAAATAGTTTTGAGAATTAACTGGTTTATTTGCTGGAACCAAGAATGAGCACAGAACACACTATTGTATTTCATGCTTTGGATACTTCTCCTGGAATAAGGGCTCATTCTGGATTTCTTCCCACTTGACTCTACCTTCTGCCCTTTTATCCATCTCTGTTCAGCCTTCAGCAACTCCTAAAGAATGTCTTTTCTACCTAGACTCCTGAATTCCCAGCCTCAACTTGTAAAAAACAAACAAACAAACAAACAAACAAAAAAATGTGTCCTTAACAGTACATCTTGCCATTCTGTTTAAGAAAAAAAAAAAAGAATGTTTCGTTGTGGCCAGTTTGTTCTACATATTCAAGGCTGCCATATGGCTTCAATGGATGTTTAGCGAAAATGTCTTTAATATCCCATAAAACCTACATAAAGATGTCAAATGTCCATAATTAAAGATGAATCCTCTTTGAGCTATTGCTTTGCCGATTAGCCACCTGGAGCTGTCTGGCCAAGTCCTAATCAATGAGACAGTTGCGGATGTTTTGAGATGTACAAGTCCTAGGGAGAGTTGGGACTACTTAGCAAGCGTAGTGGTGATGGCAGTGCTGGGAGAGCTGGACTCAGGATGCTCTCATTAGGAAAATGCTTCATGCAGGGCTGTTTCACTCCCTCAGGTAATCACCATGGCAAGTAACCGAGCAGCGTCACTGAGCCTTGCCCTTTCAGATGATTAGAACTCACAGTGGCCTTGTGAGGAGCGATCATGTGGAGGTCACAGGAAATTACTTTCTAAATCAATTCACTTTCTCCATGGTTCCTTCCTTTCTACAAAGCACAGTCATGTCTTGACTTCAGCTTGCTACGCCGGCAGATACATAAAAGTAGTTCAATCCTTTCTCCATCGGTTCTCCAACCAGAGAGCAACAATTGAGGAAAATATCATCTTTGGCATCTGTTGCCCTTGGGAGGGGACAGGAGATGAAGGAGATACTGAGTCACCTTCCAGACACTCCACTTCTCACTCCAACACATCTGCTTTATTTTGTCTTCCCTCAGCTTTCCATATTCACTGTGGTGCACAGAGGCAATGCTAAGTTTATTCTAGTGGTTGGGGTTTTCTTTACCAGTTTTAGGAAAAAAAAAAAAAAAAAAAACAGCCCTAAGTTTCTGGGTGACTCTGTGACTAGGTCTTGCAGAATGCTTTCTATTTTGTTTTGCTTTGGGGGTTTTGGTATTTTTTTAAGTTTGTCTTTTTGCCTTTAAAACAAATACATGTCTTCATATATGATTATTTGTGTCATTAAAGGGCAATAAAAATATACCTCATAGCCATTTGCCTTATACATAGAGTGTTAACTAGAGGAGTCTGTGGATTTTTGCAGGTGTGCTTTTTTAAAAAAAACTGCCTGAGAGTTGGACTTGGGGCTAGAAATAAAATTGAAACATACTTAGAAACAGCAGACTATGACTGTTTCAATGCTAGTGGAATGTGCTGGGCCTCTTACAGAGTAGAGGAAGCCTCATCCTCAGTGTCACTGCAACACTGTGCAAGACTTGTGTCTGAGTATGCACCATTCCTCGGCACTCAGTTCGTACTGGGAACATACAGTCCACACATCACATCCTCCACCTGAGTTTTCACATGCATCCCCTCTACGTTCGCTGACATCTCTCTGCAATCCTTCTGCCTTTTCTAGGAAGATTCAGCTTCTAGAAATCAGCAATAGTGATTTTTTAGTTATTATGTGGATAGTTTTTGCATCTTTACAAAAAATACTGTAATGAAAATGCAGATATATATATATATATATTTCACTGATAGCTTATTTTTTCCATGGTGTGTGTGTGTGTGTGTGTGTGTGTGTGTGTGTGTGTGTGTGTTTAAACAGTGTCCTGTTATCACTTTCAGGAAAATGTACGTCAGTAGAGTTTCACATTGCCCAATACTTGGTAGTTAAGACAATGTTGGAAATGTTGGACCTGAAAAAACAAAGAAAACTTGATTTTTCCCAATTCCAGATTTGTTCCACTCTGTCCTACAATCAAAGTCCATGTCATGTTTTCTGTTGTGTTTTCACGTATTTGTGCATAAGAGGTATAGTCTATAGGACTGATGAGACGCTCAACTCAACTATTCAGCACTGTTCTTGCAGAGGATTTGGGTTTGGCTCCCAGCACTCACATAACCCTTAATTGTCTGTCCCTCCAATCCCAGGGCATCTTATAAGCTCCTCTGTATAATGGTAAATTATTTGTATTTTAATAAATAAAGCTTGCCTGAAGATCAGTGTAAAGCAGCCACACTAGTCAGCCATTCAGGCCAGGCAGTGGTTGCTCACACCTTTACCTCCAGCAGTCACAATAGTTAGACATAGAGGCCAGGCAGTAGTGCTTTGCACTTTTACTCCCCCAGCAGTAGAGAGGAATATAAGATGGGAGGAGAGACAGCTCTCATGCCCAGTCTCAATCTGAGGATTTGTGGAGGGAGGATCACCCATTTTTAGTCTTAGGTAGAGGAAAGAACCAGTGGCTAGCTGCTTTGCTTTTCTGATCTACAGGTTGAACCCCAATATCTATCTCTGGGTTGTTATTCTTGCTACATTTGGTGCCCAGTGTTTGGGGTAAGAATTCATGCAAAAGTCGTTTTCTGTGGCTTTACAGACACCAGCATAGGCTGGAGTTACACATTGCCGGAGTCACTGCCCTACTGCCTAGTTTTTTTTCTTTTATCTCTCCTAGCAGGCTCTCCCTGAACCCCTTTCTCTGGCTACTGCCAATCTATGTAACTGCCTTGAAATCTAGTCAGGCTTTTACTACTTTACACAGCAGCAAGAAGCCTCACATCTTCATCAGCATTGGTGGCAGATTTGTTAAGACAATTGGGAATTCTTAAAGGGAGGAATTAGTTAAAACAGAAGGTCTTTTCCCACATTGAAAAAAAATGGGAAAACAGTTACAGTGGAGGGATTTGGGTCTCTGTATGATAATATGCTATACTTTTTGAAACTGGAACTATTAAATGAGAGAATAACCAATTTAGGTGGGATTTATGTAACGTCAGTTGTAAACATTATCGGCATTATCATTTTGATTGTGTCACTAAAAATATTGATAATCTGAGTGCTAAGATATGGGTCTTAGAAAAACTTAATAAAACAGATCAAAGAGATATTCAGATACAGACAGAAGAATTTAATGGAGAACCAATCTCAGCATTGCATTGTAAGAATAGACAGGGACAGCCTAAGGTTTTCAACCAACTTTAATATATCCAGTAACCATACAAGAATTGCCATATGATAGAGTAAGAGCTGAATGGCCTCCTGTGCCAATGTTAGATTTAAAGAGATTCAAGAAAGCAATAGTCTCTTATGGCATGCATTCACCTTTTGTGAAGTAAATGTTAAACTCGTGGTCAGTCATAATAGAATGATCCCTAATGACTGGATAGAGTTGATTAAGGCTGTTTTAGAGTCTGGTCCACAATTACAATAGAGTAGCTGATTCAGAGAAGAGAATAAGACTATTGAACAACATAATAAAGATGGAGGTATGGAAATCTCCCAAGATCAACTTCTTGGAGAAGATGATTATATGATCACATCCTGGCTTTATGCCATGTGACTTTGAATGTTTGGGACAAAATTGAAGAAGTGGGAAATAAGATTGAATTCTTTACTAAAGTCATACAGGGCCCCAAAGAAAACTTTATGGATTTCTTACAAAGATTAACATCAGCAGTAAACAGAATGATACCAAATTCAGAAACTAGGCAAATAATAATTGAATCTCTGGCTTTTAAAAATAACAGTTCTCTATGCAAAGGGATAATTAGGTCATTAAAGGCATGTCAGCATCTTTGGGGGATGAATTTAAGATACAGTTAATTTTGAATCTCATGACGATGATGATGCATGGATAGGAGTGGTGATTTCCAGAGGTTTGAGGAAAAATTGAAATGTCATTTTCAACAGTGGCAAATAAGATCACCTTAAAAGGGATTATAAACAAGATATTCCTAGAAACAATGTTTTTTCTAAGCATAATCCATTCAGAATGCTTCTCCCTTATGGATTATGCAGAAGGTATGGTTAAAAAATGGCATTGAACTAATGAATGTAGGTCTACAAGGGATATCCAAGGTAATTCTTTGACACCTGGAAACTCCATGAGGGATGTCTTGCAGGCCCCTATGTGAAATCTTGTTCAGTAATTTCCTGCCATCATAGAGGAAACACCTTCCCAAGGCAATTAAAGAACCGAATGGCTATTGTAAGATGCCATATTGCTCTGGATAATAAAAACAGGTATAGAAGAGAGAACAAAATATTCAGGAGAAACCATAAAATGAATATTTTGACAAGCTTCCATAAATGAACAAAGACCAACATTAAAAATACAAATAAATGACATTGTCATTGAAGGTCTGGTGGACACAAATGCAGATGTGAGAATAATCTCATCAGAATTTTGGTATCCAAATTGGCCTCTTTGGGATATAAATGTTCCGTTTTTAGGGATCGGAACTTTATATCAGATAAAGCAGAGTGCAGGATGAGTTGAATGTATAAGGCCAGAAGGACAGAGAGTAATATTAAAACCATATGTGGCTAACATTGCAATGAATTTGTGGAGATGTGATTCGTTGCAGCAATGGAATACTCAGATTAACATTTTCCAAAACTTAGAAACAAACCATAAATTAATGTATATTTCTGGGGAAAATATTACAAGACACTTTAAAGAACACTCATTCAGTGGTCATTCAGGTTGTACAAGAACAGAGCACGACAACTGCTGATCTTCAAAAAGCGCCGACAGTGCTACCTTTAAAAGAAATCTAAAAAACGGAGAAGGATAATAAATCTAAGAGCTGTTAATAAGGTGATTCAGCCTATGGGCTCTCTAGAGTCTGGCATTCCTTTGCCTTCTCTGTTGACTAAAGAATGACCTCTTATAGTTATTGATTTAAAAGATGTTTTTTATTATACCTTTACAAGAAAACGACTGTGATATCCACATTCCCAGGAGGTGGGTTGGGTGGTTTTAGGTCATTCAATTGGGTTATGGATATTTGTCATTGTTTAGTGGTGTTGGTTACCAGTTTCTATAGGTTACAGCCAAAAGGAAAACTGAACAAAAGAGATTAGATTCAGAGTTCTTGTTCTGAAAAGAAAAAAAAGGCATATAGATACGATAGGATAAAATAGTAGATAAAGAAATAAGGGGGACATTAGATAAAATAAAAAGGTAGATTATAGAATCTAATTTTAAAAAGCAACCAGTAGTTTTAAATGTTTTACCTTGGATTTCTGTGTATAAATTTTGTATATTGATACAAATTTGAGATTAGTTTTGTTACAACATACTGTATATACATTTCAACTCTTGTTCAAAGTATTGTACCTATATAACTCATTTAACAATGTAATGCAAATTTCTAGTCCTTGAAAATTTTTATTAGCAACTCTTTAGGATTATAAGGAAGTGCAAGTTAATAGTTAATCACCTATTATAAATGAACTTTGTAGTCACATTAGGTATGTTATCAAAGTCAAACAAAGATATATGTTTAGATTGAGAGATCATTTTCAAACAGATCTACAGAATATAGCATTTAAAATGTTTTGATAACATAGGTTCTTTTTTATGACAATGGGACATGTCTGCTCCTGGCAGCACTAATGTACTTCAGAGAAGATAATGGGCATGGAAGAAACTCCACGTGGAGTTTATTTTCTTTGTGAGAAAAGTAAGCCACTGAGCAAGCAAATTCCCTTTCCTCAACTGCTGACATCATGCTGTCTTAATTGGACAAGCAGGACACAAAAAAGTGACTGTCAAACATTTTCAAGACAAGGATGGACAGCCTTTCAGAATATCCTACTTCACAGAAAAGTGTGCCAGATATACTAGGCCTGTAGGCTGAAGGTGGATGCCCCAATGTTGCAGAGGAACTTTAGGTAACTGTCTGGGCAGCCAGCTGTTCCTGTCATCTCTCACAGTTTTGGGGAGTCACTTGCTTGCATTTTCTGCTTGCTCAGTTAATGTCATTTACTTCTTGGGTCTCCAAGGGAGTTAAAGTCCAAATAGTTATAGTTTTCCTTGTTTATCAGACACAGAATGCAAGTGATGATAGAAAGAGAATTAGGTACAAGACTTTGAACTCCCCAAGATAGGATGCATAATGGAGTATTTTCTCTGAATTTGTCAAATGCAAATGGTCTAGACATTGTTGACGTATTTATTACCTGTATATATTGTATATCGTTATTGTACTTATTGCATATACTTTTTTCTTATTAGTTATAGCATTTTTTTATTTTAGATTAAAAGGGGGAATATAATGGTATGTTATTTGTGTTTTAATAAATAAAGCTTACCTGAAGATCAGTGCAAAAAACCAGATTGGTCAGCCATACAGACCAGGAAGTGTTTGTACACACCTTTAATCCCAGCAGTAACACTAGCTAGCCATAGAGACCAGGCAGCGGTGGTATACACCTTTAATCCCAGCACTAGAGAGGAGTATAAGGTAAGAAGATACAGGTCTCATGCTCAGTCTCATTCTGAGGATTCATAGAGGCAGGATAGCCCATTTTCGGTATGAGGTAGAAGTAAGAGCCAGTGGCTGGCTGCTTTGCTTTTCTGATCTTCAGGTTGAACCCCAACATCTGTCTCTGGGTTTTTGTTATTTGTGCTATACATCTGGCCTCTGTGAACCTCTGCATGTACATGGTGCACACATATTCATGTAAGCTCACATATATGCACACAAAATAGTTGGAAATAAATCTTATATTTTTGAAAAAAATTATGATTCACGTTTATTTCACACTTTTGCTTTTGTGCTGAGCGCTCTACAGCTTTTCTTCCAACCACTAGTTACTGGATGGAGGCATATTTCCCAAATGGAGACACAAAGTAAAGGGAATTTAAGGGCAAGTGAGTTAACATAGCAAAGAAAATAATGGGAAATGGGGTAAGCAGATATTGATGAACAGACATTGAACCTGGGTGGGGAGGGCTCTGAAATCAGCCCGTTGCCTGTGTTCTGTGTCTGAAAACATCCATAAAGCAACTTTTTAATTTTAGAAAGAGATGTGATGAATAAGGTGCATTTGTCACAAGAAATAACACCTGTGCCCATGTCTGATATGCTTCAAAGTATTGGAGTACCTCCTTTTAGGATAGAAAATGCAGTAACCCTGCTCTGGTCTAGAAGGCCTTCCCTGTGTAGTATGCTTTCTGGTATTCTGTGGCCTTAACAACTCCTGATTTCTTGGAAATTTCCTTCCGAGAAGACCATGTATGCCCATTCCATACCCCAGGAAAACCTGAGTGGGTGGCATTTCCCATGGCATGAAAGCATCCCTGGGGTGTTCCTCCGTGCCAACCTGACTTTGTCCAGTCACTTGTCTCCCTTGTAAATGACTTCTCTTGTATGTCGTCTGCACTGCTACCTTGGTTTCTTATTGTTAGCAGAAGAATTGTTCCTTTCTATTTAGACTTCAGCTCCGCATCTGCTTTATGCGCTCCATCTGTTCTCATTGTAGTTTCTTTGTAATATATTAGGTGCTGGGTAACATTTAAAGGCCTAGCCAAGTCAGCGTGGGCCTTGAGCTTTCTTTCCCTCTCAGTGGGAAAGCTGCTTAGTCTTAGCAAAAATATAAATTTTGTCTCATTGCCAAGCAGAAACCACTTTACCTTTGAAGGGTTGCTCGGTTGCTGTTTTTGCTTTCTCTTCCTCTTTCTCCTGGGCATGCCCCATCCTCCACCGATTTGCAGTAAGTTGTGACGTGGCTTTCCAAGGAAGCCTGAGAAAAATCAAGTATTTCTGGCACCGACGAGCAGGTAGATAATGGATTGCAAAATTCAGGTACTCTTCTGTTTGATGCATCTCTCTCAGATACTGAAAGCCAGTAGCTATTGACCAGAAGAAAGGGAGCTGCACCCTGGGACTTCTGAGTCGGTATGCCTCAGAAACCTAGCCTCTACAAGGTTCAGCTTTCCTCTCTGCAAGGTAACAGGAATACTGCCTACTTTATAGTATTATCATGAAGATAAACTTCAAAAAGTGCCCAGAGTAGGACCTGTCACCTATTGCAAAAGCTTCACAAATTGTCAGTAGCTATCATGACTGTTAACTCTGCAGTCACTGTCAACTTAAGAAAGTGATAAATGTGGACAGTAATCGCTACAAAAAAAAGAAAGAAAGAATGTGTTTTCTTGGTTGACAAATTAAGTTGAAACCAATTTCACATTAACAGCAGGCATTGGCCGACTTTGAAAACACAGCTACCAAGGAGGATCCCAAAGAAGGACTCTGAGGATGGCATTCTTTTCAAGTGTCATATTCACTTTGATTGGAAACTCATACTGCAATGTTAGTCGCATTGAATTTGTTTTTCTCCTTTCTTGTCTAGCCAGCTGTCATTATATGTATCCTCAGAGGTGGGAGTTTTTTGACCGGGGCTTTCATAGGACAGAAAAGTCAGGCTTTGATTTGGTTTGTGCTTGAGGTTAGTGATGAAGAATTCAAAAGAAGAACGGCTGGATGCTCTGGGGGAGAGTCCAGGCGACACCTTCTTCTGTTTGCTGGAAAGTTGGGGATGACAAAGGAGAGCAATGCTAATAAGTAGTGCCGGGTCTAGCAGGGTTCACAGAGCAAATCTGTACTTCTGAGGAAAACTGGAGCCTTTGATGCACGCATTTCTGACACACACAAAAACTCGGAAACTAATTAAATGTTGATTGTAACATCTGTATTCATTCATTTGCACTTTTAACAATCACCTACTTAGCATCTTGTTGGGCCCAGGCACTTTGTCAGATCCTTGAGTGCTGCATGGAGTAAGAATATCACAAAAGGGAAATGAAAAGGCAGTTCAGTTCTGGAATCTGAGGAGAACTGAGAAAGTTGCATATTGCTAATATTTTGACTGTGTGGCCAGGAGATGGTGCTAAGGGAAAATAGCAGCAGGGACCTGGGACCGTGGTGGCCTAAACAAACAATATTGGGGAATGGTGAGTGCTTCACAATGAGGAAATCGGAGGAGGGCCACCACAAAAGGGATGACACCACTTCCCTTCTGCTTTCTGGAAGTACTTCATGGTAAATCCTGCCTGGGGTGTCAGTTAACACATGGAGACAGGAATAGACAATGGATAATGGAACTGGAAAGGACAAGAGTAGTCTGACACAAGTTTTTCAAGATCATAGGTCTAGAGGTGAAGAAAGACACATAAGCAACAAATTTTAAAATGATATTTATAAGATATGCTGTATAACTATAGTTAAAATACTGATGCCTATGGACCACACTGCAAGTGCTCAGACAGGGAACAGAAGATGGCTCAGCAGAGAGAGTCACTTACTGCCAAGGCTGTTGACCTGAGTTCAATACCCAGGATCCATGTGGTGGAATGAGCAAACTGATCTTTACTAGTTGGCCCCTGACTTCTACACATGAGCTTGGCATGTACACATACATGCTTGCACATACACATAAACAATAATAAATAAATGTAACTTTTTTTTTTGGTTTTTCGAGACAGGGTTTCTCTGTGGCTTTGGATAAATGTAACTTTTTAAAACATCTCAGACCATACCACTACTAGCTCTTGTATTAGGGATCTTTCAAGCTGAGACCAAGTTTTCTTGGGGATGGAAAGAGGTGGGAAGAATACAATGGGGGGCAGAAGAAAAGATTAAAATACAAATCACACAGATAATGTTTGCTTAGAAATAATCATACAGGGGTTAGGGAGATTCCTATGTAGCAGTGAGGGCCTAGGTACAAATTCCTAGCACCCACATAAAACCTTGGCATGACTGTGTGTACCTGCACTTGCCTGTAACTCCAGGCATCATTGGAAGGGAACGATAGGCTGATCCAGAGAGATAGCTGGTCAGCCATCCCAGGCTAAAGTAGCTTCCAGCACAGTGAGAAACCAGGTCTCTAGGCAACAAGGCAGAGAAGGATGGAAGAAGGTATACAGCATCCTCCTATGACTTCTTTATGGGCACAAATACCTACACATTCACATGTGTGCAGCACACACACACATACACACACACACATAAAAGATAGAAAGAAGTTGTCATGGAAATAGCGCCTATGGGGTACAGAACACGGGGTACTGGGACTTTTTGAGGCTTTATTTGGGTTTGGAGAATATGACCCAGAGTCATCACAAGTGAGGTAGTCCTGACACACAAGCCACCTGAGCAAATGTTACTTGTTTACCACATGTACCAGCTCCTAGAACAGCAAGTAGCACAGGCCAAGTGCTCAGGAGCTCCTCGGAGCCCGGATAAACCAACGCGAAAATTTTCTGTACCTAAACCCATGTCTCCATTTTCATTTATTAAAAATTAAATTTGATACACTTTAACAAATGATACTGTTTTGATTCTTCCCTCTTGGTTGAAAATGAAAGAGATTTCAGGAATAGTTTTCTGGGAGAAGCACTGGAAGGGGACTCAGAGCATCTCCCCATCATTTGGAACATTGCTTAGCCTTCTGTCTGTTAGCTCTCTTCCCCAAAGGAGAAACTGTTCTCCCCCTCGACCATAATGCTATTGTGAAGATCAGATGCTACTAGAGGGGCCTCAACAGGTAGAGCACTTAGCAGAAGAGTTGCTAGGTTGTTTTGGTTTCCTTCTCAATGCAGAGAGGCACAACAAAAGTGAATTCTTCAAATAGTCAAATGCTATTCCATTAAACATGGGGTTTCTCAATTTTAGTACATTTTTATTTGGGTTGTGATACTTTCTGATATTTTGTTGTTGTGCATTGTAGGACCTCTATGAGTAGTCACTGGCATGCCCCATGCCACCATCACTACTTGTAGTGACCAAAAAGATCTCAAGATACCATGGTATGCCTGGAGGGTAATGTGTCCCCTGCACTAAATATTCATTTGCACTCTCAAGAATGCTCCAGAATTTTTCTAAAGCATACTGGTAACTTTCTTGGTCTGTGAAATGTGGGTTTTTGGACTATAACAGGCAAAAGGCAGCTGTAACAATCCTAATACCTCAAGGCATGTTAAAAAGATTTGCCTGCATCTCTAGGCTGCTGTCGTTTTGTAGACCTGTGTCTTTGTTCCATGGTTTGGATTTTCCCTCCCACTCTGCCTGTGTGGCTGACAGCTGTCATTTTCTTGTAAGCACTGATGTATACTAATTTTCTATTTCTAATCTGCTGAGAATTTAAAAAGCAGTTAGCCAGCTTTCACAGACTGAATCTAAAATGAGAATGCGCAGTCCCCATGTTTGGGCCTAGACGTGCAGGCGCCTGCCAGATGGACTGGCTTTTTCTTTTGATCCACAAAGAGGCCTTCTTATTCCTCACTTCTCAGTGTGCTGCTCCTCGTGTGTGTGTGTGTGTGTGTGTGTGTGTGTGTGTGTGTGTGTGTGTGTGTGTGAGTGTGTGTGTGTGTGTGTGTGTGTGTGATCATCACTATTATTTTCAATCCAATGTAATGTAATAGTATCAGCCACAGCTTTCCCATTTCCTTGATTTGGGATGAAATAAGAGAGAGGTGAAATATTCAAACATGCCTGCCAATGATGCAGAAGCATTTCGTAGTTTATCATTGCTTCTCTTGGCTTCTTTTTAAGAAATTGTATGAGGAACGTATCATTAGTATGTTCATGATGCTGTACAGAATCTGGATAATACAGGTGAATGAAATGATCTTCAAAATTATATGAAAAATAAGTTCAGTCTACTAGGATTAGCATTCAGCATGGTGCCAGGCACATATTATATCTGTGAAAGAAAACGCATGAATGAATTACAAAAATAAAGTCTACCATCCCATTTGCTCATGCTGGGGGAGCCCTGATGGAAGATGTGGCAAGCCAAAGATAAGAGCTTCAAAAATCCAGATGGGGAAAATGGTTTATAGTGAAAGCACAAGCTAACCTTTCATGTCACAGATAAAGGGAGGATGGTAATGGCCACAAGAGAAGGGATGAAATGACTGGACTTCAGCCCATTTCCTGCTACGCTGCGGTTCCCTTTTAAGTTTGCAGATTGGGGATGGCCCAGAACATTTTAGCTCCTGGGACAAATCCACCGCCTTTTATTTCCCCCATTGCCAGCGCTTGTGTTTTTCGATATGGGCAGAGAGAAAGGTTAAAGCTCTTGGAGTGTGTTTGACACCAGTATATGGAACTGCTGGTGTCTCTAACAGCTCCCGTCTCTGGGTTGTTAGGCTATTTCTGTCTGCTATAGCAAGAAATAATCCCTCATGCTAGAATAAAGCAACCTGCAGTGGAACGCTTCCCTGGATGGTGAGCGAGGTCATGGGGAAGCATTTCATTTTAAAAATGGCTCTGTACATATTAAAAGGGATCCGGGCTCAATGTGGCTGCGAACACCATGGGAAGAATGCTATTTAACCGGCTCTGTATTTTCAAGGTCATGACTTCTGGTAACATTCTGTACTAGTAACAGACTTCCAGAGAGTGAGCCTGGTCAGCCAGACCCTTGAGACCGACCATTTTCCAACTGAGCACAGGAAATGTGATCCCATCTTGATAGCAAGTGATTCCAAGCTGATTTGTGAATTTAATGAAGACTGGGTGCTGTGATTTCTTATGGGTTCACAAATTCCTTATGATTACTTCTGTGAAGCATTTCAGTGAGGGAAAATAGAAAAGTTGACTGGGCCAAAATCACAAAAATAGCCATTCTTTGAAAGGTAAGGAAATACTTAAGATACCATAAACACTTATTTGTCTTCAGAGAAAGGATCTTTGTGCATCTCTTGAGTTCTGTAGTGTTGGCATCTTGGTTAGGTCATCAGTTAATTGGGCTGGGCTAATGGTTCTTTTTACTGTGCTGACTTTTACCCACTTTTCCAGCAGAGGGTATCTGGTTAAATCATGGACTGCTGGGGAGAGAAAGATATCATGCCTCCCCTGGTCTACTGTCTTCACTCCCAACACAGCAGGAATTATATGCAGTTGACTTTGAAGCATACTGGGTACTTGGCCTTGTTTTGTCTATGTCCATAACAAAGAGCAGTTATCATTGGTTCTAAACCCCTTTTCTCAGGATGATTACATGGGATTTAGGGCCATGCTCTGGGCCTTGGGTCATTTTGGTAGTTTTAGCATGCAGTAGAGAACAGTAGAAAAACAGGGCTTGGTAACTTAGTAAGGAATGATGGATGAAGCAGGTTAGCAAAGCAATGTGCATGACATTTCCTATCTTTTGGGTTGATTTCTTGCAATCTGCTTGAATCTATGGTAGCCTAAAAGACAGGTAGAATCAAATGTTCTGTGGTTTGAAAGACTATGTATCAAATATGTTTTTAGTATGAATGTTAAGCTGCTTCTATTACCCACTTTGTGACTACCGAGTTCCACCAGGTCCAGCAATTTGCATTTCAAGTGACTGGTAAGGATTCTTACAAGTTGTATTATAACTCACTGTGTATGTGTTTTCATGCATCCAGAGGTGGAATGCATATGAAAGCCAGGGTTTGATACTGAGTGCCTTTCTGGAGCTCAGTAATTCAGCTACTGCATAGCCAGAGAGCTCCAGGGATCTGCATGTCTCTACCCTGCTCTAAAAGCACAAGGGCTTTTAGAGAAGCACCCGTGTGCTCAGCTCTTTCTTCTGGTGCTGGGGATCTGAACTCAGACCTTCATGCTTGCATAGCAAGCCCTGTACAAACTTAGCTTTCTGTCCTAACCTGAATCTGTATTTTTCCACCTGAGAAATGGGAGTTTCATTCCTGTGAGTCTTAACTTTGAAACTTGACCTATTCTGGGGATGTATTTGGGACTGGAAGAGCTAAATATGGAAAATAGATTTTTCCACTTCTGTTTTGTCCATTTTATACTAGACAGTGTTCTTATATTTTAAAAGTTGAGACAATTTTTTAGAACTAGGTTGGGAAACTCAATCCACCAATAGCAGTATTTCAGTGAGGATTGGTGTTCTCTTGGTACATGTAAAAAGCTCTTGAAACTGAACACATAACTTACAGGAATTATAAAGAACAAATATATAGTAAGTGATTTATGGTTCTGTATCCACCATACTTAGCAAATTACTTTGGAATATATCTTAAAATATTGGCAGGAGCAGTAACTACCTCAGGATCATACAGCTAAAGATAATTTTTAATAATCTTTATTCATCTAATCATCTATATTTTCAGCAATGAAAATGGAGCAGTTTTATTTGGGAGCTGGTATAAGTGCTAGAGATTGAGCTCAGAACTTCGTGCATCCTGAGTATTCTATTCTCTCAGCCCCATAAATCATATAATTTTTAAAAATCACAAGAGAGAAAGGTAGACACACACTTGGCTTCTTGTAAAGTTGGAGTACTTAGGACTCTTTGGATGCCCCTCTATTCTGCTATCTATATTGATTTTTGTCACATGCCACACCATTCTGTAATGTGTTTAAAAATGATTCTTAAAGCGTATGAATTTATAGTTTGTACAGATATCTGAGACCAGATCATCAGTTGGGGGTAAGATAGCATTTGAGGCCACAAAAAAATCTGGAGTAGGAGGTCTGCTTGGCAGAGAAAAAGATTAACAACAGAACTGCCTCAGCCTCTGGCACCAGTGCAGGAAAGGAACCAATGCTAAAATCTGAGCACAAAAGGGTTCAGAGAATGGAACATCATGCACCAAGAAGACTAAGTAAAGAAATTCCAAATTCTATAGTGGAAAGTATGAAAATAGCACAACCCTGCAGTAGACACTGACATGTTTGAAAGACATTGGACACGAGATCTCTTCGTGTAGGAAGAAAAGAATTCTCATGGCTCACATTTATAAGAGGACATGGGGAAGAGGAAGCAAGGTCCCAGGACAGAAGAATGATAACAATTTAAATTTAATACAGGTTATTAATTACTATCTCCAAAGAGCTTGGTATGGCAAGATGGATGATGACCCAGGAGACATTACTTAAGATTACTTCCACCATAGCTCACTGCACCCTTCCATGTGGCATGAATCATAATCTCTGGGACCTTCTTATTTGCAGCAAGAAGGCTGTAACAAGGATACAGACTATTGGGAAGATAAAGTGTTACATCAGTGCCATTTCTGTAACTGTTCTTCACCCTCCTGTCACCCCTGGCCTGAAGGACCCCAGAGTGGAAACATTCACCACAGCTTAGTGCTTGACATATGGGGAATTGACTCTAGAACAATCTTTCAAACCTTAAGTTTTATTCTGAAGTAAGTGGTTAATGGCCCTTATTCACTTCACCCTTTTCTGCCTCTTTCATCTTCTGTCCACAGATGTGACCAATTTCTGCGCAGATGCAATCTACTTTTCTTGGAAGAAATTGTGGTTTAAGGCATCATTGCTGATACAGAGAATGTTGCCACTGTCATTTAAACATCACCAATGTCTATAGTGTAGGAGACATTTTTACAGATATAATGGTTATTCAAAAAGATTGAGATGGGGAACTTTTTAATAGAAGGGAATAGCTAAGAATGACAAACATAAGTGTTTTCTTTCCCATGCTGGACATTATATTTTTGGTGCATTTAGATAAATACTTAAATGTTTTAGAATTAAAAATAAGTAGGTGTGTGGCTAAGGTTATAACCCTGTTGAATACCAATTTCCTAACATGTTCTTGTAGACAGAAGTTTCTGTCCCACCTGATCCTGTAGCGGTTTGGTCCCAAAGAAACACACAGAGGCTTATATTAACTATAAACTGTTTGGCCTACTAGCTCAGGCTTATTATTAACTAGCTCTTACAACTTAAATTAACCCATAATTCTTGTCTATGTTTAGCTACATGGCTTGGTACCTTTTCTCAGTGAGGCATTCTCATCTTGCTTCCTCTGCATCTGGGTTGTGTCTGTGTCTCTGCCTTTCCTTTTCCTAGAATTCTTAGTCTGTTTACCTCACCTATACTACCTGCCTGGCTACAGGCCAATTAGTGCCTTATTAAACTAATATGAGTGACAAATCTTTGCAGTGGACAAGAGCATTCTTCCACAGCAGAGAGTTTCATCCCTAGAACTGTAAAAAATGAAAAGGATAAATGGACTCCTTACACAAATGACAGTTGATATGGAAAGTCACTTTCAGGCAGAAAATGACACAAGACACACCATGCTCCTCCTGGCCATACTCCTGACAAGATGTGGGATCTGGGCCCAGATACCCAGTCTTTCTAGGCCAAGGCTCAAGGCCTTGTTTGTAACAATAAAGGATCAGATCATTAGGCATAACCTTCTGGACATGGGTATCCTGGTCCCGCATGGACCAGCAGAAGCCACCCTTCCACAGCATCCCACTAGTGCACCTCCCATTCTCTTTTCCTTTTCCTCAGCCTTCTTGCTAGGAATCTAAGTGTTCTAACTGAGCATAACTCACAGAGCACAGAAAGGATTCTGGGAGGACAAATCTCACTTTATTTAACTCTCTCGTAAAACCAAGTTGCCGACAAACACATCCTTAGGGTGTGCCCTCTGTGACACCCTGTCAGAACCCAACTAGGAAACTTCAGAGCAAGGGAATGCAAAATAAGATATAGATATTTATAATTGAAGTATCATTCCCCCCAGGTATAACTTCCTTTTCTTTTTCTTTATAATGAAAATTCAGTCAACTGAACATCTTGTTCCCCAAGGAAGATTTCTAGGCTGCAGATGATGCTGAACACATGGGGAGACTCTTGCAGAAAATGATGCCCGCTCAACAGCTAATGATCACCTTGCATGGGATCAGATCGTGACAAGGTCTTTGAGGTTAGCCCCCTCTCTTCTGTGAATTAGGAGTTAGGAA
Source organism: Arvicola amphibius (assembly GCF_903992535.2). Classification (NCBI taxonomy): domain Eukaryota; kingdom Metazoa; phylum Chordata; class Mammalia; order Rodentia; family Cricetidae; genus Arvicola; species Arvicola amphibius. Next base: position 15,534,643 of record NC_052055.2, on the reverse strand, counting down.
CAGAATATAGCAAAAAGCATTTTTTTTTTTTTTGCAGGAGGCTGCAAACCAAATGAGCACTGGATCCAATTTTATACATGTACAGGTATATCAAATAAATTTAATTTCCCCATTGAAGGTACTTGCTTTTAATTCTGGGGCCAGTGGTGCAGAACAGTTTTGAAGATTAAATTTCCCATTCCAAGAACGTAGTGGAGGGTAGAGCTTCTAACGCACAAGGCACCAAAAAACAGAAGGGTTTCAGAGAACACAGCAAAGGCAGGGATATAAAAAGGTCTAGCAAAGCCATAGGCAGACAAGAAACTTCCAGGTGCAAGATTACATTGGGCCACCTCATTTCAAACCAGATAAGCACATTATTTATAACCAAAGCAGGGCTAGCTTCAGTGCCCCAGTGGCAGCTGCGGAGAGCCTGCTTCATCACCTGAGGCTGCTTACTCTGTGTTCTGTGTGGTCTCAAGCTTGGCTTCCCAACACTACTGCAGAGAGGCACCTGAATAAGGTGTAATTTGTAAGATCAACCCCAAGGGCTTTTAGGAAGCATTTAAACTCGGTCGAGGCACAATGCCTCTCCTGTTTTCTGCCGCTCACCTACCGTCCCATCCTGCTCCTTTGCATGTATCTCTGACTTCGTTTGCCATAACTGGTAGTGTTGCATTGCTATTAAGCTCTACAACCTTAGGCAAGGGCCTTTAACTCTATGTGCTCTCTCTCTCTCTCTCTCTCTCTCTCTCTCTCTCTCTCTCTCTCTCTCTCTCTCTCTCTCTCTCTCTCATAGGTTAAAACAATTGAGTGAGATTCATTTAAAATTCTCCAGGCCCAGAGAATCATTTCTTGAACTACGCAGGCCCATGAAACACATTGGGTCTCTGACCCCCCTAGGTCTAAACACAATGCCTTCAATATGTTCAGAGCTTAGAGTGAACATACTACACTGGTCAATTTGTATCTCTGTGTGTGTTGTACATGTTTATGTGTGCACACGTGTATAGTGAGACCTGAGGTCTGTACCTTATTGTTTGAGACCAGATTTCTCACTGAACCTGGAGCTCACTGATTTAGCAAGACTATGACTAATGAGCTCCAAAGATCCTCCCCGCTCCTTCTCCCTACCATGAGGATTACCGACATATGTCAGGTTTTCGTGTAGGTTCTAGGAATCCAAGCATAGACCTTTCTGGTTGTATGGCAAGCATTTTATTAACTGAGCCATCTTCCTAGCCCCCCCCCCCCTAATTTTTTTCTCAACTTTCTGCATTTGATTCTTCAAACTTTGGGTAGTTGGCTATCTTCACCACACTAAAAAGGGTTTACGTAATGCCACTTCTTGAGTGTTTACTGCATGCTCAATACCATTTCTGGTTTTTCTATCTATAAGATATTGTATTCTGTTGTAATAATAGCCCTCTTAACTTTCCTTGTAAATGTTAGTGATGCAGTACAGAGAGTTTCATTGCTTTACCGAAGATGAGGAGCTGATAGTCATTAAACCCGGAGTAAAACACAAGACATGCTGATAGCATGCGGTTTCAGAAGCCTTACACTTGTACACAGGATGGAATAAGTAAATGACGTGCTGGAGTTCCTCGCCCTGCTTTGTCTTGTCACACAGACTATACAGCTTCCTAATTAGTCTGGTGATCCCCCTGACCTAAATACCAGCCACTCGGACAAAGGGAAGACCTAGGGAGAGATCCGCTTGCCTCCAGCTTTCATGGAGAACTACACTGGCCCCATCATAGGAACTCAACTTACTTCACTCAGAAACCAGTCCTTTCATAGTCACCCAGTTAGTCATGAGGTCACAGCTCACTGGATCTTGCTTAACAGCTACCCAAGGAACATCCTCATGCATCTATCAGAAGCTCAGGATATGGCTGAAAAATAATCCTAAAGTTTGATTGCATCTAAAATCATCCCGTTTCTTAGATCAAGAACAAAGGGGGCCTCTTATAGACTATACAGAGAAACCCTCAAGTTATTGTCTTCTTTTTGCTATAGAAAAAGCTACCCATCCTCGACATTACCTTTCTTGCTCTCTAAAATACTATCGTGTAAGGTACCTGAAATGATTTGTGGGAATAGAAGCTGCAGCTGAAGAAAGTGTCACACACACACACACACACACACACACACACACACACACACTACTTTTCATTTCATAAAATAAAATAATTGTTAGCTGAAGTAGTATTTTGACAATAGGAGCAGTTCCATTTGGCTGATGGTCCTTGAGAATGAACAGCTTCTCATGAATAAAGAGGTGCTCAATGCCGTATTTATCTTAAACTGGATCTGTTTTAGGGAGTGGGGTATTTTAAGCAGAAGTATATGTTAACAAGTTAAAAGAATGTCCTAATAGGAACACTTTCTGGTTTTTTTTTTTTTTTTTTTGTCAGTTAACACTGAACATGCTTTAATTGGCTTCAATTTGTTACTCGAACATTTCAGAAGAGGATGTTCGTATTCCGATACATTCCAAGATAAAGTCATCTGCTTGCTAGTCATTTTTTTTTCACATCATGAACAAAATGAGCAGGAAAACAGGCCAGGTGAACAAACAGGTCATCGTGACTGCATCCAGTTCTGCCGGTGCCCATGGCTGACATCAGGAATCAGTCTCGACAATCTGAGCGTTCTTCTCAGCAGCGCCCTCTGAATAGCCAGCCTTCATCATGTCGGCCACCAGTTTGTCCCTAAGCCAACAGTCCTTTTGTCTTTCCATAGCGAGAGCCAATGTTCATGTCAGAGTAGCCAAGTACTAAGAAGAGGATTCCTTGTCTAATGCAACATAATAAAGACATAAAAAATGTTCTGTGGAAATCATACCCCATAAACTCTCCACTGTAAACAAAAAAATAGAATCCCAGCTGAACTACTGTACTCCCAACCAAAATATGAAACACCAAAATCCAAACTTGTTGAGTACAAAAATTACAAAAGTAGAAAATTCCACATCTGTCCTCAGTGATGAGTCACAATCAAAACACAGCACCACTGAAATGTTACATAAACTAAAATTACGTTCAGGCGGTAGGCATGAGACGATGCCTGTAAGATATATACAAAAAAATAAATTAAGTCCATGTTTAGACTTGGATCTCATCCTTAGGACATCTTATTATGTATAAACAAATATCTCATAATCTGAAAAATAATTAAAACTAATATGCTTCTGTTTCCAAGCATTTCTTGTAAAGAAGGCTCAACCTGAAATTTCTAGTCTAGAGAAAGGATTCATCATTTACAATTCGATTTTCTTTTGATAAAGTATAGTTCCTACTGAGATATATTTTCATTCCTCCTACTGGTGAAATGTCCCTACTGATCAATTGCCAAAGAGACTGATCCACTATTCTCTCTTGTTATCTGTGTTTGTCAGCTTTCTTTCACCGTGACAAAATCCCTAAGAGAATCAATTTATAAGAAGGAAGGTTAATTTGCAGAGTTTCAGGGGTCCCAGTTCAAGGTTGTCTTTAGGCTTGTGGCAAAGCAGTAAGTATATCATGGTGGGCATGGTGGAACAAAACTGTTCATTCCATGGCACTCAAGAAACAGAGACAAAAAGAGGGGAGGGCCCTTCTTACTACCCACTCCCAATAGCCACCTCGTCACCTCTCCTAAAGTCTCCCCTACCTTCCAGGAGCACCATAGCCAGACCTTTCTAAAGTGAATGGGTCTTTAAGGTACATTCAAGACCTGAACTGTGGCATGAGCATCTACAATAGTCCCAATCAACTGCTTCCTGCTCCCAGTAGCCCAATCAGCACTCCCTTTCTCAGAGAGACTGGCAGGATCTGCTTTCCTCGTTGATCATTGTATGAGAACGTAGCGCCATACGGCAGAGTGAGAGAACGCGAAGTAATGAATTCCCCTTTTAACTATGCTTCCTGCCTTCTGCCTTGCCACCTTTAATTTTACCTTCTGTTTTTAGCCACAGGTAATCCTAGATACACCATTTACCTAGATGTGTCCTTGTCATTTTCTTAGCACCTTTCAGCTAGTGAGAGAAAACTCGAGCTCTTTTCAAGTCATGGTGTGACCAAGCCAAGCCCTGTACTTGACAGTCCAATGTCATTGAGCCTTTCCAAGTTCCCATAATGTTATACAGTTCCTGCTTCTGTACCGCTTGCTCTACCTAGAATTCTATCCACCCAATTCTAATTCATCTGAGCTCTGCTGTATTGACAGTGCCTTAGAAATCCTTCCCTATGACCCAGAGCTGGGGTCTATGACTCTCTTCTTCAGTTCCTCATCTGCTCATACCTGTTTATATCACAGCACAAAACATGTGTTGTGGTTTGAAGGTGAGATGTCTCTCATAGGTTTTTGTGTTTAAAACTTGGTCCCCAGCTGGTGGAACTGCTTGGGAAGGTTCTGGAACTTTTAGGAAGTGGAGCCTTGCTAGAGGAAGTGTGTCGCTAGAGGCAGGCCTCTAGCGACTGCCAGTCCTCTCTGCTCTGGACTGCCTCGTGTTTTTGCTGCAATACTTTCCCCCACCATGATGAGCTGTAGCAAGCTGGTACTGGAAGCCAACGTGAATCCTTTTCCCCTTGAGTTTCTTTTGCCAGTTTTTTTTTTTTTTATCACAATGGAAGAAACTAAGACACCATGTAATGCCCGAATAATCTGTTCCTGTGTTTCCTTGACATTGGTGCGTCTGAATGTCACAGAAAATCCATATCAGATGGTGATGTATTTGTGTGCAGAAATTGAAAAGAATATATGCTGATTTTAGGTGTAGTTTAATCCAAAGGTTCATAGATTATTGGAGCTTTGCTTTTCCGTATTTCTCTTAATCCTGTATTTAGTGCCAACTCAGATTAATCCCCTCTTGTTATAAAATGATCGCCACTGTTAATAACGTAAGTTTCCTTATTTAAAGATATTCATATAGGAAAAAAAGACACTTCTTCCTACTTCTTCCTCTTACTGTTTGATTAAAATCAGCAAGATTCCTCTAGCTAGTGCAAAAGATGCCAGTGTGATGATTGGCTGAGATTCTGTGGCTGAAGAGTACAGAGTCTTGTAGGATGGGAACAAAGGTTGCCTGGGAGGCTAGCCACAATATCTACAATATCTCCTATACTCTCCCGTGAGGCCTGGCTCCAGAAGGCTGTGTGTTCCCTGCTGTGTTCTGTGGATGCCCAGCATATAGCAGAAGACTTGCTACCTGCCTAGGAGCTAATTTGCATGCATGTGCTTGGCAGAAGGACACTGAGCCTTCCTAAACCTGAAAACCATATCTATATTCTTGTTCACCTCTCTGCTTCAGCTCAAAGATTTCACCCTGCAACTCTTACTGCTCATCCCTCCACTTAGGAATCATGGGTTTCTGTTTCTCTTAAAATAGGTTTCCTTTTCTCAATCAAAATTCACCATAAACCCCACTAGCCTTTCTCACCCCAATTGCAGAACTATCTGCCTGTTTAAAGATGCTCGCTCCAAGGCTTCCCTTACAACTAGAAGATTCTGTGATAAATGCAAGAATATAGCGCCAGAAATGATAGAAACATCAAAAGGAATTGGTTTGCCAGTCAGCCCTTTTTATTAAATAGTCCCCGAAGGCAGCTGCTATATATCTTTTGATTGTTCCTCCAAAAGAAAGGAGAACGGAGTACAAAGAGACTACTAGACTTTGCAAAGAGGCCTGGGTCAAATTCTGGTTCCACCAATTCTCTAAACTGTGGGCAATGTTGGGCAAGCAATTTAGGCAGTGCTCATACCCGCCTATGTAAGATGGGAATAATAATACCACTGCCTAAGAGTATAATAAAAGATAAATGAGATGAGCTGTCTAACATAGCCGGGACACTTCACGACACGTAAGTGCCACTCCTTCCTCTGAATGACTCCAAGTACACTATTAATACGCTCTGTGTTGTTGGTTCCTTCATCCCAGTTTTCATGAGCTCTGGGCTGCTAATGAACTTGGCGTCACAAAAGCTTTCCTGAAAACTGTTCTGGCCTCACAAAGCCTAACGGCAAGAACCCGAGACTTCTTGGCAATTTTTGACATCTCCTCTAGGGTCCCCACAAGGAAGTTCTCTCCTATCTTGGCAAGACATGATTTTGTTTGCTGGTAAAGAAAGAGAAAAAAAATGAAAACTTGCCTGCTATGGTCACTCTGGAAATGTAGGGAGAGTGGATGTGAAAATCAGCGTCCCTGTGATGGGGGAACAGCCTTCTGTATTCTCAAGGTTCCTCCAGTTTCTGGTCGAGTGCTTCCCTGCTCGCTGGTGTGGAAGTCAGCTTCCTACCCTGTTCCTAGAAACAAACAGCTGAACAAGTGCAGAATGAGAGAAGCTGCTTATGCACACTGCATACTTCAGACTTATGGGTTATCCATGTTTATAAATAAAATGATGCAGTGCCTTCCTCGGGTTTGCCCTTCAGAATCCCATGCCTCGTTTTGATTGTCTCCTCTCCATTTTCTAGGGTTCTTTTTTTTCTGTCATACTATCCTTTAGAGTAAGAAAAAAGAGAGACTCCCCCTTAGTTTTATATTCAGGCCATTTTATCATCAAAGTCCACAGTTTTGAATCCCATCCCCTTCTGCATAAAAAAAATTGTATGAAGCTAAAGTAGTTCTATCACTGAGGGAATTTCAATCTCAACTATTGCTACTCATTAATAATGTTGATTTCAAATGTAAACATGAATTATTTGCTTACAAAAAATGTGTGGGAAGATACATCCAATGAGAAGGACTACAGATTTCCTAAAGTTTCAGTGATTAATAAAGCTAATGCCAGGCTTTATCAGACACATAACAGAAGATATTCAGATTTCCCCTTGGCTTCTTACTGAGAGAGAAAGAACTGGCAGCTCCTGGAGACAATGTCACTCAGCTGTATACTCTTCAGCTTCATTTTGGAGCCAATGAAGCAAAATTACCATCTCAGTTTGTCGGGGTTTTTTCTCTATTCAAAATTCTTTATTTAGATAAGTGCTAAAATGAACCCTACAAACCTGTAATGTTTTCAGCTCCCCACGTTCCTGTGAAGAATAACCAGATTCAAGTCATACTTTAAGAACACCCAGGTTTTTTTCCATCAGAGTTGTGTGTACAAATAACAATGGCAGGAAAATATGGCATGTGTCTTTGGAACTTTAAAGCTGATTTCCTTTGTATAAAAGGGATGCGTGTATACAGTAGAGAGTCTAGAATCTACACACAAGTAAAGCAAGCAAGATGCATAGGCCATAACAACACCCAAAACCCAGTTAAGGTTTCATTGCAAATGATTTTTATCTTTCCAGGATGCTGTTCATCTGTGCATGTACTTTTAGTGTGGTCATAGTGAGTACATTGGTTTTGTTTTTATGCCACAGATGCAGAGTTGAGGTAACCATATTAGTTGATTCATGACATAAGGGAACATGGGGATTGTTTTGTTTAAACGTCTTTTAGGGGACTCATGTGGATCATCCTCTTTCTAAATTTGATTTCTGTTAACTATCAACCACCTCCTGCAACAAAGACAGTCATACATATGTACTATTAATTTGAGGATGAATGACTTCTGATATATATATATATATATATATATATATATATATATAGAGAGAGAGAGAGAGAGAGAGAGAGAGAGAGAGAGAGAGAGAGAAATGTTATGTTATGGACTTAACAGTTGTGTTTGTGCATGTATGTGCATGTGTATGCACATGTGTGTGATTATGTACTTATGTATGAACATATAGCAGCAAGAAGTTGACGCTGGATGACTTTATCATTCTCCACCTTTGGATTGAGACAGAATCTCATACTTGTTCTGGAGCTAACCGACTGGCTAGACTGCTCTGCCAGAAAGCCCCTCCCGCTCATGTTGTTTCTACCTCCCAGTGCTGGGATAGAAGTGCATAGTAACTTACACAACTGTGGCAGATCCAAATTCAGGACCTCACACTTGCACAGCCAATACCTTGCCCACTTAGCAATCTTCCTCTCCCCCTACTATTTTGTAATCTATTTATGGTTCCATGTGTCTATCTAGATCATGGTTCCAGGTGCTGTCTAGCATCCCATGGCATTTTACTTAGCTTCTTTTTTAGTGACATCCTGTTGGGGTGCATCAAAGAACTAGGAGGAATTTATCTGCTCTAGACCAAGACTGAAGAGATTTGGGTCATGGAACCCCTTTGTGCCTAATTTCACCATCTACTGGCAGATTGGAGCCCACATGGGTGAACCGTATCTACTCCTCCCAGGGAGCATGATCCAAATGATAGGATATGTGTCCTATCTGTTACACGTAAAGTGCTACATGACTGGTTTGATTTGTATTTTCTGATCATTGGGGGGCTTGAGCACCTAATATGATTCCTTACTAGTTAAAGTTTCCCCATTCTTAGGTTAGCCAATCATAGCCTTCAATTTGACCAAGGGGAAGAGTTTTACACATGATTTGCTCATTTGTCTTGCTTATCGATTTGCAATAATACCTACTTTAATATCTTCAAAATTGCCTACACTTTTACATTCTGTTGTCTTTGTTTTAACTCTTTTTAGTGTCTTTTGTTTTATATATATATAATTTCTTTTATGCTGTTTACATTTATGGCATGTATCTTTAATATGTCACTGCTTCATTTGATATGTCAGGCTATCTTATTTATTATTGAAGTTTTCATGTTAAAAATGAAACGTGTATATTATTTGTATATGTTCAAGCTATTATTTTTCAGAGTATTTTTTACTAGCGTCTCATTTGATTGCTCTGACAAATGAGTGCTATGGATGTTATTCTTCTCATTGTATCAACAGAAGAAAAAAAAACTAGATCAAGTCAGAGAGAAATAGTGACCTGCCCCTTTCACACAACCCATCAGTAGCCAAACCAGGATCAATAGTCTCACATCTTCAAGTTCAATAGCATTCCCATGAGGCTTATCAAGAATCAAGAGAATTTCCCAAAAGCTATTTGTGGAAATCAATGTCTTGAACTAGAATTTCCAAAATTCTGAGGCAAATGGTTTTGTTTTTAAAACTTCATTTGTGGGAGAGGTGTGGCTATATGTATGCATGTGCCTTTGTGTGTGTGTGTTTGCATGAGTGTACCCAAGCTGTGCTTGCACAAATGGACAATGAATGTCTTTCTCTATCACTCCCTACCTTATTTATGCCAGAAGAAAAGGTGGTTGGTGACAGAAGATTTATTCTTCAATATAATCTTAATTACATTACAAAACACTATTCATAGGCATCTTGTGGAGAAGGAGGGGGAAAAACAGCCAAGTATTAGTTAGGACTTTTTAATCTTGGCATGATCTTCAGTACCACAGGCAAAATCTGCCTTCTCTGGCTGAACACATCTTTCTTGGACAAAGATTCCTTTTGCATAATCCAACTGAGTAAGACCATTGTTGGTACTTTAAGAAGAATGGGTATTTCAAACACCGGTCAGATGAGCTCAGAAGAAATGAAAGCAATGATAATTATAGCTTTCACTGACTTCACACTGTGTGCCAAGCATTGTGTTTAAGAAGCTCTAGTTCACTTATTGGGGGAGGGACCTGTGGTACGGGTGCTATTGTTATCCCCATTTGAATATGAGGAAATTGAAGCTTAGAGAGATGGAATGAGCTGCCGAAGGCTAGGTAGCCAATAACTGGCAAAACCAGAATGCAAATCCAGAGCTGTGCCATTCCAAAAGTAAAGTTCTGTGTGCTCAAAATTTTTATAAGTTAGCCTTTACTTTGTAACAAATTACAATAAAGTTTCCACTCAAGACCTTGGTATTGTCACCTGGCTTCTGAGGGCCACTAATCTAGGAGTGACTTCTGCCTCAAGGTCTTTTGGGAAGTTATAGTCAACATGTCAGCAGGGCTGAAGACGACCTGAGTCAAAGATCCCCTTGCTGCATCACTCATGCAGCCGTTAGTGAGAGACCTCAATGGCTCTTGTGGTCCTCCTCTCTCTAAGACAGTGGTTCTCAACCTTCTCAATGCTGTGAATCTGTCCCTTACGTTGTCATGAGCACCAACCATAAAATGATTTTCGGTGCTGCTTCATAACCGTAGTTTTGCTACTGTTATAAATCATAGTGTAAACATTTTTGGAGATAGGGGTTTGCCGGAGGGGTCACAACCCATAAGTTGAGAACTGCTACTCTAGGGGCACATGAGTTAAATAAATAAAAATATCCCATAGTATTTTTATGAAAATCAGCTGAGAAAGCCTATGAGATACAAGCTAAATAAAATAAGCCACACAGATTTGAACATTATCATTGCTCTAGGAATCTACCAGCACTTTGCACAAAATATTTGGAGATATCCCTGATTCTGCAGAAGAATGCCCAAGATGATACCTATTGACCTCTGGCCTAGGACAGCCCAGTCCTTATGCAGGTGACACCTTATCCAAGCCTCTTTATAGTAAGGATGAGAAGACCCGAGGTCTTCACACAAGTCGCACAAAGCAGTTTATAGTTAATGGAATGGATGAGAATCCCCACTTCTTTTTAAGTGTGATAGACGAATAAAGGTATTGTAAAGAGACCTGAGAGATGCAAGAAACCAAGCCCCCAAAACCTTTGATATTCCAACCTGCTGGGACTCAACCCCAGCGTGGAAGTAAGTAGTGGTCTGAGTAGAGACGGAAGCCAAAGTTTAGCCTGAGAAAGCAGATTCTAATCGAATAGTTTTTGGTATGTCCACAGTTTTAGTGAGAAGAATGGGCCCATCAAGGGTCTGAAGTCTTAAGGTAGAATTTGTCTTACCGGCAGATCATCTAGAAGAGTTTCTGGCACATAGTAAATGCTCAGCAAATAGAAGTGTATATGCATTCTTGCTATGACAATCATCTTTCCAGCTTCTTATCACTGTTTTGAGGATTAAGGTGCAGACATTTACTTAGTATCTTTGCTACCCATTCAATTATATTCAAGTTCATAAGGTAGGAACCTCATGGATCTGCCTTATGTACTGCCGATTTCCCATGGCTTAACACAAAGAAGATACCCAGCAAATGTTTTATAAGAATTAAGATAAATAATGCAGAGCTTTCTATGCATCGGTTTTCCATAGGTGACAGTTGTCAGCATTATAATCATCACCCTACCGCCACTATCATCATTAGCATCATCACCAACACTACCAGCATCCACATCCCCAGGACTTAAGAGTACCCTGGTATGATAATTCAGTAGTGTTCTTAGTCTATGACCACAAGCTATAATTTCCTTTTCCACCTTAGATAACTGGTTCACAGTTAGATCTGCTGCTTTTCCTGTAGTTACAGAATAGTTCTACCATACTGATAAAGTGTTGTTATGCTTTGAGGGACAAAAAAATGTATGTCTATAAAACTGTTAAAAAAAAAACACTGCCACTGGATTCGCCCAAAGTGTGCTGAGGGCATACTCAATAGCTCTTATTGAACCCCATCTCCACTACATACCCAATGAGTGACCTAGGGAAAGTAACCAAACTTAACCAAACCTGTGCTGTGGACTCATTTATAAAAATAAAGAAAATATTATCAAACACCAAATGGGCTGTTGTAAGAAACGCCAGAGATGCTCTTTGCCAAGTTTCTTCCATGTGCCTTTTCCATGGTAGATGCCAATGTTTTTGGAATGGATGATACATGTGTATACATGGACAATGTGTTTTATGCTGCCAGATCAATCATTCTTTCCAATATTTCAATCGGCAAATGAAGACAGCTTTTCAAATACTAGGACTCTCTGAGGGTGGAGGATATAAGTTCTAAGAATCAGCATGACTTGAGCCAAGTCCTAAGATATAGCTCTGAGTTTCACAGTCTTAGCCATAAAATATGAGGAAATCATGGTTGCACAGGAAAATAAGTGTGCCATTGGACTCCATCCTTTAACAATGACTAAAATGCTGGGCTTTGTGTTTTATATGCATTACCACAAGTTAAAAAGTTAAAAGCCCTGGAGGGCTAGGTTACTAGTTCCCTGATACCAGGAGGCTAACAATACTGCTAGAATGGAGGATTCCATAAGATGCACTAAGCACAACCAAACGTCAGGTATATGACCTTTGTTTGCCCCCCTGCTGGTCCTACGAGCAAAGCATTGCTTCTGTTACTACATTTGACAAATGAGGAAATAAGTGCCAATGTAGTATTTCTAGAGCAGGCTTGTACAGATTGTGTCTTATTAGTGAGGTCTTATGCTTCACTGCTTAATCTTCTCACTTTTTTTGATAGATAGCAAATCAAAAAATGCAAAAATCTTAAGTTCTGGCTAGGAATTCTAAAAAATCTTAAATTCTAGCTTTGGGAGACAAGTTGATCTTAAGATCTTTTGAAGTTTGAGAAAAGTCTCATCTTCCTCTGCTCCTTGATGTTCACTATACATTAGAACAAAGAGAAAGAAGGAAGAATGGGACTAAGGAAAAATGCAAAGATACAGTTACCCAAATTTCCCTGTTTCTTTAGTGTTAATATTTATTTATTATATTTACATGGTTTTAATAGTAACACTAAGGGGCTGGAGAGATGACTCCAAAGTTAAAAGCACTGGCTGCTTCTTTAGAGGACCCAGGTTCAGTTTCCAGCACCTACATGGCAGCTCAAAACTGTCCATAACTCCAATTCCAGTGGATCCATGGTAACAGGCAGGCATGTGGTGCACATATATGTGCTTTCAGGCAAAATACCCATACACATAAAATAAGTAAATCTTTTTAAAATAATAATACTACTAAATACTTGATGTGGGATTCCTTTTTGTAAGCTTTGAATATGTTTTATTACCATTGGTTAATAAAAAGGTGCTTCAGCAAATGGCTTAGCAGAATAAAGCCAGACCCAGAAATCCGAACAGAGATAGAGAGTAGGCAGCATCAAGGAGATGCCTTGTAGCTGCCAAAGGAGACAGACGCCCGATCCTTACTAGAAAGCCACAGCTTCATGCCGATACACAGATTAATGGGCTAATTCAAGATGTAAGAGCTAGCTAGAAATATGCCTGAGTCTTTGGTCAACAGTGTGATTAATATAGTTTCTGCATAATTATCCGCCAACAAATAATTTGCTGGGTAATGGCATTGGAACTCCTAATCAAAGCTCTCTAAAACTGATAAGAAGTTTGTCCTGAGAAAATGGTTTCTCAGCTTTCTGCCTTCTCCTTCCTACCCCACTAAATCCTCCTACAGGAAAAACCAAAGTGGTATTGTGAAGAATTGCAGAGACCTCGTCTAGGTGTATCCATTAACAGGGTGTTTAGACCACTACAGCTGGAGAGAGGAACAGCACATTCAAGGCACCCAGCCTATCTATCAGTTTTTCAAGATAGCTTTAGCCTCACACCTGAAGAAAGTTTATCCCCCATTGACCCCCCATGAACTCACCTGAATTTTACACTAGTTTGTTGATCATCATAATAATAACCTCTAAAACATACAAAGCTAACCATTGGTCTAATAAATGGAATATATGTAAATCATTTAAGTCTCACAGCTTAACCATATTGGTACAATTACTGGAACCTCTTTTGTCATATAAAGAAACAAGAATACTGAGAAAAAAGTGATAGGACCCAGATTTTCAGTTTTCACGTTACAGGGCAGATGAAATGATGGGAAATCCTGCTCTCTATGGATCACTTATGGTGAATTGCTATACAGATTGAGTGGACTAAATAATGAAACCACTTAGCCCAGAGCTTCTCCTGACCCTGTGAGGACATTAGTAGCACTATCCTCGGCTTACAGAGAAGAGCTGGGTGTATGAGTAAGTTTCCATTACCATGGAAAAGTACCTAAGAAGCACAGCATAAACTCTTGGTTTTGGTGGCATACACAGTGGGAAGAATGAAGCAGGAGAATTTGGACCAGCCCCCCTCCCAAAAGAAAGTAGAAAAAAGTGAAAAAGGAAAGAGGAAGTGGGGGATGAACAGAAGCTTGGTCAAGGAAATAGCTAAATGAAAAAGAGATTTATTCTGGATCAACTGTCAGAAGTTTTCTTCTGTGGCCAGCTGCTATCATTGCTTTGAACCAGTGGCAAGCAAGAAACATCCTGATGGAAAGACATGGTAGAAGAAAGATGCTCACCTCATGGCTGCTGGGGAGGGGGGAAAGGAGTATGTTGGAAAGGAGGATGGAAGGAGGGATAAAGGAAGAGAGACAAAGATAGAAACAGAGAAGCAGCAGAATATTTAAGGACCAGAGAGCTCTTCAGAGGTACCATTTCAGTGATATGGTTCTTACAACAATGTTCTAAAAACCTAATCGTTCTTTTTAATATATGAATTCTTTGATGGATTAATTTCAATAATCCAGTAATTTTTACTCACTTTTGAATAGTACGACCAGCTGGTACCTGAAGCTTTAGGAAACATTCCCCATCTAAAATTCAACAGTAGGCTTGGGAAAGCCAATCATTGCCAAAAAAAAAAAAAAAAAAAAAAAAAAAATCCATAGCTCAGAGGTGGCCCAGTCAAAACACAAATGCTGGCCCCTTTTGCATGTATGTCTCCTCACCAGTTGAGTAGAAAAGGGAATGTGAATTCGTGATTGTGCTCCAGCATACTGCTGCCTGGATTTCTTAATGGGTCTACGGATTTCTGTTTCTGTTTTTCACCCAGGTGAAGCCTGGGGGAGAGCTGAAATCTCCCAAGGCCTGCCTTTCAGTCTTAAGGACCAGTTCTGATTCTATGATACGCTGTTCTTTTCAGTCTTTATACTAAAATTCCTACTGAAGGTGGATCTCATGTGTGGTGCTTTGCATGAGCACAGTCAAAACTTCTTTCAACAGTCTTTCTTTATAGTGATGCAAAATACTTCCAGTCAGACCAGGCAAGGTTCTCCCCATAATTGTGTCTGTAATAATCCACTATTTCATATTTATTTCATCAGTTTCAACAATTCTCAAGAACACCTATAATCTTAGATTCAGTAATCAACTGTTTCGGAATTGCCCCATCCTAAATTTAGGCCTTCTACTTGGTAATTTCGTAGAGAATTTCAGTGTTGAATGCCGTTCTTCCATGGATAAGGGAAGTGCTGCTACTGGGGTTGTGCTTAATTCTTATTATTTAGTAAATTGTACCGGGTACCGTGGAGCTTAAAAAATGCAGGGTATAATTGCTTTAATGATATGAAGGTTCTGTGACTGCTGACTTCCCCATCTTCACTGAGATTCGCTCACAAATGGGATGTTGTTGCTCAGTGGGACTTTTCGTCTCTGATATTTTTAATAAAACAAATATCGCAGCTGTATGCAATTTGCGGAAGAGTCAGTTAAGGTGATGAAGGAGTTGTCAGAGAGGGCTATTCATAACTACGAACTTTCCCTATGGACTTACTAAGTGTTTGACATTGTTCCATGAGCATTTGTCTCAACCCTGGGAGGTTGAGACAACCACTGTTCGTTTATGGGAGGTCTAAAGAGATGACTTTGTAGTATGCCATACACAGTCTCAGCTAAGAATGCCTGCACCAGCCTTGCACGTTTGCTGCTTTCTTGTGGTGTCTTCCCAGCACAGTTTGATTCGGGAGTCTGTTTGTTGTTTGTGGTAGAGCATGGGAGGGAGGAAGGGCACAAAGAGATGGAGACAGCATGTAATACCCTGTGAGGAATAAAGATAATCCCAGTTGGATTGTGTATCCTAATGTTTATTTGTCTGTTTCCCAGGTAGCTCTCAGGACGCTAATCACCAGTTAGGAATGCCTTTGTTCCTGGGCGCCCCGCCCCCTTTCAAACAGGACCCCAACAGCTGAGAACACAACTCTAAGATCTCTTTCTTCGGTAGAGGACTCACATTTAGTTACCTGATGAGAAGCTACACTTCCTTATCAAAGTGTTTAAACCCTACTGACATGATGACATATGTTTAAAAAATAGATTTGGAGCAATCAAGCCTATTTTAAAAGTATATAATATACATGCTGTTTCTTAATGGACTCAGAGTGGCATCTTATTGACCCTGAATTTGAGGTTTATACATCTGAGACAATTGAACAGATTTCCAAATAAGTGATGGTAGAATTGACAGCTTACTTAGATAATACCTTCTGATTATAAGAAAATGGGATGAAATTCTAAATTGAAAGCCTACTTGGAATTTAACAGCCAAACAGTAGGCTTTCTGAAAACACTATACAAGAAAAAGTGGATTAAAATCAATTCTGCTTGCCGGGTGGTGGTGGCGCACGCCTTTAATCCCAGCACTCGGGAGGCAGAGGCAGGCGGATCTCTGAGTTCGAGGCCAGCCTGGTCTACAAGAGCTAGTTCCAGGACAGGCTCTAGAAACTACAGGGAAACCCTGTCTCAAAAAAACAACAAAAAAAAAAATCAATTCTGCTTCTAAAAATATTTAGAAATAAAAAATGGCTTTCAGTTGAGAGACTATATATCTTTAATGTTTCATCTGTATCAATAATTAGATTTTGTGTTTAGTCCATTGCTGTTTGAACCCCTAAAAAGAAATAGAAGGATTCAACATATGTAATATATTATTTTTCTAAAGATTTATTTATTTTGTATACAGTGTTCTGTCTGCTTGCATGCTTGCACATCAGATCTCATTGTAGATCGTTGTGAGCCACCATGTGGTTGCTGGGAATTGAACTCAGGTCCTCTGAAAGAGCAGCCAGTGCTCTTAACCTCTGAGCCATCTTTCCAGCCCCTGTAATATATTATTTATCATTGTGTTTATTACTTCATTTAATAAATGTTTCCTAAGTGCTGTACAGAGTGAGCAGAAAACAAGAGGCACCTGCTATTGCAGGAATATTCTAACTGGGTTAAAAAAAAATTAGGAACACAAAATGTCGCCCAGGGGCAAGGAGGTGCTCAGTGGTGCTCATTCTACACAAACATGAATATCTAAATTCAGATCCTCAGAACACATGTCAAAAGTCAGCCAGGTCAGGGCACAACTATGACACCAGCACTAGGGTCGGTGAAAATAGGAAGGTTTCCCAGAGCTTTCAAGCAAGTCGTCTTACTCAATCTGCAAGTTAAAGATTCAGAGACCCTGTCTCTATTAATACAATGGCAAATGTTAGAGGAAGACACTAGACACCAACCACACACACACATACACAGACAAACACACACACACACACAGCCAGCGTGTGAACTTTCTGATGACACCATGTATTTTGACAAGTGTGAATAAGGATATGATAAGCTGCACCCTCTTTTGGAAAGACAAAAAAAAACTGTCAGGGAAGGGCTATGTAGGCAGAAGGGTGGAAAATGGTTCATGTGCTCTTTCAGATACCAATTTCTCACCAAAGGATAGACTAAACAGAATATTTTAAAACAAAATAACCCTCTTCTACTCCTCCCTGCAGCTGTTTTCCCTGTTTGCTTTTGTTTTGTGGAAAACCATTCACTGTCCAAGGTCAAAAGATCTCGGTCCACCCTTCAATGAACACTGCTCCGGAGTAAATAAAGCCAGAGCATCTCGCCAAGGGGAAGGAAAAGGCACACCTAATGGCTCTAAGTGGACCCGTTCTTCCTAGCAACTGCCTTACACTCTGTGAACTTGATGGCTCCTATCTGTATAAGGCTTCCTCCATCCTTTGATGTCCTCTCCTCAGATATTCATGTCCCCCTGGCAAGCAATTTACCATTTCCCACACCCACAGCCCACCAGAACCATTTTATAGGGTAATAAAGCATCATGTAGACTTTTAACTATTTGCAGAGCTAACAGCAAGTTATTCGTGTACTGACCTGAAAATAATTGTGATGGTCTGTGGGGCTTCCCTGTCTTTTTCTTCAGCCTTCAGGAGAGAAAGAGAAGTGCCATTGGATGTCACACTGTAACCCAGGCACAGGGCTTGCTTGACCTGGTCTACCTAGAAGCCTAGGAATATATTGTAGGTGTATTGTAGGTGAAAGGAACCCTGAGGTCCACATGGCTTAAAACGCTTCTTCAAAGTCATCCTGCTTCTAAGTGGTAGATGTGGGGTTTGACTCTCCATAGTTTAGGTTCCAAAACTATCTTCATCCTCTTTCCACTAATGGGTCCAAGAAATTCTCAACTCGTCTTGTTCCCCAAGAGCAAATAATATATGGAGCTCTCCCGATGCTTGCCATATCCAAAAGCTTTGTATTTAATTGTCCTGGTCAGTGCCTGGCATGTGGGATGTCAGTGTGGCAAATTAACATTGCAACCAAAGGAAGTTAGCTTGTAGAAATACAATTTCCAACAGTTGATGATATTTCAGGCAGTAAACTGCCTGTCTTAACACTGGGTGTCAAAACCCTATGGGCAATTTATAAAGAAGTTGAAATAAGGAACAAGACAAATACATTTTAGACTTTACCAAATTCCTCTCCATTTGGAAGGAAGAAAAAATATTATTCTCGGGGAATTGGAAGAAAATAGATTCATTCCTCTCTGCTGTTGCTTAGGTCCAGCTAAGCAATAATACACGGTAGAGCCAAATGCTCTGATCGGTTTCTCTGAGTTGTTATTAAAGTTTGCAAAGAATCGCTCAGATTCTTCCTGGCAGGGTTTCAATATCATCTGTTTAAACTGGAATCTGGCTGATTCTCTTCATCTCTATTAAACCTGCCAAAGCAGGTGAACCCATAACATCAGTCTGCCGGCACCTTGGCTTCCATGCCGCAGAGGCTGGGCACGCGGCAAGAGCCCACACCCTTATCTAGTTCTCAGGTGTGGCCAAGTGTGACTACATCAGCACATGCAGTCGATCTTCTTGTCTAAGCAGGGAAGAGGAAGGAGCTCCACAAAGCAGAGCATCTGTTATAGAGGAAGACATTGCCTTCTCACCTGCACAGTTCTTCTACTCTTATAGAAAAGGGAAATAAGGACCGCTTTCCTCTGTTCCTCTGGAAGAGGCTATTCACCCTCAGGCAACATCTCTTACCACTCCCCAACTTTATCCTCTCCTTTAATACCACCTGGAAGAACCTGGTCCTCTTCCTCCAGCCCCACGGGCTCTGCTCCTGATACACCCTGATTGGCACACCTTCCCCCTAACCTCTCTCAGCGAACTCCAGTTGATCCTCTACAGTTTAATTTGGGTGACATCCCTCAGATCCTCAGGGATGCTTTCGATTCCCACTTTATCTGCTACTATGAGAGGTAATTTACTTTATGTTATCACAACCTTGACGGTAGTTATCACCTCAATAAAGCTGCAAGTTCTGAGATGTTGGGAGCAGTGAGACCCCAGATCCTGAATTTCTTGTAATCCCCTGATCTGAGTGCCTACTGCTGCTCTGAGCACGAGACCTTCAGGAGTTCCTGATGGCAGGAGAGTG
Organism: Arvicola amphibius; assembly: GCF_903992535.2. Classification (NCBI taxonomy): domain Eukaryota; kingdom Metazoa; phylum Chordata; class Mammalia; order Rodentia; family Cricetidae; genus Arvicola; species Arvicola amphibius. Next base: position 15,515,418 of record NC_052055.2, on the reverse strand, counting down.
GTTTCTGGTGGGTTTGGCTGGGGCATGGCTATCTCTATATAATCTGCCCCTGAACACAATAAAGGGGGGATTCAAGGATGACCCATGTCTCTGTCTCTCTGTCTGTGTGTGACTGTGTATTTTAACCTCCAGCCCCTTGCCCGAAGCTCGATAACTGGGTAATAGCTCACCGAGCGCAGACACGGGGGCGCCGTGTGCGGCACTGAGATACAGAAAATGGTTGCTCTTGTCCTCATATATTGCTGGACCAGATAGATATACACACAGAAACACACACACACACACACACACACACACACTTCAGTTCTCTTAAGTTCTGTCTCTCACGCAGATGACAGCATTATTCAAATGAATGGCTAAGTAGCCATGTCTTCATTCTTGCTATCATTCAACAACTCAACCAGCAGAGGTTCTGTCACTGTTAGTGGCTGTCAAATTCACCCTTGAAGTTCTGTCCATTCAGTCCAGCCAGCAGCAGAGGACGTGGAAGGGTACCTCCATGGCAGGTATCTGGAAAGTAGGTCTAAAAGTGTACACGTCACTGTAGTTCACATTCTAATGACAATGAAGCATGCTCAGTCCCAAGGCCACCTCTAACTGCAAAGGATTCTGCGAAATGTAGTCCCTGGGCTGGCAGCTGTTTCTACTTTAAAATGCGTGTGGAAAGAAGGGTATAAATTTTAATAGATGTGCTTGTTATATTCCTGGATCCCAGTGTTTAATAAAGTAACCAATCAAAAAAATAGTTGCCAGACTAAATTAATAAGTAAGAAGCAAACAACTTAGATTAAAAAAAAATAAAACTTAGTAGCTTCTATGGCAAACAGTATCGAGTAGAACCATTACACACAGCCTTCAAGTCAATAGTACCAAGTTACCAGGGACAAGAAAGGCATGAAAAATTCCACTGACTTGAAGAATTTTTCTTACTTGATGAATAGCAGAACCTTGGTACAGCACCCAGCATAAAGTTGGTACTTACCAATATAAGGACTGAGTGAATGCATGATTAGGAGAAACAAGTCAGCTTAAACATCACTATGTTCACATCCTCTTGGACAGGTGACCCTCAACTCTCCATCCAGAGTGGAGGCTTCCCCTCCCCACTACAGAGTAACACCCGGCACTAGACCTGAGTATAGACGCCCGCTTTCCCCCTGATTGCTATAACCTGGCTTTCTGCTATACTACAGATGTGGACGCAGAGAAGTCACATATGCCAAAACCCATGTATATGATGTGTAGGTGGGGCAACCTGCCTCTCATTCTAGTCCCTAGAAGGCAGAGATGGGATCCCCAGAGCAAACTAGATAGCAAGACTAGTGTATATAGTATCAGAGAACTCTGGGTTCAATTGAGAGAGCTGTCTCAAAAAATTAAGGCAGAAAGAAATAAGATGGAAAAAGATCGAGGAGAGCTTTGGATGTCAACTTCTGGCCTCCACACACATCCCTATGCATATGCACCTGAGCACATACACACATTAAAAATAAAAGTAATAGGGCCCTGAAGCATGATTCCATGGTTAAAGATACTGGCTGCTCTTCCAGAGAACCTAGGTTGGATTCCCAGCATCTGTATAACAGCCCCCAATCATCTCTGACTCCAGTCCAGAGGATCTGATGCCTCTTCTGATCTCTACAAGTACCACACACACACACGTGGTACATGGTCAAACATGTAGACTGTCAACACTCATACACAAAAAAATAAGTGAAGAACAAATAATAAATGTATAAATCAAGACTCATCATTTTCTTGCTTAAAATCGCCAATGGCCTCCAGTTTCCTTTGGGCTGAAAGTCTCAGTTCTTTCACGTGACCATCAGGCTCACTCTCATTGTCTCCTCCTTGTTGTTCCAAATCTGGACCACCCCTGCTGTCCACTGGGCTGCGAGCACACTCTCCTTTTTTCTTATCTAGAACATCTATGCTTTCCCTCTACCTCGTGGGCCCCTCCTATGGACTCTGCCTACCTGCCTTTTGCCCCAGCTTTTTTTAATTTTCTGCTGATTCCTTCTTGTCATTCAGTTTTTAGTACAAGCACATTTTCCTCAATGAATCTTCTGCCTATCATACTTATCAGGAAGTTCTTCACACCCAGCCAGTACTTCTGTCCCTCTAGATCACCTAATCCATGTGTCTTCCAGGGGAATTCAAACCCCCACAGCACCCATCAGAACTTACCCGGGGAAGTTTTTAAGACACCATACTGTCCCCGCTGACATCAAAAGTGGTTCGGAGTGGTGTGTCTTCCAACTTGTTCAGGAGTTGGTGGCTGCTGGTGCGAGCTGAAGCATCTAATGCCAAGGCTGGTCGATGCAGATAATTAGGCTTCGCTCTGAGCTTCAGATGGCTGTCATTGCTGGTCATAGTAGAGCAGCTCTGCATAGTCTCTCCTTCCAGGGAAGACTTCCCATAGGGGGACTCTGTGCTTTTGTGTGGAACAAAGAAGGGGAACCCAAGAGGGGTGTGGGAGTTTTCCTTTCTGAGCACTTTTCACGCTGACACACTTTGCTGAGAGGCAGAAACCAGCCTTAGTGAACTCATCAAGTTCCCAGAGTTTGTTGTGGATTTTCAGCATTTAATCTTCGCAGTCAGCCCCAATGGGAGCAGAAATAATGACAGCCGTGCCTGGGGAAGTGGGAAGGTTGGGTCTAAAAGTGAGCTGTGAAGTTGCAAAGGAGGGAAAAAAGAAATGTGAGCCCGTAATTAATAATGAGACATTTAGCAGACGTAAGAGACAGCAGAAATGAACCAGACATGAATCTGAACATTGTACAATAGATACGTTTTCCCCATGTCTTATTTCTCCATTGTACATCATTTTTTTTCAGTCCTTTAGGCTGAGATCTTTCCTTGGGTGATGATTAGTCTAGAAAAGCAGCATGGATTCACTTCAAGTGGTGATGTTTTGCGTTAAAAATGTTCTCCAAGCTCTGTCACATGTTCCGTCACATCCCTCTGAGTGGGAGGTAAGTGATATGTAATATTCTTGGCTAGCAAATGTGGAGCGAAGGCTGGGGTGCCATTGTGATGTACTTGGAGTCTTGTTCCACGTATGCCAAGCCCAGGAAGGAAGCCTTGTCTCCTGGCTTTTCCCCCACTGTTCTTCCCTCCTAAAACTGTTGGTGATTTATGCTGTGCCCTATTCTTTCGCCTTCTAACCACTCCTCTATGAGAAACCCATACACAAGTCCACTTTCCCCTAGGCTACTGTCATCCTCCCCTCAGGTCTCCTTTAAAGAAGTTCTTGATGACAACTTGCCTGCTTCCTTGAGCTAATACCGTCTAGTGTGCACCCATGAAACCTCTCCTTTCTTAGTTCACCTAGTATACTGGATACCGATTGTTTATCTTCACACTACTGGCTCCCATCATGATTTTCTTGAGAGCACAGGTTGAATGTGTCTTTTTCTTTCTATCCTTAGCTTCTTGAAAAAGAGCATAATGTGTACTAGGCCTTCCTGGAATGCTGGTAGAGTGGATGGATGGATGGACAGACTAAAAGACAGAGAGGATACACCATAAATGCTGTTTGGTTTAATGGATAGGTGGGTGGGTGAGCAGAAAGATGGACATATGAAGTTGTCCATGAGATCCAGAAGGACTCTTTTCTTTTTCTGAGAATTTTATATATGAGTATTATATTTATATCATTCCCCCTTCCTCTCCTCCCTCCATTTCTTCTCTTTCTCAAATTCATAGCCTCTTACTTTTTTATTATAATTGTTACTTACAAATATGTACATGTCTATAAACAAATTCTGCTGAGATCATTTCATGTTATTCACATGTGCTGAGAGCTGACCTCTTGGAATTAAGCTAGCCTATTGGAGGGCTTGTCCCTGGAAAAGATTGATTCTTCCTATCTCCATAACTGTTTGTTATTAATAGCTTTTCTTCTAATGGTGAAATGTGAGGATTCCCCCATCCACACTGGAATATCAAAAAGTGTCATTTTTACAGTCTTGTTTAGCCCACCATATTATTAAGGTTTCCTGGGTGCAGCTTCCACCATGTATAGAAGAAACTATTTTGCAGCAGATATTCCTTTCTTGTCCTCTGGCCCTTATAACCTTTCTGTCCCATTTTTTGACATGTTGTCTGAGGCATCAGTGCAGGGATTGTTTTGTAGATGCATCAGCTAGGACTAGACCATAGTCTGTGGCTCTATGCATTTTGACCAGTTGTTATTTTCTCTAATGACCTCTGCCGACAATAAATAAATAAATAAGTATAAAAATTAATAAAAAGTTGAAAAGAAAACAGTGAAGCCGGAAACCTTTCCTGAGGGATAAGCACTACAACTTGCCAGTGGGATTAAACAGAAATATTTATGTTTAATATTTATACAATAAAAACCACACTGGTTTAGTGAATTAGCAATAGTGTGGTCTCTCCTAGGGTCTGTGACTTCACCCCAATGGGTAGTGGGCTAAGTTTACAGTATCAAACATGAATTCTCACCTATTGAGTAGTGGGCCTTAAGTCCAATTAGATGGCTATTGGCTATTCCTAGGTTGGGTTTGTCACTATTGGAAATTTCTGGATATCGTGCCATTCTGGTTGTTTTTAGGCATTAACATCTACAAGAAGGACTTTCTTGACTTCATGATAAAAATAGAATCTCTCTGGAGCTTTTTTTTTTATTTATTTAGAAATTTCACTGTGATTACTTGTCCATATTCTCTCATAATTTCCATTGCTGAAATATATATTCAGCATGAAACTTTAATATGCCTAAAGATAAATAACTTGTTCCAGGCTAATACTCTGCCCAACAGAGTAACAATAATAACAAAATCTCTCAATAAACAGGGTTGATCATGGTTCTGTGAGTTTGTCAGAATTCTTACTAGGAAATTGCCTCCTCATTTCTTAACTTCCCCTGTGAACTGAATAGAGACAATAGTACCCCCTATATAAATGGTTTAAGAATTAAATGAGATGATAAATATAAATAGTTATCATGCACAAGCAGGTTAGACAGCACCTGATATCATATGTGGTCAATGTATTCTCTCAACTTCATACCCATGAAAGTTGGGGTGACAATCAGCTCTGAATCCAGAGACCAAATATAGCCCCATCTAAAGAAGTGATTGTGGCCATTCTGAAGACTACCCTTGCTTTGAATCACTTCATACCTATACAAGCTATTGCTCTTCTCTGATTTTGATCCCATCCTCACTTCTTACATAGCTGCCTCGATGTTAGAGAGCTCAAACATCGCACTTGGCCTACCCATTGCATGCCCCTGTACCTGGGCTGGAGGCTCCTGGAAAACAGGGATTGTTCTAGCCTTACCCTATACACCTGGGTCCAGCTGCTCTTCAGGAGCCCTTCATGGCGTTTTGCTGAATTGAAATAAACTGCCTCAAAACACTTAACATGCTGTCTTAGAGACTTGGTTGAACTCCTAAACACTGCGTTCCAGAAAGGTTCTGGCCCATTAATCCTATTCCCCTGCAAGCCGTTAGTGAACTTAATGATCTCTATGCCCCCCCCCCCGTATGCCATGAAGCCCACCCCTTGCAGATCACTCCTGGAGCCTGTCCACACACCAGCAGCCTCCAAAAGCCCTGACAGTGCAGCTTGTCCGGAAGCAGGTTCTCTATGAACAATACAGTGACTTTCCTGAGGGTCCAGGAAAACCAACCCCATGTTCAGAGTCAGGAAGCTCTCCCTGAGCCTCTGAGATCCTACTTTGATAGTTTTGTCCACCCAATAAATCACCTGATATGTGCATTCTCAACATTTCGTGAAAGAAGAAGGGGACAAAGAGAGGAAAAGATGGGTGAAGGAAGGAAGAAAGGGAAGGAAGGGTGAGTTATTTGGATTCAGGATATGCAGCATTTAATAAAGGAAGAAGACTAGCCTGAACTACTTTTACCATTTTCTAATTTTAAAAAAAAATCTACTTTGAGTGGTTTTATGACCTATATAAATATAGGGTAATCATCAGGAATGCAGTAATATATTTTGGTCATTTCACTAAATATTGTCTCCAACTTTCTTCCCTTACTTTAATTCTCGGGACTGAAACATCTGTAGGAGGTGAGCAATGATCATGTCACTGACTAAAGATTGATAGAAAGAGATATAAACCCAGAATGGTTTTAGTGCCAGAAATGCTGTTTGCTCTACAATCATCAGCAACATCAAAGAACGTAAGCATTTCCCACAGAGCTCAGCAATTTCGCCAGCGATGCTCCGAAATTCACACCTCTGCCACAAGCACTCTGTTTCTGACATGAACTAGAAAAAGCCAGACCTTTCAACTGCTGATACCCAGAGCAGGCTGGTTGCTTCATTATCCAACGAGCTGGTCTCCAGAGCTTTGTGACATGCTATAACATTAAAAGATTTGGCTTTAAACTTTATAAATTCCTTCTGTTTGTTTGTTTGTTTTCTTCTTCTTTTTAATCCTGGAACTAAAATTTTCGGCAGCAATTGTCTGTCCCAAGGTAGTTTGGGAGGTGCTGCTGAAACACCAAACATTACTGCTCTGACAATAACTAACCACATCCTTAAGCAAACCATGTGACTAGCATTAAATCCACGGCTTCCTCCGAGATGGTGGAGTGCATCCTCTCTCCTCACAACACTGTTGATTCTTTTTAGTCTTAAACTTGGAGGTAGAAAATAAGGATAATGGCCGTCCCTTTGGAAGTGCAATGCACTCTCTCTGCACACCCTTTCTTTAATCATTGCTACCACTGTGTAATTGGAGGGCTTGTCTTAGGCATGATGAATGAGTGAAGCCACTGAGCCCGAGTGGAAATCCAACCTCTCCAGAGCCTGGCGTCAACTCATCCCCACCATGAATCACCTTCCGAATTTATCTGAGCTTCTTTATGTATCTTTTCTTGATAACAGCTCCATACACTTTCTAGCAAACAAAACCACTGACTTACTATGTGTCTTGTAATCTTCTTATTTAAGATTGCATCATCTCACAGAATGGGAGCTCCTTAGACTTAAAAATTCCTTCAGTCTTTTTTGTTAGACAACATAGCCCAAGTTTAGAGCAGAACCAGGCTAGACATGGTAGTGTATGTCTGTCATCCCAGCACTTAAGAGATTAAGGCCAGGAGAATCATGAGAATCAAGGCCAGCCTAGGCCACATAGTTGAGAGCCTGCCTGAAAAATAAAAATAAACACAAGGCTGGCAAAGAGGAAGCCGTGACTGTATACTTCAGTTGTCACGGCTGCCTGCTGAGCATGCTCGCGTCCTGTGTACAAAGCACTGATGGGAAATCTGCGGTCAGGAGTCACGTGGTGATTTACAGAAGATGACACAAGGAGCCAATTGGCAAGAAAAACCAGATCTCCTTATCGCAGCCCAATTCTTTGCCTAACTCCCAACTCAATCTTGCCGCGCTTTTATTGTGCTATAAAGCGGATAGCTGTTTATGAGTTCATTCCCGGGCACATTACTGCTTTTACATCACAGCAAAGAACTTCAGACGGGTAAAGATAGAGCCATTTTGATCTCAGAAACTCTGCATTTCTTACCCTCATGGAATCCTGGAGTGAGGCTCATTTTGAGGTTTGGGGCTCTTCCCTCATATAAATTACCTCCAACAAGTCTACCTGTATATCTAGGCAGGATGACTGTGGTTACCCGCATTGGGGAATTTTAAACTCGGTCTTCTGATTCAAGAACCCTTTAAAGGTCTGAGTTGCCATCTCTTACAGATCCTTAGAAGTTACAGAATGTCACAAGGTGCAGATGTCTTTAGCTCCAGGTATCCAGTGGGTCCCAGGGATCCCCAGATGGTACAAGAAGCCTATGTCAGTCTATCTCAGCATCAGACCTGGGGACCACTGAGGCCTGATCAAATCTGGATGACTTATACAATAGATCAACTGGAGAAGGAAGCAGATGTTAAAATGAAAAGGTTGCATTTGTCTTCCTGAAAAGAGCTCTTCCTTGTCTGTCAAGAGAACATGTTTGAGCTCATAAGCAACAGGACATACCTTAAAATCCTCATATCTCTTTGTTCTTCTGAAACTGGAAATGTCACTTTTCATAGGAGACAAGTAAAGAAAGATTGTTCTGAGAATAAGCACAGACTACTCCATTGTGACAGATCCCCAATCAATAGAATAGGACATGACTGTGTTTGGGCAGAGAGAATGGATCATGGGCATTATGGTTCATATTTCCAATCAATAAAATAGGACATGACTATGATTTAGCAAAGAGAATGGATCGTGGGCATTACATGCAGGCACTTCGCTTGACTGGTACCAGGCTGTCTTGAGAATGTACCACAGCAGAAGATGCTAGCACAATAGCAACTGCAATGCTTCATAAAGCTCTGTGCCACCTTCAAACACACTTTCCTGAACATACTCATCAAGAAAGCCTGAGTTGGTGGTAGCAGAACTTCTTTTCATCTCCTCTTTATGAGTTAGAAAGCTGACATAAGAGTCATTCATGACACCCAGGCCACCCGGCGCGAACACTGGAGTCTGTATCCAACGTCTTCTAATTTCTCCTGTATTCTTGCCATGGCATCTTCTGCTGCCTGTCTACAGGATGCTCCACCACAGTGCCATAAGGACTTCTTCTGTACATATGTTACACCAGCTTATTGTCTTCCCCTCTCCAGAAAGCCCATGTCTCTTCCCCTTTTCCTAACTTTTCTCAAAACTTCCTTTCTTCTGGTCATGATTGTAGACACCCGAGAGGAGCACTCGAGCTTTGTCCTTTCTCACTGCACTTCTTAGAGTTAATGCTGGATTTCCATGATTGAAAAGCCAAACCTTTTCTCTCTTCTCTGCTGTCTCTAGCCCATTCTTGACTTAGGCTTTCATATTTTTTTTCTTGTTCCAAAGTAATGCTCACTGTATCACCAGATCGTTGTTGAGCCTCATCTCAGTGCCAGGCGTGGTACCTGGTACGGAGCAGAACACTGAGACCTGTTTCCATGGTACCCTGCTCTTCAGTGAAGATGGAAGCAAATAGTTCTTCCAGCAGATGTAGAAGGGAAACTGTAACAAGCTACAAAGGCATATTTCTGAGTTATAAGCTATGATTGTGGTTTACCCAGGGTTCTAGAACATTCCTCATTCCCCCTGCCTACATCATTAAAAACAAAAGCAAAATTTTAAGCCCATCGGCCTGCTGTACATGCCCCTTCATGCTCTGACTCCAAGCACCAGCTTAGGTTGCAGGTTCCTGCAGCCCCATTTCTCCCCAATCCCTCATTCAGTTAACTCATACCTGATGGCTGCGTCTATAATTTCATTCCATTCCAGGAAGAGCTCTGCCTCTTCATTCATCCACAACTGTCTCCAGCAAACTTTTTCCAGCAATGTTGTCATTCTCCTTAATATTCAAAATAGTGTTCTACTTTGCTTAAATAGCCCTTCCCACTGCTTGATTAATGACTCTGTGTTTCTCAGAGTGTTTCCCACACGGCTGGCATAACAGCCCCTCTTGTTGTAATGTACTTGCTTGTGTTTCTCTCTGCCCTATGCCTAACCTCCAAGACTGTGAACCTCTTGCAAGCAGAGACCATTTTAACCAACAAAGTTCTGAATTTATGTTTGGTTCATTATGTAGCATCAAATATTAACGAGAAAATAGAGAACATAAGCATATCTAGACCCTTCTTTCCTTTGGTCATGAGTCTTTATTTTCTCAAAGGTACTCTTCTCATCTTGATTTAATTTCAACAAATTCTCCTTCCTGTTTTTTTTTATTGCTTTTAAAAAGCCCATCCAGGTGCTTCCAAGGTCTTCATATCTTGATATTGCAACATATGCCTTATCTACAAAATATGTCTCCCACCCCCTGTTTCTTAAGCCTCTGAGACAGTTGGGACAAGGACATGTTGATTACAAAGTGGCTGTATCCCAAAGTTAGAAAACTTGTTTTGGGGGAAGAGTCTTTGCTCTTTATGAAGGCCAAGTCAAATGGAGCATCTCTGCAAAAGCTGCTCACATTATAATTATTTCCAAATGGTTCCACCAGTTTGCTGCAAGAAGTTGAAAGATGAATTGTTAGTGGGGGTGGAAGGATGGTAAAACCCAGAGGCCATGGATGTCCAAGGTGAAACAGTATCTTCTGGACATGACAGGACCACTGCTTACCTGAACATAGAACAGCTACAATTCTTCACATAATTCCTATGTAAGCTCAAGCCCATCAGCATTATAGCATGGAATGGGAAAAGGGCTCACAATCCCCACCTTTAAATGAGACGCTCCTGACAGTTAATGATTGCTGGGAGTGGGCCATTTACTTTTTTGTAATGGGCGTGGCCTCCATTGGATGATGCAATACCAATGAGTATATGGGCAGCACTGGTAACAATGGTAGAAAAAAGTAGTGGTTAATTAAAAATAGACTCTTTAGCAGATTCTCTAAGAATATACAGTCTTCAGATATGTCGCTAAAATGAGGCTTTCATACAGACTGTCAAATTTGATATCCCTCAACCTAGCATCCATAGAAATCACAAAATACAGAACCACAGCCAGATTATTTATATTGGTCCAGATAATATATAAACAGCTTTATAAAATGAATAATCCACCAGAATGGCCAAGAGATTGCATTGCTACCCACCCTTTTCAGCCCTGGGAGGAATGGGGTGTGAGCTACCAGACACAGGTTCACAAAACTTTAAGCCTAAAATTCCCAGGCTGATCCCTCCATCTCTGAGCAGCTTCAACTATTTGCCCAGATGCTAAACTAGCTTTATTATTTTATAGTATAGAGTATACTATAACTCTAAAACAAGGAGATCATGCAGAAAGACAGGAAATGCAGAGAGAAATTCTGCCTCTGTTATTGCATAAAACATAACTTCTAACAATGATTTTAGTAACAACCATATTTAATATGTCTCACAGCTTTTAGGGTTGAGGCAGTATTCAGTAGAATGATACTTTAGCTCTACATAGCTTTACATGTAGTTCCCAGGTGTTACCATGCCATTAGGCTGGCATAAAATAGCTCAGAACCATTGTTGTTGACTTCGCAGGGATCATGGAAGCCATGGCTAAGCAAGACTCTTCTCTGTGTATATTCTCAGGGCTTCTCCGTATGATCTTTTCAGTGAGGTAGTTTGACTTCTAGTGAGAAATGAGAGTTCCCATTCTCATCTAGCCTGGAGCTGTAGTATCTCAGCCCCCATTCCATTTTTTGCTGGCCAAAGCAGTTAGAAGCCAGTATGCATTCAAAGGAAGAGGAACTAACTAGACCTGAGCTTCTGACGGAGAAGGCATCAAAGAGTTTGTTGCTGTCTTCAAATCCATCCAAGGATGTTAGCAAAATTACCTTGTCTATTTGAAGTAAGATTTCTACTTTAGATTAAAACCTAAATGGAACAAATCATTTGAGAGGTTCATTACTTAGAAAACACTTGCCTATTGGGATAGCACTGTGTTACCCATTCACTGAGAAAGACCAAGAAGAAATAGACAGTCCGGATTCACCCCTTCAGGGATTTGCATGTGGATGGTAGAACAAAACAAACATGTAGCAAGCAGGCATACTCATGAAACACAACATAAAGCCAAACACACATCATAGAAGAGTGTGCTCACAAATGCCTGCAGGGTTCAGACGAACAAGAGAAAGTGGTGGAGCTGGCCTGGGTTCGGTAGGAACTGTAAGGGAACTATGCATCCCTTAAAAGGGACCTCTTAAGAGCAGCTTTGCTTCCTTCTGGGCTGTTACTGGAGATGTGAGGCAAGGATGCAACAACTGCTAATTTTCAGAGAGGTAGCCACCTCCCTATTCTTCGCCATTGAAATCTGGCCTACTGTTATTGGTTTTCTGCCCCTAACATAAACTATGTGTGCTTTAAGATTCATGACCACAGGAATACAGTTAATCTGAAATAGCACTATTTAAAATTTGGCCTGACAAGAATTCTACCTCAGTGTCCATGGGTGGATGAATGGTTAAAATATGTGGCATGTACTGTTCCTACTGCCACAACTACTACTATTGGTCAACCTTTGAAATAACATATATGGAACTGGAGAACATTGCATAAACTAGAATAAGCCAGGGACAAAAAGATGGATGCCAGACAACCTTCATATGTGTGTGATCTCATATGACTGAACACAAAGATGCAGAGGCTAGAATAGTGATTATCAAAGACTTAGAGAAAATAGGAGGAGGAGGAGGATGGAAAGATACAGTTGGATAAGTTGGACAAACAATGTGGTTTTTGAGAGTTGTTGGAGAACATGGTGGCCATAGTTAATAATGAATATGTAGATGAGCACAAAGTGTAGACCTGAAAATTTGCACCATGAAAAGAATGTATAAAGTGGTTCATATATTGGGGCCGGAGAGATGGCTCAGCACTTAAGAGCACTGACTGCTCTTCCAGAGTACTGGAATTCAGTTCCCAGCACCCACCTGGCAGCTCACAACTGTCTACAACTCCAGTTCCAGGAAATATGACACTCTGACACAGACATACATGCAGGCAAAACACCAATGCACATAAAATAAAAAATAAATTATTTTTAAGAAGTGATTGATGTTTTAATTAACTCAGCTTAATCATTCCAAAAAGTATACATATATGAAAGCGTCATGTTATACTCCATAAAGTGTCCTTGATAGCTCAAACTTTAAAATAGTAATTAAAAGTGTAGGTCGAACCCCTGTAAGAATCTGTGAACTATTTATTTTTGATCCACCATAAGACAAAAATTAAAAAACAACCAGGAAGGAGATGTGTTGAGGCCCTCATAGCAACTTCCTATTGTACCTGTCATGGGGTTGCTTGTTTTCTGGATACAGACCAATACAGAAGTGACAGAACCTGAACCATGAATTAGCCATGGTAGATACAATGTGTTAGCTGTAATTAGTAATACTACATATAGACATGTAATGACATAGAGCCCTATGGTTAGGCCCTGTGGAGAACTTAGACCTCAAACAACAGGCAGTGGGGGGGGGGGGGGCGTATGAGGGTACCAGAAGCATAGCGTGCCCAAAAATGAGAGTCAGGCAAGCACCAGCAAGAATTAGGCCAGGGGTCATTTCTGCAAAGGACTGTGGGCATGCAGGTGTGCATCATGATTCCAAGCACCTCAGACACAGCCTCATGTGCCTGGGTTTACCTATTAGGAGCAGGGAGTCATAGGGAGCTCCCAAACACAGGTGGGTCTCAGCGTTGAGTTCCTACAATTTACTTTTCCATGGTTCCGTTTTCTTTGAAAGACCTGGCTCAGGTTTCAGGTTCTTTAGAACCAAGCAGTGCAAGTGAGCCCTCTCCTGTGAAATCTGTCAAATCTTTTGTCCTGTTAGTATTTTATACTATTTTATTTTTTATTGTTAATTACATATTTCCTTCCAAACACTTCAACTGTATGGCAGGCACATTTTCCCCACTCAGGTCTCCCTCTCCCTCTGTGGAACAGTCCTTTGTCCAAGATGATACGCATTTGGAGTAAGCTGGTGAACAAGACAGGGAACGTTTGGGGGATGCTAACTGGGTAAAGGTGTTTGAGATAGCTTACAGCAAGCCCCTCTGGTGGCACACAAATATAATCACAGCACTTGGGAGGTAGAGACAGAAAAATCAAGAGTTCAAGGTGTCAGCCTTGACTGCATAGGAAATTCAGGATCATCCCGGGCTACATGAAGTACTTGCTACTGCAGCAGGAGGGCCAGAATTCAGGTAGCTTTGGGCCTGTGAGTCCCATTCTCTGTAGCAATGCTCAACTCTTCCATTGTTATTTGAAAGTGACGGCAGGCAATACATCAACACGTGAATGTGGCTGTGTTCTGATAAAACTTTATTTACAATGCATGTGGTGGGCCATATTTGTCCCACTGGTGCTAGAGTTTTCTAATATCTGTCTTAGATTATCAAAATTGCCAGACCTGAACTTTTGAAGTAGAGAGATTTGACTATTGCTTGGCTTATAAGAGAAATAAGACATATATTTTCCCATGTAGAGAAATTGAATTCATCTAACTTGGTTGTTGCTATTGTTTAGATGTTTTTAAGGAATCCAGATAAATTCTTCTATCAGATAGTGACTGTGGTGTGTTGACCTCCTTGCTTAACCTCTTACCCGGGATTGGATCTGTCTGACCTCCGCCTTACACTTTTGCTATTGTTCTACCGCCTTTGCTCTGTCTGTTACTACAGGGCTCATCCTCAGGAAATAGACAGTGTCTTTAGCCAGCAAGTCGTGAGGAAGAATTATAAATTTATGAGTACTATAGCTTCAAAGGAAAGAAACAACAGATGTTAGCATGGAACCAATGCTAAGTAAAACTTCAATTACTTCTCCCACTTCCCAATTTCTAAATGAAACAAAACAAGTCTGTAACATCCTTACACATGGTATATTCCTCTGAGACTGCAAAAAAAAAAGTCTGACTCCTTAACCTCAGTTTGTGCAGAAGATGAAAAGCTTGACCATGTTGTATCTTATAAAAGATGTATTTATTTTATGCAAATACATGTATGCTCGGTTACATGTGTGTGCATTATGTGTATGCAGTGCCTACTGAGGTCAGAGAGGGCATTGTATTCTGCAAAACTGGAGCTCCAGATGGTTGGGAACCAAACAGATGTTCTCTAGAAGAGTGGCAAGTTACTCTTAACCACTGAGCAATCTCTCCAGTCCCAAATTTTGTTTTTGTTTTTTGTTTTGTTTTGTTTATGTTAAGAGCCTACTTTAAGTAGATATAAATAATTTATATGAAGTAGATATAAATATATTGACTCTAACTGATGACTGTTTATTAGTATATATCCTAGCCTGCAGAAAGTAGATCTTTCTATTTTAGTCAGGGAAGAGGTTTAAGACAGGTTTTCTCTGCGGCCCTGGAATTCACTCTGTAGAACAGGCTGCCCTTGAATTCGGAGATCTACTCTGCCTTCTGAGTGCTAGGATTTAAGGCATGTGCCACCACACCTTGCCAGAAAGCAGGTTATTATTCAAAGATCAATTACATTAGTATCACCAAAAGATATTTCTGTGAGAGCCAAATTGTTCTTTTTTCTTTCTTTGTTTGTTTGTTTTCCCCCGTCTTTCTCCTTTCTTACTTTCATATTTATTGAAGACTTTCATATTTATTATGTGTTAAGACCTTTGTATAACTTTATATTGTTGTTGCTGTTGTTGTTTTGATGCTTGGTTGCTTTTCTTTTTTAAAAATTGTTCATTCATTCTTTAAAGTTTTATACATTTAGATAGAGAATTTTGTAACCAGAGACTGTTCATTTCT
Organism: Arvicola amphibius; assembly: GCF_903992535.2. Classification (NCBI taxonomy): domain Eukaryota; kingdom Metazoa; phylum Chordata; class Mammalia; order Rodentia; family Cricetidae; genus Arvicola; species Arvicola amphibius. The sequence continues at coordinate 15,500,176 of NC_052055.2, read as the reverse complement.
GGTCACCCGATCAGTAGGTTCTGGTGTCTGTCTCCTTTGGCTGCTACATGGCATCTCCTTGACTCCACCTACTCTCTCTATATATCTCTGTTTAGATTTCCCATCTGGCTTTGCTTTAATAAGCCATTGACCAAAATAGCTTCATTCTTTAGCCAGTGAATAAAACATACTCAAAGCATACAGAGGGGAATTGCACATCATCTCCCTTTTCTGTCTAATTTAAAAGGAAGGTTTTAACTTTCACATAGTAAAATTACATATAACAAAATAAGTATCAAGTAAGAATTACAGTTACACTATTTAGTCATCTATCTTGTCTTTGTGAATCTAATGTTTTATATCTAATTTATCTTTGATTATAGCTAAGGAAAATTATAACTATCTGTCTTCAACTCCACCAAAGAGTCTAGAAGGATATGTTACCTAAGTAAACAGGAAGTACATTGTAAGCAACTTCCAAAATTCTAGAATTGACAGAGACATTTTGCTACCTGAACAGTCAGCAAAAGTTCTTCTGTAATGTTGGGACATCCATCTTCAGCTTACAAACGCATAGTATTCAACAGATTTTTTTTCCATGAAGCAGGAAATGTAAAGATCTGTTCTGCCTTGTAATAGCAAAGTTCATCAGTTGCTTTCTTCTGTGTCCTGCAGAATGTCTGGCAATTTTCTCGTGAAGCAAAGACCCTGAGAACCATCCCATCTTTTGGAAAGTTTAGCACTCAGTTTTCTGTGGGTCCTGCATGTCCAGTTCATACAGCATAGGATCAAGCAGTCCAGGCAAGAGCAGTTTCTCGCCCAAATGACTAGCTTTGTCACACTGAAGACAAATTTCATAATGAGTTTCTTCAGTGCCCATTAACCTCTCTGAAGTAATTGGTGCTGCCGGAAACAGACATGTCCCACTATCAAGAAGGTCTAACTTAAAACCTTTTAAATGCCATATTCTATAGGTCTTTTGAGTACTGAAGATTATCTAACTGAAATATATCTCTATATATCTAGAAAACTTAGCTAACAAGTTAACAAGCTTAAGTGTTATAAATGGCTATCTATTAATCTGCAGTTTTTAATTATGTATTACTTTTTATATGAGCTGTCTAAACATAATACCTTAAACAAGAATAGAAAGACATATAACAAAATTGACCTTAAATTTGCATCAATAGACCAAGACCCATACCAATCAAAAGTATTCATCTCTATATCATATATCCCCCCTTTTGTTAAAAGAAAGAGATTGACTATGATCATTTAACTATTTAAAATAAAGTATAAAATATAATCAAATGAAAAACAGTCATTTTGGGGATTTGGGCATTGTTCTCTCTCCAAACTGCTTCCTGCTTGTTTGTTGGGTGAAGTATTTTTAGAGTTCACAAAGACCTATCAGGGGGTCATGTTCCATCAAACCACATTAGCCTGGGAGAAATCCACAGGTTTTCATCTTCTGTGGAAACAAAATCAGGACCTCTTATCCAAAGTAACATATCTTTAGACTCAAATTTTGAAGTCAAGATAACTTTAAAATATATATGTATGTTTAACATGTATATGTGTATGTGTTAGTTTAGCTTAGCAGCCTGTACAATAAAATGTGTCTCTGTACTTAGCCCATTCACAGTCAAAAAATTCAAAGAAAACACAATAATATACATAATCCAGACTCTTTGGTTATTTTCTATACATGGTTTCTCTTTTACTCTATTACTTTTTAACATTTATTTTATTATCTTTACTTCTTAACTCTATGACTGTCTTTACTCTTTTATATTACTTAACTGTCTGTACTCTTTTTTTTCTCTCTGCCAAGCCTACATAAAATTTTTAAACACACTGTGACTCATTCAGAGGTTTATTTTTTGTCTGAATCTCTCTTTATTGCATATCTGTAATCATTTTCTGACCAGGGGTGTCTTTTTAAAAAACAAATACTATGTGGGCATGGCTAGGACCAACTCCACAGTCCTACCTCTTGGTTCTGCCCCATCCAACATGGTAGAGGTATGTTCACTGCCCCTGTGAGCCATGCTCACCACCCCAGCTCCAGAGACCCAGCAGGTTTATGTCACCATTAAGCAACTAGTAGTATGCTGCTCACAAACCCCTTTTAAATGCAGGACCTCCTGAAAGAGCTGGAGTTTGTGCTGCCAGCAGGAACCAGGAAGCCGTCTCTCAAAAAAGCTGCACAGTTTATTCTGCAAATGCTGAGTCTGGAAGCCTTCTCTTAAAGGAGTCATGCCTCTGCTCACTGCCAGCAAACAGAGCCTATCTGACAAAAAAAATGTGGCTACCAAGAAGCTGTACTTGGCTCCTGTTTTTGTGGGTCTAGAAGCCTTCTTTTTCTAAAACTATTTTAGGTCTTAAGTGGATGGTGGGTGCCATTTTCTAGGTGGTGGCTGCTCATTCATTTCCAGGTCACCAAGATCAGTAGGTTCTGGTGTCTCTGAATAATCACACAGAAATTACATTAATTACAACACTGTTCAGCCATGATTCAGGCATATTTCTAGCTAGCTCTTACATCTTGAATTAACCCATTTCTATTAATCTATGTATCAGTGTGAGGCTGTGGTAAGGTTCCAATGATGTCTTTCTCCTTCAGTAGCTACATGGTTTCTCCTTGACTCCGCCGACTCTCTCTGTATCTCTGTTTGAATTTTCTATCTGGCTTTGCTCTGCTAAGCCATTAGCTGAAACTGCTATATACATTAACCAATTGTAATAAAACATATTCACAGCATATAGAGGGTAATCCCACATCAGAATTTTACTCATTTCACCCCATTTCCCCCTCTTTTCCCTATTCCACTTCCACTGAAATCCTTTCTTTTTGTCCCAGTAAATCTCTTTTCTATTCTCATGGTTTTGTTTTGGTTTTGGTGGTGGTGGTGGTTTGAGGGTTGTTGTTTTTTTTTAATGTGTGACCACTGTGTTTAATTAGGGTTGCTCTCATGATCATGGGGATTGGGAGGTCTTTTACTAAAGCCTAGGCTTCCTTTCAATGGCTACACCAATAAAGAAAATGACACCCTCTATCCCATAACCATTAGTGCCACCAAAATCCATCAGAAAGGAGTAGAACATTAGGAGCCTCTTCATCAGCCTGGGTTAAAGGCTGACATGCCCAATCTTGTAGCAAAAGTTTCTGTCCCACCGGGACCCACAGCTGTTCAGTCCCAAAGAAACACACAGAGGCTTATATTAATTATAAACTATTTGGCATGTTAGTTCAGACTTATTATTAACTAGCTCTTACAACTTAGATTAACCCATAATTCTTGACAATGTTTAGGCACATGGCTTGGTACCTTTTCTCAGTGAGGCATTCTCATCTTGCTTCCTCTGTGTCTGGCTTGTGACTACATCTCTGCCTTTGCTCTTCCCAGAATTCTCTTAGTCTGGTTGCCATGCCTATATTTTTTGTGTGAGTACTAACCAATCAGCATTTTATTAAACTAATACAAGTGACAAATCTTTATAAGAGTAGTATACCACAGAAGAATCTTGTGCAGGGAACCTCAGAATCAGGGAGTATAGAGCAGGCCAGAAGTCCATGCCAGGTATCTTCCTCTAGTGCTTCCCACTCTGCATGTTTTTGGGAGACAGAGTCTCTTACTGAACCTGAAACTCACCAGTTGGCTAGACTGGATTACTACAAGATCCAACAATGTACCTGTCTCTGACCTCTGACCCCAAAAGTACAGTTACAGGCATACACTACAATGTCCAGCTTTTATTTGAGTCCTGTGACTATCAACTCAGGTCACCATACTTACAAAACAGGCATATCATTCATGCCCCAGCCTCTAGAATTGTAAGCTTCCTACTGTACTCATTAGGTTTAGCCTAGTAACTCCAGAGTACTGAATAATTGTTAAAAGGTTTCACTTTAGGAAGCAGTGAGTTTAAGTTCACTTCCAGCTTCTGCTTCTTAAGATTCTAGAACAACCCTTGCTCAAAGCCACTTTGAAAATTAACATGACAGCGGTTTTTTGCTATCTATTTCTACATAACACATTGCACCATATCTCAGAGGCTCCAAACATCAATGATTCTTCAGGCATAATTTTGAAAATTGGAAAAGGCTTGATAAGGAACTCTTTATTTTTCATTCCCTGTCCCATAACCTGGGGCTGAGGATCCACAACCCAGATGGTTTGTTCAAATGGAGGAGAATTAGTCTAACTGCTCAATGTGGGTGTCATTTGAGACACTCAGTTTCCCTCCATGTGGGGCTCTCCATGTAGCTTCTGGGAGTATTGATCGCATGTGACAACGTTTGAAAGAAGAAAGGGAAACTACCACATTGTAGTAAGAAAGAAAGCAGAAAGTAGAACTGGCACATTAGCCGTCTCTGAAATATTCTACTGAAGCAACTCATGACAGGTTTGGCCCAGGTTTCAAAGATCCCTTTCAAAGAGAGGTAGGAAGACAAACTATGGTGTAGACTTTGCAATAAATGAGACCAATCGTGGTTTCATAGCTCCTGAAATATGAATTATACTCCAAAAAAATCAGATTAAAATCCAGCATTTTTTTCTTTTTTTTTTTAAATCCAGCATTTTTATCTCGTTTCCAAAACATGAGATTGGACCTCAGTGCTCTCTCTGGATCCTCACCATGCTCTCACTACCTTTATTAAAAGGGGAGACACTTGAGATTTGTTGTGTGTCCACTGAGCTCGAGATCTATGATAACCTTTCAGTTCCCGTTTTCCAGTGCCTTTGAAGTGCACTTTCCCCATGATTCTAACATTTCTAGATTGTACATTTTACAGTCTAGGGAGGCTTATGACAACTGGAGGTCATATGGCAGTCTTCTGTGTAAGGATTTGGCTCTGATTGTTCATATTTTTATCACTTCACCCGAGTTTAATTGCTATTTAAAACAGATCCTGAAATATTACACTATAATTTGGCATTGAAGCAAAAATGTATCTCTCAAGCCAAAAGTCATGAAACGCACCATCCGTGAGGCAAATTTTGACACTGAAGGTATAACCACAATTTAATATGTTTTTGCAAAGCAGAAATCTGAGCTTTGCACTCAGATAGAAATACATAACAAATAAATGAAGGTGTGTCATGTTTTATTTCTGAAATCCATGCAGAGGGATTGCCTATCACGCTTAATGCTAGTACCCGAAGGCAGAGAAATTGCTGGGTTCTTTAGAACTAATGTCAGAAAGCATGAAGCAATAGCAGGCTGATATTGTTCCTTATGTCAGACTATCAAAGCATTCTGTCATAGTTTAATTAGTACTGGGTTTTTGCTGTTCCGTCTTATTGGTACATTTTTTTAAATGCAGCTTGGATGGTATGCTGGCTAGTTTTTATGTCAACTTAATGCAAACTAGAGGGGAGGGGGAAATCTCAACGGAGAATATGCCTCCATTAGATTGGGGTCTACGCAAGTCGATAAGGAATTTTCTTAATTAGTGATTGATGTGGGAGGGTCTAGCACATCATAGGCAGTGCCACCCCAGGGCTGGTGGTCTTGAATTTTATAAGAAAGCAGGCTTAGCAAGCCATGGAGAACAAGCAAGTAAGCAGTACCCATGGCCTTTGCATCAGCTCCTGCCTCCTGGCTCTTTCCTTATTTGAGTTCTTGTCCTGAGTCCCCTCAGTGGTTGATTGTTGCCTGGAACTAAAAGTGAAATAAACTCTTTCTCAACTTGCTTTTAAGCAAGGTGTTTTGTCACTGTAGCAAAAAACCCTAGCAAAGACAGATGGGGTGAAATATGGTGATAGATCTTATGTTTAAAAATGGCTACAAAACATCTGGATTCCCTTTATTTACAGAGGAGATGGCTGTCGCTCAGATGGCTCAGGGAGATGAAGCAGCTGGACTTCTCAGAAAGTCCACACAGGGGTAACTGTCGCCATCATTTTCCCAAACGATGCTTCTCTGCTGTAAGGCAGCCTAGCTTGGTTCTGGAAGGATGAGATGCTGCTTGGTGCCAGCCCTACCTCCTAGTATCCCAGCCAAACTACAGCGTGTATAAAATGTATTTACAATGCCCCAAACCCAAACTCTTTAAGGGTAGTGAAATGAAACACACTTATTTTTATAGACTGTTTTATAAGGGCCACCTAATACCAAACAATCAGTCACCATTCTGAAAGGAGAATAATTTAAAATATTAAATGCTTTGCAGTCCTTGAAAGAGTAGGCTTGAAGAAGGTTTCCCAAACTGTTATGTCAAGATAGTATATTAAGCATTCCCTGACATCTTACAAAAGTGAAAACAATCACAGTTTTACCCTGCACTGCTCACTGACTTGCAAAGTGTGCCAGGGGTCTCCTGTCTTTCCCTTGCCTGGGTCAGGGCCGTGTGGGGAAAGCATGGGCAGCAGCAAGTGTCCACCTCCCTTGTTTTTACCTCCATGGCCAAGACAGGAGAAGAGTCCCCCAGACTGCCTCTGCCATAATGTGGGAATCCCATCACGTCTTATACGGTCCTTCTTTAGTTGTGTCATGGTCACTCTGTTGAAAAGACTATACTAAGTATTCCGGTGAATACAGTACAGCCCCCTTCTCCAAGAAGTGTCTTTAACTAGAAGAGAGATTGGGCAGAATTCCCAGTCCTATCTGTAAACAGCAGCAAGGGCTCCTGTGCCTCCTCATGCCTCAGGAATCTTGCCTTTCTATACTAGGATAGAGGATGTTGTACAGCAAGGGACTCTCACTGTGAATATGGCTCGGCATACCAGGGGTTGCTTGAGAATAAGAGTGAGGGTTATTTGATATTCATTCTTCATATACCCAGTGTTTAGCATAGAACCTGAGATGGCAACCAGGAAATAATACTGAGGCTGTAAGAGGTAAGACATGACCACAGTCCCAAACTTGTGAACTAGATGCAGTAGAATCGTGAGTTCAGGCACACCCTAAGCTAGACTGTGGGAAAATGGAAGGTAGATAGAAAAAAAAGTGTTGATCTGGGCACAGAGCTCAATATTTAGTTGCACCCTAGGGGAAATGGTGTTTGTTCTGTCTAATCACACAACTGGATCAATCCAAGTTCCAGAACAAATCAAGAGAGGCTTAGCAAGTATATGTGACACCTTCTAATCAATAGGTAGACTCTAAACTGTCCTTGTAAGAAGTATAAAACTAGGCAGGGACATATAGACGGAAGCAGAGATCAGCATTTGACCAACTCGTCTGTGATGTGTTATGGATAAGTCTAAGTGAAGATACTGAGATATTCTGTACTAGAGCCATCACTTGCCAGTTACAAGAGCTTGCAATCTTAGAAAAAAGAATGCTACCCTGGAGCTGGAGAGATGGGTCAGCCACTAAGAGCACAAACTTCCCTTCCCAGCAACCGCCTGGAGCACCAGCACTAAGGACTCCACCACCTTCTTCTGGCCTTTGCTGGTATTGCACTCATGTACGTGTACATATACCCACACATATGGAAACACCTACATATGGAAATTAAAAAATAAATCTGTTCCCAAAAAGGACACTATGTTAACAATGGGCTCCAGATCTTGTCAACAATGCTGAAAATTTTTCTGTGGAAGAAATGCAATACGTAGTACGTGGTTCCAGAATACCACGGACCACTCCACACAGGCTCCATCAATGAGTGGTAGTGTGCCCCAGCTTCTCTGTACTGGAGTACTCCATTCGAAAGTGGAGCTCATAACTGGGCAGTGGTGGCACATGCCTTTAATTCCAACACTAAGGAGGCAGAGGCAGGAGGATCTCTGAGAGTTCAAGGTCAGCGTGGTCTACAGGGCGAGTTCCAGGTCTCCTTCCGTAGCTACTGAGAAACCTTGTCTCAAAAAAAAACAAAAATAAACAAAGTGGAGCTGATGATCACCGAGCTAAGATGAGGCTTCAAAGAGCAGACTCACATAAACCCCATTGAAACAGCACTTTTTACACGATAGTATGGTACAAACGTGAGTTGTTATTATCCCTGCTCTTCTGTGCCCCCTGGTTCCCTCATCAAAACAGAGATAATAATACTAGTCCCAACCCATTTCCTTTGGACCCTGACAGACTGAAAGGCAATTAAATGTGTGAAAGCAATTTGGAAGTTGAGTGCTGCACAGCAAGGTGGGACAAGGGCTGCTAACTGCCATATCCTTAGCAAAAAAAAAAAAAACTGACCTCAAGAGCCTGGACCACAAGACAGGGAGCTTGTATCTGAACTGTTGGCTGCAGATGTGTGCACAGGAATGGCTTCTCTGGATACAGTATGTCAAGGTGAAAGCCTTTGCATTTGAGTGGTCCAAGATTGCATAAAGATAGGAGAGGGATATCTAAGCGAGAAATAAATAATGCTTAAACTCCACAGCCTTGCAAATCGGTGAAATCTCGAACATCCTACTTTTGGACATCTGGGCTCTATTACCTGAAATCCCATTAAACCTTCAGCTTCATAATTCCACATGGAAACTGGTAAATTGCACGGTCCTGCTGATGGCCACCAGCCAGTTCAAGCAATTAATCACCAGAGTCCCCAAGCAAGTTTGTAACTCATGCCAAGTGGATTCTCAGAGGGGGAAACTGTGTACACAAAAGAAAGTGCCCAATCCACACAGTTCCATAGCAACACACTTTGTAGCTCTGCCCACACAGAGAAATTATCTGTTATCATTAAGACATCCAAGCCTCATAACTTTTTCCTCAATGGAAATTAGTACTCACTAGCTCAGGGAACATCTCCAAATCTCGTTAACTGTAACACAGACTGTAACCTGCTGACTCCCGTTTAGACAGAGCAAGCCCAACCTTTTCCCAGCCCTTAGTGTGTTCTCATTTGGGGAGAACTTGGTTTATACTGAGTGCTCTTTCGTTTCTTCTCTTTTCTTTCTTTCTTCCTTTCTTTCTTTTCTTTTCTTTTTTTACTATTGTTGTCTTCCTTCACTACATGCAACTGTCCCTTGTGTCTGGACCCAAGAACCAAAACCCACAGCACTGTGACCTTGAATCCTGATTTCAGAACCCTGCCTGACAGACTCCAAGGTAGAACGGCTCGTAACAAGTGATCCATTCCTCCTAAGGTTTCTTGCTTGGTTTTTGCCAAGTCTAAGAGGTTTGAGTAAACGAGATAATCTTCTGCACTTAGGAATGTTTATAGAGTTCTCCTTAATTACCATTTTGTATATACAGTGATTCTGGGAACTTGTACAAAGGCAGAGGGGAAGCCTTGAGCCACACTGAAGAGAACAGGAAGAAGGCAGGTGTAGACAAGAATAAATTTATAATATGGGTGACAGCATAGGGAGTTCCCCTTGCTGGGTGACTTTCTTTTCTGAGGCCATCTTGCTCAATCTCTGTCTTAGTTCAATTCTACAGTGCTGTAGCCACTTGGCACACACGGACATGTAAACATACATGAAGTAAAATTAAAGCTAAAAGTAATTTCCATGGGCTGGAGAGATGGTTCGGAAGGCTAAGAGAACTTGCTGTCAAACCCAAGGATGTGAGTTCAAGTCTCAGCACCCCCATAAAAAGACAGGCATGGCAGTGCACCTGCCTGTATCCCCAGTGCTCTGCTAAGAGGACACAGGCAGATCTCTGAAGCTGTCTGGACAGCCACTTTAGCCGGTGAGCCCCAGATTCAGCGAGATACTCACTGAACTTAAGAAAATATAATGGAGGGTACTAGAGTAGGAGACATCACGTGACCTCCACACGGGTGCATGAAGCCATACACCCACATACACTCACACTTATCAAACATGCTACACCCAACTCCACCACCACGGCCACAGTCACAGAAAAGGTGTTTCATGCAGTCTTCATACTTCAAGTGCCCAGTGAACACACGCAGCTAATGGCTACTGTACTAGAACCATTAGGATGCATCCATCACTGCAAAAATCCGAAATGTCCGGTGCTACAGTAGTTGGGAGCCCCCTGCCCTTGCTGCTCAGAGTGTGGTCCATGTTCTCGTGGCCTCTAGTGAACTGCAGGATCGACGATATGCTGTGGTTCAGCATACACTGAAAATTAAGAATCACGTGCTGAGATGCCCTCTGCTCCAAGAGTGTGTGCCCATGTTCCTCGCTTGCTGTCACTTTGATTGTTTTCTTGTGTTTCATGAAGAGATTCTTCTAGCTCCCTTGACACTAGGCACTGAAAAGAAGAAACACCAAGTGTACCTAGTAGACTTCTACAGAAGAGTGCTTTTCTCTTTTCTCTTGAAAAACTGGAGAATTTTTTTTGTTTTACTATCGTTCCTTTTCCAAAGAAGAGAATCTTAGGTATGAATACTTTTCCATGGAAGAAGCTGTTGGATTGGCCAACAGGGAAGCTCTTGAGATTCAATAAGGTTAAATAGTGCAAACAGGCAAAGAAATGGATGAATGAATAAAGAAACAAGCAGGAAGAAAAAAAAGCAGGTTTGCCCACACAGTTGACAGACAGGCAAGCAAGGTTCCGTGCTCTGTGATGGAGTTAGCTGGGGTACAGAGACAATGAGAGAAACTAGAAAACAATCTTTTGGAATGTTCTCAGTCAGCTGGCTGGTGCTGTAGAGAAGCGGGGGAAGTTCAATGGCAGATGGGACCAAACTTGAAGGTACATGGCTGTGCTCTCTTTGATTCATTATTGCTTGTGCCAATGAACTGAGTTTTGCTCTGAAAGGATGCTGGAGCTCTTAGAATGGCTGTCAGAATGTAATGACTTGAGCCACTTGCGTCTATCCAGTGCAAAGGATGGAGTCACTGGGGTTACCGCAGACTAATTGGCTGTACAAATGCACCCCTGCAGAGAGCAGCTGGCCGGATGGTACTTTCTCCCCCAAATGCATCGTTTCGTATTTGTGTGGTACAAGGGAATTGTCTATTGCTGTCAGCTGGTATCTGGTTCATGCTAGCTATACAGCAGAGGGAGGTTCTTGCTAGTTTCCAGGGCAAATAATTCCTAAAGACCTAAGGCAATGGATACCCTAAATGCACATAAACTTTACTCCATATACTAAAATCTCTACTCCAGTTCTCATTAAAGAACAAGAAGGAGCTGCTAACTTTGCTCATGTAGCTGTCTTTACATGTTCATTTGTGTGTTCATTGTCTCATTCTCGAACATGTCAAGAATAACTTGATGTCCCTCCCCACCATGCCCAGAGCACAGAACAAGAAGAGTGAGACATACCTCTTCCCTGAAGGAACTTGAGCTCCATAGCAATGTCCAGAGCAGCTATAAACACTTTCATCCCCAGCAACATGGTCAGAAATTCAAATCTCTGGTCCAACTCTGAAAGGAGTGAACATAATTCCTCCCATTTGGAGCTCAGAGCAATATCCTGAGCTCCCTGGAACACTTTTGAGCACCATGAAGTATTAGCCTGAAGACAGATATACCATCAAGTGATGTTGGTACAGGACAAAGCAGGTTCTAATAGAGTTTCATCATAGGAATTTGAAACCCCTCCAGCCCTACCCCCTCAACGCTCTGTGGGATACTTCAGCCAGTGTCCAGGGGAATATGTGTACGCAGAAGCCTGCAGAAAGCACAAATTACTGGAAGGCTAGGACATGCTCAGGTCCCTGGAACCTTGCGTAAGTTAGGTAGCTTGTCTCCAGGGACTTCTCCAAGCCTCCCCTGCCTGCCCTATTCTGCAACCCAGCACTGGATCACTGCCTTGTATTATATCCAGGATTCTGGTTATTTTGTTATGTGAAAAGAGCAAGGCTATAAACCATATTTTCCCACAGTCGATACCACTTTTCTCTGTCTGAAGGACAAATAACTACTATTTAAATACTGGGGGAAAGACGTGGGTGTTTTTGTGGATGGCTGCCAAGCCAACTTCATGAGCATTACTGCTCCTCTTGTTAAACGTATAGCTTTCCAATCCCCCACCCCCTGGACATTCTGATCCACTACAGGGGGAGAGAGCAAGACAAAGCAAAAACTCGGAGAAGCTCCCACAGGTGAGTCTCACGCAGGCATGTTGGAAGACCTGCGGTGCAAATGTCAGCTTTGAAACCCTGGAAGCTGGAAATGCAATTTAACCTGTGTGAATCAGAGTTGATTTCCTGAAGGTTTGCTTTAGGTTTGTTTTCCATAGTCAGGCGTTTAAATGTAGAGGCTAAGGCGATGGCGTGAGGAGAAAAGGACTTGCTGTCGCTGCACGAGGGCCAGAATCCAGGTAAAGCCAGATGTGATGTGTACACAGCTGTAATTCCAGGGCTACTATGGCAAGATGGGAAACACAGAAGGGAGAGACCCAAGAAGTTTAGGGGGGAGCTAGCCTGGGCTAGGTAGCTGTGGACTACAAGAAATCTGTCTCAGGCAAGGTGGAAGGTAAGGACCTCTCATCTAGTCTCACACAATATAGCTGATGTGCACGAATACATGACCACAGTCTCTCTCTCTCTCTCTCTCTCTCTCTCTCTCTCTCTCTCTCTCTCTCTCTCTCTCTCTCTCTCTCTCTCTCTCTTTCTCTCTCTCTCACACACACACACACACACACACACACACACACACCGTGGGGAAAGAGCAAGAGAGAGATTTTAAATTTTGTAAAAATGCATACAATAAACTTTTATTGACACATAGTATCTTTATATATTTATGGGATACACTGTGGTAACCTCATGTGTACACAGAGTAATCCAAGCAAGGTAACTAGAACTGGCTACATGTATATTAATTTCTCAGACCCGTAGAACCGAGTAACAGTTCTGCTTATAATACTAGAGTAAGTGAGCAAGTTCTTCCCACCCTGCCTTGCTCACCCACTCGCCCTCCTACCCAGAACTGGGGAAAAAAGGAGAAATCTTGGCTCTCAAACAACACATTCTTTCCTTCTCGATAGTTTCAAGTACGGGAGCCTTCCCTCCTTTCTGAACCCTTCGGAACTCCCTAGAAGCCGTGAGAACTGCAGAGTCGGGCAACAGAACCACTCCTCCTCTTACCGTACAAGGAGTCAACCCCATTCTATAGGAAAACAGAAACTATGGGATAAGGGGATGAGAGATGGCAACAAAGTCCTTCCCTCCTTTGTAAGTGTATTTCTTACTTAATAGTTCTGGAATAAACAAGCTCCTTTGCATGTCTTTGCCGCAGCAAAGGCTGCAGCCTGTCCTAGGCTATCTGTTTCTCTAAGGCTGGCTTTTTTTCATCTGTGGAGTGGAGCTAGTGTGCCCACTTACCTGGTTGCTGCAAAATAGACGTAGGTTCTTGAGTCTGATGCTTGGTGCGTGGTGAGTACTTGGCTAATGATACTGTTTACTGTTACCGCCATGATGTTCATTAACTGTATTACTCAGAGATCTCCAGAGAAACAGAAATGATCCATGGCATAGATGTATCCATATATATGCACGGATATGTGCTCGCAAATATACAAACATATATAAGACAGAGGCTTAGTATAGGAACCGGCTCACTTAATTATGGAAACAGAAGTCTCATGATTTTCACTTAATTATGGACACAGAAGTCTCATGATTTACAAGCTTGAAAGCTAAGAGTATAGGACCAATGTCCTAGCAGCAAACAACAGAAAACATGAATGACCCATTACTTACTCCTTCTTCTATTCAAATCTGAGGCACATGCCTTTAATCCCAGCACTCGGGAGGCAGAAGTAGGCAGATCTTTGTCAGTTCGAGGCATCCTGGTCTACAAGAGCTAATTCCAGAACAGGCTCCAAAGCCACAGAGAAACTCTATCTCGAAAAAAAAATGGAGGGGGGGAATCAAATCTGAGGCCTACCCACATTATGGAGAGCCATTAGCTTTGTTCAACCTTCCAACTCGAACATTGGTCTCTCACACAAATATCTTCATCTCCACAGCATGATGCTTTCCATGTTTCTAGGCCGTGTGAGAAGTTACAGGCTAGTGTCTATATATAACATCAGCTTTATTGTTACTCCTCATGCAAGTTCTGTGCCATTCTGACACCACCCTGTTAGAGATTCTGACCTCCATCTTCCCACAACCAGAGGGTAAAATCGATCCCTTAATCACATTCTCAGTGAGAAGATACACTCTTAAGTCTTTTGGGGACAAAGAGTGATAGAAATTGAACCAGCACCACCAAAACCACATATGGTATCTCCTACCAGAAGCCCTGATGGCAAAGCTTAGTTTTATAGCCCCATAAGCCATCCCTTGTCCTCCTCTGCTAACTTCTTGCCTGCATACTAATTAATTAATTGAGCATACCTGCCTAAATCATCCGATCTTGATTCTTATAATGGCATGCCTGTGAGGGTTCTAGAAGTTAGAAGTGATTTGGCTTTAAAGATGTTGATTGCACTGAATATAAAATCAAATAAAAATGAGAAAATGATGACTAGAAGAGAGGACTGAGGTTGGAAATTAGCCTTATTGCCCGCGCAGAGAAGAGGCCCGCTTAGGTTGGTTTTTATCTTGACCTATTTTGAGAGTGATATATTTGGCTCACAACCAAGAAGAGAAAATAAGCAGAGATCCGTGTCTGCCGAACCAACCTCGGCACGTTTGACATTTCAAGCTGGAGGTGTCTTTGTTGGGGCGCTCTCCTACGCATGCCTAAGTGTTTAGCGGTGTCTTGACCCCGACTCACTGGGTGATGTTAGTAACCGCTGTGAGTGGCGACCAGAAATGTCTTGCAGACAGTGCCAGTTGTCTGCCCTGAGGCAGAACTGTACTCATCTGAGAGCCACTCAGCCATACTGTGAAAGGCCAAACACTGTTTAAAGAGAAATGAACTAGCTTTCTGTGGAATAAACCGCTTCTACAGCACTCCATAGTTTGTGTTTAATGAAGATTCTTTTACACAGAATAATTCCTTGTTTTCACACTTCTCTTCCTGTTAGAGTTAGAGAATTCCTTTTCCTAACATGCATTCTTCCTAACAGTTGGGAAAGACTTATGTGGTGACAGCAGATCTGGGGTCTGGTCTCAGTCTTGTGCATTCTAGCCTGAGGGTGGGGACAAATTCGTGTGCCTGCCCCCACCCCGAGCATGTGCTGATGAAGACCTCCAAAATGGCACTCATGCTCCAGCAAACACTTGTCCATAAAGTCTTAGTTGGCCCATGGTGCCTGCTCAGTAAACGTAGACCTGCCTACTGGCAGATTAAGCAACACTGGCACTCACTCCCACCTGCTGTAAATTCCAAACGCGGCTGAAAGCAATTTGGGCCCACAACGAAGACTTCAAACTTGACTTCCATGACAGACACATTCTTTCCCAAAGACTCTTCCCTTTCTTTCTGAATGGAAGACTCTAAATGCCTCCTCTCAAGGAAAAGTTGTATTTGCTCCTCTCGGAGTATGAGATGTGGCGTTATCGGACAGAGTATCTTTCCTCCAAATATGGTAAGCCTTCATTCCCTGTTGCTGGGGTGAAGGGAGGTAAAGCTCAACACTTAAGTCCTGAGCCCTCTGCCAGGCTGGCTGTTGCCTGCCAGGAGAAGTCACTTCCTGCCTTTGAAGTGTTAGAAGCTCCCGTTATCAGGCGGCTGTCTGAGGTCTGCACTAATCTAGAGAAGAGCGGAATCAGAGTACAGTGGCTGTGGCCCGGCAGGTGGGGAGAGGGCACAATGGCCTGACATCTGGGCATTTTCTTTCTTTTTCTAGCCCTTGAACAAGGAGATATTTGTATCTCTGATTTCCCAACGTAACTTTGGGAACCTGTGATAGTAATAAAACAACAGAAGCTGTCACTCATCAGTTATCTCTTATTCGCTAAACAAGGCACAAAGGGCCTTTCCTCTGAGCTCATATTGTCAGGGCAACTCATTTAGGTAGAGACTATGTGACCTATTTTAAAGAATGAAAAACGTCATGGTTTTTGTATTACACAGCCGGCAAGTAATGACCTTGGAAGTGAATGGAGATCCTTCTAGAACCCATGCTCTTGACTACTGGGTTTGCAAAACTTCCCTACTGAGCCCATAGTCTGAATCAAATCTGGTTGGATCCAAGAATGAAACTGAATTATTAGATTAAACAAGCAAATAATGAGTCTTCCCCAACATTGTGCCATTCTTAATTTCCCAGCTATATGTTAAGCACGGACTACATATCTGATACTGCATAGTGCTTTAACAAGACACAAATAAGATATGGCTTCACCCTCAGAAAGTCAAAGGGGAAGGTTAAGGCATTGCTTCTGACCCCCCAAACATTCATGGTGGTATATGCATGCCCATACACATATATACGCAGTCACACACACACAAAAAATCACATCCAAAAAATATCTATAGCGAGGACAGAAAAGCCCACTGTGGAACATATGTGATAAAAAGACTAAAGTTCAAGGTTTTTTGTTTTTGTTGTTTGCTTTTTCATTTTGTTTTGGTTTTTGAGACAGGGCGTCTCTGTGTAGCCCTGGCTGTCCTGAAACTCACTTGTTAGACTAGGCTGGCCTTGAACTCACAGAGATCCAACTGCCTCTGGGGTGCTGGGATTAAAAGTGGACACCATCACACCCAGTTTAGGTTTGAGTTTTAATCTAACTGAGTACTTGTGTAAATAATGACTTCTTATTTCCCGTGAGCCTAATACAATATGGTGACTTAGCTAAAAGACACCCAACACTAACTGCAGGAACCATTAACAAACAGTGAAGGTTGACCTAATGTCATAGAAAGACGTAAAAGACAGCATTATGCCGCAATGTACTTCCTTTTTTGGCTATTTCTCTTCCCAAGAATTTTGCTGATGAAGTCACATCCCAACATCTTGTCAATCCTGAAAATGTGTCTGTGACCTCTACTGCCTTTTATATTCATAGTCTCTCAGAACACCTCTCTATCCATCCTCATTTAGATTAATTTCTACCATCGCCTTTCATTACGCCGATTGGGCTTGTGGGTAAAGACAGAATCCCACCAAGAAAGGGGAAGTGGGAGAGACTCTGGGCACTTGTATTTTCTGTTTTCAACCTGCTACACTGTTACATCACTAGGATAGAACTGCCTATCTCTAACAATAACTTGGAACCTAGGTAACCTTAGGCTAGTAACTCTCTGGACTTTGATTTCGTTATTTGTAAAATGGGGGTGGCTTTTCCTATTCCTAAGAAGAATATTGGACACTGAAGGCTAAAAACATTAAGTATAATACACTAAGGTTAAGTCCATGAATACAAATTCAACACATCTGCCCCAGAATGAGCTCTTGGAAGCCCACGTAGATAACACAGCTATTTTGACGATACACCTAACTGCAATACCCACACAAAGGTGTACGTCTAGTAACTCAGCCAGGCTCAGTCTGTAACTGTCACTATTCCTGTTTGAATTTTATCTCATTGGCTTTTTTCCAAAGACATACATCTCCCAGATCTGATTGCAACAGCAGCCTCAAGAATATTGTGCTGTGCTGTGTCAGTATCCATGAGATCTATGCTGTGCTTCAGGGCTGCATAGCTTCCCTACAGGCTGACCTGGATGTTTTTCCCCCACATTCGTCTCTCTCCCTCTCAATGGCAGTGGAGTGTCACCTCTGTGTGAAGGAATGAAGTGTCGTTTTTCTAGATAGGACTGGTGAATGTCAGCTACCGTGATGCACTAGTGAAACTTGTTCGGGAGTGTGCACATAGTAGGCCTCAATTTTCCTACTGTTCTGCAAAATATTTCAACAATCACATGAGTAGCAGATTTTCCATTTTCACTTACCATTCATTTATGCATATATTATGTTCTATATTATAATATATCATAACTGTTTATCCTGTTGCTATATAATCATCAGAATTAGTATGATTTTAACGATCCATCTTATTAGTTACTATAATTTGCTTAACTTAAATTTGTACTGTGATTTGCTTAACTTAAAATTTCAACAATAGGCTCCTTTCCAGCTTTTCCCGTAGTATAAACAACCTCTAGCTTACAGATTTTTGCTCAGAGCTTCTTTCATTTTTCATATTTTCCCTTTGGGTCCAGTCCTAGGAATAGGATCCTTAGATCAGAGGATATAAATTTTTAATGATTTTTAAATAAATGGATGTTATTTTTCCAGTTTACAATGCCACGAGCAACGTATTAACATTCTGCTCACATTCCGGCCTTATCAGAAGTATGTGTTACTATTTGATATTTAATACACTTACAAGAAGACCTTTTGTTTTGCGTTTTTCTCATAAGTAACAAGTTTTAATCAAACACTTGCTTACAAATTGTGTATCTTCTTGTGTTTTGTAGAGCCAGTTCGACGCACAAACCTAGGAATACTTTTTTCCATCAATAACTCCTGCTGTTGCTCAGTAATTTTGTGGATTAAATAAAACTAATGTTGAGTTCTTAGAGAAAGCATTCATGTATACTCATAATGATGAATTATTGAGGACCTGTATGTGGAGAACAGTGTGTGGAACAGCCAGATAAAATAATGGGGAAATTCCAAAGTTAAAATGAGGATAATAAATCTATCTCAGAATTCCAAAGGTCTGAAGCAGGACTACAGTTCCAATAGTTCCAATCTCTAGGCAGATTTAAGTGACTTTTACTTTCTAGTCCCAAATCCAGTGTGCAAACTCAGAAGCTCTTAGTCATACTGCTTCTAATATTTCCTTCGTGATTTTATTAGAATTCCTAATGAATGAAACCATCCTTACACACACACACACACACACACACACACATGTCTTGCACCATTTTTAAACTCATAATCATAGTGCCTCAGGGCCAGTACATACATGCAGCTCTAAAAAATGATATGGATTCCTAGCCTGCGACCCTGTCAAGGGACTGAAATCCAAGTCCAGAGACCCAGTTTTGCCCTCCAGGCAATGGTACCTGGCTCTTGAAATGGGCGTCTTCTGTGTTTTGCCAACTGATACAAAGATCTTTCATGACAAGTCACCACTAATCCATCCTGAGTTGGGTAACCCTCGCCCCGGCTAGCCCTTTCTCTTTGACCTAAGGGTGTTAGGGTTTGTTTAAATAAGATAATTGTTACATGTTGGTATGTCAGACTATAAAGGAAGCCGCTAACCATATTCCCTCCACCCTTCTTCCCTTCTTACAGCCTCAACGGAGGGTTCTCCATAAACACATTAGCCTTGCAAGCCGCTGCCCGGCCAGTGGGCATGAGCATGGCCTGTTCCCCAGAGAAAGACTTACTCTTGGCACCGCCAGAAAAGATCCTTGGAGCATGGACAGATTAACTGGATTATCTGAGAAGATGCCTATTCGATCAAGATCATGAAGTTTGGGAGGATAAAAAATTCATCTTAGTTTGCCGTGGATTTTCAAATGAGGTGCATAACGTACAGTGCCAACTCGTTCCAAGTGGTCATTGGCAGGCCATTAGCTGGAAAATTACTTCCAGTTCTCATCACTGTGCATAACTCAAGTTCCCCTTGGGCTCTGTCTGTGCCCTTCACGACAAGTCCTGTGTTAGCATGGCAACTACTGGATTTATTTCATTAAGCGTGCAGATGGCATGATGTTTTAGAAAAACAAATACAAGAGTTCTGCAGTCTCTGTGGGAGGGATCACAATATTATGCCCTGGTAGGAATGTAAACGCGTCTCAATTGTGTTAGTTGTGGTGTCCAAAGGTGTTCTCTCTAACGCGAAGCACTTTATCTGAGCACGACAGTGAGCTGAAACCACATCTGGTACATGTAGAGAAACAAATGTCTCCTCTTTTCTTTCTAACTCTTGTCTTATTTCTGGCTCAGACTGTCCAAGACAAACTCCACTCCTAGTATACTCTCAGTGTTCTGTGGTAGATCGTTGTAAATATGGCCACAGTACTGTTAGATTTCACTTGCTGACGCTTCACTGGATAACTGGATCACTTGCAGCACAAAGGGAAGTCGAAGCTAGCAAGCCTGGTAACTGAACTCTTTGAAGTCTTGCTTCACTGTACCCAGGCACAACTTAACACATCACATCATGACACACTTTACAGGATGCTTCTCTCTGGCCCATGCTTACATACTCCTCTCCTACAGAGGAGATCTTCCAAACACAGAGACTGTCGTGGATTAATGCCCAGGGCAGCAGAATGCAGCCTTCCTTAGTGGCCCCACTTCCACACTTAGGAAAACCTCCAGAGGTCAAGTTTAAAATCACAGTTCCAGAGAGAAGCATCAAACGACCCCACTGTGTGCCCAGAGAAGTAAAATATTCAGCCCACAGTAGGTCTTCTTCCTTGGCAAAGAACTCACTCTTTCATAGTAATGCTTCCTGGGATGTATATATGACTTTTTTAAAAAATTCTGGCCAACAACAAAGCACAGTCCTGGGACACCTGTCCCTTCAGTCAGTGTTTTTAACCTGAACACCAGAGAAGTGTTCATTCATATTGATTGCCCCCTTGTGATGCATTAGCATCTTTTCCTTGGACACTGAACCTTGGCTGAATTAAAACACAGAAGTGTGTTATGAACACTCACTAACCTAACCTGGAACCCACAGGCATCAGAGACTAATATTTACAATGGATGTAACAACGTCTGGTACCCTTCCAGCATAAGCAAGCAAGACATTTTTGCATTGTCCCCAAGCCCTCATTCTCTGTCCCCACTTGTGGTCCCAGGAAGTGGAAAGACCTGAATACACATAGGATCATCTCTCCACAGGGTGGCTCCTGTCAGATGTGAGCTAGAGAGGGGCCTCAGAGAAATGATAGCTAACCGTGAGGACCTTCCCACAGATCACCACCAGAACCATAATTCTCTAAAAAGCTGAAATCGGAAATGTAAGCCCAGGTTGCCATTGGTCCTGCTCTATGACCCATCTATTTGCCTTCGTTCTACCAGCAGGGTTTATGCGTCCCTTCATTCCTTCTTTTCGTCCAGCGAGCAAGCATCTGTTGAGGGACCACCATGGGCCATGAACGGTACTGGGTCAACTCTAGTACAGAAGGCACACTCTTCCTGCTTCTATTGAATTCTTTCTTTCAAACACTACTCTCTTTTCCCACAGTACAAACTGAGCTGAGAGATCTAGACCCACCCCCCTCACCTTGCCAGAGAAACCTAGGAAAATGCTCGTGACAGACAACAGACAGATCCCATTCCTGAATGAGTGGGCAGCTTCAGAACACACAGAACCTTGCTAGACAGCCAGCTGAGTTGACTTCCCCCAGCAGCTCCCAGTTGCTATCCTTCATGCCCACCCCACTGTCTATAGTTGCATCCTTTCTATAGACACTACTATTTATCACTACACTACATTCTCTGAGATGCCAGTTCTCTAAATACCCCCTAATGACCCAGAATTTTTCCTAATGAGTCCTCTAAACCCTGCCAGGTCTGAGACACTGTAGCTGGGAATTAGCTGGTGGAGTCAGTGCCACTTTGAGACTCCCGCTAAAACCCTCAGAAAACAGAATGCCTGTTCTGTGCAGATGTCCACTAAATGATCATAGACTGTTGTTATTTGGGCCGATGCAAAATAATCTGAGCAATTAAAAAAGTTACCTCTTTTTTTTGGAGTCAGAGGAATACTTTAACATTTTTGAAAGATAATGGGTGAAGATGGAAATGGAAAATGACAAAATGAAGGCCCTTAAAAACCCCAGCTGAAAATGGTGTCTCTTAAAAAAAAAATAATAATGCCTTAATTCCTGGTACAACCTCCATATTTGCATATGAACCCATACTGTTTTCCAAACTGTCAACCACTATTTAAAATCATTAAAGGTCTGGAAACATGATGGCACAAAATCTGTACATGCACAACCAAAACCAGAAGAATGGGAGAAGTGATTTCATTCAGGACCTTGGGTTACTTCTTGCTTTGTTATGAGTCAGAAATGAGCGTGCAATTTTACCTTCCAGGAATCCAGGCGAATCTATGGTGGGTTTTGCTTTGTGGGATAGGAGATATGGGGAGCTAAGGGGAAATCGTTTCGATATCTAAAGACAGTACATGATTGAGCCTTGTTTTCCTTTTTCTTAAGCCCATGATACCCCTTTTACTAAAAGGCTGACACTCACACTTAGTCAGGAAAGACACTCTTGAGAATGGGCTGAAATGAATAATTATCAGACTCGCGGGGGTGCCGAGGGGATTAGCTCCGTTCAGATCCAAAATCAAATTTAAATATGCAGAGCATCGTGGTTCTGTTGGGGTCCAAAGCAAACTGGACCAGTAGCTTGAGACTTGCCTAGGAGGGATAGGAAGCCTATCAACTTGCTTTATGGGGTGTGGCTTACCTTCAAATCCCTTCACAAGCTCCATGACATGTATACCCGCCGATTCGATTTCTACCTCCTTCATACGGGTAAACATGCCAGGTTCTCTCCAGAGTCACTCTGCAGCTGCCCAAACAGAGGCATACAGTCCTCCATACTGAGGAGAACGTGCCATTTTTAACATTCAATGGGGAGAAGAAGAAATCAAAGATTTCTGTGCATATAAACTAAGGATAAGAACCCCCAAATGGATCCACCACACACACACCCTAAATGCTTTGTCTGCAAATGTCACATAATTGGTTTTGGATAGCAACAATGACGTCTCAAGGAAGTAAAGTTTTCAAGACACTCCTAACGCGTTTTATTTTTAATCTGAACCTCTTCCCCGTGCATTAGCAGCTTCTTTCTCTGCGATGTTTGCTTCCGTGTTCTTTAGAGTAATTTTGCTACTTGACAACTAGACTTAAAGCTGCCATAGACTTAAAAACCTGATCTTTGGAAGTGACAAAGGTTCTTTTATTCTTTGAAGGCCATTTTTATTCATCACCTCTCCCACTTTTTCCTTTTTTTTTTTTTTTTTTTTTTGATGTGTGTGTGTGATTTTGTTTTCTTTTCATCTCTTTCTTTCGCATATGGGTGTAGTTCCAGGATTCTAGAGAGAACTCAGATAGAACCACCTCATCCTTGCTGTTTTTCCCCCTGTCCTGACTAGTAATTCAGTCTTAAGCTTGACCTTGATGCAGCGCAAACAGCAGTTGGGCTCCCATTTTCGTCTCCGAAAGGTCACTGGTCAGGGGTGATCATTAAAGCAAGGCCAGGGGGATTAGAGAGGAGGGCAGGCCAGGAGCAATATCTACTGGAGCACAGCTGAGGACTCTAGTTCAAAGACAAGCAAGGCTCCACCTCAATCTCTTTAGAGCTGGGTCTAATCCTAGAGCCGGAGCATGGTCTCGTGAACTCTGGTGTGTCAACAGACAGAATTTCTGGGAGCTCAAAAGTAGAAGAAGGCTGATTCAGTTACGTTCCTATGGTGATGTCTGTTAGCTGGAATACACTGGAATAGACTTCTGAAAGCTGTGAGTGAGGTGAAAAAAATGAGCAAGTATTGCCTTTGTGAAGTTGGCTACAGGGTCAGTATCAATGCCGGTGCCTTCTGTCCATCATGTTAGTTTCAGAGGCAAAATCCTGGATGAGGAAATGGGAAGGGACAAGCACTATTTTGAAACTCTAAAATGTGTAGCATGAAATTTAGGTGGCAAAATGAAAAGGAGAAAGACCATGAGGCATGGCCCACTCACTGCTGGTCCTCTGCTTCCCATCAAATGACAAAGAGATGCCTCCTGCCGAACAGGGAGATCTGGTCATTCAAGGTTTTATAAAGCTGTTTCATTTGCCATATAAGGCTAATAAAGAACCTTACACACCCAAGAAGTCTCCCATTAGAACCCCTTCCGTACTTACTTCCCAGCCGTAAAAGACACCAGCAATCTACACTAACTGCCATCTAAATGTCACTGGTGACAGGACTCAGGCTGAATCCCAAGTCAGCTGACACAAGAATACCAAACACTGTTGGTCTTTCTACATTCCTACCAATCACTTAACATTTTCAAATTTTGGAACTAATGGTGTGTGTGTGGGGGGGGGGGTGGGGTTGGCTTGATCAATTGTTGTATTGTTTTCCAAACCTCAGAAATTTTCAGTAGCCTCAGCATGGATCTTAGAACTGGGCCTTTCCTGCCCCAAATGTCTCATATTTGCATAGCAGCTGAAATGCTAAGGAATCTACTGAACCGGGCAGTGGGGATGCACGCCTTTAATTCCAGCCCTTGGGAGGCAGATGCAGGAGGAGCTCTGAGTTTGAGGCAAGCCTGGTCTACAGAACAATTTCCAGGACAGCCAGAGCTACCCAGAGAAACTGTCTCAAGAAAATCAAAAGAAGAAAGAAAAGTATTTCACCTGACTTGGAGGCCCGCACACCTGAGCTAACCAAAAAACTGGAGAGTGCTGTTTGCAGCCCATCAGGTTCACAACCTTCTCGAATTCAGTCATTTGGATCAAAGGAAATAAATGGCTGAATCACATGATGTTTCTCCATATTTGCATAGACATAGTTATCAAACGTAGGGTTCCTGTTTTGCCTTTGAAAGAGCACACAAATCCATTTTTTGGAATTGCATTTGATCACACCACCCCTTCTCAAGTTCTATTTTCTGACATCTTCCGCAATTTCTTTCTTCAAAGATTTAAAGTTCTTGTCGTACAGGTCTTTCCCTTCTTTGGTTAGTGTTACCAAAAACATCTCAAGTTCTATAAAAAAAATATTAAAATCCTTAGTGCTGACACAGAATTCTACAACAAAACTTCTTGTTATGATAGATCATTATTTCACCTGGGAAGGAGAAACCAATTTTGCCTCCAGTTCAATACCTTGGGCACTTTAGAAGTTGCTTCTGTCCCACCTACAAATGGAGCAAGCTCTTCTGCCAGCTCCTGAGAAGTGACCCCAGCTTCTGAAACAGCACAAAAGCCATTAAAAGACATCTTAAGCACACTAGGTAGACTCCATGTTCAAGCAGAAATACAAAAATAGTTGGAATTTGAGCCTTGTTAAAGGTTTGAAGATTGTTAAATCAAATACACCCACTCACACACACACACACTTATACCTAATCCAACCACACTGGGAGCTGACCACAAACTCAGAAAGTTTGGGGCAATTCCTTGTCTGGATCCCATGCAGTTAACTCAAGATAGGCGTGTATTCCTCGCACATCACAGGTGAAGCATGTTCCAATTCTAAAAAGGCCTCTGCTGGAGATGGGAATGTTACTAACTTGATAGCATGCTCAAAGCCCTAAACCAGGTAGAGTGATACATGCCCATAATGCCAGCACTTGAGAGAAAGAAGAAAGGGAAGATTAAGAGTTCAAGGTCATCCTAGACTACGTAGCAATTTTGAAAGTATTCTGGGCTGCATGAGATCCTGTCTCGAAAAATCAATTGAAAAGACCCCTGGTACTGACAGAAACCTTGAAGGTCATGTTACTTGCTGATGGCTATTGGCCTTGTTTGTTTGTGTTTTGTTTTGTTTTGTTTTGCAGCGCTGGGAATTACATTCAGGGCTTCTGGCATCCTAGCCAAGTGTTCGACCAATGAGCCACATCCCCAGGCCGTCTTTTTCACACTTCTCCCACTCCTACCTCAGATCACCAGCAACTGAAACCTTAACTTCTACAAGGGTGTTGACCCTATACTTACACTGGGCAATGGTGGGGCTTTGCCTAGTTTACCTGCTTCCATCTCTCCTCTCCTAGCCGAAAGCAATGTTTTACGAATGCCGTTGTGGAGGAGGCTAATGTTTGGCTGGTAGAAGAAGCTCACACTTGCGAGAACTGAATAAGACCAGGCCCTTTAATTTGCATTGTGCATCCTAGTGAGGATGAGAACAGAAGCCGGCCTGCTGAACAGCCAAGGCAGTGCAGATGTTTTGAAACTCATTCTACTGAAAGTCTTGTGCCCCTGAATCGCACTACTGTAGGTCTAGTTAATCCAACTATTTAATATTATTAGGCACTGAGTTAAATAGCTTTACATGAAATTTTAGAAAAGATCAATATTGTAACAAAATTACAGATTAGCAGTAAAAAGCACCTGAGAAAAGAAACTATTGATCTGCTGTGGTTTATATACTTGCGTTATTCTTAGGGCTTTGTAGAGATTGGTACTTCACTGATAAAGGGAAAGAAACTGTTTTGAATTCAAGAATGGTGGAGTAATAGCAATTGCTGGGGGCTTTGGGCCTTAGCCTTTCTGGGATGTTCTCTGTCCCGCGGCAGACAGGGTTGTTTGAGGACTAGAAAGGTCTAAAGGGTAAAGTTTTCCCATACCACATATTTACAGATAATTGTCGTGGCAAACTGGGTTATGGGCTTGGTTAATGATACTGTTCCTCGTCTTTGGTTTTTTTTTTCTTCAAAAACTATTATTACCAAGCCTCCACTCTGGGATTAAAAGAAGAAAAGGAAGAATGGGAAAGTAATACATGTTATTTTACATGTGTGTGTTTGAACACACATACACATGAATGGTTGGACACACAGAGACACACAGACATACAGGCACTGACACACACACAGACACACACAGACATACAAACACCAACACACAGACCCATACAGACACCAATACACAGACACAACACCGACAAACACAGATACACCACACACACACACACACACACACAAGCTTCTTCTTAGATACAGGAGATGGTTTTCGGAGCCTTCAGTGAGGGTATCCACATATCACCACTTTCTCCAAGATTCAGAGAACAGTGACCTACCCAGAGACGGGGACAGGCAAAGACTCCCAAACTTCAGACAGAACAAGGCCACAGAGCTTGTGCAGTTGGCAAGCCACATAGTCATGACAGATTTCCTTGGTCAGGTGCTATTGTATGTTAGTATTCGTTCTAGAAAAGAAATAAGGGGGAAAATCATTGGGTAAATATTAAAGAGAACGGCAGTGAGCTCTACAGAGTCTGAGTGAGTGGGGGTTGTGGTTCCGTGGTGGAGTGCCTGCCTAACATATGGAAGGACCCCAGTTCAATCTCCAGCACTGCACAAGATGGAAGGAAGGAAAATCCCTTTCTCCTAAAAAAAGTCGGAGGGAAGAAATCCAATTAAGAAAAAAAAAGAAAGAAAAAAGACTGGTTCATTCTTTGAACAGCAAGACTAAAAAGCACATCTCATCCCATAGTAGTCCATAGAGACTATAGCCATTAACGCTTCCTTAAGTGCACAGTTAGTTAAAGCAGTGGTCTTAATTGTGTTGGGCTCCCAAGATTGGTTCATTAAATTGGAATTTCCTTTATCCATTACCCACAATTGTTCTGCTTTTTTTTCCTTCTTTCCTTTGTTCACTTTTTTTCTTTTCTTTTTCACTCCAGAAAGAGTTCCAGGCCCAGACTTAGAAAGACACAATTAGGTTATGTGGCAAAAACAAGAGTGCCTTTTCCGCTGGATGTCCACATTCCTGGCCTCCACGGTATCCGATGTTTAGAACGCATTTCTTCTCTAAACATAAGATTTATTGTGCACCACAATTTTGAGCCACTGACATGTATCTTGAGCAGCTACCAACTTGCCAATTCCCTTTGGGTCTCCTTTATATTTTCTTAGACTATTTCTTTCTATTTTGGGTTTTCTTCATGAAGACTAGGATGGGGTGTGAGTCTTTTTAAATTGATAAAAAATAAAACTGTACAGATTTCTGCCCACTTGTATCTGCGAGCATGATCTCTCTCGGGCTTGAAAATTGGCTTTATCATTTTGTATATTTGACAATTTTGTATTCGGCGTTATTTGGTTCCTTCTGTGCATGGCAATGTATTAAAATGTGGGATTTCTATTACCGTGTAAAAGTGTTTTGATTCTGATTTTCAACATATATCCTTGGTGAACGGGAAAAAATAGCATTAAACTTTTCATTTCTATTTTCTTCAGCTCATCAGCTTTGTAGAAGGAAAAGGAAAGTTAACAGAACTTCACTTTCCCTATGTTAGCTAATGATGCAATTCATGGTGGAAAATTGTCCTCAATTATGCTGTGTTTCCTGGAGAAATAATGTATATGAGATGAATTGGCGACCTTCCTCCCAGCACCCAGAAATCCCCCCCTCCCCCAGTAATGAAGCCCACCAGTGGGATTGCTCTTTCTGTTGAATGCTTGAGTATTGAGCACAGCTGGACAAAAGCACACTGCCCTTCATCCTCAGACATGGTAACACATCAGAGAAAGGAGGGGACTAAAGATCTTGGCTCAATTTGCTCTTGTAGACAGGAGTCTACAATGCCCACGGTAGCATGGACAATCACATTTCCCAACACCTCCTGTCTGCATTTCTCTCAGGTGGTGACCAAGTATAAGAAATCTGTCGTTTTGTCAATAGATACAGACTTTCAAATAACACCTAACTTAGACCCCTGGAGTTAGGAGCCAATGCTGTTAGACACATTCAGCATAAGCCTTGGTGTAGCTCAGCAAACATCTAGATACCTTTCTTGTTCATTTATACGTATATATACATATATATGTGTGTGTGTATATATATATATATATATATATATATATATATATATAAACAACTTCCAGAATACTAAGATGCACCATGTACGAACGAGGTGGTTTACCTGTTCCTCCTCTAAATTACTGACTTCCACCTCCTCGTTTATTTTAATAAACACATATAGACACCAGGATGTGACTGACTGCGGACTGACTCAACCAGAGCTGAAGAAAGGCATCTTTCCAGACAGGAAAGATCCTGCATCACAAGACAACACCAGTGTTTGGTTTTGCTTTTATTTCCCAGAACAAAGTCTCACGACAACCTTTGAGGTTAACTCACTGAGTGGATGCAGAAATCCCCAAAACTCTGCATACCTTCTGACCCCAAGCACACATTTTTCTCTGCTCCTCCATACACAGCTTTAGACCAGTTAATGTGGCAGTCTTGTTGTTTATGTAGTCTCTTTAGAAGGTAGTGAAACCATACTCCTCCCCATCAAAAGATATTCTCACCTTGTCATTCCTGGGATCACTCCTGACCGTTGCATCTTCTCTTCTTGCCTCCTTCTCTTGTTTCTTCCTTTTCCTCCATTAAATTGGTCTCTCTCTTTTTGTTTGCCTGGATGTATTTTTCTGCTGTCCCTTCTACCGCATATCATTTCATCTTTCTCTTCTCTCTCTCTCTCTCTCTCTCTCTCTCTCTCTCTCTCTCTCTCTCTCTCTCTCTCTCTCTCTCTCTCTCTCCTTTTCCATTTATCCTTTTCCTTTAGAGTAAAACACTCATTTATATTTTTAACCTTACTTCTTGGCCCATCATAGCTGCCTAAGAAATACAAATGGCAACTGTGGACCCTGCAACGTACTTCTTTCCTGGATGCTGAGGGAAATCTGAGGGAGACCATCACTGGGACAGTGGTGGCAAGTATTTTAAGCCCACTCCA
Organism: Arvicola amphibius; assembly: GCF_903992535.2. Lineage (NCBI taxonomy): Eukaryota > Metazoa > Chordata > Mammalia > Rodentia > Cricetidae > Arvicola > Arvicola amphibius. The sequence continues at coordinate 15,471,089 of NC_052055.2, read as the reverse complement.
TATCTGGCATTGTAAACCTGTAAACCTTGTCAAAATTCTGTGACTGGGAGCATCATGGGTCCTGGTGGGGAAGCTTCATCTGTTGCTTCGTTAAATGGATAAGATACATTCTTCAGACTGCATTATAAAGGATTATGTCTATCCTTATGTATTAATGGTACTGTTAGCTTGGGTCAGAATGACTTCTGTTTTACAGTGAGCAGCATCAACTTCAAAGACTCTGAACTAGCCACAGTGTTGAGAAGAATTGCTGTTGGATGCTCAGCTCTAAGTGGAGTATGTATACCATCCCCTCCAAAGCTCAGAGAGCACTGCAGAAGGGGCGAGCAGATAGAAGGGCAGAGGAAGGGCAGAGTGTTGTGGAATGCTGCATCCTAGGCATGATTTGGCCACTGCACTCTTGAACTCACAGCTCCTGTGATCCTTTGTACAAGACATAGACAAGACAGGGCCTGTCACCACACTGCCAGGGAGAGAAGAGAGATTCATAAGGTCCCTGCCCTGTGTGAAGATTTAGAGGCAGTTTATGGTTGCTGGAGGAGAGACAGAATTTCTTCAGTGATGCGCCAATGATGAGGTGCCCCTGCTCCTTTGGAAAGCCTTTCACTCATGCTTCTAAAATCAACCCTAATGAAAACCATTAAGTCACATACACCTCCAAAGACGGGAAAGGAGGAGGATCTGAGAAGAGGACGCAGATCAGCGGATGTGGCGAGAAGATCAATGAGGATAACAGGAGGTATGAATATTGTTAACATACACTGTATATATGTATGGAAATGGCACAACTAAATCCATTATATACAAATATTCACTAATAGAAAGTTGAAAAGAAATGTTAGGAAAGCTGAATCAAACTTTAAAATTTGGGTCATATTCTTCCCAACTCGTTTCTTTCTCCCTAAACTCACAACCCTTCTATGCTTTATTAAGAAAATCTCATTATAAAGGACAAAGTCAGGCGTGTTATCTGAGCAAGGGGAAGGTGCTAGGCACCAAGTTCTCCTTAGACTTGGAATGGGCAAATTCCCATTGATACCACTTTACAGGTGCAATTCGAAGGCTTCTGGTCATCTCAGAGCTTGGAGCTCCCTGCTTCTCTAGATAAACAAGACAGCTATATTTGGCTCAAGAGCAGGGATGCCTGTGAGAAGTTCAGCTGAGACCATCAAAATAATTTATTGACATAAGATTATTCAGAATCCTAGAAAATCCTTTCTTGAGATGCAGTAAAGTCCACCCAAAGGCACCTCATCTTTCTATTTCCAGTCTTGCCTTCAGAAGATCCCTTGTAGACCTCAGCTCTTTTGCGATTAGCTCACACATTTCTGCCTCCCCCGGTGCTGCTTTTCTAACTACCTTTTACTAAATAAATGTAAAACGTATCCCAGGTTCCTGTTGATTCATTTGGCCAAGAGATATCCCTGGTTACGGAGGTTTGTTAGGATTCTGAAAGCACTGGAGTTGCTGCGCTTTCTGCTTCTCAGATAGCTTTCTTCAGTGTGTAGAGATGTATGCACCTTGTCAAATAACTTTCCATTATCCTTTGTGACTAGTGTGTAAATATTGAAAAAATAACCCCTAGAGAAGTTTGAATAAAGACAATCTTATGCTTCTCTTTTTGTACAGCTCGGAAGAAAATAGGAGTAGATAAAGCTGTATGCTGTTGTTTCTCAAGGAAAGATGGTCTCATTCTCAGAAGACTCGCAAACAGACTTGCCAAGAATCTGGTTTTCTCTCATCTTTTCATTTTCGTTTAGAACTCAAACCCTGTTGTGCCCCCATAACCCAGTCTTTGCTGGGTTATCCAAGTGGGGGATGAAATACGTAGAAAAGCATCGCCCGATTTTTCTTGATGCTTCATCAAACTTTGAAAGCACAGGGGAGCCAGGTGTAGGAGTCATAGGGGTGCACGTGTATAACCATGGCACTTTGGAGCAGAAGGCAGGAAGATCATAAGTTCAAAGTCACCTTCAGAAAATGTGGGGCTTCTCGGTGGGTGTGAGTTTGGTTATGTGTTACACAGAAAGTATCTCATTTAGCCTCTATCCAAAGACAGCTGCTTCTCTTATTTCCATTTTTCTTTTATGAAAGTCCTTTTAAATCTCAGGGATTTTTTTCCCATCTAATTCCCCCATTATTTTCCTTCTCCAGTCTTATCTGTTGTCCAGATTCTGCCCCACAAAATCGTACAGAGCTAAAAAACATTGAACTTTCTTCAAGTATCAATGGAATGAAAAAACACCCATCATAACACATTTCTCTTAAAAATATATTAACAATTTTTCTTGCATTTTTTTTCTTCGAAATTCTTGCCTCAGGACTTCAAGATCATTGGTTGAAAAGTGGATAGACTGATGTGGATGCTAATGGTAGCTCCAGTTCTACCTGTAGAAAGTAAACCAAACAAGCTTTGCAAGTTTTTATGTGGATTCATTTAATGAACATAGTTGGACATTGCACTAGGAACCAGGAACGATATCCATGGCACTGGGGTAGGTGTTGGATAACTCGGAGGTAAGTGGCTTGTTCTGATTATAAGGGGCTTACATTCCCTAAGGCCCACTTCACTGGAGGGAATATATATTCAGTACTATAAACTTGATCAAAAAGCTATGCCTGGAACCTCACAGGTCCCACAAGGAAATCTGCTACTGATATTTTGTTAAATAGATATGTAGACCACCTTCTAAATATTTATGTTTGTGTAGCTCTCACCTGCAGCCAGAGACATTTCTTTTGGCAGTGGGCGATAGTCAACAAACAGACTCATAACTTGTCAAAGCAAGGAAAGGAAAGGACTACTGAGTGCTCAGCCCTAAAAGGGACATCTATGTCACCTACTCTGAGGTCCAGGGAGCATCACCAAAGGGAGGATGTTTCCACTGTGAGAGCAAGATAACAGGCAGGAGTACTATAAAACTTAGAAGGTGCTGTCTTCTGGATAGGGCGTGGCCACTGCAATCCTGGACATACAGCAGGTGTGACCACCTGCACAAAACCTGTATGTACAGCAGCGGGGGAAAAATCACGTGAAAGAAGGAGGGGGATGAGTATTCACAGGAGTGGGAGGGGATCAAGAAAAGGCAGTTGGGGGTGAATGTCAACAGAGTATGCTAGATGCAGACACGAAGTCATATAAAACAAAAACCCGATTAAATACAAAAGAAAAAAAACAATCGAAAACCCAAAATCTTACAATCCAAGATGAAGGATGCTCTTCTGTAAGTAAGTATCCTTTACTAAAACGCAAATGCCCCTGCCCCTGGTCAGATAATAATTTTAGCCTCATTTGTAGTCAGATGCTGGGACTGGAGAGAGTTGGTGCCCACGGTCAGGTGAGTCTGAAGACAGAGTCCAGGTTCTTTATGTTCTCCTGGAGACCCAACACCTCACATTAGCATAAGAAAGGCCCTGAGAAGTCTTGCAGGAAATTATCTTATATGTTTGTTCAGTGCAGCATTTTCAAAATTCACTCAAGCATCGGCTCTTTTCCGCCAGAGAATAGCAATTAACCTGTAGAAAAGGCATTTTGGGGAATGCTGTTCTAAGGCATTCGGTGATTAAACAGTGGTGTTATCCCAATAAAGTGAGAGGAGAGTCCCCCAGGAAAGAAGAGGTGCAAAAGACAGGCCTCTGCCAGAATACCTGTGGGGTAGCAGTAGTGGTGGCTGTTTGCATGAGTAAATAGTCACCGAGCAGCTGCTTCATGCTCGGTCCCCTGAGCCTGTCCCATCATTGGCCTAACCCTGTCACTGGGATGCATGGAAGGTGGGCAAACAGTTGGAGAACTCTGCCCAAACCTTACGTCCCTCTAGATCTTAGTCTTCTCTTCTGGAACAGTCAAGGCTTGGGATAGAGAATCCATTATCCCTCTATGCACATAGTCATGTCAATTCTATTGACATAGAATCTTGTCTCTGGCTTTGCTTTCAAAAATATGCAATCCACAGGAACTGGAATGACAACGGCTCTGTTGTAAAAAAAAAAAAAAAAAAAAAAACACTGGAGGCTCTTCCAGAGCACCCAGGTTCAATTCCTAGCATCCACATCACAGTTTTTGACCTTCTGCAACTTCAGTTCCAGGGGATCCCGTGTTCTCTCCAGGACTCTACAGTCATGAGGCATATATGTAGCATGCAGACATTGAGACAAAATGTATAAAAAAATATAGTAAAAGAAATAAATAATATATAATCTTGCATGTAGACAACTAGAAGCAATTAGCATACTGTAGCTTTCTTTCCTTCTTAAGACTAAAAATTACTTTTCATCTTACATATTTTTGTCTCACAAGTGTTTTTTTTTTCAATGAAAACAAGAACTTGGACCACAATTTGAGCAATCACTCAAGCACGGAGACCCACAGTTGGTAACTTCAGCAACATGAACAGGTGTTGATTTTCACTGATGGAGCCAAAAAAAATCATTTAAAAATTATTCTTAGTTTCAATAAAACCAAGGAAGAAGGGTTTCAAATAGTTTGAAAGGATAAGTAACACCAAACTGATGATTTGATGGGTGGTCTTCCTTTGATAATAGTCTGTTTAAAAATTAAATTAGGCAAATTAGAGGATAAATCCAGACTATGCTGTAAAGAAATAATTCTACAAGAGCTAGTTCCAGGACAGACTCTAGAAACTACAGGGAAACCCTGTCTCGAAAAAAAAAAAAAAAGAAAAGAAAAGAAATAATTCTAGCTCCTAGGAGACAGTATTTCTAAAAGTGTGCTTGTCTGTGTGCACATATGTATTCTCAAGTGATACAAACGCTGGTGGAGGAAGGGTGAAGAGCAGGCAACGTTTTGAAGAAACACCTAGCAGACTTTTCATCAAGTTCATGTTTTTGAATCTGGGTAAATCCTCACCTTGGTATTCCATAATGTTTTTCTATTATGTTCCAAAATATTGAGTAATGCTAATCAATCATGAAAATAGAGTGAATTTTTAAACTCTTAAAAACAGTGTACTACAATTTGAGAAATAAAAATTATTAAAATGAGAAACAGTCCTGACAAACAGTCTCTTAAATGAGGCTTAATTTCTTCTACTGAAGTAAGTAGCTGTAGTCACTGAATGTTTGCTATGGTTCAAGCATCTTGCTTAATTTCTGTGATACTTTTCTATGTTATAATCCCTCTTGCAAGGAAAGAGTGGAAACAGTCTGGGTTCATAGACCAGACCATACAACTACCCTAGGCATTACTGACAGAAACACACACTATCAACCACTATCCAGTATGCCCCACTTCTGTGTAAATGTTCTATACACAAGATATTCTGCCAGGCAATCAATCCCTTGCATAGTGACTCTTAATCCCAGTAAACCACAAAATGCATTTATTAGTTTTTTCTTATTCTTGGCTTTTTGAAAATGACTGTTGCTAGTAACACCCCAGCTGGCCTAAAGCTCACTATGTAGACCAAACTGGCTCTAGATTTGTGGCAAATCCTTCCTCTTTCTGCTTTGTGAGTATCAGAATTATAGGCAGGCCCAGATCCATTGTCATTTTTAAGTGGCACATGAGGACCCTAAGAGAGATTTACATAGATCTAATCTACATGGGAAGTAGAAAGAGACAAGATCTCCTGAGTAATTTGGAAGCATGGGGACTTTGGGGGAGGTTTGAAGGGGGCAGGTGAGAAGCAGGGAGGAGAGCAGAAAAAATGTAAAGCTCAAAAGAATCAATAAAAAAAATTTCGTAAACTCATGAGGCACATAAAATATGATTGAGCACATTTGTATAACATGAAATAATCATTTAAAACAGCGATTCTCAACCTTCCTAATGCTGTGACCCTTTAGTACAGTCCTTCATGTTGTAGTGACCCCCATCATACAATTATTTTTGTGGCTATCTAATAACTGTAATTTTGCTCCTGTCATGAATCATAATGTAAATGTTTTTGGATATAGAGGTTTGCCAGAGGGGTCATGACCCACAAGTTGAGAATCAATGAGTTAGAACAATGACATATCAGCCCAAAAATGTATCATTTTTTTGTGTTGAAAATGTCCCAAGTCCTCTCCAATAAACTAATTTTAATATTCTAGCCTCTGTTGCCCAACTCTGATATCGATGTATTCTCTTCCAGTTAAGACTTGGGATTTGGGGTTTTCACAGAGAAAATCAGTTATTACTTTTTGTGCTTTCTTTGTTAAAATTTGAAGCAACTTTGTTCAGTTGTGTTAATTTCACTAACATTGGGCACAGTTGGAGATAGGAGGGCTGTTAGTAGGAAACCAAGCCAATAACCGGTGCCTCGTGTTTTAAAATTTCAAGCTTGTCAATATGTTTATAGGAGTGTTTCTATTTATTTATAACCTATTTATTTCCACAAAGTGTTTGGGACATTCATAAGAAAGTATACCATAAGATAAAAAGCTAAGCATAAACTCAAGATCAGATAAAGGGAGGAGCGATTAGACAATGCCTAGAATTCAGCTGAAGCCTCTGCTCTTTAACCATTGTTATCAAAAAAGGAGCCACAGATTCCACATTAACATTAAAAATCATCAGCATGACTTGATGCAGGATTTATAGTGTCCATAAAAACAAACATGGCTATATCATGAAGAAGGTGACTTTTTATATTCTATGAATTTTTAAAAGAAAATCGCAGAAAGTGTGTTTACTGTGCTTAAAGCTATGTCTCCAACTTCTGCAAGGTGAATTCAGTCTTCTCTGATGGGGATGTAAAACAATGGAAAATTATCACTTTAGGAAAAGTCAAGTTTTCCTTCCCATATAAGCCTGAGAAGAACGTTTTAATGTGTCTTTGTAGGAGGGGTTCTCAGTGAAGCAGCAGACAGCATCCCTGAAGCATATATAATAAAAGTTTTTAAATAGCTGTTTCTTATGAGGTCCCTCCAAGGCATCAAATGGCAAAGCAACCACATGCATCCAGGTGGAGAAAATTCTGTGGGGCCCAAAATAATATGGTCTCAGTTTTATGAGCTCATCAAATCTTAAGGTAACCTAAAGGATTGAGACCTAAGAATGGGCAAGATATTGTGCTCATGAACACAGGCCCCAAGCCACCGACCTCAGCCATAATAGCAGTCTTGTCCGGAGCCTTTATAATGTGAAAGACACTTGAGCGTATTGCTTTATTTAATCCTTGTAATAATAGCAAAGTGCAGGCATTGGTCAGGACTCTTTTGTTTGCATGTGACTCAAGCTATCTTGGGCAGAGAAAAAGAGAGGGCTTATTGGGTGCTATAATAGGAAAAGCTAAATGGACCTTTCCGTTCTGTGTATCAATACCCATACACACTATCCTTTTTCATAAGTGGAAAAGATGGTATATTATAAACCCAGGCTTATAGAAGAAGATAGAAAGATGTTCTTTCTTGCAGCTCCAAGCCAATCCTAGAACTAAACTGGGGAAGTGACAGACCTACCCCAGTCAGGGTGCTCTTGAAGATATGCCCCCTCTAATTGACCGGTCTGTGCTAAGAAAACAGGTCCATAGATCGACAGAATAAGAATTTCTTGGAATTTAGGTGGGCGAGCAAGCAAGGCGGAGGAAACAATCAGCTGGGCTTTGCCCTAAGCGCTATTATTTCTACTTCAGAGATGAGAAAATGGAGGCTCAGAATAGCAAGAGCCTCAGAACAGAATAACCAAGATGTGGCTAGAAATTTAGCATTAGTCATAATAGATGAGATAACTGTGGTCACAAAAAATAAAACCTGAGTTTTAACAGGCTAGCACAGCAAACATGAATTCTTACACATATTAGACCCACTTTGGTTGGTGGATTTTGCTCTGCGTGGTACTCCCATGCAACTGATATAGGAAGTTCTCACATTTAGAAAACATTGGACTCCAATGCCCAAACAGGAGGAATAGCCGTGAAACATCAACAGCCATGACCCATCAGAAAGGGTGAGTCTCATGATCCTGCTTAACAGCAAGATAGTCAGGAGAGAGCTGGGGCATGGGGAAGAAGGGCAAGCTGGGATGTGGACACGGGTGTCATTGTGCACAACTATATCCAACCATTGCAATGTTATCGTTACAAACCTTTGGCTTATACATGTGGCACTTTAATGACACCCTCCTCCTAAGGGTTAGTTTATAGTGGGCCTTAGAGCAGGAGAAGACTCTTTAACAGATCCAGGCTGCTATGAGAGCTTCAGCCTTGTGATCCAGCAGACCCAAAAATGGCTGAGGTGTCAGAGGCAGAAATAAGTGCTGTTGGAGGTTTTCGAAGTACTTCATAAGTGAATCCCAAGCAAACACCCTTAGGATTCTGGAGCAAAGGCTTGTGGTTATCCTCAGGCAACTATTCTACCTTTGAGAAGCAGTTCATGGCTGGCTAGTGGGCATTAATAACAACAGGATATTTGACAATGGGTCACCAAGTTACCATACAACTTGAACCCCTCATTATGATCTACCAAACCATAAAGTTGAACTTGCCTACCAGCAATCCATCATCCAATGGAAATGGTATATATATATATGAAAAGGGCCAAGCAAGTTTTAAAAGGATAAATGAATTACATGAAGTTACTCAGTTGCCTATGGTTCTAGTCTTGTTGCAATGTCTTATGTTCCCAAATATGTACACATGGCCTCAAAAAGGATAATCTATATTTTGTAAGGAAGAGGCGCTGAGGGCCTGATTTACACATGGATCTGCCTTACATGCAGGCACCACCTGGAAGTAGACAACTACAGCATTATAGTCCCATGTAGACAACTGTGGAGCACACAGGTTAAGTGAAGTCGCCACAATGATCAGAACTTTAGGCAGTCTAGAAGCTTATACACTGTGGTAGTCTGAATGTGGCCCCCATAGACTCACAAGGAGTAGCACTATTAGGAAGTGTGGCCTTGTTGGAGTAGGTGTAACCTTATTGGAGGAAGTGTTTCCCCAGCAATGGGCTTTAAGATTTCAAATGTTCAAGCCAGGCCCAGTGTCATTCTCTCTTCCTGCTGCCTGAGGATCTAGATGTAGAACTCTAAGTTACTTCTCGAGCGCCATGTCTGCCTGCATGCCACCATGCTTCCTACCATAACAATAGCAGACTAAACCTCTGAACTACAAGCCACCCCAATTAAATGTTTTTTTTTTCATAAAAGTTGCCTTGCTCATGGTGTCTCTTTACAGCAGCAGAAACCCTAACTAAGACATACATTTTGCATAGAAGAAAAATAATCTGTCAAATATAAAATTATACACGGATTCATGGGCTGCAATCCCAGGATTTGGAATGACTGTGATTGGTAAATTGGAATAGATATGTGACTAGGTCACTCCAAATTGGTAGAAGACATAAAGATACTATGCTTTGCATGTAATTATTCATCAAAGGGTAACCTCTGCAGAAGAAGCAGACAGGATAACCATTTTGTGAACAGAGTCAGTCTCTTTCCCCCATTCATCTTTGTCAATGTCCAGAAGGCCCATGAACATATTAGTTATGGTGTCATAGATGGAGGGTATAGAAAGACTCAACAACATGACCTTCCATTTACCAAAGCTGATCTGGCTTATGGCTATTGGTGTGTGCCAAATCTGCTGGCAGCCAAGAGCAATGGCGAGCCCAACAAACTAAATAGAAACTAAAACTGATTATCTTTTAAAATATAAATCTTTCTTATTTAAGCAATATTTTGTAAACCCATACTATGTTTTCTAATAAAACAACTTTGTATTCAAATGAAAACATAGGAAGTGTATCTGAGACACAAAGAACGTAGAACTAGCTAACAGTTATAAATATAGTCCTGGAGGTAATTTTTTAAAGAAATATCCTTTACTGATGATTTGGGAATTTCATAGCATGAACCCTGAGCACACACTCCCTTCCTTTTCCTCCCATGCTCACTCCCCACCTTTGCGCCCCTCCCAAAGAAAAGAAGAAAAAGAAAGAAAAAAGTCCAATTTGTGTTAATCACAAATTCCCTGAAGCATGGTCAAATTCCCAGTGGCAGAAAACAGAGTCTCTCACCACCCACAACCCTGCCAGAAGTCGTCAGTGGAGGAGACCTACAATTTGGCATCCTTATAACAATATTTTTGCATTTTTAATTCATCTATTTATTTTACATCCTGGCCACAGATCCCCCTCATGCTCCCCTTCTTCTTTCTCTCCCCAGTTGCATCCCCCCCCATCCCTTCCTCTTCCATCTCCATCCAGAAAACAGCAGTTCTTCTCCCATGAGTATCAATAAAATATGGCATATCAAGTTGCTGCAAGACTAATTTTTACAAGTTTTCTTAAATGGATTTCTATCTACACTGTTACTTTTTTGGGGGGGTAGCTATGGTTGTCACAGAAACCTTCTATGTTCCTCTTTCTCCACTGTGAGTCTGCAGTCATCGAGACCTTGACAAAAGCAGCTTCCTCACCCTTTGCAGTCAGAGCAGCCCTGATCATGGACTTCCACATGGTTTCTAGAGGCAACACAGGCCACGAACATGCACATGGTCTCTGGTGTCAGCATATACCACAGACCGCGACATGGTTCCTAGAGATAATGGTGTAAACAGCCAATCTAAAATAAGCAGTTTGTTAAGTATTTAAGTCTTATTATAAAAAGCTTTCAGAAAATGATTTTGCTGAAAAATAAAAGTACTTTCATTTGAGTTCATGAGGCAACAAAACCAGGATGGTCCCTGACATCTGCTTTCATTTTGCAAACACTCGTTTTGGGATTTTTGCTTATTTCTGAAGGTAAGCACATATTACTTAAGGAAAGCTAAAAGCACAGAGATAAATGACTGTTTCAAGTCTTGAATGGCTAGAACAAAAAGTCTAGAGAAGTGGTTTTTCCACTTGTGGCTCCCCACCCCTTTGGGGGTTTCAAATGACTTTTACAGGAGGCACCATTTGTCTGAATGTCCGAGCCTCATAGTGCACAATGGCAATGCTGACTTTATCAGTAAGACAGAAGTTCAGAGGCACAGGTTTGAGCTGAGCTGCTGGCTCCTTTAAAGCAAGTTTCTTGGTTCCTTAATCTATCAGCTTGCCCTTTGCCCCTCCACCTCCATAAAGACAGTCAACATTTCTTTAGGTGGCCTTGAAACTCTAACATCATTGTTGGACAACCCCTAACACATTGTAAGTTACATAGAAATAGAACCTTGCTTCGATCAATATTTGGATGGAAGACAAAAAGAAAAAAGAAAAAAAACTGAAAAGAAATTTTGAGAGTAGCTAGGAATCCTGTTGTTCACTCGGGAGGTTTCACTTTTGACTGTGAGTCAATAATACCACTTGCCCAGGAGAGAAGGAGGGGCTGGTGGGGAAATATTGTTTCCATCCTGTGCAGCACAGAGAAAGCTCAATTTCTAAGATCTGGCACATTACGCTACATGAAATAAGAAGGACAAATGCCACACAATCTATAAAGGATAAACTCTTTATGGGAAGCATCTAGAATAAAAGCCCAGCATCCAGGTACAGAAGGTGGAAGAGCTGTTAGCAGGGTCTGAAGCTAAGGGAAATTAGGAGATATTGCTCAATGAGCATAATTTTCTTCTTCATAAGGTTAAGAAGTCCTGGGGCTCTTATACCACACAGTGCAAATAATTAATGAAACTTTAAAAATAATAAAATGTTTATTATCAGCAAGGCAGTAGTGGCACACTCCTTTAATTCCAGCATTCGGGAGGCAGAGGCAGGCAGATCTCTGTGAGTTCAAAGCCAGCCTGGTCTACAGAGCAAGCTCCAGGACTGGCTCCATAGCTACTGAGAAACTCTGTCTTGATTATCTTGACTATGGTACTAGTTTCAAACATTCAAATCCAACTACTTATATACATTAAATATATAGACTTTTGTACATGAGTTATCTCCCAATAAAGTGTTTTTTTTAAAAAAAATCCTATTAAAAAGAAAAAAAAGAAATCCTTTAGTTTTTTTTCAGTTAAAATAGATACAATGCCTGTTTTGGTCTGGTCTTCTTACAGTTTCTCGCCTAGTTAAATAATGTTATTGAGATATAATGACTGTACCGTTTGGTGTACCCATTTCAAATACAAAATTCAATACTTTTAATAAATATTCAGGCAGGTAGGTGATCTTCAGACATTCCCTCTTCCTCCCCTCCTACAAGTTATTCCCCAAGTATCACCCCACCTCTGTAGCAGACCACTTGCTATGGCCTCCCCTCCCTTTCTTCAGCTGTTGCAAGGAGGCTGCTTGTTCGTCCCAGCCTCCCAGAACCGAAATAACCACCCAGATACTGTATTAATTAAATCACTGCTTAGCCCATTAGCTCTAGCTTCTTATTGGCTAACTCTCACATATTAATTTAACCCATTTCTATTAATCTGTGTATTGCCACGAGGCTGTGTCTTACTGGGTAAAGTCCCGGCATCTGTCTCTGGCAGGGCTACTCGGCTTCTCTCTGACTCTGCCTCCTTTCTCCCAGAATTCAGCTTGGTTTCCCAGCCTAGCTAAGTTCTGCCCTATCGACAGGCCAAGGCAGTTTCTTTATTCACCAGTGGTATTCACAGTACATAGAGGGGAATCCCACATCATGCAGCCATCTCCAGATAATCACATAGACCTACAGCCTCCCTTTGCCACAGATGCCAACTTCCTCAGGTATTCTCTAGGAACATGCCATTCATGCCTATCAGGAAAGCAGACAGACCAGGGAAACAGGTATATGATCTTTGAACATACACTCGCCTTCCTTTCCTCCAAATTCAGTGTCCTGACCTCATCCTAAGCTCTGTAGTAAACTACTGGCTGTGACATCTTCTCCTTCACTCTGCCTTCATTCCTAGGGGACTGAGAAGATCCTGGTAGCTCATGTTTACCTCCCTCCTGTCAACATAATAAACTCTACACCCTCTTCTAACTCAAGTCCATCCCTAAGTATCAGCTGTCAGATAACAAGAAACACATTCTAACCAGGACAACCAGTAGGCAAACCTGGCAGGATCTCAGAAACCTTCCCTATTAGGCAAACCACAGCAACCACAGTTACCTAAGAACCAAAGAGGGCAACAGAAACAAGGAACAGCACACTAACCTAACAGAGAAAAAGACCAGATATCAGCACCTAGAATTACAATCAGCTCAAACCTAGAGGCTCAGAAATGAGTGTAAAATCAGAATCAATAACAGACAGGACAATATTTCTTCACAAAGCCCAGCAACCCTACCACAGCAGGCCCTGAGAAATGCAACATAACTTGAAGCAAAAGATGAAGACTTCAAATTAGCCTTTATGAAAACATTAGAGGGCCTTAAAAGGGAAATGAGTAAGTCCCTTAATGAAATCCATGAAAACACAAACAGTGGATTGAAATGAAGAAAAAAGAAAAGACCTGAAAGTGAAAATAGAATCAATAAAGACAGCCCAAACAGAAGGAAAACTGGACATGAAAAATTTAGGACTTCTTTCAGAAAACCCAGAAGCAAGCCTCACCAACAGAATACAAGAGATGGAAGAGAGAATCCACAGCCTTGAAGCCATGACAGAAGAAATGGATACCTCCATCAAAGAAAGTGTCAAATCTAAAACTATCAAGGCACAAAACATCCAGGAAATCTGGGACACTATGAAAAGATTAAATCTATGAATAATAGTAAAGGAGGAAGGAGGAGAAATCTAGGTCAAAGGCAAAGAAAGCATTTTCAACAAAATCATAGAAGAAAATTTCCCCAACCTAAAGAAGGAGGTGCCTATCAAGGTACAGAAACACACAGAACACCAAGCAGCCTGATCCAGAAAAGAAGTTCTAGAGCTATTAGTGGCTCTCCACAAATTGACAGTAAAGTCCCATTGCTCAGAATAATACATACACTACTCATTGAATGTGGAGGAGTCAAGCTGGTGCCTACCTAAAGGCTTCATTCCTATGGACTAGTAGGTACTACATATGCTATCCAAGGAGGGCAGGTAAAAACCAAGCCAGGGACAAACCCTTAAATCTTCAAGAGTGATCAGCCCTCAAGATACAATGTTGCAATACTCACACAAAGTTTGTGGGAGTAACTAATCTGATTTGAGTTAAGGCCCACTCCATGAGATGGAACCCATACACAAAGCTTCTTGGGTAACCAAGAGCCGGAGACTAGATAGCCCAGGGTCATAGAGTAAAACCAAACACTACTGCTCTACTAAAAGAATGCAGTAATAAAATGACTCCCAGTGACATTCTGTAATTCTCATAAATCCATGCCTTGCTCAGTCCTCTTCAGAGGTGCTTGCTCCTGCAACAGATGAAAACAGATAGAGACCCACAGCAGTAAAAAAAAAAAAAAAAAAAAAAAAAAAAAAAAAACCACAGATTGGGACACTCAGCCCTAAACAGGATGTCTCCAAAACATGCTGCCTCTAAGGGCTTAGAGGACTTGGAGGAAGAGGTGGCAGATAGATTGCAAGACTCAGAGGGAATGGAGGACATCAAGAAATCAAGGCCTTCTAAACACAACCTGGCTAGGGCACATATGAAATCACAGAGCCTGTGGGAGCATGCACACAGCCTACATGGGTCTGCACTGTATATAGTCCAAGAGCAGAAAGGAGAGGCAGACACATGCTCTTATCCCGAACCCAGAAACTATCTCCAATTCATAGGCACTTACAAATGAGAAAAATTAGTTTCCTACAAGGGTGTCTCATTGGGGAGATAAACCACTCTTACATGTAGGCTCCATGACTAGCAATGGTTGGCCAACAGAAAACAAACTCAGCGACATCTCTGGAGGCTCTCTGTCTCATCATGTTAAGTCACAGACTTTTTTTTCCTACCGTACAGGTCCTCTGCATATATATTATGACTTTCTGTTTGGGGGTTTTAATGGAATTCCTGTGTGTGCAAATGTATGTCATATTCTGGTTTGTTTGGTTTTTAATTTATTTTATTATTATTACCTAGAATCCTGTATGTTTTCTTTTTTTTTTTTTTTTTTTTTTTTTTTCTCATGGTTTATTTTTTTTTTATATTTAAAAATTTCCATCTCCTTCCCTCCTCCTCCCCCCTCCCTCCCCTCCTTCTCCCCTTTCTCTCCCCTCCTTCTCCCCCTTCCCTCCCCTCCCCTCCACCCATACCTCCCCTCCCTCCCTCTCAAGGCCAAGGAGCCATCAGGGTTCCCCACTCTATGCTAAGACCAAGGTCCTCCCAACTCCCCCCAGGTCCAGGAAGGTGATCGACCAAGCTGAGAAGGCTCCCACAGAGCCCGTCCATGAAGAAGAATCAGAGCCCAGAGCCATTTTCCTTTGCTTCTCAGTCAGCCCCCGCTGTTGGCCACACTCAGAGAGACGGGTTTGGTCGCATGATCCATCAGTCCCATTCCAACTGGAGTTGGTGATCTCCCATTAGTTCTGTCCCACCGTCTCCATGAGTGAACGCACCCCTCTCGTTCCTGACTTTCTCCCTCATGTTCTCGCTCCTTCTGCTCCTCATCGGGACCTTGGGAGCTCAGTCCAGTGCTCCAATGTGGGGCTCAGTCACCTTCCCCATCTGTCGCCAGCTGGAGGTTCCCTCACGGTCCTGACTTTCTTTCTCATGTTCTCTCTCCTTCTGCTCCTCATCAGGACCTTGGGAGCTCAGTCCGGTGCTCCAAGGTGGGGCTCTGTCATTTTCTTCATCTATCGTCAGGTGGAGGTTCTATGGTGATATGCAAGAAATTCATCAGTATGGCTATAGGAACTGGCCTTTTCAGGCTCCCTCTCCTCAGCTGCCCAAGGAACTAACTGGGGGCGTCTCCCTGGAAACCTGGGAACCCCTCTAGGGTCAAGTCTCTTGACAACCCTCAGGTAGCTCCTTAAATTCAGATATATGCTTCACTGCTCTCATATCCACCCTTCCTATATCCCAAGCACCCCATTCCTCCGAGCTCCCCCCGCTCTCCCCTTCACACTTTTCTCTCCCCATCTTCCCTTGGCCCAGTCTTGCCCAACCCTCAAGTTCCCAATTTTGCCTGGGGATCGTGTCTACTTCCAATATCCAGGAGGATTACTATATCTTTTTTGGGAGTTCACCTTCTTATTATCTTCTCAAGGATCCCAAACTTATAGGCTCGATGTCCTAGAATCATGGCTAGAAACCGAATATGAGTGAGTACATCCCATGTTCATCTTTATGGGTCTGGGTTACCTCACTCAGAATAGTGTTTTCTATTTCCATCCATTTGCCTGCAAAATTCAAGATGTCATTGTTTTTTACCGCTGAGTAGTATTCTAGCATGTATATATTCCACAGTTTCTTCATCCATTCTTCCACTGAAGGGCATCTAGGCTGTCTCCAGGATCTGGCTATTACAAATAATGCTGCTATGAACATAGATGAGCATATGCTTTTGTTGTATGATTGGGCATCTCTTGGGTAGATTCCCAATAGTGGAATTGCTGGGTCCTGGGGTAGGTTGATCCCGAATTTCCTGAGAAACCGCCACACTGCTTTCCAAAGTGGTTGCACAAGTTTGCATTCCCACCAGCAATGGATGAGTGTGCCCCTTACCCCACAACCTCTCCAGCAAAGGTTATTATTGGTGTTTTGGATTTTAGCCAATCTGACAGGTGTGAGATGATATCTCAAAGTTGTTTTGATTTGGAAAGGAAGAAGTTAAACTTTCATTATTTGCAGATGATATGATAGTATACATAAGCGACCCCAAAAACTCCACCAAAGAACTCCTACAGCTGATAAACTCCTTCAGCAACGTGGCAGGATACAAGATCAACTCCAAAAAATCAGTCGCCCTCCTATACACAAAGGATAAGGAAGCAGAGAGGGAAATCAGAGAAGTATCACCTTTCACAATAGCCACAAATAGCATAAGATATCTGGGAGTATCGCTAACCAAGGAAGTGAAGGATTTATATGACAAGAACTTTAAGTCTTTGAAGAAAGAAATTGAAGAGGATACCAGAAAATGGAAGGATCTCCCCTGCTCGTGGATTGGGAGGATCAACATAGTAAAAATGGCAATTCTACCAAAAGCAATCTATAGATTCAATGCAATCCCAATCAAGGTCCCATTAAAATTCTTCACAGAGATTGAGAAGACAATAATCAACTTTATATGGAAAAACAAGAAACCCAGGATAGCCAAAAAAATCTTATACAATAAAGGTACTTCTGGAGGCATTACCATCCCTGACTTCAAACTCTATTACAGAGCTACAGTATTGAAAACGGCTTGGTATTGGCATAAGAACAGAGAAGTTGACCAATGGAATCGTATAGAAGACCCGGATCTTAAACCACAAACCTATGAACACCTGATTTTGATAAAGGAGCCAAAAGTACACAATGGAAAAAAGAGGGCATCTTCAACAAATGGTGCTGGCATAACTGGATGTCAACCTGTAGAAGAATGAAAGTAGATCCATATCTATCACCATGCACAAAACTCAAGTCCAAATGGATTAAAGACCTCAATATTAATTTGAACACATTGAGATTGATAGAGGAGAAAGTGGGAAGTACTCTACAACAAATGGGCACAGGGAACCGTTTCCTATGCATAACCCCAGCTGCACAGACTTTAAGGGCAACATTGAATAAATGGGACCTCCTGAAGTTGAGCAGCTTCTGTAAAGCAAAGGACATTGTCACTAAGACACAAAGGCAGCCTACTGACTGGGAAAAGATCTTCACCAACCCTGCAACTGACAAAGGTCTGATGTCTAAAATATATAAGGAACTCAAGAGACTAGACGGTAAAATGCCAATTAACCCAATTAAAAAATGGGGCGATGAACTGAACAGAGAATTCTCAACAGAAGAAGTTCGAATGGCCAAAAGACACTTAAGGTCATGCTCAACCTCCCTAGCTATCAGGGAAATGCAAATCCTGTATGTTTTCTATGGAGAGACAGACAGGATATGGATCAAAATAGGAGAGGAGGTTGGGAGGAGTAGGGGGATGGGAACCCACAATCAGAATATATTGTATAAGTTTATTTTTAACTAAAGAAACAATAAATACATATGTACAGAGTGTTATGAGCACTATTGTGATCTGATTTTAGAATAATTTCATGAGAAAAGAAGAAACTCTATACCTGACAGTGGCTCCACTCTTTCCTCGTCTCTTCCTACAGTGCCTAACAATCCTTGATCTACTTCTGTCTGATAGAGTCACCTTTATGGGACATTTCATATCAATTAAATTATCTTATATTTATCTTCTGTGAAGAACTTATTACATAGAACATTATATTTTCAAGGTTTATTCATGTTGTAATTTGTACTGAACTTCATTTACCAAATAATATTCCATTTTGTGGATATATCACATTTTGTCTCTCCATTTTTCAGTTGATGGCCAGTTCAGTTGCTTCCATTTTTGATTATTCTAAATAACAGCGCTATAAACACTTAAGGGCAACTTTTTTGTAGATAATTGTGTTGTATACTAGTTTCCGCCAAGATTAAATCTTCCATCTTGGAGGAACATTTTGTAAGACATGAGTTGAGAAATGGAAGGTGAAACAATGCGTTTTTTGTAATTCTCTCATATATTATACCCTGACTGCAGTTTTCCCTCCCTCCTCTCCTCCTAGTCCCTCCCTCTACCTCCCCTTTCCCCCAGATTCACTATGTCTCTATCTCCCTTAGGAAAAGGGAAGGCTTTCCAGGGATATCAGTTAGCCAAGGCATATCAAGTTACAATAAGACTAGGCACATTTACTCATATTAAGGCTGGATGAGGCAACACAGTAGAAGGAAAAGGGGTCCCGAAAGCAGGCAAAAGAGTCAAAGACAGCCCTTGCTCCCTCTGTTAGCAGTCCCACAGGAACGCCAAGTTATACATGATGAAATATATGCAGAAGACTTAGCTCAGAGGACGATACAGGGTCCCTGGTTATTGGTATAGTCTCTGTGAGCCCCTATGAGCTCTGGATAGTTGATTTTGTGGGTTTTCTTGTGGTGTCCGTGACCCTTCCGGTGCCTACAATCCTTTCTTCCCCTCTTCCTCTACCCCCGGCTCCACATAATATTCGGCTGTGAGTCTCTGCATCTGTTCCCATCAGTTGCTGGATGAAGCCTCTCTGATGAAGATTGCGCTAGGTTCCAGTCTATGAGTGTAGCAGAATATCATTAGGAATCCTTTCATTGACGTCATTCTCATTTTTGCTTTGCCAGTCATGTTTGGTTCTATGTCTCCGGGATACCCTTCCTCTGGTTTCTGGCCCACTAGGCAATGCCAGGCATAGGCTCCTTATCATGGCATGGACCTCAAGCTGCATCAGTCATTGGATGATGACTCCCACCAGTCTGTGTCACCTTTACCCCATCCCATCTTGCAAGCAGGACAAATTATAGGACAAAGGTTTTGTGGCTGAGTTGGTATGGTAATTCGAATATAATTGACCCCCGTAATCTCATAAGGACAGGTACTATTCAGAGGTGTGGCTTTGTTGGAGTGGGTATGGCCATGTTGGAGGAAGAGTGTCACTGTGGGGGCGGGCTTTGAGGTTTCCTATGCTCAGGATACCACCCAGTGTCTCAGTCAACTCCTGTCCCCTATGAGTTGGAGGACTCTCCCTCAAGCCAGACCATTCACTCTCTGCACATAAAGATATACAGACAAAAGAGTTTACTGCATGAATCACTGTGTCACACTACAGCTTCCATGATGAGATTTTTTTCTCTTAAATTTTACTTTATTTTATTTTGGGGGAGGTTGCAATAGCAGAGGGAAGATTTGAAGGGACAGAAAATAAATGGGATAAAGATGCATGATGTGATAAGCACAAAGAATAAATAAAAAGAAAGTTTATTTTAAAAAAAATTGTGTAATCCAATTTGTCTGTCCCCCACCTCCACTTGTCATCTGTGTTTTGACATCTTAAAAAAGAAAAGAACCTGAACCTTGAAAAGAGAGATTTACTCTTCTTAGGTCACTTTCTCTGGCATTCATAGTTTTTAGTTTTTTACATCTAAGTCAACTACAACCCAAGTTGAGTCAATTTTTATATAAAGGATAAGTGGAGAATCCAGTTATATTTTGCACATTTAGTTGTTCCAAAAATATTTTAGATGACCATTTGCCCCCACTCTTGGCACCCACATCAAAATCAATTAATCATAAATGTAAGAATTAGGTTTGAAACTGGGCAGTGGTGACACGTGCCTTTAATCCCAGCACTTGGGAGGCAGAAGCACATGGCTCTCTGTGAGTTCTACAGCAGCCTCCTCTATTGGGCTAGTTCCAGGACAGCCAGGACTGCAGAAGTTATCGAGCCTTGGGGACACTGAATTTCCACAAGAAGCCTGCGAGTTCAGCAGCATCATTTTTCAGACAAGGAAACTGAGGCCAGGAGATGCTCTGCCACCTGATCACATGGGTAATAAATCATATGTGCATCTCCAAGGCTGAAACAAAATGGTTGTCTTCTAGATGGAGAAGGGATCTTAGAGATACTGCCTGCTCATGGACTTAAAAGTCCAAGTCTTCACTTAAAATCTGAGTTCATGTCCCAGTGCAATCTCCCACGATGCTGAAATTTCTTTGAATGCTCTAGTTTAATCCTCAAATACATACAAAACTTTCCATCTCTGAGATGTGTGTTTTTAGAAGTTCAATGTGCTAGTCATTGGACCGCAGAGCCCAGGTGTACTCATTTGAAATCATCATTTTATATGAAAAGATTGAACAAGTAAGGGGAAAGACCATGTTCTTCAGTATTTGAAGATAATTAGGCCCACAGAGGAGTTGTCAGGCAGCTTTTTGGTCTCCTGGGTAACAAATTAGAAAAAGATTCTGGCCTAGGGTGCAGCTTAGTAGGAGAATTCTTGCCTGACCTGCATAAAAGGCCTGGATTTAATTTCCAACACAAAGAAAAAGGTTGGAGTTTCTGAATTACCTGGTTATCTCTTTCCTCAGTTATAAACCAAATGTTGCAGAGAATAGACACATTACTTTTCTAAACCTGTGTATCTGGTTTCTGCCTGTTTGTTAGGTTCATATGTTTTCCCCAATTTCAAACCAGCGATCTATGTGATAGATGACCTTGGACTTGACCTCCTCCCGCTGCCACTTCCCCATGGCTGAAATTGAAGACACATGCTACCTTGTGTGACTTTATGCAGTTCTGAGGATTGAACCCAGGGCTTCAGACCTGCTAGGCAAGTATTCTACCAACTGAGCTATGGTGACAACCTCATAGTACCTCTTTTTAATATATCTATAACTGTCCATATGCCTTTCATTTAGGAAACTGCCGAGTCCTAAGACTTCAAGCAAAACCTTGCTGTGTGATGGTGATGGATGAACTACACATGTCCTCAAGCCTTGTTACAAAAGAGTCTCCTTTAAGCAAATCCGATTTCCATACTGATTTGCATTATACAAGTAAAAAGATAGTCCCATGGGCAAAAAAAAAAAAAAAAAAAAAAAAAACTACATCCACAACATGTCATTTTGAAGCTGAGTAAATCATTTTTGACAAAATAAAAAAAAAATGAGCCAAAGTCACCAAGAGGACAAACAGTTTGTAGGACTCAGATGAAGACCATGAACAAGCGAAGGAGTTGGACATTATATCTACCATGTAGATGTCACTAATTTCTGAATAGAACATGATATATATCATCAAGCAACATTGTAGAGCTCAGAACCTCAAGGGGGGAAACTAAGAAGTCATAGATTACTTATTTTAGTTTTGAGATTATAATATAATTACATAATTTTCACCCTTCCCTTTCCTCCTTCCAAATCCCCTCATAGGGACTTCCTTTCTTTCTTTCAAATTCATGGCCTTCCTTTTCATTAATGTTGTTACATACACATATGTATGCTAAATACATAGATACAACCTGCTCAGTCTGTAAAATGTTATATGTATGTTTCAGTGCTAACCATTTGATATCTTATAACCAATTGGTGTGCTCTTCCCTAGGGAAGACTATTCCTCCCACTCTCAGTCAAAAATAAATAAATACATGTGACCAAAAAGACCCATAGTATGGGAATGATAATCCTTAATAAATATGCCTAAAGCAAAAAGAAGTGATAGAACTATTTGTTTTGAAAAGATAATCAACTTGCAAAAGACTGGAGCTTAAAATGCTTTTCTTGGACTGCCTCCGAAGAAAAGATAATACATGGTAGGAAGAGACACTCACCCACAGCACTGCAGGTCACTGGATGCTGTGCATCTCTGACACCTGAGGGTGTGATTAACATTGTGGAGATGTCTGGCAGAGTCATAGGAAGCCCTGCATTTCAGCACCCGATTGAGAACGTTGATGCTCAGTGAAGCAGAGAAGCCCCATTAGGAATGGACAGTTGTTGAGCACAGGGGAGATGCTCCCTCGAGACATCAAGAGCCCCGTGGGGAACTTTGAAGGAAGCTGAGGTCTGGAATTATGAAAAAAGGAAGATCCAGGGAAATCTAAGTTTACTGCTGTGATACCTTTATATAACTGTTCTACATGTCTCTCTCCCCTCCTCTCCTCTCCCTCTTTCCATATATATGTAATATAACTAGCAAAAACAAATCAACTCAGGTTGCATGCAGTTAAAATGAACTTCTCCCTCAGCTTAGCAAGAGTGTGCAATGTACTTTTAGCAACTTGCGTATCATTCCTGACCTGTAAATGCAGATAATCGTACTTACTTATTTATAAAGTTCTTTGAGGATTGGGGATGAAAGACTCCTTTAAAGTACAAAGCATTAATTTTTGTGACAGGAAATGAAGTAATGTAAAAAAAATGTATTCTTTCTGGCTTTAAGTTTTTAGTTGCTTTCTTTACAGATCCACAAAATCCAGTATCCAACAGAAGGTCAGGACTGGAGATAAGAGAGTTCATAAAGGGACCGTACGTCTGCTATCCCAGGTAGGCATGAATCGACTACTCCCTTTGAGGAGGTGAGAAATATATTACAAAGTATTCTGTCCAAATAAACTTATTTCAGTGGGTTGTGCTTGATAATTGTGAAGCGCGTGTAAGTGCTGTTCTATTTATAAACCCCTTATATTCATTTTTGGCCAGGACAAGCACGTGAAGTGCTCAGAGAGTCAATCATTGCAAGCAACGATACCACAAGAGAAAAACGTGCCAGTTGCTAGGTGATGATTTTCAATCTATCATTTTGGGCAATAAATATAAGATGAAGTTATGAGGAAAGAAGCTATTCATAGCTAAAACTCTATCTTAAATGGGTATTATTTATTGCAGGGAACTGAAATAGGATGAAGTTAGGAAACCCAGTGTCTCAGCCCAGAAGCCAAGATACCTCTCAACGCATACATATTTCAAGGACAAACCTAAAGACGAGTGGTGTTTAGAAGGTGACTGGAAAGAATGCAAGGTAGAGCAACCTGGGCTTAACTGTGTCACTTAGGATGGTTCAAATCATTAAAGAAGGAAGGAAAAAGTATTCATGCCATGTCCAAAAGTTCCTCTCTTATGAAAAAAAGATAGTTCTATCAGCATATGTCAATTAAATAGTAAGGGGTAGTCATCTATGAGACACTGGTGACATCTCTGTGAAACCTGTGCCCTTGTCCTGTAACAGCATGGAAAGTCGTTAGGATACAGGTAGGGAATATGATGAGAATGGCCATAGAATAATGACACAAGGCATTAAAACTCACCAGTTAAAACCAATGTCCAGAATGAAACAAGCAATTCATGCTAGCCAAGTAGCAAAGAACCATGCCCTACAGTGTATACTACATGCATGGCCTTTGCTGGCTGTATATGATTAGAATTCATTCAAGTTGATGAAAATCTCAGATCTCTAAAACCCAGCTGAGAGTTGCAATCCACATAAAGCTTTCCCCATAACCTATTTTCTTTAGCAAGTGTGAGAGTCAAGAACATGGTTCTTACACTGAAGAGTGCTTCAGATTTACCTGAAGAAGTTCCCACAGCACAAATCACGAGGACCCACGGCAGAAATTTTAACCTATTAGGTCTGGAGAAGAGAATTCATATTGCAAGCATGTATTCAATTGATTCCAGGGCTGCCGAGCCCATGTTGAGGATCTCTGCTCTAAAACGTTAGCATGACTGAATTTAAAACTGGGAAAGGGAGCGCTAACAGGTAACACTTGCTTTCCCTACGTTGTACCAGTGTGCTTCAAATCGTCTCTTAGAAAACACATACACACGCAGCAGGGAGGGGCGGGAACACTTTGATTTATAATGAAAATAAATAAACAATACAGATTTGGGCCTTTTGTCCATTGCATGGAGCCCCTAAATCTCCAGAAGTTTTTATGAGAAGCAAGTTTGTTAGGAGAATCTGTTGTTCTAATATTTGGTCTGTAACTATGCCTTGACACAGGGCACCCAGTCTCTTAGAGTGATAATAGAAAGACGGTTGTTCTAATGAGTGACTCTAAATGGGCTACAGGAGGAGGTTGGTCATTAGGAACACCGGATCATAATTAGAAGCTTTTTAGTATCTTGCAACTTTCTACACTATACCCACCATCTAGGAAGGGGAAGAAGAGCTAGAGACGGAATTAGTTCATGATTATGCCCATGTGATGAGTCTACATAAAGATCCTTCTACTTGGTTGTCAAAGATGCAGCAAACTAGAGGGTGTGGAAGCTCTGCATGCCTTTCTCCATGCCTTGCCCCAGGTATGCTTTTATAATAAGTTAGTATCAATGTTATGTTGTCCAGCATCCAGGCATAATGTGCCCACTGGATCAATAGTGGGAAGTTCATTATAGGGACAACCAACTACTTTTTGATTGTAACTGAGGCTTGCTCAACAGGAGCAGTTCTATATCCAGCTTGATAGACCTTTTCACATGACCTGGTAGGTCATAGTCCCTAGTAGAGGAGTTAGAGCTATTGTTTTGCTAAATTGACATGAGGTGTCCATCAAATTGCCCTGTATAGAGCCATGCTTAGCCTCATAGACTAGTACTACTGTTTGCTTTGATCAGAGGACCCCTTTCCCACAACAGGGGGTAGGAACTGCATAGACTGGTCAAGGTACTGAGAATATTTGGCTATTGAATGCTCAGCCATAAATGGGGCATCTCTATCGCCCCTTCTTGGGCTCAGAAAGCATCACAGAAGAGGAATGGAAAAATGTAGAGGAAGGCGTGAACTGTCGTGAAATGCTGTATCCCAGGTGGTGGTAGGTCTGTAACCCCGGCACTCTAAAGGGGGCAAAGCAGGTGGGCTGTGGACTGAAAAAAAAGTGTAAAATACATGGACAGACATTGTTTCAGATCAAAGCTAGGTATGATGGGGAATACGCCTGTAATCCTGGAGTTGGGGAAACTGGGCAGAATTGCTGCAAATTTGAGGTCAAGTAGGACTATTTAACAAAGATTCTGTATTTGTGCACGTGCGTGCATGCTTGTGTGTGTGCTTGTGTGTATATATAGAGAGTCAGACAGACAAAGACAGAGTCAGAGACAAAGAGAAAGAAAAAGAAAAATGAAAGGAAGGAACGAAGGAAGACAGGAAGACCCAGAGTTAGGTTGGGTGCAGTTTGAGGCAGACCCAGAGTTAGGTTGGGAGCAGTTTTTACTTGAAGAAGAAAAAGAAAGAAGGAAAAGGAGGAGGAGGAAGAAGAAGAAAGAGAAAGAAAGAAAAAAAGCAAAGCAAGAAAGGGAGGGAGGAAGGAAAAGGAAAGGAAGGAAGGAAAGAGAGAGAGAGGGAAGGAGGGAGGGAGGGAGGGAGGGAGGGAAGGAGGGAGGGAGGGAGGGAGGGAGGGAGGGAGGGAGGGAGGGAGGGAGGGAGGGAAGGAGGAAGGAAAGAAAGAGAGAGAGAGAGAGAGAGAGAGAGAGAGGAGAGAGAGAGAGAGAAGCTTTGCTGATAACACATAAGCACTAGAGTGAAGAAGACCTGACCCCTGGACAGCCTGTATCAATGTCCGCAGTTTTGCGCAATGCCATTCTGTGTCTCTGCAATGTGCTGGCCACTGCAAGCAGTGAAAAAGACAGCTTACAGCTGGCAGAGCCTGAAAATGAGCTGATACAGGCTAGGAGACTACACACGCCTTATGACCCGAGAGCTTTAAGAAAAGATAACCTAGACGGACCCTCCTCGGGTTGGAGACAAGGTACTTGTGTTGGGCTATATGGTTTTATTACCTGTGATGCCCCTTGGCAGCAATGTGGGTGGCTGTGCCTCCCTAATGACTCAGAGTTGGTTACAGCTGGACTGGAAACTGCCGGTTTGACCCTCAAAATCAAGAGCAGGTCAAAGGAGGTGTTTCAAAATTGCATTTTCTCTTTGAAGGCCTCACACTTTTCTTCCCCCAAACACGTCCTTGACTCCAAACAATAATTCTAAGTGCAAGCCGAGGGTGGAAGCCAGAGGAAATGTCTCCTGACCACAGCAAGGGCAGGAAGATGTAAGTTCCTCCTCTCCCCACCCTGCCCCTTCTTCCTCCTCGCCCCTTCTGCCTTTTTGCCTCTCTAATTCCTCCCGTGAGGAAAAGACATTTGCTCACAAGGCCAAGGGTGTGTGGCTGTGCAGGAAATCTCTTGCTACTCTGCTAGGAAGTCTGCTTCGTCAAGATTACCTTCAGCTTTGGAGCTGAGCAGACACTCAGAGGATTCTCTAAGGCATCTGTTTTTCCTTCCTTTTATTTCTGGTTGTGAGCCTAGCCTTTAATGACCGGGCCGTCTCTGCACTCACCCCCTTTCTAAATCTTCTTTTTTCTTTTCTCTAGATACATTTTATTTGGTTTATATCTACTGTACATAATAATGGATTTTAGGAATACATTTTTATCAAACTGGCCATGCACCTTGTCCACATTTACTCCTCTGTGCCTGAGCTCCTTTCAGAGTTTTTGTGTGTGTGTCTCTCTGTGAGAGGAACACTGCGGTGATTTCTCATCTCTTGTCTACAATCTTCTTCTGCGTTTCTCTTCCCTACCTAAAAATATGGCCACAGTATCCAAATTGTGACTGCAGATAAATTTATTAAGCCAAGCATATTGGCGCACACCTGTTGCCTGAGCACCTGGGAGGTAGAGGTGGGGAATCAAGAATTCATGATTATCTTCAGCTACATAGCAAATTCAAGGCAATGAGCACCTTATCTCTATCTACCCCTCCCATCTTAAAAAAAAACTAAAGAAAGAAAAACAAAATCCCATCTATTCACCCTAGTCTCTATATACCTCTGGCTTTATATCTCTGTGAATTACAAGCCAACCCTTCAAAATTAGGAGTCAGTCTAATATCCTATCATAGTTCTGTTGCTTTTGTTTAAGTCGGTTTATTAAAAATCTCCTTTTTGCTCAGTGTCCATTTCCTTCAGTTTCCATACTGCATTTGATACTGTAGACCATATAATATTTGAAACTCTCTCATGCCACAAATTTTGGAAATCTCTCAATAATGCATCTCACAATTTATCAACCACTGCTTTCTTCTCATTTATCCTCTCCTACCCCCCTTACTCCTATCATTGCAGAAATTCCTTTCTAGGCGCTTCCATTTCCCCTTTATGGTCCAATCCATTTGCAGAAATTCAATAACCGGTTTGTTGAAAGGGTCTCCACTATCTTTATCTGAAGCTCATGGCTCTTGAAAAGTCAGCTGCTTATTGGACACGTCCACCTGAGTATCCCATTAGGACCTCAAATTCACCATGTCTCTAAATGAATTCTTTTTTAAAAATATTTATTTATTTATTATGTATACAATATTCTGTCTGTGTATATATATCTGCAGGCCATTACAGATGGTTGTGAGCCACCATGTGGTTGCTAGGAATTGAACTCAGGACCTTTGGAAGAGCAGGCAATGCTCTTAACCTCTGAGCCATCTCTCCAGCCCCTCTAAATGAATTCTTTGTTGTATTCTCCTGATACGTCTCTTCTCCCTCTTCTGTAAGACCACAGCACTCATTAATCATCCCACATCAATAAGTTGACATCATCTGAGTCACAGTTGATTTGCTTCATTCCTTCCAATACAAATATATTCTCTCTGATTATGTTAATGTCTTAGAGGATGTCTTTTACATACTTCACCTAACATATATAATTTAGTACATTTTATAATAACATATGTATGTGTATGTATTTATATACATATATGTGTATGGGTATACATATATATACTTCCATGAAACACAGAGATAGCACATATAGAAATGGTCATCAAACTTGCCTCAGATTCCCTTTTGTTCCTTGTCCCCTCCTCCTTCCCTCATCAATCCCTATGGGCTTTCCGTCATTAGAGGTTATTTTTCTGTCTTTAGAATGATATACATATTTATTGTGCTTGATTGACATTTGTGTTCTTTGATAAAGTATGTGTTTACATCTTTGGATAAAAGTTCAAGTTGTTTATGAAACATATTCACAATAACCATATGTTCAGCTGTTAATAGACAGTAAAATGTTAATTATTTCTGGGTATTGAGAATGCTTAACATACCCTGATACAAACCCTGTGTCAGATACATGATCTATAAACATTTTACTACCAAGTTCTGGCTTGAGTTTTAGTTTTGTTTTTTTGTTTTTGTTTGTTTGGATTTTTTTTATTTGGTTAGGTTTTTGGGGGTTTTTTGTTTTAGTTTTTGGTTTTTTTACTTGACAGTGTCTCTTAAAGGGAAGCTCATAATACAAAGACTAACTTTTTTTATAGATCATGCTTTGAGTGTTGTGTCTAATAATGTTTTGCCTAAAGTTATAAATATTTCTGCCTATACCTTCTCTATAAAATTATGTCATTGTAAATTTCATTTTCATATCTATGATCCATTTCAGTCAACTTCAGAGTACAGGGCTTGATTAAAATTCCTTGTTTTACAAATGAAAATAATTAGGTGCCATTTATCTAATTCTTCACTTAGTGGAGAACTAATTTGTATGTTCATCTCCTCATTATTCCCAGACTATATTAGCCATGGATATTTTATCTGCAATGACATCAACACATCTTGATTATTACAAATTCATAAGTTCTAAAATCAGGTAGCATGCTGTTTTTGAAAGTTTTTTTTATCTAGTATAGGTCTATTTCATTTACATACAAATTTTATGAATTATGACTGGTACTGCATTGATAACATAAGTCAACCTAAAAATATAGATACATTAAAGTTATAAAAACTTCAGATCTCTGTGTATAGTACATCATTCCATTTGGTAAATTTGATTAAATTTACTTCAGCAACATCCATGGTATAAATATTTCACATATTCTCTCAGATTCATTCCAACATCATGTGCTGTTGACTGTTTCTTACTCTTTACTTTTTGGCTATTTGGGGGTCTGCCACCCAGTTCTCAAATAAAGACATACAGAGTCTTATTCTTTCTTATGAATGCCCAATCTTGGCTTGGCTTATTTCTAACCAGCTTTTCTTAATTTAAATTATCTCATCCACCTTTTGCCTCTTCGCTTTTATCTTTCTCTGTTTTATCTTTCTCTATTTTCTTTACTTCTTGCTGCGTGACTGGCTATGTAGCTGGGTGGTTAGCCCCTGATGTCCTCCTCCTTCCTCTCTTGCTCCTTGATCTCCTCTTCCCAGATTTCTCCTCCTATTTATTCTCTCTGCCTGCCAGCCCCCACATATCCTTTCTCCTATTTCACTATTAGCTGTTCAGTTCTTTATTAAACAAAACTGTTGTTTTAGACAGGCAAAGTAACACAGCTTCACAGAGTTAAACAAATGCGGCATAAAGGAATGCAGCACATCTTTGCATCATTAGAACAATGTTCCACTGTTGTAGGAGGCCACTTGTTTGTTTCTGGCTGTTCAGCCCTGAAATAATCACACAGAAACCATATTATTTGCAATACTGTTTGGCCAATAGCTTAAGCGTATTTCTGGCTAACTCTTTCTTTTTAAAGATTTATGTATTTATTATGTATACAATTGTGCCTACAGGTCAGAAGAGGGCACCAGATCTCATTACAGATGGCTGTGAGCTGGGAATTCCCAGCTGTGGTTGCTGGGAATTGAACTCAGGACCTTTGGTAAAGCAGCCAGTGCTCTTAACCGCTGAGCCATCTCTCCAGCCCCCCTGGCTAACTCTTATATCTTAAACTAGCCCATCTCCATCAATCTGTGTATTGCCACGTGCTATGGTGGTGGCTACATGGTGTCTCACTGACTTTGCCTTCTTTCTCCCAGCATTCAGTTAGGCTTTTCCCACCTGGCTAAGTTCTGCCTTGCTATAGGGCCAAAGCAGTTTCTTTATTCATTAACCAATAAAAGCAACACAATGACAGAAGGACCTTCCATACCATTTCACGGCATAAAGCAATGTAACACATTTTCAAATAATATTCTACAACAATAAGTGTCCTATTTTGTCATATGCTATATGTTTTCCATTTCTATAAATATTGTCAGTACTTGTTCTGGAATGCAGTTTCTTGAAAATTAGAGCTAGTATGATTCTTTAGGATCTTGCTACCAAGTTTTGTTAGGTGGGACCAGAGTAACACTTGGATAGGCCCCATACTCACAACCAACAATTACAAATGATTTCTGACTGGTCTGGCAGGTTTCAGGTATTTTCTGCTTTTCCTGATGTGAATAGGAAGTTTCTGGGTCAAAGATAAACTCATAAAACCTACTTCCTCAAGTTATTTTGGGTGCTTCTTTTCCTGACCCTGGGTAGTTTCTTTACACATGTGAGCTGATTGTTACTCAGCTTGGTAACCGGGAGTTTCTGTACTGAGTCTCAGAGTTCTCTCTCTCTCCACATCCGTCTGCCCTGATGTTTCCTACAAATTCTAAGCTCTTGGGACCTTTCCCTCTTTGGGCTTTCACCTGCCTTCTTGACTCAGAAACTCCTGGAATCTGTCTGAGTTCCTGTTCCTACTCCACCATCTGGAAACTCTATCATTAATCTCAGGGTGCTCAGAAAGCTTACTTCATGTGTTTCTCAACTCTCTGGGATCACTGCCATTCACTGTCTCACACCCTGCATCTTGAAAGACTTTGATACATATATTTTGTCCATTTTTAGATTATTATAAGCAAAAAGGCAAACTCAACCTTTATTCCTCCACCTTCACTATGAATAAAAAGAAAAGAAAAGTGCAATTTCATTCTCTTTATTCATTACTTTTCTCTACCACACTTTAACCTTGTCTTTTTATTCTAATATTCTCACTGTAATAGAATAAAAACAACTGCGAACTAGCAGTTTTAGTTAGTTACAAAAACTCACAGATTCCCAGGGCTTGTCTCATGCCTCAGATAGATCCTATCATCAAAACAGACACAGTATTTGTTCCACTAATTTATGAAATATTTCATTAACAAAGTTGGAAGTAATATAAATATTCCCAAGAACAACCCTGCTTACCTTTGCCGTATTATTTTAGCAGTGGTTAGAGTTCCTTTAAGTCCCTTCTCCAGTCCTATTCCCTATGTTCCCCTCCCCTTTGAGGTTCCTGTTATTCACGAGGTAATGTTTTCATGCCCAAAGACTTCTATGCTGTGGGACAATGGTCTTTTATCCTGTCACTTGTATTATTTTTAATAAAACGCTGATTGGCCAGTAACCAGGCAGGAAGTAGAGGTGGGGCGATGAGAACAAGAGAATTCTGGGAAGAGGAAAACTCAGTCTGCAGTCATCACTCAGCTGCAGAGGAAGCAAGATGAGAATGCCTCACTGATATAAAGTAGCAAGACACATGGCTAGCACAGACAAGAATAATGCATTAATGTATGATGTATGAAAGAGTTAATAAGAAGCCTGAGGTAATATGCCAACCGGTTTATAGTTAATGTAGACCTCTGTGTGTTTCTTTGGGACTGAACAACTGCCGGACCTGATGGGACAGAAACCTCTATCAACACTTCTATATGTGCAGTGGACTGAGTTTCTTCATTTTAAGATGTAGTCTTCAGCTTGGAACCGTTAAGTATCAGGCACTCTGTCGTTTAGTTCTTTTTTTTAAAGATTTATTTATTATATATGTATACAGCATCTGCCTGCATGTATCCCTGCAGGCCAGAAGAGGGCACCAGGTCTCATTATAGATGGTTGTGAGCCACCATGTGGTTGCTGGGAATTGAACTCAGGACCATCTGGAAGAACAGTCAGTGTTCTTATCCTCTGAGCCATCTCTCAGTCCTGTCGTTCAGTTTATAACTAACAGAGTTAGTCTCAGATGCCCAGGGATATGCATTTTCCTACATTCAGCCTCCTAAAGTTCTGCTCAAATCAACTCATCCCAATTTTGACTTCCATCCCTGAATTAAACATGTTTCTCATGTGACTTTACAATGCTCTAAAAATACTAGTTTAATGAAAGTTGAGGTCTCTTTCTCTGTGAACCTCTTCAAACTTAAAAATTGTCTTTGGGGTTTTCCCCCTTAGTGTTACGGTGAATTTTCTTGCTCCTGTATCTTGCTTGTTTTTCTCCTCTAGTTGGAATGACTTACTTTCCCAGATTCAGTGGATCAAAAAAAAAATCACACTAAGCTCCATAGTTGATTTGGCAAAGCATCGTGCTCATTCTCTCATTTAGTCATGTCTGACACAGACAACAAAGAACAGATGACCAGTGACATGTATTTGTTCTCTTTCCTTCCATCTGGAAATCCTGTTACTCCATTCAGCCTTACAGCAAATTAAGTTTGCATCTCTTCCCTCGGTATTTTTCCATATTTTGAATACATGATTGTCTTCTTCTATGTGATACCTTTGTTTTTTTTTATTTCAGAGAAGTTCATCTTTCATACATAATAGGATTTCTGTAACAATTATTAAATTAAATTCTGCCCCCCAAATCTATATATCATAGAGAATATAAGACTTGACACATATGTAGTGTTTGTTTTAAG
The DNA here is from genome assembly GCF_903992535.2 of Arvicola amphibius. Lineage (NCBI taxonomy): Eukaryota > Metazoa > Chordata > Mammalia > Rodentia > Cricetidae > Arvicola > Arvicola amphibius. The sequence continues at coordinate 15,438,394 of NC_052055.2, read as the reverse complement.
TTCATTTTCATTCATTAAAAAATTTTGAGTACCAAGAGGGTTCTCCAGCAGAGTGCAGAGGCACACACCTCAGTATTTGGGAGGTGGGATCAGTATCATTCTTTGCTATGATAAGTTTGAGGCCAGCCTGGACTATGTGAGACCCAGTTTCAAAATGACAAGAAGAAAGAAAAGAAAAAGGTTTTCTTAGGTTACAAGATGTGGCAAACATTCAAAATAGCTAGGGTTCTGGCCTATGGAGACTTGCTACCCAGTGTCTCTCCAACCAGCCTCTGAAACAGGAAAGGAATGTCAACTCTGACCTTCTACCCACAAAAAATGTCATTAACATCTTAAAGCAAGTGGGTTGAAAGACATTTGGATCCAAGCAATATTAGACCAAATTTCACACTGATATAATCTGATATTATCTTGGACCTCAGACATTTTGTTCTATGTTGGCGTGAGTGATTATATGTCATTATTGCCATGTGAAGTGGCTCTGAAATGAAAGAGGCTGCTATCAATGGGTCTCTTTTATGGTCACCGAGCTGACTAGCAGCGCTGCTTGAGCTGGAATAATGGGTACCATGGATTCCACAGCCAATTCTATGCGAGTCTGATGCCGTTTTATAGATTCCTTTGCCTGCAACTAGAATAGGATAGTGACTTTGAAACTATTCATATCATAAGGCTAAAAATAAATTATGTATGAATGCTGCATGTTATGAAAGAAAGGGACATGATACAGAAAAAAAAGCAATTGATATTGGGCAGACATACTTGGGTTTACTTCTATGATTGGTATACTTAATTTCACTGAGCTAGGTAGATAAACTAAAAAGTGAGAAGAGAAAAATATTCTAAAGCCAGAATAAAATTTCCAAGATGCTTTTCTTTTTTTTTTTTTTCAACTCTGGGTGCATGGACACCATTGACCTGGGCACATGCTATTTCATCACTGACATTCCTGCAGAACAGACTAGAAATGTGCTAAGGGGTCATGAAAAGAATAATCAAGTCTCTATCATGGTCTGCTATCTCATTTTGAGTTCCATTCATATGATGCAGGAGCATAGCCATACCCTGAGCCTCTTGTGACGGGATCACTGAGCACACCCTTGGGGATGCATCAGTGAGCAGCCTTCTGGCACTCACATAGACCAGTGAGCATTGATTGGGCACCTATGGTATGTTTGCCCTGATGGTAGGTTTTACAATGAATATAATCTGATCTCTGTTTTAAGGCTCTCACGACTGAATTGCACTGTCGAAACAAAACTCTAAGATACAGTATTACAAACTGTTGGATCACACTAGAAGCAAATACATCATTCCTCCACAGTATTGTTCAATGATGTATATCTGGTCTGTGTGTTCTGAGCAGTCGATTAGTGTTCTAATTTAGTTGGGTTAGTCCTAACTTTGGCAAAATGAAACAGAATATTTTATCTAGAACTCAATTTTTAAAAAAATGAAAAACTTTATTTTTTATGGCTTATTTAACTTTATTTTATGTGCATTGGTGTGAAGGTGTCAGATCCCCTGCAACTGGATCTTCAGACAGTTGTGAGCTGAGAGCAGTCAGTGCTCTTAACCACTGAGCCATCTCTCCAGCCCCAAAATGAAAAACTTTAAATAGCCTGCTGAACCCATACCTTATAATGGGTTTTATATACTAAATAGAAATAAATAAATATGTGCATATTCATTATACAAGTATTCCCAGTACTAAAGTTTAATAACCAATATACATATCTAAATAAAATATAATTATAGTAAGAGCAGTCTTGCTCATAGTGTTACTCAAGAGTGTGTCATCATCATTGTATAGCTGAGTTCTTTATCTTCTGGCTCTGTTGGTTTTATCAGTACGTTTGGTGCTTCACTAGGTGGCTTAGTTTTTAATCAAAGGCTGACCTACTATTGAGAGAGTTGCCATTTCTTCCTTTACTGTTCTCAAGGTGCAGGTTTCAAGTCTTTGCCAGATACTTTACTATAATGCTAATTCTTTTTTTTTTCCTTTTTTTTGGGGGGGGGGGGAACACTGCAGTTTATTTATCCTAGCTTCCAATTCTAATTTCTTCCTCTCATGAAGACTTGATTTCTCTCAGTTCAAAAGCAGTTTCTATGTTCATTGCTTTGATGATGTGAGATCCCAATGTTTTCCAAATACCCTGATTTATGATTGTTAGGGTTGTTTTTGGTCACCCAAAAAATTAAGCCTAGGGGAAGAAATATGCATTTGTAACCAATGACCCATAACAAACACATACAGAAATTTTTGATGTTATTTGTACAGTTAAATGTTCTCTGAAAGCATTTCTTTGAAGCTTTGCCTTGTCCTGTGAATGGCAACCAAGCCTTTAAAATCTAGTCATTATAGAAGGAATGGAAGCATTTCAGTTTCCAGATGGATTAAATGGAGAAATTAGTCTAAACTAACAATAACTCCAGTGGCTCCCAATTTGATATTGCACAAGTATTCACAGCTCTGGGCCACAGAATGCTCTGTCTTTCCTGGTACCTATCTGGACTGTCGCCTGATCCAGCCATCAATTGTTTGCACAAAAATGTGGTAGTGCAAGGACTTCAATAGGACACCTTGATCTTGGAAAAGGAAAGAATAGCATTGGGTTCGGTGCACCACAGAAAGCTTTCTGCCTTGTGAGAGCGACTCTTGCTTCCTCCTGGGGTTTCTGTGAGTAATCAGTGTGTACCTGTTTATGTGATGCTGGCATTATCATCAGAATGAACAACGAACCTGGGAAACACAGAGCTGAGCATGACCAACCCTGAGATAACAATAATGCTTGATGATAATGATTAGAAATTCCTGTCTCTATTGTTGATACCCTTTGACTTATGCTTAAGCAGGTTTTGACATAGTATAACTTGTTTTTTCTAAGGGAGACAGCTTCAGAGTAGAGGATGCTCTGGAGAGTTGAGCGACAAAAGGCAAGGAGACCAGTTAGCATCCCAGCAACAATACCAATAAAAGTCAACGAAGAGCTCAGCGGAATAGAGAAAATGGAAGTGAAAAAGACATTTTGAATGTAGTTTAAAGAGGTTTCAAACAAATTGGGTAAGAGAATCAAGGAAACATAGAAACCAAGGGTAGAGTTCAGACTTCTAAATCAGACAATTGGATAGATTATGAAACCATTAGTCAGATTAAAAATATAGGAAGCGAGGGTTGGGAGATGACTCAGTGGATAAAATGCTTGCTGTGCCAGCAGAAGGACTGACTTCTGATCCCACGCACTCATGCAGAAAAGCTGGGCACAGACATACACAGTGTATGTCTGCAGCTCAAGGGCTGAAGAGGCAGAGACAGGTAGACCCTGGGAACTTCCTGACCTGACAGTCTAATTGAAATGACAAATTCCAGATTTAATGAAAGACCTTGTCTCAAACAATAACAAAGAGTGGTAGAGGAAGACATTTGGCATCAACCACTGGTTTCCATATGAACACATATGGGCACATGCACCCCACATACATGGGTACAGCACACACATGGATACAAATGCACACACACACACACACACACACACACACACACACAAAACTGGTGCATTTTTCTTTGGAGAAATAGAGAGGAAAGGGAAGAATTGAAATGCTACTCTGGCCAAGAGGGATCCTTACCTCAGGGACTGACCTCTGGTCAACTTCCTCATAAAACAGTATAAGGGGTAAATTGAACTCCATAGGCAACAAAAGAAACCCAGCTTCCTCGAGTCATACAAGCAAGACTATTCTTGGAGCATGGGAAGCACCAACAGTTCCAGGCTAAACCATTAGCCTATGAGCTTCTAGTGTAGCTTGTTTTCCTTACCAAAGGTCCCTAAAAAGGAGGTATTGGCAGTTTTAAGTATTTCTTTCTTTCTACAGCTACACTCTTTGCAGTATGTCCTTACAGAAGTTTCCCTAAAAGCAGACTAGTTTTCTTTCCCTTGACTTTGAATTTGACTAAGGAGGTATCAGTCAGCAAGTGTGATTCTAGCCAGGACCTGGAATGTGACTTGTAGCAGGGCTCGCCCTTCTGCACATCACTCACCATTATGCAAAGTAGAACTACTTTGAGGTCCCATATTACCCCAATCAGAACAGCTAAGAACAACAAAAATATTAACAATGAATTATGGTATTGACGAGGGTTAAATGGGCAAAGGGGAATACTCATTCACTGTTCGTGGAGGTGAAACTGGTACAGTCAGTACAAAAATCAGTATTAAGGTTCCTCAACAAGCTAGAAATGGATCTATCATGTGAGCCAACTATACCACTCCTTGGCATATTTCAAAGTACCTTACATCCTACTCCAGAGATACTTGCGCATCCACGTTGATTGCTGCTCTATCCACAATAGGCAGGAGATGGAAACCACATTGGTGTTTATCAGTTGATAATGACATTGTGGTACATTTATGAAATGAAATATCATTCTGCTACAAAGAAAAATTAAAATTCTTAGGTAAATGGATAGGGCTGGAAACCATCACTCCCAGTGAGGTAACCCAAACACAGAAATATAAACACCACATACCTCTCTTATGTGCATACACTAGCTTTGAATCTTTAGATATGTGTGTTTACATTGAAGTACTCACAGAAATAAGGGAACTAGTAAGAGGTCATGGGGGAATTTTATGGGAAGGAGGTATGTAGTAATATTTCATTTGTATTTTAATAAATAAAGCTTGCCTGAAGAGCAGAGAGTAAACAGCCACAGTGATCAGCTTTACAGTCAGTGGTAACACACACCTTTAACTCCAGTAGCCACATTAGTTTATAATAGAAATTGGGCAGTAGAGGTGCACGTCTTTAATCCCAGCCCTAGAGAGAAATATAAAATGGGAGGAGACAGCTCTCACACACAGTCTCAATCTGAGATTCCTGGAGGCAGGATTGCCATTTCGGACTGAGGTAGATTTAAGAGCCAATGGCTGGCTGCTTTGTTTTTCTGACCTTCAGGTTGGACCCCGATTTCTGTCTCTGGGTTTTTATGAATCTTGCTACAGAGGTAGAATACACATGGTAGGAGGGGGAAGTGGAAGAAATAATGGAAAGATAGGGTTAAATGGGGTTGGGGATGAGAGAGAGGGCAGGAAACTTGTATGGGGAGGAATAGTGAACACTAAATACCGTTGAAAAGGCCATATTGAACTCTACTACTGTAGAAGCTTCCTATAATTTGTAAAATCATATATAAAATCATATATAAAAAACATATATAAAAGAATTTTGAATGGAATTGCCCCATAATGAAGGGCAATGCCTCTCCCAGTAACTATACACTGCCAAATATATAGTCCCGGACATTTGTACCTCTTTTCCAGTTGTTGGTCAATGGTGTCCCCCAAACATTACAGAGTATTACAGACCTCTCCCAAACATTACAGATTATTACCATTGATCTGGGTTACCCTCCAGAACTTCGTTTATTTGTTTGTTTTTTGAGACAGGGTTTCTCTGTAGCTTTGGAGTCTGTCCTGGAACTCACTCTGTAGACCAGGCTGACCTCAAACTCACAGAGATCTGCCTGCCTCTGCCTCCCGAGTGCTGGGATTAAAGGCATGTGCCACCACCATCCAGATGAAGATACCACACACTTGATTTTAGGACATGTAGAAATCAAGCTGATACTGACATCGTATGACTTTACCATTACTGGCTAATTTTCCTAGTGTTCTATGCACACTTCCAGAGACAAAAAGTAATGAACAATCTCACCCATTGGAGAGACATAGTAACAACTTACTTGTCAAGATATGCCCACTGGAACAAAAAATAAATAAGTAAATTTAAAAAAAATAAATAAATGGAAAGAATGCTATGGAAGTAACCAACCCTTTCCTGGTTAGAATTAAGGCATATTTCAAAAATTGAAACTCATTCCTAATTCCATAAATTAGGCTAAAAACTGTAGCTTAGCTATATCATAGACCCTAAGAGAGAACCTAATACTTTAACTATGCTAAACCAATATAGCAATAAACTGTCCCCTACATTCTTACTTTTATATCCATAGACAAATACATCTCTCAGCCCTCATCAGAGATCTATCTTCTTGCAGTAGATGACAATTAACACAGAGACTTGTGTCTGGACAGTGTGCAGAGAATACAGACTGTGGAGCACTTGGCACTGAAGAAATAAGGCATCTATATCAGAAACCCCTCTCCAGGGCTCAAAGTTTGGGGAAGAGAAGAGAAAGATTATAAGAGCCAGACATGTCATGGCATATACACATGTGAGCTCACAGGGGTTATGCTCGAATGCACAAGAACGTCACAAGATCAAGGCAGCCAAGAAAACCTCTGTGTGGGTAGGGGAAGGGATCATAACGTGCCATCCATCCCAGCTGAGGAGCTACTGGCAATTGGTCACTGCTGAAGGAAGAAGGAATCAGTTTTCTTCAGGGATGGGTTCCCTGAAGGCTGCTCATATTCCAGCAGGTGGTCCTAGACCCAAGCGCATGCAAGTAGCTAGAAGTAAACTTGGTGGGTGTAAAAAAAATAACAGTCACATGAATTTGGGAGGGGAAAGTGTGGGGAAGGGTTGTGGGAAATCAGAGCGAAGAGACTGGGAGTGGACTGATCACAACACCTTGCAAACGTGTGTGAAATACACAAAACAAAGCACACTGAAGTTTCAGGTACAGAAAAGAGCTTCTCCCTGGACATCCATCTGTGACCTTCGCTTCCTTCAAAGAGCATAGATTACCATCTCCATGATAAAGAAAATTTTCCTATGAAACAAATTAGGTAAAAAATGGACTGCTCTCCTTAGGGTGAATGTTTGCTATTTTCTCAGATTTCTACAGCGTATTCATGAAATTACACCAAACCAACAGGAAAAGCTTGAGGCTGAGTCCCAAAGATGGCATGAGGCAATAGCTATTCTATACTCTGGAGTTTTGGAATGTTTTGTTACGCAGTGAAGAATGACCCATACAATCCATTAAGTAAAGCGAGTGCTTCCTACTGGTCTCACCAACTCCATTCATCCTTCCTAAGATTAGTACACGGCCTAGGCACAGGTTGCTCTGAGTGGCAGCTGCACCTAGCAAGACCAAAGTCCAATGTGGTCACATTCATTATATGACCCTTCATTGATTTTCAGCTACCATTATAAAAATCTGGTTCTGATAATGAATGGCCCTGTGCTATGCTATGCTTTAGAGCAGGACAGAATTCCACCGCCAGCAGTGGGCTTTTCCAAGTCTTAATTACTACTAACTCACGGAATTCTTGCTATTTTAAATCTCAACTTCTTTTTCGGATTCTGTTTTCAAACTTTTACTTAGGCTAGGTAAGGGGGGAGGGGTGTCTCATTTTGTTTTCTTGGGACATCAGATACTAACTTTAAATTCTTGAAGACAAGTATTAAGGAGACGTTTGACCCTGCTTTCTCCAGGTAAACAACACAAACTCATTTAAGCTCTCCCAGAGGTTCTGTTTGCCAATTATTTGTCCATCTCCCTGATATTTTCCGGATTCTTTCTGCTTTGTTTTATTTCTTCTAAGCTATAAGACCAAAATTCAGCTTGGCTTTATGTCTCAGTTGGTGCCAAGTAGAAACTTTTTACTTTGGGTAAACGTTGAGAGGTACAGGGCTATGGAGAGGGTGGGCTCCTTCTTGATTTCCCAGCCTCCTCTGGCACCCCAAATATTTGGTCTTAGTTTGAGGGTTTCAAAATCTTAATCTATATTTGGACTCTTCCATAATGACTCCAAGTTACTAATTATTCTTAACATTTTTACTTCTGCTAAGATATAGAGAATCTAAATCTGCACTTTCAAGATGTAAAGAGGAACACCTAATGTACTTAGAGTGCACATACACCATTCTTACAAGACTAAACATAGTAGTCAACTAATCATGTGTTTCCAAAAGATTTTTACTAAAAAATGACCCAATTTCTGTAAAAATTTCCCCCCTGAGTGGGTGAGAAGCCTACCAAAAACTACGGCAATAATAAACACTAAAGTTTATTAAATACTAACACTGTTCCAGGCACTGTGGTATGTTCATATCTTCCATTAGGTTCTCCTCAAGAAGATTAAATGGCAGGAAATTGGTGAGGACGGTTTATTAAGGTACTGATCCAAAGACATCCCAGTAAGGGAAAGGAGGAAGCAGAATAGGGAAGGAATAAACACCAGGCAAGACTTCTATTAGAGACCTTCAGGATTGAGGCCAGAGTTCAGTATTCCTCAAATACGATCACTGTCTCTGTTCCATTGCCCTGGACATGAATAAATTCCCATGCATATCTACCTCTCTGTAACAGAAAGGCATTCCTAGTGGCTTAATGATAGTCTGTTGAAAAGATGTTTAGGCACATATCTTTGAAAGTAAAAAGAGGCTCAGTGTGTCAGTTTTCTTTTACTGTGGTAAGATACTATAAACAAGGCAACTTATAGAAGAAAATATTGATTTGGCACTTACAGTTTCAGAGAATTAGAGTTCATGGCCATTATCATGGGAAGCAGGACAGCAGATAAGCTGGCATATCATTGGAGCAGTAGCTGAGAGATTACATCTTTTTTTATTAAAAAATTTCCGCATCCTCCCCGCCTCCCATTTTTCTCCCCCTCCCCCCACTCCCCTCTCCCTCCCTCTAGCGTCCAAAGAGCAGTGAGGGTTCCCTGCCCTGTTGGGAGTCCTAGGTCCTCCCCCCTCCATCCAGGTCTGGGAAGATGAGCATTAAAACAGGCTAGGCTCCCACAAAGCCAGTACATGCAGTAGAATCAAAACCCAGTGCCATTGTCCTTGGTTTCTCAGCAGCCCTCATTGTCCACCATGTTCAGGGAGTCCAGTTTTATCCCATGCTTTTTCAGACCCAGTCCAGAGCAGGGAAAATTATATCTTAATTAAGGGAGCCATTTTAGGGTTGGCAAGAAACTTGACCCTAGAGGGATTCCCAGGTATCCAGGGAGATGTCCCCAGCTAGTTCCTTGAACAGTTGAGGAGAGGGAACCTGAAATGGTCTGATCCAATAGCCGTACTGATGAATATCTTGCATATCACCATAGAACGTTCATCTGGCGATGGATGGAGATAGAGACAGAGACCCACATTGGAGCACTGGACTGAGCTCCCAAGGTCCTAATGAGGAGCAGAAGGAGGGAGAACATGAGCAAGGAAGTCAGGACCACGAGTGCTGCACCCACCCACTGAGACGGAGAGATTACATCTTGATCTACAGGTACGAGGCAAATAGGCCTAATTGGAAGTATTGGTAGTGGTGTGGGCTTTTGAAACCTCATAAACCTCTTTCAAAAAGGTCACCCCTCCTTGTCCTTCCAAAATAGTTCTACAAACTTGGAATTAACTATTCAAATATATGGGCCTATGAAGATCATTGTCATTCTAATAACCACACCAAATGTGCTGACTGCTTTTTTTTTCAACTTGACATATACCTAGACATATCGGGGAAGGAGGAATCTTAATGACGAAAGTGCCGCCTAATATTAGCTTTTAGACAAATCTGAAAGGCGTTTTCTTGATTAACAGTTGATGTGGAAGGGCCTACCTACTTGCTGTAGGTGGTGCCACTCCTGGGTATTCATGGGTAAGAGATGATTTTCTGGAACATGAGCACCTTAGTGCTGTTTCATTTGGAATTTCTATTACTATGATGAGACACACAGATCAAATAGTAAAGTTGAGGGGCTGGAAAGATGGCTCAGTGGTTAAGAGCATTGCCTGCTCTTCCAAAGGTCCTGAGTTCAATTCCCAGCAACCACATGTGTTCACAACCATCTGTAATGAGGTCTGGTACCCTCTTCTGGCTAGCTGTATACATAATAAATAAATGAATATTTAAAAAAAGAATTGTTTAAAAAGACACTTATTTAAAAAAATAGTAAGTTGAGGAAGAAAGGGTTTATTTGGTCTACACATTCATAATATAGTTCATCCTTGAGGCAATCCAGGACAAGAACTCAAACATGGCAGGAACCTGGATGCAGGAGGTGATGCAGAGGCCATGGAGGGATGCTGCTTACTGGCTTGCTCCTCATGGTTTACTCATCCTGCTTTCTCAAAGAACCCAGGACCAACAGCCCAGGTATGGCACCACTCAGAATGGGCTGGGCTCTCCCCCATCAATACAAAATCATAAAATGCCTTATAATTGGACCTTTTGGAGGCATTTTCTCACTTGAGGTTCCCTCCTTTCAGATGGGTCAAGTTGATATGAAACTATGCAGCACAACCAATGAAGAAAATGACGCCATTCTCCCAGTCACCATTAGCTGTCATTATTCCCTCAGGAAAGAGTGGGAACTAATAGGCCCTTTCCTAGCTCATGAAGGAAGGGTGATGGGTCCAATCTTGTAAGTCATCACTATAAATAGACACAGTGACTGCATGAGTGTAGTGGCCATGTCCTGACAGGAAGACTCTCTACCACTTCAGTCCCCCCCCCCCCCCACCCCAGCCCCTGGCTTTTACAGTCTTTCCGCCCCATCTTCCTTATTGTTCTTCAGATGTTGGGAACTGGATGATGAAGATATCCTGTTTAAGGTTAAACATATCACTTATTCTCTCCATTTTGACTAGTCACGAGTCTCTGTATTGACCAGCAACCTTTGCAAAACACTTCTCTAATGAGGGTTGAGAGCTTCACTAATCTATGTATTTAATTCTTGTCCATTTCCTCTAGGGTCTATGACTTCACAAGCCAGAATGTTAGAGAGCTTTACGGTGCCAGGCATAAGTTTCCTACTGTAGAGAGGGCCTTGCAGTTAGTTATACACCCATAACTCACGCTACTACCTAATGTCATTTTATAACTTTCATGGAATTTCAGAAAGCCAAGTGTAAGGAAAGAGCTTGCCTGATCTCACAGTCAATGAGTAATTGGGCAGAAATTCAAAACCATACATTCTAGACCTAGAGCACACTTATTTTGAATAACAATTCATAATCTCTCAAAGAATGTTGATTTGTGCTTGTTTTATAATGTATACGGAATCACTGGAATCTTTCTTAAAATGAAGGCTCATATGGGAACTAAGTAGTTTTCCTAATTGTTTGAAATACTTTCATACACTCTCAAAGGCAACACAGAACACAGTTGAGAATCTCCAATACAACCCAACTCTCATATTTTATGGCTAGAGAAGTAACAAGGTACCCATAAAGAAAACAGTGCACCAAGCAGTGGCGTCGCATACCTTTAATCCCAGCACTCGGGAAGAAGAGGCAGGTCGATCACTGTGAGTTCAAGGCCAGCCTTGTCTACAAGAGCTAGTTCCAGGACAGGCTCCAAAGCTACAGAGAAACCCTATCTCAAAAAAAAAAAAAAAAAAAAAAAAAAAAAAGAAAGAAAAGAAAAGAAAAGCAATGCATGAGACAGAAGTCCATTGTTAGTATGCGAGTAGTCTCCCACCTCAACACCACATTGTCAAGACGATGAGAGGACCAAAACTAATAGATGGAAGAGTCATGACCTGAACCCAAGATTTTAAGACAGTCATTGGAACTAAATGTCATATGTTGAAGATGGAGAGATCACACACGAAAATTAGATACTGGGAAAGTGATATATAAGTGACAATAGACTGGTGAATAGATGGTAGAGGAATACACATCAGTTTCATTGTGCTATGTTGATGGAGGATTCTCATTGGCCAATAAACAAACTGCCTTGGCTTTTTGATAGGGCAAGATTTAGATAGGTGGAGTAGACAGAACAGGAAAAAGGAAGTGAGGTAGATGGCTCAGACAATTGCCCCGCCTCTCCTCTCTAACACAGACTGCCGTGCCTCTCCTCAGTGAGACAGATGCGATGAAGCCAGCCACCAGGTCAGACATGCTGAATATTTCCCGGTAAGACACCGCTTGTGGTGTTGCATAGATTATTAGATATGGGTTAGTCAAGATGTGAGTAAGAGGCTGAAACTAATGGGACAGACAGTGTTTAAAAGAATACAATTTGTGTGTCGATATTTCGGGTGTAAAGCTAGCCGGTGGCTGGGAGCCGGGCAGGATGAAAAGCAGGCCTGCCCGCAGCCCCTTACTACAGAACTATGTATTTATGTGTGTAAGAGAAGGAAATAGAAACTCTAAAAGGGAAAAATCAAAGTTTTGGAGCTGAAAATATACATGACAGGAATATACGTATGTTTTAAATACTTGAGAAGAAAACTTAGGAAACTGAAAGATAATACCATAGAAATTAGCCAAAATGAAGCACAAATAGATCAGAAAGTGTTTTTTAAAGGAAGAGAGAATCATCTAAGTAGGGGACACATTCTCAGCCAAATGTCCATGTATTTGGAATTCCCAGAAGGGAACGGTTAAAAATAGGAAGTGGAGTCCCAGCCCATGTAGCCCAATTTGAATCGCCCAGAACTCTTTGACTTCAGTTCTGGATGATGCCAAGAAAAAGGAATTCTGGTATCAACCAGAAACCAGGAGCAGGAGTGGGGAGCAGTTATCTTGTATCATCGGTGAAGGAGGCAACAAGGCCAGAAGGATTGTTAGGAGGAAGCGCTACTCATACTGCACTAAATTATATCACAGCAGACTTTTATAATGAAAAGTTAGAGACAGGAAAGGGGAAAATGAAATTCCGCAGGAAGCGTACAAAGACTCCTGTGGGGGAAAAAAAGCCACAAAAATCAACATGAGAAATGAGACTTTGCTGAAGCTGTGGCTGGGCATGGCTACCGAGCTTGTTAGGAAACGGTCATAACTGATTCCCATATGAAGCCCAGCCTACGGCAGCTGAGAAACTAAAAATAGAAATGGCTTTGGCTTGCAGTTGATTTGGGCAGGTTTATGTGTTAAAGGTTGAAAACACACAAGCTAAATGTTTTAAAACAAAACTCGTGTCAAGACCACATCGACTCTCTCTTAGTGAAAGAACAGGGGGATGAGAGGGAACCCAGAGAAAGAAGGATGCTTTTGCTGCATATGTTGGCCTTTGGGATTTAAGCAGTTTCTCAGGATGGCTTCGGGGTTGAGCCAGCACTGCCTCTTCAGCTCCTGCTTGATTTGTGCCCCTACGATTAGCCCCAAGCACGGAGTAATTGCTGATGGCTAAGCAGTTTTCAGATGTTTGCCTTTTTTTTTTTCGTTGTCATGATTGAAAGTCAAAAATTTATTCTTTTATAAGTCACCTAATAAGCCTATCATTATATAGTTTAAAACGAATTAGCGGCTACTCTTCTTGCTTGCCCCACCATAAGTAGGTGGTAAGAGCCTCTTGCTGAAAACACCAGTCGTGATGGTTGCAGGACATAGAAAAAGTTAATCTCAGCCTGACATGGAAATTCCCCTCTTTTGGCCATCTTCCTCACTAATGGAAGGAGCTGTGCAGGTTGTTGTGGCAGAAAAGCCATCAGTGATCTCCCCCAGCAGTGGACCCTGAATGCTAGAATATTAACCTACTAGGAAATATGTATGCTCTGGTACAATAATGGCATGACAGTTGTGGAGTTAACCATCAGCTTTTGATTGCATCTGAGACCTGATCCCAAAGAGGGAGTTCTTGTCTAGCACTGCAAATGTAATCAGGACCTAAAGATGGGGAAGGTCCTATAGGGGGGAATATTGTTGTTGTTTTGCCAAGTGGACATGCTGTCCAGTTGCCTTCTAACTGTAAACTATGTCTATAACCATAGATTAGTGCTGTTCTCAGTCTTGGCTAGAGAGGTGCCTTTTTACAGTGTGCAGTAGTTAGAGAAGATACCCATAACTGGTCAGTGTTGACAGTAAGTGGCATTTGTGTCATCAGAACTAAATGGGACATATATATTAACTTCCATTTCTCCACCCCTCCTCCATCACCCCAAACTTGGGGAGCATGAAGGCAGAGGGAGAGGAAAGAAGGTGCGAGCAGGAGGCAGAGGAAGAGAAATGCTATGGCCCAAACAGGAAATGGCCACTGTACTCACAAACTCGCATGACTGTGGTTACCTAGCTACACGGATGGGTGAGAAAGCTCATGACTCTCTACTTAGAGATGACAGGCTATTGGCAGGTAGGTAATGGTGGCTGTAGGAAAAGGAGTCATCTTTCTTTAGTAGAGTAGCTGCTCTTGCTTGTGCTTTGGTGCCTAGCCCAACACTCATACACATGTGCACAGCATTAACAGGAGTGAGAGTCGGGGGAGGTAGGGATGGATATGACCAAGAAACATATATACCTGTATAAAATTCTCAAGAAGAAATAAAAACCTTCTTTAAAAACTTTTTAAAGTGTTAGGGCTGGGCATAGTGGCACATGCATTTAATCTCAGCCCTCATGAGACAGAGCGAAGTGGATCTCTGTGAGTTCAATGCCTGCCTGGTATTCAAAGGGAGTTTCAGGCCAGCTAGGGCTACACATGTCTCAAAACAAAAACAAAATAAGAACTAATGAATGATTATTTTTTTTTCAACTAATGCCTATATTTTTTCTGATTTTGTCAAAATGTATAAACTTGCGCATCCAAGAAGCTCAATAACCGTAAAATACATGGAACATTAAATGTTTACACTGAGGAACATTCTACCAAATTTTGTTAAAATTAGGAATCATGAGAAGAGCCTGTAAGACGGCTAGAAGAATATTACATGTATATACAGAGGGGGCGAGGGTGAAGCTAACAGCAGATTCCTTCCCAGAAATAATACAAGTTAGAAGCAGTGGAGAAACATTTTTAAGAAACTGTAAAAAAGAAAAAAAATATGTCAACCTAGAATTTTTTAGTGCACAAAAATATCTTTCAAAAATGAAGGAAAATACTTTTTCAGATTTATAGAAAGCTGGAAAAATTCAGCGGCAACAGACTTGCATTTTAATCAGAAGGGAAATGACACCATATGGAATTTGGAGTCTATGGAAAGGAGTGAAGAGTTTCAGAATGAGTGAGTACATATTAAGATGTTTATAACATATGTAGAAGTAAAATTCTCCAGTTGTAACGATAAAAAAAGTGTGTTCAAACTTTATTACTTATTCCCTCCAGAGGGTGGGCAGTGGAGAAATTCCTTCAGTTGAAAGTCGCTGGGATAAATTGATCAAGACCATGTGACAAAATGGCACAAGACACACAAATAGAAATAAATCATTCATCCAGAAAAAGCGTCCATGAGTGAGCACACATGACCCTGGCCAACTGAGCCTCACAAAGGTGCAAAGGTGATTTAAGTGAGAATGGTAGTTTTGCTCTTTTTACATGATACTTAAGAAATTAGTTGTTTTTTGGTTGTTGTTGATTTGGTTTGGTTTGGTTTTTCAAGACTTGGTTTCTTTGTATAGCCTGGCTGTCCTGGATCTAGCTTTGTAAACCAGGCTGGCCTCTAACTCAGAGATCTGCCTGCTTCTGCCTCCCAAGTGCTGGGATTAAAGTATATGCCACCATGCCTGGACAAGATTGTTTGGAGGGGGGTAGCAAATTCAACTTATGTCTCATGTCGTATACAAAAACTACATAAGTTAAATAAAGATAAACTCTGGGTATAAATGTGAAACAAAACTATAAAACCTTTAGAAAACACATAGACAAGAGGTGGGGAGATGGCTCAGTAGATAAGCACATATAGCACAAGTATGAAGCCTGGAATTCAGAGTTATATCCCCCCCGCATCAACACTGGGTGTGGTGGTCTACCTATAATCTCAGCACTTGGGAAGTGGAGATGTGGGGTTCTTGAACTAAGCTAGCTGGTTAAAATAGAAGAATGTGTAGCTCAGAGACACCACATCAAAATATAATATAGAGAGCAATCAAGGAAGATTCTTGATGTCAATCTCTGGCCTCCGCCATCATGGGTGCACATACACCACAACATAAGCAAACATGTAAAAACATCCACACAAAAATCTAACTCTAGAAGAGACTCTTTTGAATCATAAACTGGGCAGCAATTTCTTAGGGAAGGCATCACAAGCATGGACTAGAGAAGGCAAACACTATTATACTATTGCATCAAGGCTAAGAACCTTCATTTTTCAAAACTCTGTTAGAACAAAGTAAGCTTAAGCTAAAAATTAGAAAAAGGTATTTGCAGATCACATATTACATAAGACTTATACTTAAAAGATATACAGAATGCCCAAGAGGCTCCCAAAACATTACAGACTATTGCTGTTGTCCTTGGTTGCCCTCTAGATGTAGAAGGGAAGGTGGGAAGGACACCGTGCACTTCACCTGAAGGGACCAGAGGTTCCTAAGCTGCATGGAACTGACCTGAAAGACTCCTCCCTAAGGACTAGCTTTCATGGTACAAGAAGGTGTCATATAAGCTTCCAAAAGTGGAGGGTGAGGGATACCAATAGATAGTCCCATATGGCATTTAAAATGTTTTAATAACTTAGGGCTTTTCATGACAATGAGACATATCTGCTCCTGGCAGCACCAGTCTACTTCAAGAGGAAGATGGGCATTGAAGAGGCTCCTTATGGAGTTGGTTAACCATTTGTGCAAGAAACTGCTCTTGCCTGGACTGTTGCATGAACTGGACATGAAGAACCCACAGAGAGATGACAGCTGAACTTGCCTAAATGTGAGATAGTCCTTCGGTGTTCCTGCTTCATAAAAGAGTCTGCAAGACATTCTGCAGGACACACAAAAAAAGTGACTAAACTGTCTTTAAAATTTCCTGCTTCGTGGAAATGTCTGCTGGATACTGTGGGCCTGTAGGCTGAGGATGGATGCCCCAATGGTACAGAAGAACTTTGGTTGACTGCACCAGCAGCGAGATGTCTCTGTCATTTCTAGAGTTTTAGAAGTTGCTTATAATGCACTTCCTGTTTACTTAAGCAATATTGTTTCCTTCTGGAGTCTTTGATGGAGTTGGAGAATCTATAGATATAGTTTTCCTTAGTTATGATAAAAGATAAAGTAGATATAAATATTGCAACTGTAATTCTTGCTTGATAACTGTTTTGTTATATCTAATATTACTATGTTAAAGTTAAACCCTTCCTTTTTGTTTAAACAGAAAAAGGGGATTTGTGTAGGAGGTTCTTCAATCTATGTGTTGCTTTCACTGGTTGAATAAAGAAGCTGCTTTGACCTTTTGATAGGGCAGCACTTAGGTAGGTGGAGTAGACAGAACTGAATGCTGGGAAGAAGGGCAGAGTGAGAGAGCCGCCATGGAGATGCCAGGTCAGACATGCTAAATCTTTCCTGGTAAACCACAACCTCATGGTGAACACAGATTATTAGAAATGGGTTAAATCAAGATGTGAGAGTTAGCCAATAAGAAGTTAGAGCTAATGGGCCAGGCAGTGTTTAAATAAATACAGTTTCTGTGTGGTTATTTGGGGAATAAGCTAGCTGGGCAGCAGAAACAAAGGGCCCTCTCTCTACAACAATAGCCTATGGGGAACATATCTCCTTTAAACTACCAACACCACCTGCCTCTCTCTCTCACACACATACAAGTACACGCATGAGCACACACACACTAAACAAGCAAAACAAAAAGTCATTTAAACATTCAACATCAGTAGTCTCTAGGTAAGTAAAAATTAAAATCACAATGTAATTTTAATACACTACACTACACATACACTAGAATGGTTTCAGCAAAAATAAAGTTACCACTACAAGTCAAGGTGTCGAGAACTTGAATCCTCACAAAGTGCTGGTGAGACCAGAAAATGGTGCAGCCATGTTGAAAATCTAGTTGATATTTTCTTTAAAAATTACGCAGAGGCTGGAGAGATGGCTCAGAGGTTAAAAGCATTGCCTGCTCTTCCAAAGGTCCTGAATTCAATTCCCAGCAACCACATGGTGGCTCACAACCATCCGTAATGGGGTCTGGTGCCCTCTTCTGGCCTGCAGACATACACACAGACAGAATATTGTACACATAATAAATAAATATTTTTTTAAAAAGTAACGCAGATGTCTACCATATGATTCAGTAATACTATGCTTAGCTATCTACTCAAGAATAACAAATCTACTGTATAAAAAAAAACTTGCATGGATTGGATGGTGGTGGTGCATGCTTTTAATTCCAGCACTTAGCAAACAGAGACAGACATATCTTTGTGAGTTCAAAGCCAACCTGGTCTATAGAGAAAGCTCCGGAACAGCCAGGGCTATAGATAGCAACCCTGTCTTAATAAAACACAAAACAAAGAACAAAAAAACCTTACACACAAATATCCATAGGAACATTATTCATAATTGCCCAAACCTGGATATATCTACATGCTCATCATAGAGTTAAGTGTTTAACTAAAATGTTGTTCTGCAGATAAAACTAGCAAATTGGTGAACATGCTCATATATATATATATATATACACACACACACACACACACACACACACACACACACACACACACACACATATATATATATATATATATATATATATATATATATATATATATATCAAAACATGCTAAGAAGAAAAAACAGGTGAAAATGATCACATATTATATAGTCTTACTGTTTGCTCCAGAAAGGCCAAGAGGAGAAGGGAGGTGCTGAGATTGTCTAAGAGGGGCAGGAATGGGGAATGATATAAACAGTGTGAGAGGCAGGGGAGGGTGGAAATGCTTTAAAACTGGATTTGGTTACCATTGCACTCTGTAGACTTGCCAAAAACCATTGAATTTTGCCATTTTAAATGGGTAAATGTTATGAACATATAAATTATACCTCAGTAAACTGCCTTTTAGAAAAAGAACATAATGTACATATCATTTTGCATTCTACACTAGATACAAAATAATAGTATGCATATATTAATATAATCAATAACATTATGAAAATAGTTTCCTAATAAATATTTGTATTTTATGTACATAAAGCTGAATTGTGTTTCCATTCAGCTTGCTTTCAGTTTTTTTAAAAACAAAACAGTTTTTTCGGTTCTCGTGTACATTCCCTGCATCCTTCAGACTTGTTATTTAACCTTTTATTGATTCATTTATTTGCCTTGATTTTTCTCATAGGAAAATGTACATTACTAACTGTTCCTGTCCCCTAGGTACAATATGGCCATTCTGAGCATACATAAAATTAAGGATGAAGCATTTAGCATGGCAACAGCAAACGCCAATTAGATGCTCGCCATCACTGCTATCATCAATAATGACTATAAAACTAAATTTATGATTATTTCCTCAGAATAGGATCCTTCAAGTGAAATTCCAGGGCTCCTTTTCCAAACACTGCTTTCTAAATTAGAAGCAGAAAGAACACACTTTTGGTTCTTCCTCATTCGCCTTTCTAGGAATCCCATGTGGTTTTGAGGATTCTAGTACCCATGTCTCAGTCTAATGTCTTTGAACATGCCGTGGCTTTGGGCTGTCAGTCGTGTCCCCTGAAGCCCACTAATCTTGTGAGTTCTGTCATATAGGGGGATATACTGAGTGGCCTTGGGTAAGAAATTAGACAAAAGGACAATGACTAATCATGAATTAAGTTTTTCTGCTCTGGTAAATTGTTGCCTATTTTAAGGGCCAAACACACCCAGAGTCTTGGAATGTGGAGTCTTAAAAACTCACCAATAGGTCCGATGGTTGCTCTATATATTTATGCATTTAAGTCCCAAAGTACTTTGCAAATGGGGTGCTGCCTACATTTCTTAGCATGGTGTGCATGCTCTTTTAGTTTTTTAACCCCTGGTTTCTTCTCCATTTTCACCTCTTGTTTTATCACCCTTGAAAGAGACAGAAAATCAGTCAATGGCCCTGATGCTTTAGAGTGCCATGCCTTCTCTCCTATGAGGCTTCCTAGTCCATGTCTTCCTGGCTTGAATCACATCCACCTAGGCCATCCCCTTCATTTGGCTCCTCCTTACAATCCAGGCATCCTTTTGTACACCACTTCTTCCTGGAATTTCCCTGTCCCCAAGCCTGTGTCTAGTGCTCCATCCTTAAGCTCCCATGGCACCCTGTCGTTACCCTTCCAGGATGTAAATGGTCTGTTTGTTTGCCTCCTTCCTCATCACACTATGTGGCAGTCGTGGGGTTATGTCACTTTGATCTCTCTTCAAGTAAGAACTTGCTATTTAGCTACAAGAAGTGCCGTTTGCTGACAGCCTCCAGCTGTTAATGCCTTCAAAAACTGCTTCAGCTGGAAAGCTGAGCCCATGGTCTTTTCCAGGCAGCCCAGCCATTGGCTGAGCCTAACAGTGCAACCAGGGCTACTAAAGACTCACAGTAGGAAATCTTTGGAAGGGTAGAGACTGCAACAGATTGCACAATGGTCTGAGACTCCTTCCTTCTCCTCCTCCTGATCCTCCACCCCCCAGCCCGCTTCCTTTCATGGATGGCTTGCCTGCCTTGGGGTGTAAGGCATCTCCTTGCCTAGTCCTGTTTCCTCATCCATTCGTATTTCTCCAACAAAGCTCTTTCTTTCCTACCTTTGTCAGTGCACCTGCCTTCCAGAAAACCTGACGTCCATGAATAATGAGCTCTTGAACGTTCAAAGCCACACAGTCATCCAAATTGTATCTCCAGCTTCCAGAACAACGCACAATAGGATCTCAACAAGTCATTATGGGATGAATGACAAACGAGTGGATTAAGATGATGTCCAACCCTGACGTCATGATTGTAGATAATTCACAGGTGTTGCTCAATATTCAAGAACATTCTGACTCAAAGACACAGATCCACTTATGAAATATGCTGCAGGAGATGGAATTATGCATCTTCAAGTGGGTATTTCCCAATAGCTGGAATTGTGACAGACATAAAATTTACCCTTTGGAATAATCCCACAAGGTAAGGGAGTTAAGTGAGAGTTTTAGTATATATATATATATATATATATATATATATATATATATATATGTATGTATATATAACTAAAATTACATAATAGCTATAAAATTATTTTGTACTATGAAGATATCAAGTTTTAAATGTGACTTCTTGTGCCTGAAATGCTCATCCAAACGTTGCTGTCTAAAATAACACCCAAAGGCGTTAAAGACATCCAAGCCAGGCCCTGCATATTTGGTGCTTGCATGCTGTGTTCTGTATGAGGTGTCTAGCCAGCAAACACCCTACTGTACTACCAGCTTCTTGAGGGCAAGTGTGTCAGGCTTGCTTCTGTCTCACTGCCCTGACTTAGCCCTAGAATCCAGCAAGATCTGCAACATGTTAGAAGATACACAGGTCTGGTGTCTTTGTTCCCTACTTTACAGCCTTTAGTTCTTAATCTCACCCTACTCTTGGCCAATTTTAACCTAACCTCATAAGAATTTGCAGATAATAATGGGACAAGCACTCCCTGTCTTTTCTTTCTCTTTCATGTTCTCTCTTTCCTTCCCTTTTTCCCTTCTTCTTTTCTTGTCTTTGTTCCTTCTTGTCTCCTTCCCACACGTTGCATTTTTACCAATAAAATTGTATTTGAGTGATTAAATTGAAATAGTAAATGTATTCATTTATTATTATTAAAACTAAGTTTAAATATAATTTTTATTAACTCACCAAATATTTACTAAATGTCTGCTCTGGCAGGCACTATGCCCAGTACGTTGGACTCAGCTATAAGTATAAAAGACAAGACTCTGCCCTCTGTCACAGACTCTCATACCAGGGGCAGGGATTGTCAAAAATAATCAACTCCCCAAGCTGGGTATGATGAATCACACTGCAATCCCAGTAGTCAGAGGCCAGGGCAGAAGGATCATGAGTTCAAGATTGACTCCAGACTGCACAGTGAGATAGTGCCTCAAAGCAGCACAGATCTGAGATGTTTGCAGTAATGGATGTAAGGGATGTGGTTGTCGGAAACAAAACACTATGGGTGGATGTGGTGCTACACACCTTGAAGGCCGACACTTGCTGGAGACAAGCAGATCTCTATAAATTTGAGACCAATTTGGCTGATGTAGCAAGTTCTAGAGCAGCCAGAGCTATATTGTGAGTCCCCTGCCTCCATCTCCAAAATAAAACAAAAACAAAAAAATCACTCTGGCTCCCTGAAGATATTCAGATATTCATGCCAGATGCCCGGAGCCTGAGAATACAGTCTTACCAGGAAAGGAGCCTTTGTAGATGTGGTTGAGGCTCTTCCTTGAGAAGAAGAAGTGTCCTAGACTATCTGGATGGGTCCCGCATGCCTTCATCACCACCCTTATAGAGAGACACAAAGGACAACAGGGACAGCCTGGTCAAGCTGATTGATGCGGCCACAGTCTATGAATGGCCAGGAGCCACCAGAGATGGAGAAGCAGAGACACATCTTTTTAAAGCCTTGAAGGTAAAGCTTGACCATGTAGCCACCTTGATTTAGGATTTTTGGCCTCCAGATTGTGAAAGAATACATTTCTGATTTGTTTGCTTGTTTGGCTTGTTTGTTTGTTTGTTTCAAAACAGAAAGTTTGTAACAATATCTAATCCTAAGAAACCAACAAAAGGAATAAATAAACAAGTTAACTATAATCTACACCAGAGGCCTAGGAAATGGTGACATAGCTATCAGTCCAGCCCCTGACTTCCTGCTTTCTGTATTCTGAAGAGCTTTAGAATAGTGTCTCATTTTCTGCACTTTACATTACATCCTGAATGACACCTTATCGTTTTGTGCTTCCTCAGGGTGTTGGAGATTAATTCTTATGAGTCTAGTTTAACCTCGTTTAAACCTGTTTAAATAAAAAGGAAGGTTTTGATTTTAATGTAATAAAATTACATATAACAAAACAGTTATCAAGCAAGAATTACAGTTACAATATTTATATCTACTTTATTTTTCATCATAACAAAGGAAAACTATAACTATATATATTCTTCAACTCCATCAAAGACTGCAGAAGGATATAATATTACCTAAGTAAACAGGAAGTGCATTGTAAGCAACTTCCAAACCTCTAGAAATATTATTTCCCTCCTTAGGGCTTCAGTGGGGTTGAAGACTAACTAGATAGTCATAGTTATTTTTCTCTCATGACTTGGCCAAGTTATTTATAATACAAGACTTAGACTCCTTAGGATAGAATAATTATTGAAACATTTGTCACATGTTTCTTGCTTAATATTGTGTATGATGGTTGTAATTCTAATTTTTATACTTGATATTTGTTCTCATTGTATATAATTTTGTATTAGGCTTAGAACTCTCTTATTTAAACAAAATGGGGAGGTGCTGTAGGAAATCTTTCAGCCAGTAGCCTTTAAGTTACCTGTCCACTTGGGCATGGCCTCTTATACTATAAATGCCTATGTAAAGCACAAGCTCCCTCTCTCTTCCAGCTGCTGGATTTGGTTGCTGTTCCCCATTCAAGCAGAGGATTGTGATCTGTGAGTCTACCCCTAAATAAATAACCCTCTATTATGCTCAGTTCTGAGCTAGTGTGGGATTTCCTTTTCGCGTTTGTCTTCATATGTCTCTGGCTTTAAAATTAGCCATAATTCTATAGTCAAATGGATTTGTTGCTGTTGTTGTTTTGCTTTGAGACAGAGACTCAATGTGATGACATGCACAGTTCCTGTATCAATCTGGACCAGAAAGGGTCCCAATACTGAGTAGGGACATGGAAGCAAACTCCTATCCCTATTCCAGAAGCTATCACCAACTGAAAACTGCTCATAAAAGAAAACATAATTTTCTCCAATACAGTCTTCATTGGGTATACAAACTACTCTTTTTGTTTTTATTTATTTATTTATTTATTG
Source organism: Arvicola amphibius (assembly GCF_903992535.2). Classification (NCBI taxonomy): domain Eukaryota; kingdom Metazoa; phylum Chordata; class Mammalia; order Rodentia; family Cricetidae; genus Arvicola; species Arvicola amphibius. The sequence goes on along the minus strand of NC_052055.2, from coordinate 15,414,809 downwards.
TATATACAGTATTCTGTCTGCTTGTTTGCCTGCACACCAGAAGAGGGCACCAGCTCTCATTATAGATGATTGTGAGCCACCATATGGTTGCTGGGAATTGAACTCAGGACCTCTGGAAGAATAGCCAGTGCTCTTAACCTCTGAGCCATCTGTCCAGCCCTACAAACTACTCTTAAGGGCAGGTCACATATCCAACACAAGATGAACTCGATGGCACTTTTAGAAATTCCTTGTCTCATATACTTTGCATGGTATTGTTTGTATGTTCTTCCTTCCACTCATTCCTTCTATTTTTTTTTTACATTTCTTTCATATATCTATTTTGTTTTCTGATGTGTTTCTATGGGATTTCTGTGTGTGCAAATTTTGGGTCTTTGCTTCTATTAAGTGTCTTTGTGCTTTTTCTTTGCCTTTTCTTCTCCTGGAAGTTTGTTTGCTTCATTTTATTCCAGTTTGCTTGTGCTTTCTTATTTTATTATTATTTTTCAATACCTGTTTCTATTTTAATGAGAAAGGGAAAGAAATGGTGTCGATTTGGGTTGGATGGGGAGTTGGGGAGGATTTGGGAAGAGTTGGGAAAGGGAAACCAAATTGAGAATATATTAAGTGAAAAAACATGTTTTCAATTTTTCAAAAAGGTTCATTTATTTTTAACAATATGCATGTGTGTGAATTTGTGCAGGGCTCTGTACTTTTGAGCTAGGGTTATAAGGGCTTGTGAGCTTCCTATGTGTGTGCTGGGAACCAAGTTCATACCCTCTGCAAGAGCAATATGCACTTTCAGCTGACGAACCATCTCTCCAGGTTCTAGTCAAATAAATACTTTTAAAATTTGTCCAAAAAATATTTATTTAAACTGACTTGGAGTTCCTACATAACTAGTCCCCCAGGCAGAAGAATTTTACCTATAGCAAAATCATTTATGCAAACTGACTTGGTGTGCAACATGACTAATCCTGGAAACCAGTTTTGCTGTACACAGTTAACTTAAAATGCAGAGAATCTGTGCTTTCTACTCGTTTAGCGCTGTGCATCCATTTCCCACAGTCCAGACGATTCTCGATAAACCAGAATCAAACTCTGGGAATTCTTTTTCAGTTTATAAATTTTATGATGCCGATTTCCCGGCATGGATCAGCTTCGACAGGTTAGTGTAAGCTGAGTCACTCAATCCGAAAAGATTCACTAGCACACCTCCCTGGTGCGCTTGGCTGTAAGCAGGCTCTAGCTCGTAGCTGTGGTTTATTCATTGTCATTATTCATAACTTGAACAAATCTTCCATCTGTGCTCCTGGCAGTCCAGGTCTAAGCACATCTCTTCTTCCCTCGTTCTTCTCTCTCTCTATTCTTCCAGCTACTATGGTTATATGACACACGCTATTACTCACTTACATACAGGAGTAGATAGTCATCAAGAAGTCTACTCCGTTGGCTTGGATTATAGTTCACCAATCACAGGAATGACCACACCCATCGATGAGTTTACCTGTACCAAGACAGCCAAGTGTTCATGTCAGGAGCCGATTGCTAGGACTAACCTACGAATACTTGGATTCATTAGAGGAACGGGAAGCAAACGTTCTGTTCTGTTAGACTGGAAGTGAGCCATTGATCTAAGTTGTCCAACTCACGGTTTTCCAGTCCTAGCACAGGCCCTGCAGTGAGTGAATCAAGCCCTCTGTGGCTACTAAGAAAATGACTGCATGGATAGTCAGAAGTAGACAGTAGTAGTCAGGGGGTGTTCACAGAGATGATTGGGACTTGAAGGATCGAAGGGTCTCCAGATGACAGAAGACAAGGGAGAGGTTTTAGGGAAAAGGAAAGGAAACACACAGAAATAGATACTCTTTGTAGAGATGAAGGTAGGATTCGGATGCAAAATTAACGCTGAAATCGATTCTTAAAAGGTCATGTCATTTCAGTGCATGACTTACACACTGTTGAGTAATTTAAGTCTGAATCTAACATTTGTTAGCTTTGGCGGGGGAAACAAGAGGTTCAAAGTCCTGAGGAAGCTTCAGGACCCTCTGCTGAGGATGAATTTAAAACCTTTCTTAGTCAGATGTTAAGGTTTATCAACTTCAAGAGTTAGTAAGACCCTTTAAGTGCTCTGGAAACCTGCAGCTAGGGAAGCAGGTAACCTAACTGTGGGTCTTCACCTTCCACTCCTCGCCTCTAAATCCAATCCTCCTGCCTTACCTGTAATTCTGCAACACACCGCCTGCTGTGTTCTCCCTTTCCTCTCTGCCAGCATCTCTGGTGGACCATGCCGCTGACCTTCTCCTCCAACCCTCCTCCATCCTATTATCCTAGTTCCCAATGCCAGCAGGCATTCCCTGGAAACCTACCAGCCAGGTATGCTAGGCTGATAAAGCAGGTAGGTGAGAGGAGGTTGTTACTCCCTCCTCTTCTCTACATCCAACTTCCCATTCTCATCCCCAGCTCTATAGAAGACTCCCTCTTGTGGCCTCTCCTTACTCTCTGCCCCCATTACAGGGGACTATGTAGATCCTGATAGTACACCCTGCTTTCCACCCTCCTGTGGACCCCCTTAGCAACCCCTCCCCAGCCCATTTATATCCCTAAATATCAGCTTCCAATACCTAGAAGCACATTTTACCTAGAACCCCCAGTTCCCACACCTAGCAGAAGCCATCAAGACTACCGTAGGAGCTGATACACAGCTAAGAACCCTCCTAAGAATTAGAGAGTGCAACAGAAACTAAGGAACAAAACACTCACCCAAGATACACAAGATCAGATGTCAGATACTAGAATCCCAATCATTCCAAACCAAGATGCTAAACACCAGCAAAATAAAACAAACAAATAAAACCAACAACAACAAAAACAATAACAGCCTGAACAATATATCTCCACTGGCACCGGTCAACCCTACCAGAAGAGCAGGCCCTGATAATTGAGACATAGTTGATGCAGAAGACAAAGATCTTAAAATAACCTTTATGAATGTGTGAGAGGTCCTTAAAAAAGAAAATAAACAAATCCCTTAAAGAAATCTATGAAAATACAAAGAAACAATGAAAGAAAATGGATAAAACAGTTCAAGACCTGGCAATAGAAATAGAATCAAGAGCCGGGCGGTGGTGGCGCACGCCTTTAATCCCAGCACTCGGGAGGCAGAGGCAGGCGGATCTCTGTGAGTTCGAGACCAGCCTGGTCTACAAGAGCTAGTTCCAGGACAGGCTCCAAAGCCACAGAGAAACCCTGTCTCGAAAAACCAAAAAAAAAAAAAAAAAAAAAAAGAAAGAAAGAAATAGAATCAAGAGCCAGGTGGTAGTAGCAAACACCTTTAATCCCAGGATTCAGGAGGCAGAGGCAGGTGAATCTTGTGAATTCAAGGCCAGCCTGGTCTACAAGAGCTAGTTCCAGTACAGGCTCCAAAGCTACAGAGAAACCTTGTCTCGAAAAATTAAAAAAAAAAAAAAAGAAGGAGGAGAAGGAGGAGAAGGAAAAGGAGGAGGAGGGGGAGGAGGAGGAGGAGGAAGAGGAGAAAAGAAATAGAATCAACAAAGAACCCAAACAGGGCTAGAGAGATGGTTCAGCAGTTAAGAGCACTGGCTGCTCTTTCAGAGGATCCCACTTCAATTCCCAATTCCTAGCATCCACATGGCAGCTCACAACTGTCTGTAACTCCAGTTCCAGGGAATTAAACACCCACAAACAGACAGACATGCAGGCAAACACCAATGTGTGTGTGTGTGTGTGTGTGTGTGTGTGTGTGTGTGTGTGTGTATACGTGTGTGTACACCTTTGTATCTTCTGATATCTTTTTCAATTTCTTGCTTTCATGTCAAGTCTTTCCTTTGCTTGGCTAGGATTACCCCAGGATATTTTATATTTCCATATATGAGGGATACTGATGTACTGATTTTTGTGAGTTAATTTTGTATCCAGCCACTTTGTTAAAAAGTGTTTATCAGTTGATAGAGTATTATGGTGGAAACTGTAGCATCATTTATGTTACTATCATTCCATCTGCAAACAATGATACTCTGACTTCTGTCTTTACAATTTGTATCTGCTTGATCTCCTTCAGTTGTCTTCTTGCTCTAGTTAAGACTTCAAGTACTATATTGAATAGGTATGGAGAGAGTGGACCTTATCTTGTTCATGACTTTAGTAGCAGTGCTTTGAGATTCTTTTCATTTAAGTTGATACAGGCAATGGCCTTGCTGTAATCTGTTTTTATTATTATGTTGAAGTAGGTTCCGTATATGCCTAATCTCTCTGGGATCTTTATCATGATGGGGTGTTGGATTTGGTAAAGGCCTTTTCTGTATCTAATGAGATGCTCATGCAGTTTTTGTCTCCCCATTTGTTGATATGGTGGATTACATTTATCAATTTACCTATGTTAAACGATCACTGCATCTCTGGAATGAAACCTACTTGTTCATTGTGGATGTTCTTTTTTTTTATATGCTATTAGGTTTGGTTTCAAAATATTTTATTAAATTTGCTTTTTGGAACATTTTTATTTCTCTATCTTTTGAGGGTGAAGGTTTTTCAGTCTAAGTTGATGGTTTTTTAGAATTTGTAGAACATCTGTCCAGGCCATTCTGACTTTTAGAGTATCCACTGATAAAATAGACATTATTCTAAGAGGTACGCCTTTATATGTTATTTGGTCTTCCCTTTCAGTGCTTGGTATTCTTTCTTTGATCTATATGGCTAGTGTTTTGATTATTATGTGATGTGGGACATTTCTTTTCTAGTTAGGTCTATTTGATATTCTGTATGCTTATACCTTGATAGGCATCTTTTTATATAAGTTAGGAAGATTTTTTTTTCTATGATCTTGTTGAAAATATTTTCTGTGTCTTTGATCTGAATTTCTTCTCCTTTCTCTATTCCAGTTATTCTTAGATTTGGTCTTTTCATAGTATTCCATATTTTTCTAGATGTTTTGTGCCTGATTTTTTTCAGATTTAACATTTTTTAAACCAAGCTATACATTTCTTTTATCATGTCTTTGATGACTAAGATTCTCTCTTCCATCTCTTTCATTCTGTTGGTGAGGTTTGTCTCTGAGGTTGCTGCTTGAATTCCTATGTTTTTCATTTACAGCTTTTCCTCAGTAGTCTGGGTTATAGATAGATAGATGATAGATAGATAGATAGATAGATAGATAGATAGATAGATAGATAGAGATAGATCATAAAGTTAATATAGTAAAAATGGCCATCCTACCAAAAACAATCTATAGAATCTATGTAATCCCATAAAAATTCCAACACAGTTCTTCACAAATCATCAGGGAGTATTTTCACTTTGGTATGGAACCACACACAAAAAAAATCTCAGTATAGCTAAAGCAACCCTAATGATTAAAAAAAACAAAACCCGCAGGTGGTACCACCATCCCCTATCTCAAATTGTATTATAGAACAATTGTAATAAAAACAGCATTGTATCAGGACAAAAACAGATGTGTTGATCAGTGGAATCAAACTGAAGACCTAGAAGCAATTCCACACACCTATAGACACCTGACTTTTGATTTTTAAAAAATTCAGAAATAAACCCTGGAAAAAAGATAGCATCTTCAACAAATGGTGCTGATCAAAGTGGATGGCTGCACACAGAACAGTCCAGTTATATCTGTATTATCACCCTGCACAAAACTCAACTCCAAATGATTCAAACACCTCCACATAAAACCAGGTACACTGAACCTGATATAAGAAAAAGAGGAGAGCCTGGCGGTGGTGGCACACACCTTTAATCCCAGCACTCAGGAGGCAGAGGTAGGCGGATCTCTGTGAGTTCGAGGCCAGCCTGGTCTACAAGAGTTAGTTCCAGGACAGGTTCCAAAGCTACAGAGGAACCCTTTCTGGAAAAAAACAAAAGAAGAAGAAGAAGAAAGAAAAGAAAAAGAGAATAGCCTTGGATTCACTGGCACAAGAAAAGACTTTCTAAACAGAACACCAGTGGCACAGACACTAAGAATAACAAATAATTAATAAATGGGACCTCATAAAATTGAAAATTTTCTTCATAGCAAAGGACACCATCATTCAGACAAAACAGCTGCCTATAGAATGAAAAAAAATTTATCAACTATAATATCCTTTAGAGGATTAATATCCAAAATATACAAAGAACTCAAAAAACTAAATATCAAATAAAACCCTAAATAACCCAATTTTAAAAATGGGTTACAGATCTAAACAGAAAATTTTTCAAAAAAGAAAGAGAGAGAGAGAGAGAGAGAGAGAGAGAGAGAGAGAGAGAGAGAGAGAGAGAGATTCAAATGACCGAGAAACATTTAAAGAAGTGTTTGACATCCTTAGCCATCAGGGAAATGCATATCAAAACTACTTTAAGATTCCATCTTAAACTGGTAAGAATGGCTCATATCAGTAACATAAGTGACAGCCCATGCTGGTAAGGATGTGGAATACAAGGAACACTCACCCATTGCTGCTGTGAGTGAAAACTCACACAGCCATTGTGCAAATCATTGTGGCAGCTCCTCTAGAATATGGGAATCAACCTCCCTAAGATCCAGCTCTACCACCCTTGGGCATCTACCCAAAGGGTGCTTCATCCTCCCGCAGAGACACTTGCTCAGTCATGTTTGCTACTGCTCTATTCATCATAACTAGGACTTGGAAACAACCTAAATGTTCATCAACAGATGAATGGATAAAGAAAATGTATGTTTACACAATGGAATATTACTCAACAGTTTTTTTTTTTTTAATGAAATCCACAAGTAAATGGATGGAACTAGGAAAAAAATCATCCTGAGTGAGGTAATCCAGATCCAGAAAGATAAATAGGGTATGTATTTGCTTATATGTGAATATTAACTGCTAAGCCAGTGGCAACCAAGCTATAGTTCATAGACCCACAGAGCCTAGTTATATCTAGGGATGACACATTTTTTTTTTTTTGCAAAAAAGATAAAATGGATAGTTCTGGATGGCTGTTGTGGGGGCTGGGAGAGGAGGATCAAATAGTGAGGGAAATGGGAGTTGCTGTGGAGAGGGGGGATATGGGAAAAGAGAGCTAAAATTCTGAGTGGTGGTGTAGAGACTGCCTACAGTAGAAGAGCAGCTCTCAGCCTGTGGGTCATGACCCTTTAGGAGTCGAACAGCTCTCTCACAGGGATTACCTGAGACCACGCAGCATATTATATATCTGCCTTATGATTCATAACAGCAGCAAAATTATAATTATAAAGTAGTAGCAAACTAATTTTATGGTTGAGGTCACCACAACATGAGGATCTGTATTAAAGGGCTGCAGTTTTAGGAAGATTGAGAACCACTGCAACAGTTTCCTTAAATATGTATGTATATATATATATATATATATATATATATATATATATATATATATATATATGACACAATCTAAATAAAATTATGAAATTGCCAAATAATGGAGGAGACAGAGCCCAAACTGGCCATCTCATTGTCAAACGAAACTTCCAGTACCCGGAATAGGTAACATCTAATTAAGTTGTTGTTGGAAGGGGCTCCATGATAACCCCAAATCTTGGCTCTTTCTCTCCAAAAAACTGGTAGCAAGGCCCATTGCTGAAGATAACACCTACACATCTAACTGAACGTGCAAAAGTCAAGCTGAGCTGGTGCCTACATGGAGCTTTTACCCCTACATACTAGCATCTTTGGTGCAGGAAGTTATTCTTCATGTTACCAAAGGAGAATGGTAAATACCACCCCAAGAACAAACTCATCTATCTACAAGTGAACAGCCTGAAAAATACGGTGATGCAATAGTGGCACACGCTTGTGGGAGTAACCAACCAATATCTCACTCCCTGTGATGGAACCCGTCCCCAAAACTGCCTGGGTGACAAAGAACCTGAGACTAGATAGTCTAGGGATCTAGGGTAAGACCAAATACTACATTCTAAATAATATAGTGATCAAATGACTTCTAAAGACATTCGGATATACTCATAGATCAGTGTCTTGCTCAGCTATCATTAGAGGAACTTCCTCCTGCAACAGATTGGGTGGGGGTGGGGGGAAATACAGACACAGGCAGATAGCATGCAGAGAGTGAGAAACCTTGGAACACTTTGCCCTAAATGAGCTGTCTCCGTCAAATTCCTCCCCTTAGGGTTAAGGAAACCCTGCAGAAGAGGAGGCAAAAAAAAAAAAAAAACTGTAAGAGTCAGAGGAGATGGAAGAGACCAAGAAAGTAAGGTTCTGTATATCAACAGGATGGATTTACCTGTGAACTCACAGAGACTAAGACAGCATGCACAGGACCTGGACAGGTCTGCACCAGATGGTGTCCAAGAGCTGAAAGAAGTGATCTTACATTCTAATTCCTGACCAAGAAAGTATCTCCAATTGATAACCACTTGCAAATGAAAAGCTAGTTTTCTCTATGGGTTGCTCACTGTGGGAAACAAACTGCTCTTAATGTAGACTGCAGGGCCAGCAGTAGAAGGCCAAGAGATAATCAACTCAAGGGCACCTTTGGAAATTTTTTGTTATGTTATATCAGCCCCCTGCCCACTTAAACTCTGTCTTAGTTTTTATTTTTATTTTATTTAAATTTAACTTTTTAAGAAATTTGCCTTACAGGTACTTTGAATATATATTATAGCTTCTGAAGGCTCTCTCTTTCTCTTTCTCTCTTTCTCTCTTAGCTTTGTACATCCTATCAGGGAAAGTCAAACACCAGACTATCAGGCAGCTATAGGCTTAGACATTAACCGGAAAACAGAAGACTTGGGTTTAGGAATGTGAACCTGTGTCATCTGTCAGTGATCTGACCTGGCTCTGGTGGAGTGGGAGCGGCCACACCAAACCTTTATCTGTGATCCTCAGCTTTACAGGACTGTGGAGGAGAGGTTAATGAGTTCCTATGTGGAAGAGCCTTTGGAAATGTAAGTTGTGTAAACCTGAAGAACTGCTTTCACTTTTGAGTCCTCTATATGACTGTTGACATTACTGAGTACAGAAAAAAAAATAAATAAATAAAAAAATAAAAAAAAAAAAACAACCTACTAAATTCCTAGACCATTGAGAATGCCCTAGGAAAGAAAGGGTCAATAATGTCTTAATCACTTAATCGCTTTCTATCTTTTTGTTAGTTTCAAAATATTCTTGTTTGGAGAGATGACTCAGAGGTTAAAAACATTGGCTGCTCTTCCAGAGGACCCATGTTCAATCCCCAGCACTGACATGTAGCTCACAACTCTCTATAACTCCAGTTCCAAGGAATCAAGAGCCCTCACACAGACATAGATGTCGGGAAAACACCAATGCACATAAAAAAAGAAGAAAAATTATTTTAAAACATATTCTTGTCCTTGTGACTCTGGTGTGCTCCGTAAATGTGAGATTAATGCATGAATAATTCAAAAATTACTTTTTAGGGTATCTATGCTCCAGGGCGATAATGGGTAAACCCCAAAATCTAAATGCCTTAGCTTAGCAAAACTTTCTTAAAAGTTTTTGAGACTCAGAATTGGAAAGGCTCCTCATGACTCTGATATCCAGCAACCTCTTCCTTATGAAACAAGACACGGATTCCAAAGTTGTTGCATGGGATTAAGAAAATAAAAGAGAGAGAAATTCAGTGCATATCTGTTCTGACCTAGAAGTAACACATCACTTCCACTTACAGTCTATTGGCTGGAACTAATTACACAGCCCAACCAAAATGCAAAAGAAGCCAGAAAAAGTAGGGAGACAATGAAATACTTGTTTAGCACTGACTTTCCTGGGATACAATGGGCCACTACCTCTGCAGGAGCCTTTGCCTGCTGTGTTCCCGGCACAGGAAAATACAAAATACAGAAGTCATACAAACTGACTGATTCTGTGGAGACTGTGTCAGACAGAAGACTGAGGACAGTCAGTGGGTAAAGGCATTTGCTGTCAAGTCTAAGGGCACGGTGGAAGAAAAGCACTGACTTCCTCAAATTGTCCTCTGACCTTCACATGTATGCAGTAACACGTGTGTGAGCGTGTGTGTATGCACACACATAAATAAAATAAATTTAATTAAAAAAATCTTTCAAAACTGAGGATGCCAGGCTACTTTCCAGGAGTCATGCCCACCATCTCTTTCGCTCTCCTGTTAAACCAACTGTGCCGTTTGTGAGGGCGTCAACATGTTGTGAAAGAATCAGCCTGGGACCCTTCTCTCAGTTCTGTGGTCCCAGTAAGGAAGTGAGAGCTCTCTCTCTCTTGTCTCTTTGCTCCGTTCTGTCTGGTGGCCACGATGTTCAAATCCCCTGCGGTTTCAGCCCATAGGGAGGTCAGGGCGAGGACTTTAGCACATCGCAGCCAGACTTGTTTGGGTTGGCACCATCTCCCAAAGCAGGGCTGCTGAAAATTTTGCTTATCGCCCTACGGGATGGAGTAGTGGGAAGAGCAGGTCCCAGCTGATAGACTCCGGATATCAGCTAATGGAAAAGCAGAGCTGAGATTTTTGTAGGTGACCAGGAGAACAGAGGGTCTCAGCCGGTTAGAATGGAAACTATGCATAGTTTTCATCGGGTCAGAGAGAAAAACCCAGTCCCATTTCCTTCCTCAACATTTTCTTACAGGGAGTTGCTTCCCTCTATCTCTGGGTTTCTCTCCAGCTAGAGGAAGAGGTTGTTAATGTTTGCCAGAACTTGATGACTAAGCGCTCTGGGCTGACTTTATCCAACAGGAACTGCCCCTCCTGGAGATTAGCATGTCTTGATTCTTGTGACTACGCTTGATACTCGGGCTAAATGTCATTAGCATCCTTTCTACCTCCTCCTCGGTCTCCTCTTTGGGTCACAAAGCTTATTTCTAGGTTCTCTCTTGCTGTGCCACATAGGAGCCTACAGTTACATGTGCTCTTAGGAGACTAGCAAGGCGGTGGGCAGGAGCATGCTTCTTCAGTGATGCTATTGGCTCATGTACCTGCTTGTCAAATGGAGAGCTTCTTCTAAGGAACGACTGAAGGCTGGAGGCAGAGCGAAGCTGGAATGCTAAATGGGGTTTCCTGAAACTTCATAAACAGGGTGTCAGCTGCAACGGAAGCCCCGGAACCTACTGCTAGTTTTAATTCTTCCTGTGATTTGTAACTATTCGCTTCTCTGCTTTAAATAGTATGGTGTTTGAAACGCTGTCAAATGTGTTCAGGTTGCTAAAACAAAACCCCATAAATTCAATAAATCACACAAAGTTTATTTCTCATAGTCCCAGAAGCTGGAAAGACCAAAATCAAAATACCTGCAAACTGAGTGTCTGGTGAGGGCTTATGTCCTAGAAGCAGTGCTTTCTAGGAGTGTCTTCACACAAGGAAGGGTCTCTGTTTCCTTCCTAACCCAATTCCTAAGTCTTTGTCTCCATGACAGAGTCATGTCACAAAGACCCTACCTCCTAATGTTATCAAGTTGAGGTGAGAATTCAACATTAAGACCATGACAAGGGGACTGGAGAGATGGCTCAGTGGTTAAGAGCACTGACTGCTCTTCCAGAGGACCTGGGTTCAATTCCCAGCACCCACATGGCAGCTCACAACTGTCTGAAGATCCAGTTGCAGAGAATCTGACACCTTCACACCAATGTATATAAAATAAAGTTAAATAGACCATAAAAAATAAAAAATAGACCAGAGTGATGTCTGTTTCCTGAACTTATTGCCTGACTTGTGCCTCTCCTCAGGCGACCTCACTCGGATAGCTATCTCTTCCTCCTCCCAGGGAGAGAGAAAGAAACCTGTGATTAACTCCACTGGGTCAGAGGGGAACCCAGGCAGCTGCATTTCCTTCTTGACCTGGTGTCTTATGAGAAGTTACTTCCTGCATCTCTTCATGTCTCTCCAGCTTAAAGGAGAGATTATTTCAATGTTTACTAAAATGTGAGGCCTGGCTCAGCTCCCTGGGCTGACTTCATCCAACAGGAATTGCTCCTGCAATATAGACTAGCAGGTCTATATTGTTCAAAACCACTCCCTCAGTAAAAGTTACAGTAAGGACGAATGTCCCCCATTCTTATCTGCCTCTATATCAATGCCTTCCTCTTTTTTATTTTTATTTTTTTGAGACAGGGTTTCTCTGTGTTACAGCCTTAGTTGTCCTGGAACTCACTTTGTAGACCAGGCTGGCCTTGAACTCACAGAGTGCTGGAATTAAAAGTGTGTGCCACCACTGCCCAGTCCTGCTCCTTCCTCATTTTTTAAGACCCAAATGAAGTTTCTTTGCAGTTCCTCCCTTTGTCAATCCTGCAACTCTATTGACTCCTCCCATCTATGGCTGATACTACATTTCTTCCTCTAGTCTCAGTCTCACTATTGAAAGGAGAAAATGAAGAAAAAGAAAGTTATCTGTCATGATGTGAAGGTGCTTTCTTATGTGTACTTCCTGTTTGTAGAGGGCACCGTGTTAATCTGAAGAGCTTTCGGGAGGAAAATGTGCAACTGTTAACTTAAAGCCAAACAAGGCAAAAAGCAGGGCCTTTATAAGTAGTAGCCGAGGAGGTGCTAGTGAAGAAAATTTTCTTGCCACAGAAAACAAAAAGGCTAAGGAACCCTAAAGAAACCGTCTAAGACTTTTCATATTGGAAAAGATGTAGGTCCCCTTCTTGGTGGACTTCTTGTCTTCCACGTCTCCTAAAGCTTCTTCCTGCCATCATTTTATAGCAGACATCCAAGTGACTGCCCACACCCCCCCCCCCCCATTTCCACGTGTGCATCAGGGCCGAGGGAGCCAAATCCAGGAGCAAATCCAGGAGCTGTGGACACTGCCAGCATTCAGCAAAGGGGGACTTCAAAGGAGTTTTCAAAGGCTAAGGGAAACTGGCCGGTCTGGAAGCTGCTGGAAGAATCCAACACATAGTTGACTTGTTTCCCATCTAAAGAAGAGGGACTGGATGCTGGAAAAGCTACCGCTCATTGGAGAGAGAATCCATCAGTCGGTGTCTAGGTCTGTAACTGGAAAATCTTTTTAGAAGGAAAAATTAATTCTTTTCCTTAAATTCTACTTTATAAATCTTCTCCCAGATCTCTCCAAAGTTTGAGCTTTGGTTCCAGAATTTTTTTCTTTGTTTTTGTTTTTGTTTTGTTTTGTTTTGTTTGATTCATGAGAATTGAAGCAAAAAAGCAGGCAGCAAAGGAGACTATGTGGTGACAAATATAAGCGTGGTGACAAGGGCATAACAGCTAAAGTTACTTGTCATGCAAGCCGGATGTCCTAAGTCCAATCTCTGGAGGCCAAGCAGAGGTAAAAGGAAAGAAGCAATCCCACAGTGCTGACCTCTCACCTCTGCATGTGCCCCAGCAAGTGTGTCCCGCTAAAGAAAGAGAGAAAGGAAAAAAGAAAGAATGGAAGACAGGAAGGGAGGGAGGGAGGGAGGGAGAGTGGGAGGGAGGGAGGGAGGAAGGAAGGAAGGAAGGAAGGCAGGCAGGCAGGCTAGGTGGTGGTACATGCCTTTAATTCCATCACTGGGGAGGCAAAGGCAGGTAGATCTCTGTGAATTAGAGGCCAGCCTGGAGAGAAAAACAGAGAGAGAAAGAGAGAGAGAGAGAGAGAGAGAGAGAGAGAGAGAGAGAGAGAGAGAGAGAGATGCATACATAGAAAGGAAGAAAAGAATGAAGAGAATGTTACGTGAGAGGATATTTTCAAAAAGAAAGGAACATAAAAAACACAGAAAAGGACTGGAAAGATGGCTCAGAGGTTAAAAATCTAAGCTGCTCTTCTAGAGGACCAGTACAGACATGGTAACTCCAGTTCAGGACACTCAATGGATTCTTCTGATCTCTGCAGACACTGTATGCATATGCACAAATGTACATGTGGGCAACCCATTCATATATATATATAAAAGAAAAGAATTTTTTAAAAAAAAGAAACACAGGATGGAAGACAGACAAGGACTATGTCTACAAGGGCTGGCAGGATGGCTTAGTAGAGAGGGGGACTTCTGCTGATCCTCAGAACCCACACAGTAAAAGGACAGAACTGTGTTCACAAGTTAACCTTCTGATCTCTACGTGAATGGCAAGGTGTGCACATAGCGCATGCGTGCACACGCGCACACACAAATGTACAAAATGTACTAAACAGATATAAAAAAAAAAAAAAGAAGAGAAAGACTGTTTCTCTAATGGGAAGATTGGTGTTCACAGTCCCTCTGCAGCAACCAGCTCCATAAACTCATAACACTCATTGCTCGGAGCTCTTGTTCTGTACTGATCAACGAGTCAGCGTTCTATAACCGTGTTTCGGTCATGGCGTTGTAAATTGGACTCCACAATCACCAGCCATTCTGGTCTCTCTGTGTCATCTCTGGCACAGGGGCAGCAGCAGCAACTGTGTCACCTACAATCTTTTTAGAAATGCAGAGCCCAGTGCCCCATTCTGGTCATGGCTGCATCAGAGTTTACATCTTAACGAGAATTCCAGCGACTTGTACGAATATTAAAAATTAGAGGCCCTGCCCTGCGACCAGAGAAATAGACAAGCAAAGGAGCATGGCAGCGAATGACAGAGTTTGCTCTGAGGGGTTGGTATGAAGGTGACTGCGCACTTTATTCTTAGGGAGAGTAATGAAATTAAGCAAGAAGGAACTAGTGGTCAGTGAATTAGTACTGCCTTACCACGAACAAGGAAAGCCTACTCACCCATAACCTCGTGTCTCTTGAAGTGTCGTGTGCACCACTGCCGCCTGGAGAGTTTATTAAGCACAGGACCCTGTCCTCTTCAGTGGCTCTGGTTCAGCAGATCTAGAATGGACCTGACTATCTGCTGTCTAACCAGTCGCTAGGTGATGTTAACGGTGCTGGCCCAGTGATGACATGTTGAGAAAACTCCCCCAAAGCAATAAAGATATTCACATAAAAGAATCTCGCTCCTACAAATCATTTGGGATAATTATGGTCTCAAATCCCCTGTTGAATTTGTCATTGGAGACCAGACCACTTTACAGTGGCTTCCAGAAAGAGCCCCTGGTGGGAAAGCCCAGATGCATTCCGGGCAGCTGGGTTGGCCCGAGCGCTAATTAGGAGGGAAGCTAGAATGGGCCTGCTTTCCCAGGCGTGTTATCCACCAAATGCAGACAGTGGGTTGTGGAAGGAAATGACACAGATGAGACCCAGAGGCTGCCATTTCACTGGGGGAAGATTTTTGCCTTTTCATTATAAGAGAAAGCTAGCATTTCCCAACTCCCCTTCCACCAAAAGTAGGCGAGCATAAAACCAAAGTCAATTTCTTACAATTTAGTAACCTCAGTACCAACCAATTATAGTCTGGGCCTTGAGAAACAGCTGCTGTAGCATTACAGCCTGAACAGTTTCATCTCAGCTATTTAAGGGGATAAAAGAGCCAATATTTTCATTCCCTTGTGATACTATCAAGACATGGTAAACAACCAAGACTATAGTATTAATTACATTAATTTGAGGAGGAGAGAGGCTGCTTTAATTGCTCCAGGCTGAAAGATCATTTTTTTTTACAGACAATCGTTCCATAAATTCATGTTGGAAATGGTACTTAGTCTTCCATCAGTAAAATTCAAAACTCTTTGAATCAAAAGCAACAATGGTCTTAATTTACGGTGGACCTCACCTTAGTAGCAAAACATTCTCACCATTAGCACATATCAGTAATTGACCCCTGCAATGTTAAAAAGCTTTAGAAAAGGAAACTTAAGGGAAGTATTTGATGTGAATGAATCCATGGTGTACATAAGAAGCTAGGACTGCTGCAGTGTATTAAATCCTTGATTTTATGTAGAATACTTATAATGTACACTGACTTCATCACAGGGTCAAGAAGACCAAATAAATGATGGACATTCCTTCAAAAGAATTTGCTGGCCATGCATCCTTTACAAGTAGGAAGGGAAAGAGAGGTACCGTTTGCGGAATGTCTTCTGTACCTAGTTAGATATCTGTCTTATATGATCATATTTTAATAGAAGGAACTTTAGGAAGAGAAATAAGACCATCAAAAGGGTACTACAAGAAGCAGTGACAATGCCAGTTTTGTTGATATGAAAATTACATTCAACTAAAATAAGATGCTTTGTACTGTTCGTATTACGACATGGTGTCCTATGTACACTGTGAGTATCTTCTCTCATCCCAGAACATATAATGGAGATTTGTTTGTCTAATAGGTAGTCAAATTGTGAAATCTCCCAAGCAGATAACCAAGCTTTGGATTAATAAGAGGTAACAAGGAAATCCAGTTTACCAAGCCTCCTGGAGTTAAAAATCTGCATTAGACTCCAGTGGTTAGGACAGACGAGGAGTATGGAATAACTCTCAAGAATTTAGTGTTCAAGGAATTAGTGCCAAAGGATGTAGTAAGTGTGGCTATGGTTTTGTTCAGGAGACTCTGATCAGGATTTAAAGCACTTGCTCTAGCAACCCTCTATGAACAATGATGATAATGTCACATCTGCCAGGTTCCCTGAAGACAGCTCATAGTAACTATGGAACCACTGTGGGAACTTGAATTGGGATGAGAGCGGTTCAGCACTCAACTAACAACATTCACTTGAGGAAATGGAAAGAATGCCCTCAGGTGGCACAATTGCCTGGGTCAGCTACTGGATACCAGGAACACCCACCAGGGTGTGAGAAAGTCTGAAATGATTGTAACACAGTACAGTGAGACTATTTCAGTTAGGAAAAGAAGGTATTGTTTGGTATGACCTCAGTGTTACTGACAGATGCACAAATATGAACGGGAAACATTGGAAGCATATATAGTTGGAAGTGTCAGCATAAAAGTTGTCTCCATTAGGGCTGAAGAGATGGCTCAGAGGTTCAGAGCCCTGGCTACTCTTCCAGAGATCCTGAATTCAATTCCCAGCAACCGCATGAAGCTAGTCCTTGGAGAGGATGCTCTCAGGCAAGACTCAGGTGGAATCCTCTGAGTTCCGTGCTAAAAGTGTATGATGCCTTCAGCCATAGGGACTTACTTTTTAAATCAAAGGCAACACCAACAGCCTGTATTGGTTTGAAAGTCTCTTGGATTCCCTTGATCAAACAGAGGTTTCTCATGCCTGGTGCTGGGACAAAACCCAGAATTCTTAATGATGCTGTTGATCTGTTTCACTGACAAATGCTGATCTCTGGACCACTTCTTAAGTACCAGCTCACGAAAAGAATGTTGTTTAAGTAATGTTTAATGTAGATGTGTTATTTCTATCAGAAACCAGCCCTGCACCAAAGGAAAGAAGTATAATTCTTTTTTTTCCATATTTTATTAATCGGCTTTTAAAAGCTTGCTCCTTATAAACATACCAGCCCCCAAATTAAAAACTTTAAAAATATTTTGTGTCTTGCTTGCCATAAGATACCAAAAGTCATCTCTGTGAGAGGACAAGAGACATTAGGTACCGTGAATTCCTTCTGCTAACGATCACTTACTCATGTTACGTTAGCAAGTGTCTTAGTTGCTTTTCTATTGCCATGAAGATGGTATAACCAGGGCCACTTAGAGAAGAAAGAGTGGATCTGGGGCTTCTAGTGTCAGAGGGTTAGAATCCATGACCATCACAGGGGAAAGCAGGACAGCAGGCAGACAGGCTTGGCACTCATTGAGAGCTTATAGCCTCATCAACAAGTAGGAGGCTGAGAGAGCTAACTGAGAGGGTGTGGCCTTTGAGCTTTTTGAAACCTCAAAGCCCACCCCCAATGACAGACCTCCTCCAACAAGGTGCATTTCCCAATCCTTTCCAAACAGTTCCACAGAATGGGGACCCAGCATTTAAATATATGAGCCTCTGGGGTCCATTCTCATTCAAACAACTACAGCAAGTCATCCTGTAGTTTTCAGAGGGAGAATCTGGGAGGTCAGCTTTTTCTGCTACCCAGTGTATAGATGCTGCTGAATCATTCTCAAACTTCAGGCTTATTTATCAAAGGAAAACAAGCCTCTCAGCTCCCGAGTAAAGGGGAAAATTGGAGATGTTTTGGACAGTATCGTTATATAGCAAATTTCACCTGTTCTTATTTATTTTGAAATGTCTGAAGTAAGAAACACTTTATTAAGGTCATAGCCATTCAGCCAAAGGAGGCACACACAGAGACAGCCATGCGCACAGGACTCTGACCTGTGAGTCCAAAACCTCAGGCAGCCTGGGGCAGGCTTCCAAATTGCTGGGATACATGACTTAATGTTTGCTTCTTGGCCAGGGGCCACTTTGTGACTTGAGGGACACATACTTCAGGAAAGCTAATGACCTCTCCCTAGCGCCAGACAAACAGTATATGTTGGTGAAAGATCTCACCTTGAAAACGAGCTCCAGCCTCTAGAAACCTATTGAGGATAAAGCGAATGTGCTTAGAGAAATAATACGGCAATTCTCAATGCATGTCTCCCTTTTACTGATTACAGGCAGTGCTGAACTAGAAATGAAACCAATTTAGTGGAAAGAAACTCCATTTGCCTATCGGACGGTGTATTTCAAAGATGATTTATCAGGCTGATTAATTTTCAGGTAGTTATTTGTTCCCAAACTTTTACCTTAAATATTTCCTTTCTCTTTTCCAAACTTTCTTCTCCAAATCCTATTTCTATGG
This sequence comes from Arvicola amphibius, assembly GCF_903992535.2. Lineage (NCBI taxonomy): Eukaryota > Metazoa > Chordata > Mammalia > Rodentia > Cricetidae > Arvicola > Arvicola amphibius. The sequence goes on along the minus strand of NC_052055.2, from coordinate 15,396,278 downwards.
TATTGTTTCATTACTAAAGCAGTTCAATGACGTATTCCTCTCTTTGTTCATCATCTATTCTACAAACATTTCATATGAAGGACACACTCTACCAAGTAGATGATCTTCATCCCGCCAAAGCTATTGTTCCCTCTAAAATTTCTATTATTATTGTTGTTGTTATTCTGTTATTATTATGTTGTTGTTTTATTTTACATGATATGTAATTTTAAAGTATTTTTGAAAAGTTACTTATTTTGTATATGTATACATGCATGCATGCCTACATGTGTGCATGCTTGTGTGTGTGTGTGTGTGTGTGTGTGTATTTGTGAGGGCCCACATGTGTCATGGCAAGTATATGGAGGTCTGAGGACAACCTCAGGTCTCAGTCTTCACCTTCTAATTTGTTTGTTGCTCTATTGAGTAGTCCAGGCTAGCTGTTTCTCAGCTTTGGGGGTATTCATCTTGCTATGGAATTATGAACATGCGTTACTGAGTCTGACTTTTATATGTGTCCTAAGGAATCCAAATTCAGGTCATCTGACTTGGGTGGCAGCACTTTTACCTGCAAAGTCATCTCCTTAAAAAAAAAAAATTAATTCGAAACCAGGCAGTGGTGGTGCATGCCTTTAATTCCAGCACTCAGAAGGCAAAGGCAGGTGGATCTCTGTGAGTTTGAGGCCAGAATGGTCTATAAGAGCTAGTTCCAGGATAGGCTCCAAAGCTCCAGAGAAACCCTATGTCAAAAAAACAAACAAAAAAAAAAAGATTCAATTTTGACTTTTTAGTTTCAGTTTTTATTGATTTAGAGTGTTTGAGCATGTACCCATTTAAGAACAATGTTAAGAGGAATCAAGTCAAGCATGCTAATAATGCATGCCTGTCATCCCAGAATTAGGAAGGCAGTGTAGGAAGATCACGGGTTTTAGACCAGCCTGGGCTACCTGGGGAAATCCCACCTTTAAAAAGGAAGAAAAAAGCTCCTGCAATGATTTGAATATGAAATGCATGCCACAAGTTTATGCCTTAGATGTTTTGCTTTAGAATCACTGGCTTCCAGTTCTTGGCATATTGGGGGAAATTCTAGAAAATCTAGGGTTGGGGAGGATGATATAGCTGAAGAAATTAGATTGCTGGGGATGGGTGCTAGCCTCTTTATTCACCTTTTTCTGTGATTTCTGTCTGCGGTGAGGTGAGTAGACTCTGGCAGGTACTCTCACAGTCCTTACAACATACTTAGAGGCATAAAACCACAGGGCCAAGGGCTGAACCCTCCAAAACAATGAGCCAAAATGAATCCTCCCAGATCTGATTTCTGTCAGGTGTTTTTTTTGGGGGGGGGTGGTATCATGGTGATGAACAGGAAAGTACCCAAATGAAGGCATAAACCATATATTGATATAGCCTGTTATTTTACTTTCATCCATGGTTGAACGAGAGAGGAAGATACAGCTCTACTGCTGGTTTCAACAGGTCAGTTGTCCTCAAGCACGTCTTGCGTAAAGAGGATATGTGAACTCGATTTTATTTTCATGACTTTGCTTGAGAATATGGCTTAGTCCCATTAGTCGTTTACTGAAACATGCCATTTGTTGGCAGGAAAGAGGGTGGATCTACTTCCTAGTGTGAGGACCAGAAAGAAGATGCAGGGGTAGGCCTGAAGGGAAAGCAGGTGGCAGTTGTCAGCTGAGCAGCAATGTTTATAAGCCTGGATTTCACAGGTTTCCTTCCTCTGGTAGAGAGACAGAATGGTGGAAACCATTTTCTTTTCTACTAATGGAAGAATTCAGTAAATACATTCAATTCTTTAACTTGGCTTTCTCAATAAAAAAAAAAAGATGCAGTTTTGATTTTGAGTTTTTAATTTAATTTTTATTTATTTACATGTGTGTATGTGTACATGTGTGCACATGCCCCTGTTTCAAGGTGTACATGTGAGGTCACATGTGAGACAAGTTTGAGGCATCAACACTCTTTCCATCTTGGGTTCTGGATATTAAATTCATATCACCAGGTTTGTGTGGCACGTGCTTTTACAAACTGAGCCAGCTTTCTGGTGAGAACTTCCCAGTCACCGTGATATTACCAATCCGGTTGGCATCATACATTTGGATATGCACTTGCAATATATGTGTGTAGAACTTATTTAAAGGTTACTAGAAGTCAGTGTGTGGTTTAGACAGAAAGAAGGAAAGGCCAACACTGATAATTTGCCTGCATTATAAAAGAGATGCCTCTGAGCCACCTTGAGCATACTAGCCTAACCACCAGAAGCTGTGAGAACGTGACAAAAGGCCATTTATTTTAAGGGTACGGGGAGAGAGATACATTAGGTTGCAGGTGGATTCATCAGTTAGGGATCCATTGGTGACATGCACATAGATGGGTAAGTTTTTTGTTTTTGTTTTAAGAGCACAGTGGAGAACAAGAAGACGTAATTTCTCTTGATATACCCATGTACAATAAAGGTGTATATTTAGTAACATCTATCTCCCTGAACCCTAAGCAGCTGTTCATATCTGACACACAGTCCTTCTTCCAGGCATGGCCGAGGGAGAATAGGTGAGGAGTTTCAGGTGGCGAATGAGTGGGACCAAGCCTCGGGTCCATCTCCCACCCCTGTATCTCTCTCTCTCTCTCTCTCTCTCTCTCTCTCTCTCTCTCTCTCTCTCTCTCTCTCTCTCTCTCTCTCTCTCTCTCTCTCTATCTATCGATCTCTCTCAGCTCTCCTCTCTCTCTCTCTCTCTTCTCTCTCTCATCTTCTCCTCGTCTCTCTCTCTCTCTTCTCCTCCTCTCCTCTCTCGTCTCTCTCTCTCTCTCTCTCTGTGTGTGTGTGTGTGTGTGTGTGTAGCACAGCCAGCTACTTAGCAGCACCCAGGGCTGAGAAGGCAGAAGTGGGTGGAGAGGCTTGTTTAATGTAGGCAGGAGTAGCAAATCTGGCCTAATTTGGCTGAGTCTGTAAGACCCTGGTGGAGTTAAACCTGCCCCCTTCAGTACTCTCTGAAAAGCAGAGAGCAGGAAAGAGAATCTCTTGAGCTCATTCCTCCCTCCTCTGGAGTCTGTGACTCTTGAGGCAAGATTTCTGTCTGTCTAGAGAAAGATGATCTGTGCCTCGAGGTGGGATGTATAAGAAGTAGAAGATAGGAAGCAACTGATCCAGTGCAGCCCATGTTCTAAGGACCAAGTGGATGATTTCTGACTTCCTGGGTTCAGTCACTTTCTTGACAATTTTTGACAAAAGCTGTTGGCATGCAAGTGGAGGTGAGGACAGCTAGGGAGAGAAATGCACATTTAAATATTGTATGTGATCTATTATTTTCTTCCTTCATCGATGTATCACCTAATGGTACACTGGTGCTTCACAGGGTGTGGTCCTCTAACTGTCAGCATCTTTAGAAGATTAGAAAAACAAAACTCTTGGTACTACTACATACCTACTCTGTTAGGCAACCTCTCTGACCAAGTGATTATGTTGGTTGCACTTCCAAGACAAGCCATGGAAGATTGGGGTACGGTCTTAGCTGTGCTCTTTCGCTTAATGAGAAGAGCCAGCGCAGTCTCAACAGCTTTGTTGTTGAACTGTCCCACGAGTGAGAACCTGACATCTATCAACAGCTGAGCGTGAGAATGAACACAGACGGGGGTACTCACTCGGCAAGCCTGGAGCTTACCACCGTCTCCGATATCCAGATTAGAATGTGTGAAAGACTCCAAGTCATAGATCAGTACTGGAGTTCCTGACCCAGAGAACTGTGGGGTAAGCAATGTTTGTGGCTTCATACTTCTCCTTTGGTTATGCAAATATATATATGACTAATACAGCATTGTCAAAACCCAAGTGTGGCCCTGAAATATGGACTTTAACCTGTTCTCCCAGAGCCGGCTCATACAGACTGAGAAGCACTTCTCTGATAAAGTCAAGACTAAGGCTCTTGGAGCCAGACCGCCTGTGTGCAAATCTTAGCTTGATTACTTCCCAGCTATAAGGCCTTGACGAGATATTTACTTCTCAATCTTAATGTCTTCCATAAAATGTGACCCATAATGGTCCATACCTTTAGGCTTGTGAAGAGGATTAACTGGGTTAATAGATTTAGAGCACTTAGCGGATTGCCTGGCAACGGCAAGCATAGTACATTTCGTTATGATCCATTCATTCAACCAACTATAAGGGCAACTACTAGAATTGCAAAAGAGTCATGATGTGACCCACCTCCTTTGGCACTATCGTCCTCTTAGGGAGACAGACATATTCAAGAATAAAGATAAGCAAGGTTTAGCGCTAGAATCAGCATCACACCTGTACAAAGCAGAATAGAGTCCAGGGGATGTGGACTCTAACCTAGATGAAGAGTACTTGAAATATTGGAAAAGATTGTGCCCTTGGCTGGGTGTGGTGGTGCACGCCTTTAATTCCAGCTCTCAGCAGTCAGAGGCGGGGGGAGGGGGGGGAGGAGGCATCTCTGTGGGCTTCGGGCCAGCTTGGTCTACGTATTGAATTCTAGTCCAGCCAATGCTACATAGTGAGACTCTAGCTCAAACAAACAAAAATGCTATGTGCTTGAGTCTACCAACATTCCTCTTCCCTGTTTCCATCTCAGTAGCTTTGTTTTCCTGTGGTTAACAGATATGGTCTCCAAAAGCTTCCTCAGACCAGCTACTGTCTGACATGCAGGACCTAGGTGCCTACTTTACAAGGGAGCTGCCTCTTGGTTGTCTTTTCTGCTCCTGAACAAACAGCCTGGTTAACCTGGCCTAGAGTGTTGTTGTTGTTGTTTTTCTAGAAGGTTCTCCCCCTAGCAAAGTTGACTTTTTTTTTTATCCCTCATACATCTGTTTAAAAGCCTCCCGAGAGAGTCTGCCTGCTCACTGTGTTTAAGCCAAGCCTTCACTGGTGTTCGCTTTCCATTTCCTGCACAGAACGAGCATTTAGCACTTACTTAATTTGTTTATTTACCTGTTGGCTATCATCTTCCCAAGAAGACTTGGCTGTCTCCAGGGGGTAGTAAAGGTCTGTTTAGCTCACCATGTTGCGTACCCGGAGACAGAGTTGGCATTCAATAAATGTTTGTTAGTGAATGGGTAAGTGGATGAATGAACATGTTGGGGTTTTTTTTTTTCCAGCCACCGCCACACTTTAACATGATTTGCTAAAATGTCCATCTTAATTATGAAGGACGTTAATTCAAATTCTAGGAGACACACTGCTAAAAGCAGAGACTGTGGAATCAAATCTAACTGGGGAGGGATGGGAGAGGATTCAGGCAGTAGACTATTTGACATTCACCGAGGACCTCCTACTAGGGGCTGACACTAGGCTAAGTGCTTTCTGTGCACAAACGTCTGAAGAAGTAATCAACATTCTTTGGGGAGCACGTGGGGAAACTGAGGCTCAGAATAAATGACTTGCCTAAAGTCACAGCCACTATTGTGCCTTTGAACTCGAAAGGTCAGACTCTGAAACACGTGTGTTCTATCCCATCCTGCCTCCAACAGTCTGCAGCTCACTAAGGAAATAGGAGGCTTCGTCTTCTCCTCCATTCTAGTCTCTCCAGACTTACCCTTGGGTCCAGCCTACCCAAAGATAGGCACAGCCTACCCTCCTTCTAGCTCACTCCCTGCACACAGGAGCTTGGCCTCCTGGTGTGGACCTAGGGTCTCCCTAGTTCTTCCTTTTCTCCTGACCCATCCCCAATCCTCTGTGACTCAGCCAACGCTCAGAACCATTCTCTGCTAGAGACCCAAAGCTGCCATCATAGGCAGTGACTCAGCTAAGAGCACTCAGGTCTCACCAGGGAAGCTTCTTGCAATAGATAGTAATTAACAAGGAGATCCACAGCTTGACAGTGTGGAGAGCGTGGGAGACTTTGGAGCACTCAGTCCTCAACTGTTGCCGTTACCCAATCTCTCCTGTCAAGGCTCAGTATTCTAGGCAGAAGAGGAGGCAGCAAGTTAAGAGCCCATGGTGGTAGATGACTCGAGGAAACAGACACAACAGGGCTGATACATATATGACCTCACAAAGACTGTGACAATACACACAAGACCTGCAGAGGTTCTAGCCAGACAAAAAAATCCTTGCTGCGAGGTAGTGGCACAAGCCTTTAATCACAGCACTCAGAAGGACTAGGCAGGTTGAGCTCTGAGTTCAAGGCCAGCCTGGTCTACAGAGCTAGTTCTAGGACAGCCAAAGTTACATAAAGAAACCCTGTTTCAAAACAAAACAAAACAAACAAACAAAAAAGACTTGGCTGGCTGATATACATGGGGGACTCCTGCACTTTTCTGAAGGGAAAGGAAAAAGAATGGATGGAGTTGGGAGAGGAGAAGTTGGGGGGAGGGACTGGAAGGAAAGGTGGGAGGGAGGGGAAATTGATCAGTCTGAGAAATACTAACTAATTAGTTAATTAATTAATTGCTTTCTAAAACTCCCAGCACTGAGAGGGGGGGAAGTGGAAATAAAGTCCCACCCCTTACCAAAAAGCTATTTGCAATTGATGCTTGCTGGAAAAAGAGGTATCAGGTTTCTCCAGTGGACTATTACTAGGTATATCAATCACACTCCAGGATGGGTCCTATGCCCCTGAATAATTAACCAACAAAACAGACTCCGTGTTTTTTGTTTGCTAGTTGGTTTTGTTTGTTTGTTTTGTGTATGCGTGCTTTTTGATCCTTTGTCTTTTTTTGTTAATTTTTTTGTCTTACTGGTTTTCTTTTTTAGTTTGTTTTGCTTTTTTTCCTATGCTTCCTGTGGTTGTTTTGAGAGAGAACAAGAAGATGAATGAAGTAGGCTGTGTAGGAAGGTGGCAGAGGAACTGGGAGGAGTTCAGAGAGGGAAAAGAATACACTCAAAATCTAGTGCGTGAACATATCGTTTAAGTGAAAAAACCAGTAACTGTATGCTTGATTAGAGCTACGCACGGTTAGCAACCAGATGCCACCTACCGCCAAAAACCTTTAAGGTTGCATCTTTACATCTAGGAGCAACAGCCACGAGCATGAGCGATAGGCTGTGGCCAAATGGTCACTTATTGATGGTGGCCGCCTTAGCAACCCTCTGGTCTCATAGTTTGTCAGATTCGCAGGAGACTGACTCCGCCCCCCAATCTCCTATTGAGAAGTGTACCTCACTCCCAGCAGCATGCTTGTTGGTGCCTTCCGAGAATCCCCTAAGGGTCAGCATTCTTTCTCTTTGTCAAAACAACAAGTAATTCAAAGCAAATGACAGTTCTTTCTGCGCTGAATCCCAAGATCAGACAAGCCCAAAATGGCAGCAGGCAGGTCAGACCAGAGCTCCGATGGAGGAGTTGTTGGGGGTAAGAATTCCTGCGGAGGTGGGGGCTCTGGAGGGGGCTTGAGAGAGTACTGAGTCCTACCTGCCTTGTGTTTGGAACAGGCCTTGAGTGAGGGCATTCCCTAAGTCAGGCCCAACAAGTCTCTGCAGGCTCCAAAGGACAAGAAAAACTTATCCACTCTGCAACAGGACTGGAAGCTGCATTTCCCCTCATGATGAGAAATAGTTGGGCATGCAGCTCTGATAGGCTACTGCAGACTCAAATCCTCAGCAGGAGGGCACAAATAGGAATCAGGCCCCTGTGAGCAATTCCCGGCTCGAGGCTTTATTTAAAGCCAGAATGTGTCCTTTCATTCTGCTTTAGTGAGAGCCAAATAATCAGACTTTCACTGACATAAGGCCTGTGCTGAAATTTACATACACAAATATCAAAATATATTTAATTATTAGTTATCTTCATTTATATAATTTTCCTTCGTTTCTGAGCTGCCCACCTGTCTACTGTGTGATCTGTGTCCAGAACATGAAAAAAAAAATAAGTTATTTGAAGAGACAAGCCTGCACAGAAGCTTGACATACTGGGGTAGCTCTAAAGACATGTGAATTTCTAATTTGAAGAATGGTTCTATTTGATTAGACGTCAAGTTTTCAGAATGATGGCTCACCTAGGCCTGAAGAACAGTCTCTGCCCATGCATATTAGAGTGTATTTTTTACCTGTTCAGAAAGATGCCAGGCATTGTGAAAACGGACTGAAGTTTTGCTCTGAAGAAATTCGGGGTTTAGAGACGTACAGGCCATTCATTCAAGGAAACAACTTGGGGGCACCGAAGGTCATTTGACTCACTATGTCTGTGGATACGACGCAGGGGTGACCAATCACAAATGATTTCAGCGTTCATGAACTGTATTTAGCTCATAGAAGTAGCTTTGGATGTGGTTCAGTCTTAGTTTGGTGGCTGGGGAGGAAACGTTTCCCCCAGGGTCTCATACCTACCAGTATGAGCACCACTCATTTTTGTACCGTATTTAATATTGAAGCACTAGAGAGCTTCACAATGAAGACTGCTCAAATCTAATGTGAAGCATGGACTGAATTGTGGGCGATGTCCTGATTTCATCCGTTGACATTTCCAAGTCTCATTTTCTCTCAGTGATTCCATCTATAAATGGATCTACCAATTTTAATAGGACCCCACACAAATGTAGCTACTTCCTCTTGTAAACCCGAGTACAGTCAGTTTTACTGTGATTCTGCCTTTCTCTGTCTTGTTTTTTCCTTCTAAGACCATTTCCAGGAGACTGTATGGTACGTACACCCATACACCTTTTTTTTTTTTTTTTTAATCCAAGCCTTTGGGGAAGTTAGCTGTCTAGACAGAACTGCCGTCCCTTCCACCAGGGGTCAGTAGAACTTTTATGAGGCTCTTAGCATTACAGCCAAACTAGGAGAAGGGCAACTTCTAGTCACTATTTGTCCCTCGGAAAACGCCCACAGAAGGCTGTCCTATTGCTGGAAATAGCAGCCAGTTCTAAGTTGTCAAACACACAAAGGACACGGCTAAATCTGACTTACCCAACTTGTCGGTTTATGGGAAAACTGGAGTTAGCAGGGGAGAGAGACTTCACTGTTTCAACTGCAGCTGGGAAAACCCACTAATCTGTTACTATGACTCATTAGCACTCATTGGCTCACTGGCCAGTGACGAGTCTGTCACAGTTTCCTTATCATGAAGTTAGGACTTGAAGTTTGCCTGCTCTTCCTGCCCTTGTCTGGGTGTAAAGAGTAAAGAAATTTAAAACTACGTATTTGTTACACAGACTTGCAGGTCTGGAGTCGTAGTTAAGTTAGTAGTGTTTGCCTAAGCATGCAGGAAATTACGACCCCGGCACGGCACAAACTGGATGTGATGGTGAATGCCTGTAATCCCCGTTCTAGGTAGGTAGAGACAAAAAAAAAAAAAAAATCAGTTAAGTTCAAGGTCTTGTTTTCGTCACCTAGCAAGTTTAGAGGCCAGCCTACTTTCAACCCCATCAAAACAAATAAGACCCTTTCAGTCCTACCAACTAGAAGGAGCTATTAAGAATAGAAATCAGATTGCATCACCCCCATGATGAAAAAAATCACATAAAGGCCATCCCACCCAGGAAATACAATGCCAAAGTAGGAGAGCTTCCTGCAACTTCTCTGTCCCCAGCTCCTAATCTCAGTCCTGTATTCCCTGTTCTTTTCTTTTCTTTCTTTCTTCTATATTTGTTCACAGTGTTTTGCCTGCATAACAGAAGAAAGCACCAGATCTCAATGGTTGTGAGCCACCATGTGCTTGCTGGGAACTGAACTTAGGACCTCTGGAAAAGCAGTCATTGTTCTTTACCTCTGACCCATTTCTCCAGACCCCCACAACTCTGTTTCTGCAGATATTGCAAATCAATGGTTCTCAGGGGGCTCTCACCCTCTGGAGCCCTTAGCAGTCCCTGCCTTCATAGGGAAGGTAGTAGAAAAGTAAATTCTAGGGTCACATTCTGGATCAGCTAAAGGAAAAAGTCTGGAGATGAGACTCCGTTATTTGTGGGCTTTCAAAAACGTATTTACTTTTATTTTATGTGCATTGGTGTTTTGCTATGGGTGTCAGATCCCCGGAATTGGAGTCACAGACAGTTGTGAGCTGCCATGTAGATGCTGGGAATTGAACTTGGGTCCTCTGAAAGAACAGTCGGTGCTCTTAACTACTGAGTCATCTCTCCAGCCCCAAACTATCTTTTTTTTTCTTAATTTGTTATTTGAGTTTTAAGCTGCCTACACCGCAAAGTAGGCAGATCATGTGGCCATCCCACAATGCACAGGACTGCCACTGTCAACGAGAATCAGAAGTTCAAGAAACCACGACCTGAGCCTAACTTTTTTCCTTTTTAAAAACCGGGCACCAGTTCCTCTCCAGCTTTGTGGTCCTGTGGTGGCACTGAGGAAACCCTCCTGCTGGTGCGTTGTGAATGACACAGGGCCACAGACAGATCATCCCAGGCCATGGCATGCCTGGGACAGAGGAACAAGTCAATAAATCTTTCTCTAAGAAGTTTGGAAATGAGTTCCTGGCAGCCCCTCCTCCAGTCCAAATTCAGTTTTCCCATTTGCTCCAGGCTGGGAGAATAATACTCCTGTGCTGGCAACTTTAAGGAGATTGAGAAATGTCTGGGAAGGAATAACCCGGAATTTAACACGAACACTGCTCAGTTTTCTTTTGGGGGCTTGTTTGTACTTACCTTTCCCACTTGGCATTACTATGGAAGCCGATGATTCCCCTCCCTTATACTGCCTTCCTTTCCTTGAGGTTGGGGCTCCTCTCCCACTCCCCCAATGGGCCTATCCAGGACATCTTTGACTATTTCTGCTGGGATAGTATCAACATGCTGTATCCTGTGCACTAGGCCTTCAGAAACATCCTGCTTCAGGTTCCTGCAGAGGATCCTGTCAGGGAAAGAGGAAAACCTGCCACCTGGACTCTTGAACTCTGGCAGGGAATATCTCCATCCTTCAAGTAGCCCCAGGATGATCCTTATTTGCTTGTCTCTTCCTTTCTTCCAGCATCACTCAGGGTATCCACAAGCAGCTCTTAGCCTTTCTAGAAGCAGGAAATGCTTACGGCTTCAGATTCTGTCAGATATCATACACACGTATCACAATGAGCACCTGCCAAATAAAAATTGTGTGTAACCTTATTAAAATTGATCAAGAACATTACAGAACATTTAATCATTTATAAATTATTTAGTCTGTGTTCATATTTTGTAGCCAACTCTTTTTCTATAGGAAATACAACATAGACCCTAGAGAACGATTTGTGTGTGTGCGGTTCTATATACATTAAATGAAAAGCATCCTTTGCCTATCTTTTGTGGCGAATAGACCAACTTTTCCCCCTTTTTGCTTATACTAATCAAGAGCCTTTTGAGAGTCTGTAAAGTATCTCGGATACATGGACGTCAGACGTCAGGTTGGGTGATGTTCCATGTATTCAGTGCTTGCCAGTGTGATTTCTATCTGCTTGTGGCCATTGTTACCCAAGACGTTGATGACCAGTTCTTACACTGGGCCATGCACACTTCAGACTTCAAAGGCCTTTCTTGTCTATTTTCAGGAATTCTTGTTTGATGCCTACAGTAGAGTAGCCCAGTGAACTAATCACAATATATGCGATGGTTTTCCCCAGGTTTACCAGTGGGAAACTGAAAGGCAGGAGGTCAGGTAGTCCGCTCCAGGTATAATAGTCAATTGTTGCGGGGTCAAGATGAGAATCCATGTTCTTAGGGATCCTGTGTGTCCTGTGCTACGCAGGTCCTTATTGGTCCCACAAAGGACTCCTCCAGAAGGAAATTAACCAAGGTTTGTGTGATTAAGATACCTGAGCAGTATGTATATGTTATAAAAGAGCTCCAGCACTGAGTATTCTTTTCTTTGGCCCACGGACAATGGGATCAGATGAACAAATCAGCTCAAGAGGTATTTCTTGAGTAACAGACACTGTAGTAGTTATTGGTGATAGAGCAGTAAACAAAACAAAACAAACACACAAGAAATGAGACTAGATTCCGTTCCTGGGATTCATGGTCTAGACGTGACAATGAATTAAAGAGTCAATATAGAGTAGGCCAGGACTTTACCGGTCGGCATTAAGGGGAAAACAGAAGCAGAATGAAGAGATGGGAAAGTGGAGGAGGTTTTGCAACTTTATTTAGTGCGGTCAATAGTGAGGTGGCATCTTAGATGAGTCTGGAAGGGAGGCACTGTTTCAGGTGTCAAGTTAAAATGACTTCACCTCATACTGACCTTTACTGTAGATGCAATAGTTAAGATCTATTGTCTTCGGTGGGCTGGGTGGTACAAGTCTATAACTCCTAGCTTCTCAGGAGGTGGAGGCAGGATGATTTCAAGTTCAAGGTCTAAATGGGGAACTTATAGAGAGCCTGCCTCAAAATTTAAAAAGTAGGGTTGCATTTGCCTAGCATCTTTAATGGCTTTAGGTCCCATCCCCCAGCACTGGAAAGGTCTATTGTTTAAGCAATTTCTAAACAGGGGCTGTCTCTCATCTCCAATGGTTCAACTTATTGAAATTAATGTATATTTTAAATTTTATGATGGTGTGGAAGTAATATATTTTTAGTATAAATCAAATTTTGCATTTTGTTCTGAATTTGCAAAGCACAGTGTCATCCTGTCACGTGATGTTAAGCAGCAGTGGCCTTAGGATCAGAGAGGGAAGCAACAGATACTCTATAGTATTCCATAGCTGAGCAACACTGTTTGGTAAATAAGGGGGGTTAAATGCACTTTCCACTTAGGATTTTTACAATTTATGGCAGGTGTTTTGGGTCTACTCCTATCATAAATAAAGGCTGATCTATATATAATGCAGCCTATGTTATTTGGTTTAATCTTATTTTCTCTTTTCTTTCTTTCAAGATGGCTGACTATGAACTCATTAGGTATCAAAGGATGGCCTTGTATCACTGATCTCCCTGCTTCCCATTCTTGAGAGCTACGATTACAGATGTGCACCGCCATTTTGGACACTACAGCATTGTTAACTATAACCACCGTGCTGAGAGCCCAATACCTATTTAGCTTATAACTCCAAGTTAATCTTTTATTTGTTTGTTTGTGGCTTTTGGTTTTTCAAGCTAGGGTTTCTCTGTGCAACAGTCCTGGCTGTGCTGAAAGTCCTCACTTTGTAGATCAGGCTGGTTTAGAACTCACAGAGAGCCGCTTGTCTCTGCCTCTCAAGTACTGGGATTATAGGCATGTGCCACCACTGTCAACTGCAAGCTCATATCTTTCAACCAACATTTCTCCATTTCTGCCTTAGTCCTGCCAAATATTTTTTCTATTCTCTGCATTTGTGAATTCAAATTTTTATTTTTTTGAGATTATAATGTAATCATATCATTTCCCCCTTCCCTTTTCGACATCCAAACTCTCCCGTATATCTATCTACTTGCTCTCTTTTAAATTCATGGCTTCTTCCTTTCATTAATTGTTGTTATATACATATATTTATGCATGTTATATATACATAAATTGAGTTTTTAATTTACTTTGTTTTGAGGGTACAGGTTGTTGACTGAGTTTTCTGTTCTGCCTGGTTCCTGCAATCGTAAAGTCCCAAAGAAATCACACAGAGGTCTACATTAACTATAAACTGATTGGCCCATTATCTCAGGCTTCTTATTAACTCTTATAACTTATAATAGCCCATTATTCTTGTCTATGTTAGCCACGTGGCTTGGTACCTTTTTTCGGTGAGGCAGTTGCATCTTGCTTGCTCTGTGGCTGGGTCAGGACTGCAGACAAAACTTTCTTCTTTCCAGAATTCTCCTGTTCTCATTGACCCGCCTCTACTTCCTGTCTGATTGTCATCCCACCTATACTTCCTGCCTGGCTACTGGTCAATCAGCGTTTATTTAAAATATAATTGACAGAATACAAATCACTGTCTCACACCAACAGGTAACTGAAACTTTTGTATGCTAGGCAAATGCTCTACCACTAACCTGCAGCCTGGGCTCACTTTTTCAATCCGACATAGAAGTTAGATGAAGCATTTGTATTTCAGTGTCTGACATATTTCAGTTTGTATATTATTCCCCAAATTTGTATGTATTGTTGCAAGTGGAAATTCCCCTTCCTCTTATGGTTAAGTAATATTCTGTTTTATATGCACATCTTCTCCATCCATTCATCAGTGAACAAAAGCTTGGGTTGTTTACACGTCTTTGCTATTGTGGATAATGCCACAGTGAACATGGGAGTGTCAATAGCTCTTTGACATACAGCTCTCATTGCCTTTGGCTTTATACCAAGTCAAGTAGTGGTATCCCTGGATTATTCAACATCACTTCTATTTTCAATATTTTTAGGAAACCGAAATACTGTTTACTAAAGTAGTATTAATATATGCCAGTGAAGGTAAGTTCCCTTCACATCCTTCTCAAAACTTGCTACCCCTTGTGCTCTTGACATAGCCATTCCAGTAGGTGTGAGCAGGCATCCTTCTGTGGCTTTTGCTTGCATTTCCCTGTTACTTAGTAATGTTGAATTTCTTTTAATCCATTGGGGCACTTGTATGTATTCTTTGTGATCATGTCTATTTAAATCTTTCGCCCTCTTTTATTTTTGCTATTGAGTTTAATGACCTCCTTGTATATTTTTGAAATTAACCTTTTGATGTAGGGTTTGAAACTATTTTCTCCTTCTATAGGCTACCTTTTCATTCTGCTGATTGTTATCTTTGCCGTGCAGAATGTTTTCTTAGGTGAATCGCTTCTTTCTGCTTTTGTTGTCTGTCTTTATGATACCTTTCTTTGCAACTTGATTCATTAATTCATTTAATCCAGTATTTGAATTCTACCTAAATCCAGGAACTGCCCCCAGGCCCTAAGGATTAAAAAGTAGGACTACAGCTGGGGACATAGCTCAGTGGTGAAGACCAGGCATTGTTCTTGCAGAGGAGCCAAGTTCAGTTCTTAGCACATACATTGGGTGGCTCACATCTACTTACAACTCCAGCCTAGGATGATCAGATGCCTATAGCCTTCAGAGGTCCTTGCATTCACACAAACACATGCTCATGCATACACTTAAAAATGCATCTTAAGGGCCAGGCAGTGGTGGCGGATGCCTTTAATTCCAGCATTCAAGAGGCAGAGGCAGGCAGATCTCTGTGAGTTTGAGGACAGCCTGATCTACAGAGAGAGTGTCAGGATAGGCTCCAAAGCTACACAGAGACCCCCCCCCCCCAATAAATAAATAAAATGTATCTTAAAATAGTAGGTCCATTCCTTCTGGAAAAGAAGAAAATATATCAAGGCTGGAGAAATGGTTGAGCATTTAGGAGCATTTGTTGCTTTTGTAGAAGACAAGAGTTCAGTTCCTGACACCCACATGAAGGCTTACTGTCATCAGCAACTCCAGTTCCAGGAGGTCTGACAATCTCCAGGAGGTCTGAGAACCTCTTCTGACTTCCATGAGCATCAGGCTTGTATGTGGTTCACATCCATCTATCTATCCATCCAGGGAAAACATCCAGACACACAAATCAAAGACAACATCAGTAGGTGAGAATACAAAGTGAAAAAAAAATCAGAATGGGGGTGCCGCACTGATGAAGAAGTCATTGCTGTGTGGATGCAGTTGGGATTTTGGAGTGTAATATGGGCTAATGGCATCCACTATATCCAATGTACAGATTACAAATTGGCTGATAAAAAAAAGCATCATTCCAGGCTCATCATTAAGAAGTTGAGGGTAAACTAAGATCAACCTACAGATTCATGGCACTAGTCAACAGCAGAAACATGTACTGAACCCATTTCCTCTCATTTTCAAGACCATTTTGCTCCCATAATACAAACAAGTATGGAATATGAATGTAATTTACAATGTTCTGTGAGATGAGGGAATTCACCATAGTTAAGCAAGAAAAGCAAGAAATTCTGCAAAAGCAGGGAGCGGAAAGCCTTACCTTCTACAGGATGGAGGTGTTTGATACCAATACCCAGCCTTGAGGATTGTTTGTAACAATCCTGCAGATGACTGGGGTCACATGTGGCTCCAATAACCACCTTTACCGACATGGTTCTCATCCTATTTGGAAGATGTTTGAACCCTTAACTCTTGTTCCAGGCCTCTCTAAACCATGCAGTGAGTACAAAGCAAATCTTGAAAAAGCTACCTTTGGCGGGTCCCAAACCGGCAGAAGCCTCAGGAAAGCGCCATAACATCCCACCCACATCCCTTCCCTTTCTTTATTCAAACAAATCTGAAACAACAAAGGTTGAAAACTTTCCACTCCGCCTTATTATAACTGTGCCATGGGTACACAGCCGGCTGGGGTTTTCAGTAGCCCGAGGGAGGTAGGGATGTCTGCTCCCAGCTCCCTCACTCCCACAATAAACAATCACTAAACAGCCTGCTGCCCTAGGCAACTGCTTGTCCAGCTTGGTCAGGCTCTGAGACTAGGATGGGAAGTGTTTCAAACCAGAATGCAGGCTCCGAGGCTAAGGAATGCTCAGGAGTACACCTTGGAGGCACAGGGACTTCCTTTAGAAGACCCCTTTTCCGGATGACGGGGTTTGGGGGAGTTAATGGAAGGAAGGTCAACTGAGGGAAAGAAGAAACGTGGCACATTCACTGGAAATAAAGCTAATTCTTTTTCTTTAAAGGTTCCCTCCTATAGCTAGGGCAGGTGACATTTTAAAAATACCACCTCAATAATAACACCACCAATGGGGGCAAAATGAAATGGCTTCTCTTCAGCCATCAGGTTCCTCCCGTCAGTGAAAAGAACAGGTGAGAGGGACTCAGGAACGAAGAGAGAGAGAGGGCAAGCAGATCAGAAGGGGTCAGATGTTTTCTCCAGCTCACAAGCTCAGATTGAGAGCTGCAACAATTTCACCCGACTGTGACTATTCCCCTTTATTGCTGAGGATGGGTGTCTCCGTGAGGAAGACAGAAAAATATGTGGGTTACCCAGGTGAATTAGGAAAGCTACTTAAATGTTCAAAATAAAATAAAAAAAAAAAAAAAAAATGGGCCTCAGCGGGTCGAAGTGTGGGGGAGAAACATCCCGACCGGCGCTCTCTTTCCACGAAGTCCCCACCTCCTCCCCTCGCTTCTCCATTTTCAGGCATCCTTCCCCAGGAGCCGGTCCTCTCAGCCTCCTGGCGGGGAGGCGTTCCCGGCTCGTGGAGACCCCGGGAATCCCGAGCAGCAAGCTGCCGGCGTGTCCCCACCCTTCCTCCCGCGCCTGTGGGGCCAGCCTGGTCCCGGTCGCATTCCGAGCCCAAGGCCATCGGTGGGCGACGCCCGGCCAGGCTCGCGCTCCGCCCGCCGCTCGTGCGCTCCGGGGTCCCCCGCGCCCGCGCCGCGCCGGCGCCTCTGCCGGCCGCCGGGGGTTATGAATGGGCGCAGCGGAAGCCCCGCCCCACCCGGACGTGACGCCCGGCCAATGGCAGCGCGGGCTGCGTGGATGGATGAGGTCAGCGCTGTCGTGTCGGGAATGGAATGTGTAAGTGTAACATTCAGAACCGGGTAACATTCGGCGACCGATCGCGGCGGTCGGCAGCGCTAGCGCGGGGCCTGCGAAGCGCTGCTCGGGGCCGGCACTACCCGCGGGGAGGACGCGCCGCCGCCGCCGCCGCCCGGCGTCGCCTCGTGCAGCAGCCGGCCGGGCCGCCGCGCGCCCGGGGAGCCGGCCCCGTGAGCGCAGGAGTAAACACCGGCGGAGTGTGGGAGCCGCTGCAGAAGGGAATAAAGAGACATGCAGGGATTTGTGAGGTTACGGCGCCCCAGCTGCAGGATGCACTAGCCGGCTGAAGCCGGGGCGGGTTGACTTGTTGGAACCGTAGTGCTCTGCTCTGCACGGGAGTGTGGATGAGTTGAAGTTGCTTTCCCCGGGCTCGTTCTCCACGCCGCCGAGAGGAATCCAAGCGGCGAGGCAGGCACTTCGTCTTGCCATTGATTGGGTATCGGGAGCGTTTTCTTCACCGTTCTCTTTCTTTTTCCTCCGTCTTGTTGCATGCAAGAAAATTACAGTCCGCTGCTCGCCCGCCCTGGGTGCGAGACCTTCTGCCCGGCTCTCTCCCGTGCATTGTGCAGCCCGAAGATGAAAGACCGAAGGGGAGAAAGTTAAAGAAATCGCCCACATGCGCTGGATCAGTCCACGGCTTGGGGAAAGGCATCCAGAGAAGGTGGGAGCGGAGAGTTTGAAGTCTTTACAGGCGGGAAGATGGCGGACTGGAGCTGAAAGTGTTGATTGGGAAACTTGGGTGATTCTTGTGTTTATTTACAATCCTCTTGACCCAGGCAGGACACATGCAGGCCAAAAAACGCTATTTCATTCTGCTCTCAGCTGGCTCTTGTCTCGCCCTTTTGTTTTATTTTGGAGGCGTGCAGTTTAGGGCATCGAGGAGCCACAGCCGGAGAGAAGAGCACAGTGGTCGGAATGGCTTGCACCAGCCCAGTCCGGATCATTTCTGGCCCCGCTTCCCGGACGCTCTGCGCCCCTTCTTTCCTTG
The DNA here is from genome assembly GCF_903992535.2 of Arvicola amphibius. NCBI lineage: Eukaryota > Metazoa > Chordata > Mammalia > Rodentia > Cricetidae > Arvicola > Arvicola amphibius. The sequence continues at coordinate 15,377,933 of NC_052055.2, read as the reverse complement.
GGATCAATTGGAAAACGAGGATTCCAGCGTGCACATTTCCCCCCGGCAGAAGCGAGACGCCAACTCGAGCATCTACAAAGGCAAGAAGTGCCGCATGGAGTCCTGCTTCGATTTCACCCTTTGCAAGAAAAACGGCTTCAAAGTCTACGTCTACCCGCAGCAGAAAGGGGAGAAAATCGCCGAAAGTTACCAAAACATTCTAGCGGCCATCGAGGGCTCCAGGTTCTACACCTCGGACCCCAGCCAGGCGTGCCTCTTTGTCCTGAGTCTGGATACTTTAGACAGAGACCAGTTATCACCTCAGTATGTGCACAATTTGAGATCCAAAGTGCAGAGTCTCCACTTGTGGAACAATGGTAGGAATCATTTAATTTTTAATTTATATTCTGGCACTTGGCCTGACTACACCGAGGACGTGGGGTTTGACATCGGCCAGGCGATGCTGGCCAAAGCCAGCATCAGTACTGAAAACTTCCGACCCAACTTTGATGTTTCTATTCCCCTCTTTTCTAAAGATCATCCCAGGACAGGAGGGGAGAGGGGTTTTTTGAAATTTAACACCATCCCTCCTCTCAGGAAGTACATGCTGGTATTCAAGGGGAAGAGGTACCTGACAGGGATAGGGTCAGACACCAGGAATGCCTTATATCACGTCCATAACGGGGAGGACGTCTTGCTCCTCACCACCTGCAAGCACGGCAAAGACTGGCAAAAGCACAAGGATTCTCGCTGTGACAGAGACAACACGGAGTATGAGAAGTAAGTAAGGGCTGCCGCCCTTCGAGGCTCAGCTCAGGGCCCTGGATGCCTGAGTCCAGGTGTGAGGTGGGGGATGCCGGGTGGAGATCAGAGAAGCCCTCTGATCTCTTCCTGTTTTGGAGCCTGGGACCAAGCAGCTTGGTTCCAGCGTGGGGGCCGAGTTTGAGCTTCTTCGGCAAACTCGACAGTCAAGTAGGTGAAGGTGTCTCGCCGATACTTTGAAAACAATTCAGGACTGTGTGTCTTCCGTGCATTACGGGGTTCTAATCCAAGTTTGGAAACTGCGCTTCACTGAGGGGTGTTAGGGAATGTTTGTGAGGTGTCTGGAAACCCGGAGAGACTGATTCTTTCCAAGTCCACAGACACTCGGCCCTGTGCTGTCTTCCTCATGAACATGGGTATCTGTTCCCTGTGGAGTTCGCTAGCCTTAAATTTTCATCTTTTCCCCCCAAGCTTTAGATTCTTGCTAGCTGCAGGAATATTTAAATTTTAGCCGCCCAACTTGTGACTGCTTCTTACTCCGTCCACAGCATTGTTATTTATTAAAGGTAGACTTTAAGTTGGCTGAGGCCTGTGGCTCTGAATGTATTCATTCATTCATTCATTCATTCATTCCCTCACTCCTTTAGACAAGTCCTGGCTTCTTTGGAGAAACTTTAAAATCTGGGCCTCCGGCCCTCTGCGGTAAACTACCCTTGCTAATTTAGATTTCCCTTTCTTCTTTGTCTTTATCTATTTGCATATAAATGTAGACTGTTACTCTTTGAATGGGCTTAAGATGCCTCCTTAGCCTCTGTGGAGAGGAGAGTTTTGTCTAGTTGCTAAGTAACTGAGTTGGTTACTTTGTAGCCCCTTTCAGTCTTCCTTTTCCTGGTCTTTAACAGTAGCTGACACACAGGATTGCGGGTCAAAGTTAGAATCCACACATCTGCTTTAAACCGAGGCTAGCAGGTCAGTTTCCTGATAGCTGAGGTCAGTGGCCCAGACTCTCGCTTGTGTCTGGCTGGGAAAGAGTCAGTGAGCTCCTACGGTGCATTTCCACTTTACGCCAGTTAAAAACCAGAGCAGCCTTGTGCTACCCTGGGAAGGAAGGGGAACCTCTCAGCTGCGTACAGCAGGAACTGGCAGAGCTTGGCCGACTGTGCAATTGATTCATGAAATACAGAATAGGAGAAATGCTTCCCAAACCTGATTGGATCCGGAAGGGGGAGGGTGGGAAAGGGGCCCCGAAATGGAAGGTTTGAGTGTTGTCCGCAGACTCCCTCAGACTCTCTGGTCTTGGTGGAAGTGATTGCAAGGGAAATTAAAGTCCTCCCAGACTTGATCATAGAGAAAGAGGGAGGAAGTACCAAGTCCTGGGGTTCTGCTTCTGAACCCCTAAGACCTTCTCCAGTTCAAGCATAGGAAAAGCTGAGGCTAGGATCAATTGTGAATCCCTAGCTTCCTCTTACGCAGGGAAGTTATGTGTGAATATTGAGTGTTGTGATGGAGTGAATCCTCCCCTCCCCCCAAATACTCTTAAACTGTGGCCAGAAAGAAACTGCTTTGTTTAAAGGACATCTACTTCGATATATTCCGGGGGTGCTTGTAAGGAAACAGCGCCTTCTAGGAATTTCTTTGGCTGGTGTGTGATAAAGTCGCTTGGTGAGGTGAGCCTGATCTTTTGATGTCTTCTAAAGCAATCTCACCCCACTTTATAGAAAGGTCAGGATGTTCTTCATTCTGGAAGAGCAGGGGAGCTTGCACCTTAGGCAACTGCGCATTTGCTTGGGAAATATCCTGAGTCCTGGACCTCTTGTCCTATCTGCCTTTTGGTCTTTTCCCCACAGCCAATATTAAGTCTTTACACTTTCTGTGGGAAGCCTACATTCATTTTCTAGAGAGCAGGGGTGAAGAAAGGGGTGGCTGGCTGGCTTCCTTGCAACTTTGTTTTGCTAGTTTAATGTGATTGATTTTTCACCTTTCTGTGATTGGGCCAAAAAAAAAAAAAAGTCTGATATTTTCCACCTTTGTCTTGATTTATGTTGAAAGAGCACCGGGTCAGGGCCTCGCGATCATCCCTTTGGAAATGTGGCATTTAGACAGAAAACAAGTTTGCTGCTTCTTCGGAGCAGGGTTTTCCTTGGTTTTATGTTCGCTTTTACACTTTTTCCAGCCCTGGTTTTGCTCCATTGGATGGATTAGTAGTGCAGAATCCTTGCACTCACCAGCCTGGAGTTCCTAAAGTTTTAATTCCTTGCCCATCTTGGATTATCAGAGTTGTTACTTGCAAATGTTATCGGGTTTCGCTTTTGACTTTGGAATACACAGGGATGAGACCCGAACTCAGAAACCTGGAAGCAGGGTGTCACAGAGCAGACACACGACACACCTATGCTACACTCTGAAAGCAATAAAACCGATGGATGCGTCCTTACCCTGGGGCCTGCAGAACTCCTCAGCCCCACTGAGGCTGACCACACCAGGCCTTTGAAAAGCAGGAGATACTGATGTCAGGTCTGTGGAAGTGACCCTTGAGGGTTTGGGTTCTTACATGGAATCAACCCTTGAGTTGGTTTCTACTCAGGGTTTAGGCTGTTTTCAGGGTGCTCCAAGCATTCACTTAATAACAAACTGGAAAGACAGGATCAATTTTCATCTACTTCTCGTCTTCATTAGCAAGTGCCTATGAAAAGGTTTCAACTTAATTTGCTTCTGCAGGCAGTCTTGTACAAGTTTGCTTTGGACACCGGATCTGATAATTAGATTGGAAATTTGTGGTACCTTGATTGTGTTAGGCTGGTAGAATGTGAGCAGATGCTTCAACCCCAAACATAGTTGCTTTTAGTGATAGTGTATGATGCTGTAGGTGATTAAAGTCAGGTGGTTGAGGATTCCTGTCCCACTCATGATTTTGTGAAAACTCACACATTGGTCACACCAGCATAGAACAGCTCCATCGGGTGAATGGAAATGTTATCCCAGAGGAAAAAGAATAGTTCCTGTAAACTTTGACCCAGCTTTCCAAGATTATATTAAACATCCAATTTTTTTATGATGTACATAATTTTTTATCAGTTACATATCGTTTTAGTTTTTTGAGACAGGGTTTTTCTGTGTAGCCCTGTCTGTCCTGGAACTTGTTCTGTAGACCAGGCTGGCCTTGAACTCAGGGATCCACTGTCTCTGCCTCCCTAGTGAGGGGATCAGTACAAACCCCACCACACCCTGCTTTCAGTCACACATCCTGACAGGCATAAGTGACAGCCACTGAAACAAGTCCCTGGTGGAACTTGGTGATCCAGAGTGAGGCCTTGGAGCAATGCTCTCCATCCTAATCCTTTTTGGCTTCTTAGGGATCCTTGCTATGTCTCTGCATGAAGGTCACGGTTCAAATCCCCTTGAAGGTCATTATTCTGGAACTTCAAATTTGGCTATCCCAAACAGAAGGAAGAGGAGGTAATGAGAGGTGGCATCTACTTTTGACACCAACCCCCCCGCCATGATTGTTTCCAAGCAGCTTTTGTGAGAATAGTCAAGACTGTGCAGATCTTTGGACCCTTTTCTGTGTTCCCTATTGGACCCTTTTCTGTGTTCCCTAAAGCTGTACTCTACTAGTATTTAATAGACAAAAATATTTCAGTGCAGTGTGTGCACGTGTCCATATGGAGGCCAGTGCTCTTCTTTTGGTGAGTTCTGGGAATTGAACGCGCATCCTTAGGCTCGGAGACAAGTGCCTTTCCCCACTGAGACACCTCATCAGCTGCAGCCTTGTCATCTTTAAGGTGTCCTTTGGCTTCTAGCACTCTCTTTTCTTAGGAGTAGGAAATAAAGGATGGCAAATTTTAGGGACCAGTCGGAACTCTTGACGGCTGTCAGAAGTAGGTCTAGGATGGTCTTTGGGATTTTTCATTAGTCAGTGCTCTTCCGTTTCTAATTGCCAATCCTTTGGAAACTCTCAGCCCCCAGGATATCTGACCTGGTGCTGGTGTTTGGTGTTCCTGTAATTTTATGAAAACTTTCCCAAGGTGACTGGCAGGCGGCAAAAAAAAAGGAAAAAAAAAAGGAAAAAAATTCACATCCAGTTTATCCTGTAGCTTAAAGGGCTGATGAACTCTTTAAAGGACATCTTCAGAGTCTTGCTGTGGGGTTCATATTTTCTTTTTATTTGTTAATTAAGGTGGGTGTGTCCCAGGAAGTGCTTAGCTTAACTAGTTCTTTTTAATATTTTACTTTATTGCGGCTCTCTATATGGGTTGAAGAATTTAGGGGAACACATCGAATTGGCCGAAGAAGGTGATCGAAGACGCCATGGTAGAGGAAGGGAAATGTGCTTAGGACAAGTCATAACACAGAAGGGCTTTTCCCTTTTTGCTCCATTATCCTAAAGGGGCTAAAGGGGCTTGACAGACACTTGGAGCAAGTTCCTGATGGCCCAGGCCTAAGTCTTCGCTAAACGCTTCCCTCCTCGGAAGTGAGAGGCAGGAGCTGCATGTCACAGACTTCAAATGTCCCATATTAGCGCCTTTCTTCCCACAGTTGTGTGATGGCACAAAAGTGTCTCTAAAATAAGCTACAGATTAGAAAAAAGCCGACAAGCATGTTTCTGACAGTAAAGCTGTACCCCCTCTCCCAGGTTCCCTCCCCTCTCTGGACTCACTTTTTGCAGAGACCACCTGAAAGTCTGCTTCGCAAGGAATTAAGGTTGGGGGTGGGAGGGTGCTATCACTCCTTGGAGGGATATTTGCATTTTGTTTGAATGCGAGTAAGGAGTCTCTGAATGGTATCTGTTACCTGAGCTATGGGCCTAAAAGATTGCACTACAATTCGTGACAAACTGCTAAGATTTGACCATGTCCTCCTGAGAGGAGGCCACCTTTGTTCCTCTTGATATCGGTTGGGCGGCCCAGAATTGATAAAAGGAGACACAATACGTTCAGGTGATTACGGTTTAACCTCGTATCCTGGAGGATCTGCTGTCGCAGACCAGGGTACTAGAAAACTCTCTCAGTGACTTTGTGGCAGTGTCTTATCAAAGGTTTCGGCGGGTAGGACCTGGCTGCCTGGCTCACAGCCACCTTGCAGCAGATCTTGTTAGTGCATATACCAGTGTGTAAGCTGAAGCCAGGGGTGCCGAGGGAGCTTGTCCAAGGCTTCCCAGCTTCTCAGTGGCAGAACTTGGGTTGTAGCCCAGGCCTTCTGGCTCCCCGCTCTCTGTCTTCTCACCATGGCCTGCTCCTGCTTCCTGACACTCAGCCGGCAACAGGTCAGGTGATGTGGTCACTGAAACCTGCAGTGTTCAGGCATCCATGTGGGAACGCCTCATCGATTGAATGTTGCAACTAACGGTTTTCACTTCACATCTCTCCTACATTGGTCAGCTTTGAACTTGCTGCCCGCCTTCCAAGCTGGAAACGTGCTTATTACTTGACGTCGCCTTTCTGAACTCAGTGAAACCGTTCAGCAAGTGTATTGTGTATCCATTTCACACATCAGAATGTAGGGCGTAGAGGGGAGGAAAGCAAGTATGGGATTGCATCCAACGGACTTAGGATCCTGTAACCAGGGGCTTTAGATCCTAGAGCCTATTTTGGCGCCCCGGAGAATGAAATATTCACCCACAAGTTAGCAAGAGAGCTAGGCGTGTGTCTGTCTGATGGGCCTCTCCTTGCTTTGCGCATGCTCCCCAAGGAACGGATCAGCTTGCACGTGTGGGAGAAGGAACTCGGTTCTGATGCTGAAACTTTGAACTCCTTGAAGGGAAGCATTTGTCAAAGTGACCTTTGCTCTCATGGAAAAGTCCCCTGCCAGCCTAGGATGGACCCTCCTGGGATGGGGACTGGCGTGATAGTTGTCCCAGGTAGATGTGTGACCCAATAGTCTAAGACCCACTGGGAGATTCTGCTTTCTGACCCAGGGCGCCAGTTCCTCAGGGCCTTCCGCTCTAGAACAGCGGTGATTCTCAACCCAACCCATGAGTCATGACCCCTTTGGAGGGGGTCAAACAACCGTTTCACCAGCCTCACCTAAGACCATCTGAAAACACAGATATTTATGTTATGAATCATAATGATAGCAAAATTACAGCTATGAAGTAGCAACCAAAATAGTTTTATGGTTGTGGGGGGGGGGGAGTCATCACAACACGAGGAACTGTATTAAAGGGTTGCAGCCTTAGGAAGGTTGGGAGTCAGTGGTCTAGAAAGAAACAGTGTTGCTTGGCTGAGGTGCTGCTCAGGAGTAGAGCTTGGTGGTCGAGCTCATGTTGGCAAACCCAGACACACATAATTCAGGTAAAACTTTTTTTTTTTTTTGCAAGTAACACAAGTGGCCCTGTGGCTCAGTGAACACGAAGACTTGAGTCTGGATGACTACCTGTGTAAAAAGCCAGCTATTCATGGTTATAATTTCAGTACTGGGGAGTTGGAGACCAGAGGATGTTTGATGCTTGCTGGACACCTAGTCTGCTTTAGTTGGTAAGCTTCAGGGTCAGAAAATACGGTGACGTGGTTGAACCAGGCACCCCATAATGGCACTGACCTCTGTCCTCCAAATGACTTGTACTCACGACTGCCGCATGCACGCACACACATGAGCACACGCGCCATACAAGCCGTTTAGCAGCTTTCTGTGAGAAACAGCTATGGTACAGAATAGAGCAAAGTGACATTATGGTTCATTTCTTACCCCTTTGCGAGAGCTAGGCCACGTTAAAGTTTGACTTAGCCACCTAACTTTCTATTTGTATTGTTTTATCTCTGTTCTAGCCTAGCACTTTGTCCAGCTATGTGAATTATTTAGTCAGTGGTAAATAAATCTTAACTTCATTGTTTGCCCAAGCTGCCCACGAGCTGAAGCTGGGGCTGCTGCTTTGGTAAGCACACCTCCCATCCTTCCACAGGCTGCTCCGTCTGCTTCGGAAAGTTGAAATCAGGTCTAAGTATACTTTCGGACTTCTTCCCTTCCCATAATTTACGAGCATTCTACTGTCCTTCCAACATGACTTTGAAAGTGAGATTTTTTTAAAAAATATTTATTTATTTATTATGTATACAATATTCTGTATATGTGTATGCCGAAAGTGAGATTTTCGAAAGCACTTTTTTTCGCTTTTAATTCATGTTATAATTTAACCTTTTATATTTTCTTAGTTGGGAGGACGAATTTCACCAGAGTGCCTGCTTCCTGACCAACATCTCTTTTTCAAACACAACAGAAGACTCATGTGCCCACCCTCCCCCCCCTTACCGCTCATCCCTCTAGGATAGTAGGTGTTTTTAAGGTGAGGGTGAGCACCCAGTTAGGGAAGTAGCCACCATTAAATGACAGCTTAGATAAACATTGTAGGTGGTAATTGGTCCTGCAGGGGGTCTTTGAAGCTCCTGGCTCTTTTCCCTTTGAAGTTTTGTTTTGGCTCCAGCCAAAAACCTCTCTGGTCTCTTTGCTGTGCTGGCAGCCCTCGACTTTTCTCAGCAAACACAATGCTAGCTTTCTGGGGAAATCTCAGGGTCTGTTGACCTTACTTGGGGAAGATACCTTTCTTCTAGCATCTTGTATCAGTTGAGACCTTTGCTTCTATTTTCCCTTTGATTGTAGACGCCATGATTCATGGGGAATGAATTTGGGCAGGTTCTTCACCTCTGGACAGCCAAGTAAGGAATTCTTAAACCTAATTGCTTGTTTTAAGTGTCTTTAAAACCACACACGCATGCACGCGCGCGCGCACACACACGCACGCGCGCGCGCACACACACAGAGTCAACAGTTTATGTCCTTATTTTCAAGCCTTTTTTATTTTTTGGTAATGTCACTCCTTTTAATAGCTTGAGATACTTGAAGCAATGCATACATTTTCCTTAATACCTTTTTGTCTTATATGAAGCCTTAGAAAGCAGAGCCTGGGATTCCGAGCCAGGGAATAACTGACTCACAGGATTCCCGGACTAGGTTTTTAACCTCTCAGCCTCAGTTGTTGTATCTGGAAGCAGAGATTAGATTACCAGCCTTGCAGGGTCATGAAGAAGATCAAAAGAGCTGGATTGTATGTGAATGTACCTTGTAAATGCTAATATGCGCTCTAGGGTGGTGGTGTTATTAAAACCATCTTCCCGTCATGGTCTAAGCAACTATATAGTGGCTCAGTTAGTTATGAAACTAACTGCGCCCCTGTAGTAACTCTGTTCATCTCTTCCCTGAAACTGAATTCCCAGGTAATTGGTGCTCTGGTGTTTAGTCATTCCTCTGTGGGATGTAGAAAGACCTGACCTGTGGGGGGGTCTTCAGGCTAGAGGTGGCAGGTGGCAGGGAGAGAGGGTGGCCTCAGGGATAGTCCAGCATTTCCTTCATCCCAGGTTCCCTTCTTCGAGAATGCAGCTTATTCCTCTTGCAGCTGCCGTTACCAGCCAAGAAGGACACGTGGAGAGCCACCTTGTGTGAATGGAACTGAGCCATTAGCCATCTTCTTGAGCTGGCTCCGCAGGTTCTTGGGCTGCAGTGACAAGCACCAAATCTCTCAGTCCACTGTAAGTCACAGGATTTGTTTTAAGGGGACATGAGACAGACACTAAACTGATACCTCTAAGTTCCTGGGATCCAACATATATACGTAGACAGGGAGCTTTGTTCCTGCCCGGGCCAGCTTTTCTGTTTCTCTGTGTCTGCCTGCCGCCACTGGTTAGCCTTTTCTCAAAGGTGTCTGTTGTCCTGGTCTGGCGGGAAACCAAGGCTGGTTGACTTTTCCAGTCACTCTTGCAGGGAGGAGTCATCTTAGGCCATGACTTGGGTGTGGTAGAGACCTGAGCAGTGGAGGGGTCGTCCCTATCTCTCCTCCACTGCTGACTTAACAGTCTCTATTTTGCAAATGGGCTGTTTTTGTTTGTTTTTGCAAAGATTATTTAACAAGTAGGTGATTGCAAAAGGCAGTTATAAATGAACCTCCCTGGGCTGGGGACCGAAATGATAGTTACCCCAGGTAGTTGTGTGATCCAATAATATTGGGAGATTCTGCTTCTGGGACACAGGACACCAGTCGCTCTCAGGGCCTTAGGCTCCAGAACAGGTGGACATCCTTTTGCAAAGCACATCTTGAAGTCGTTTCCTGGAACAGGGCACTGTGGTTAGGGGAAGTTAACTGTGGCAGGGACTATTGAAGCCATATCCTGTTGGCACTTGTGTGTCGGAACCCAGTAGATGGGAACAGCCACTAATATTTTAGAACTTTGACTGTGTGTTGGTAACTGGGTTGCATCTTCTTCATCTTGCTGAGCTCTTAGCAGGAAAGTACCATTTGCTCAAACGAAGATACAGAGGCAGAGAATCATTAAGTTGACCTACATAAAAGCGCGCAGACTATGCAAATGCAGGGCTTCTGATTTCCAGGCCTGTGCTCTCCACCATAGTAACCTTGGTGCTTTTGAATGCATAGTCCTCTCTGCCAGCCACAGGACCACACTCTCACCAGTTGTCAGGTTTGATTGATGGGTCCCCACCCATCACTTGGGTTTTCACCTGGAACTGATTTCACTGAGTTTAAAGAGAGAATTCTAACCATTTTGGAAATCTGATTGCCCAGATGTAACGGATTTGAAACAGTAACTCCAAGGACAAGAGTCGGATTCTTGCAGATTGATCTGGGAAGATGGACAGCTGACAAGACAGACATAAGAAAGTAGGGGCCTGCGACACTTGGGAGCAGTTGCCGGGCAGTGTATGAATAGCTGGCCCGGTGTTCAAGAGTGTGCCCTCCACACTGCACAGCAGCGACTGTGCCTCTGAGCCCTGGGTAGTAAGTACCTTGCTTGTCACCCGGCAGAGCTTCGGCAAATATTTGCTAAGCTACACTGTCGTTTAGTGCTGACCCCAAGGCACCACTTGTGTGTACTCTTCCTTAGTAAGTGGAAAAAACAGTGCATTTCTATCACTTCCTTAGCATATGGGCGATATAAAAATATTTGGGTGCTCTTAAAACTAAGCTGTCCCAGCCGGGCGGCGGTGGCGCACGCCTTTAATCCCAGCACTCGGGAGGCAGAGGCAGGCGGATCTCTGTGAGTTCGAGACCAGCCTGGTCTACAAGAGCTAGTTCCAGGACAGGCTCCAAAGCTACAGAGAAACCCTGTATCGAAAAAAAAAAAAAAAAACTAAGCTGTCCCTTTGAAAACTTGTCCATCGGGCCAACCTTAGCATAACGTTGCCTGCATGCCCGGGTACTAAGGAAATGGGCACGAGGAATTGAGATGTAGAGAAAGGTGGTGCCCGGGAGGTGATGAGGAGACCTCGCATTGCCCCTGGTAGGTATGCCAAGGTATACAACAGCGTGCTCTTAGCGATAAGAACTCATGAGTGGAAAGGCAGAATGGATTCCACCACGCACCCTGTGTGCATTCCAGCGCCCTGAGAGCTCATGAAACCATCTGTGGTGTTGCTGGTGTAAAACAGGATCATAGCACTGCCTTGTGTGAATATGCCCAGGGCTCCGCACAGGGAGGTGACACCTTATGGCTGCCGGTCCAGCTGTGCCTGCCTCCTCAACTTCATCCCATCCTCAAGTGAGAGCCACACCCCTCTTCCTACTTCCTTTCCCAGCAGCTTCCTGGAAAGCTGCTGCCCTGCTCTTTCTCACTTCCGGAGTCACGTCTTGGACCCCTGGTCTGTGCTTTCTTAGAACATTTCATGGTTACTGTAGCTTTGGGTTTCTGTTTATTTAACTCTTTGTGTCTCTCGTTCCAGTATATTGCCTGTATGCCGAAGGCAGGAGCCATGGATCCATTAGTGCTTTTCTTTTTAATTTGGTTTAGTGTATTGCAGTCAGTGTCCACAAAACAGCCTTTGCTGCCTATCAGATGCATACACTAGCTATTCAGCGGTGACGTGCACCCTGCCCTCTGATATCATGCTAATGGTATCCCATGTTAGAAGATGCCAGGCTCCCTGAAGAAGAGCAAGGTCATGGAAAGTACAGTGGCCCCACGATGTGGTTGGATGTCCTTGGAGCTTCTGAGAACAGGTCTTGGCTCCAGGCTCCCTAGCGATGAAGTTCTGGGTTTGTGAAAACATGCATCAGCCAGCGTTTTGGAAGCCCAGCGAAAGCAAGACTAAGAGATGCTTTTGGGGTTTTTAACTATGGAGGGAAGAAAGCCTCCCTGGGCACATGGCTGGGGACTTCCCCACCCTAGTTCTGGGAAAGCCCTTGTGGGGTTTGGAGGACAACCTGAGGTGCCTGTCTGCTTTGTTCCAGGCAGCGTCTCATTGCTGCTTCTTGCTGTGGACCTCAGTCTTGCTGGCTCCTGAGCACCTAGTGAGTCTCCTGTCTCTAACCCCAACTCGCTGTAGGATAACTGTTATTAGAGACATCATTATGGAGTCTGTCCTTTTTATTTGTGTTCTGGAGATATGAATGCAAGTCCTCATGCTTGTATGGCAAACACTGAACCCACCTCGCCATCTCCCTAGCCCTGGTCCTGTCATCAAAAAATTGGTCATTTTTATTGAACCACCTAGAGTGTGGCCACTGTTGACCGTAGATTCCAAGCAGGAGGTCTGTTAGGCCTCGCCCCCTTTGATTTATAGGACAGACTTTCCAGTTTCTCCTCCAAGTTCATTTTGTTCTTTTGGTGACTTACCTGGTTCCCTTTTTTGTTTCCAAATAGGAAATTTCTTCCAGTATTTTTTGAGAGGAACTTTCTCCTTGTTCCTTTGTAAAACAACTCTTGTGTTGGTGTGAAAAGTAGCTAAATCAAATGCAAATGAACCAAGAGGGGTTGCTGTACACAAACCCAAGAGGACTAAATGAAGAAGTACCAGGGTCCACTTTGTCATTTAACTTTAATAGTTAAATTTTAATAGTCTCCAGCTACTAACTAACTAACTAACTCCCCGCCTTCATTTTTTTTTAAAAAAAAAATAAACTATTATAAAAAAAATACCCTTACGAATAGATAAAAAAACATCATAACCCAAATTAACTAGACCCAAAGTCTATACAACTTAAGAACTTATTACAGTTCGAAATGGCAGCTGTGGGATTTCACATTACGTTTGACCCTTTCCATACCAGTTGTGTGTTGTGTAGCTGTCCGTCACACAAGCTAAACAGGCCATTCGGAATTAGAACTGGAGCGAAAAGCAGCTGTCTGTCCGCTGGCACAACCCGTGTCCACTTCCGCGTTCGGGCCTTCCTCACCTCCTGTGTCCAGCCTTCCTTGTTTCCATCCTTCACGTTACTCTGTACCCATAGGTGCATGGCTCCATCCTGCGAATGGGAGAGCAAGCAGTTTATTTCTTTCTGAGATTTCCTCTATCCCCCCCAAAGGTTGGAGGAATAAAAATTTTGGTGTTCTTTATTTTTTTTTTCTCCCTTTCATCTGAGCTCTGTTAACTGGTACTTGAAGCGTTGCTGCTAAGCACACAGCAACACGGTGCTTAATAAAGCTATCAGGCTTCTAATGAATTCATGTGGAGATTTTTCATTCAATTAAAAGGCAAGGGGAGGGGTTGAGCGGAAGGTGTACTGGTATTTCTCCTGCTGGCTTCTATTTCCTGCCTTCAGAATCTGCCGTGGCTCCCGAGGGCCTGCGCTTGGCATGTCACATGGCAATGCGCGGGGTGTCTAGCTTGCATGATGCGCTGTGGTGCCGTGACTTGTTATTAGTAGGTCTTAAACATTGACTTGTATTTGCTGACGATCATATGACACTTGATTAAGTATGAATTATGTTTTTCTCTTCCTCCAAAGGTTGGTAATACTATTTTCCAAAATTATGGCTAGCTCTGTATATCCAAAGTAATTGGAAAATCCAATCAGCGGGGAATCTGACACCAAAATGCTTTTGCTTTGCTGAGAGGCAAAGAAATTTGTGTGCGAAAAAACTGCTTCTTATGTAATACAGGCGCCTTTAAAATTCACATTAAAAAAGCTACCTTGAAACAGCGTGTTTTATGATGACCGCATTTTTGAGTATGGTGCAATGTAGCAAACCTTTAAATGCAGAGCCGTGGCCTTTTATTGATTCAAGGAGTAGAAATGTGCAAATTTCTTTATATTTGGATTGTAGAGTTATAGTACATTTTTTAAATGAGCAGTAGTTTATGTTAAGATAAAATTTAACTACCTCAGTGTTTAGTACAGGTAAAAGATTCCAGTAGTATTTTAATGAATTTATTTTATGTGTTGCTGTGTCTAAGGAGAAACTCAAGTAAGGATAATAGAGGGCAGAAAGGATTAAATGTCAAAATAAATGATAGGCTTCAGTAAAGATAAGTGAAGAAGTCATTACCTATAAGTCAAAGAAGCAGGAGTCGGAGAGGAGACGCTAACGTGTGGAGTGTCTTCAGTGGCGTTTCTTCAGGTGGCTGGCTCTCTGTTTCTTTCCTCTAGAGTTTCCTTGAGCTCCCTGGTGATTGGGGGTGCCAGGTCTGCACACAGTATCTGTCTGTCTGTAGCTGGAAATGGGTTTGTGTGTGTGTATGTGTGTGCGACACCTGTGCTCAGTTTATTCTAAGCCGTTGGGGTTAGGCAGTCTCCTTTAGAGAGATAACAGTGAGATTACAGAAGCAGATGGGCAGGGTTGAAATACGCCTCTAATCCCAGCACTCAGGGGGTGGAGGCAGGAGGATCTGAAGTTTAGGGTCATCCTAGGCTAAAAGAACCACAACTATTAATCCAACCCCTCACCCCTACTCCGGGGGGGGGGGAAGGGTCAGAGACATGTTCTTTCTATGTCGTGAAAGCCTTGTGTGGTGTAGGTGAGCAAACAGAGGTTGGGCAGCTTGCTCGGCATGTCGGCAGTAAGGGAGCACTCATTTCTCAACTTGGAGCTCAGAGGCACATGCAGGTCACGTGTGCAGTGTCTGGAGATGGTGGTTTGAGTTCCTGTGGGGGGTCTCTGTCACCGTCTGTGAGGCGTAGGGCAGCCTCTCTGTGCGTCTTCACTTTTCAGATGGGATGGTGATAGTTTCCACATCGTAGGGTTGTTGTGGCGAGGGGTGACTGGGTTATGAAGGATACATGCCACATGCTTAGACCAGGCCCTGGCACATGGTAAACACTGGGTGAGAAGCCCCAGCCCCTGCCATTCTTCACTTGCCTCACTAAGACCACATGAGACTCAGGATTTCAGACTAACGGTTTGTGTGTGCGCATCGTTCTTTTAATTTCATTTCTTTCATTTGACCTGTCTGTTTACAGCTCATTACAGTTGTAGTGTGCAATGGGATACGGTAGCCTGCCAGTCGCGGAGAAACTCCTGGTGGCTTGGCAAGTGCCCAGAATTCCAACCACCTGTTGGAACCGTTGCCGAAACACAGAAGATTTTTATTTTCCCGCAGTGGTTCAGCCAAGCATGCCAATCATCAGTATGATATTGTGTCTAAAAAAAAAAAAAAAAGCTTCTTTTATGTATGGAAGCATTTAGTTTCTCACCAGTTCTGTGATACCGATCAGTGCACGGGCCTCATTCCTGCTTCTTGCAAAACCATCAAAATGTGATGGCAGACATGACCGTGAGATCCCCCTGAAGTGACTCTCAGAGATAAAACTATGTGGGACTCAGAAGGTAAAACTAATTTTTTTTTCTCTCTCTCCAGCAATTCAAGTAGCCCAGCGAGAGATCCCATCCTGCAGGGGTGTTAGCAAACCAGAAAGCTGTAGCAGGGAATAACCTGGCGCTTTGAACAATTTGGGTGTTTATTAATGAGCAGCGACACTTCCTTTAGGATGGTGCCACTCTCCAGCGGCAGGACCAAGACTTCTGTGCTGTTTCTGCGTGTTATATTTAAGCAGTGTGAACCTGTCCTTGGCGATGAACTTGCAACTGCAGCCACGGTGAAGTCAGGGAGGAGATTTTAGACTGTTTTGAAGATCTGGGTGCACTCAGACTCCCTGGAGCTCCACTTTTCATTCTAGCCCCCCCCCCCCCCGACACAGCTATGGCCTCCAGCAAACACACTGTCAGTGTTGTGACGTGACTCCTATCGGAGCCCACATTAAAGAAGTTTTTGCTGTCATTGGGTCAGCTATGTGCCATGGAACCATACCATACCCCGAATGGGGGTAGGGAGGGAACTGGGTTGGGATGGGATTGTATTCTTATTTCAGCTGGACGCTTGTGTGCTGTGTAGCTGGCATATGCTTTGTGAGGAGTGACTGGCGAGTGGTTCCCGATGTGTAAGAAAGGTATCTTCTTGCTGTCACCCCAATTGATACTGCTTGGGAAAGGCATTGTGTGTGTTTAATAATTATACACACACACACACACACACACACACACACACACATTGATAATTTGGGAACAGCATTTTGTATAAGGAGCATATAACCCAATCAATATCTTTTTATTTTTTCCCCATCTCTGAGAATATCACAAGAGTGATGTTGGCCTTTTTTTTTTTTTTTTTTTTTTTTAATACCCCACTATGTAGCTCTGGCTGGCCTGGATCTCTCTAAAGACCAGGCTGGCCTCTTACTCATAGAGATCCACCTGCTTCTGTTTTTTAAGAGCTGAGATTAAAGATGTAAACCGCCGAGCCTGGCTTGTTCTACATTGAAAATAAAAACTCAAGAACGATGCTCTCCAAAGGACTTCTTGTTTGAAGACATGGTTCTCCCTTTCTTGCCTTGTGATAGCTCACATTCTTCCACCTCCCTTCTCCCTCTCCCCTTCCTTCTTCCCCCATTTCCTCTCCTCTCTTTCTCTTTTGCTGTGTTTATATGATTGTATAGTGTATTTGGGGGTGTGTTTGTGGGAGTGTATGGTTATATGGGGTGCGCACGCTGATACCCGTTGGTTCTGTAGGGTGTGTTCTATCACACACTCTCTCTTAATCCTTTAAGACAGGATGTCTCAGCAGGGTGGTGGTGGCTCACACCTTTAATTCCAGCACCCAGAAGGCCTGCAGAACTCTGTGAGTCCAAGGCCAACCTTTTCTATGGAGTGAGATCCAGGATAGCCAGAGCTACATAGTGCAATCCTGTCTCAAAAACAAACCGGAAAGACAGGGTGTCTCTCTGAATTCCAAGCTCACTGGTTGGCTAGGCTGGCTAGCTAGTGAGCTCCTGGGATCCACTTGTCTCTGCCCCTCATTGTTGGGGTCATGTTTAATCATGCCTGGTTTTTTGGTATGGGTGCTGTGTGTTTGAATTCAAGTCTTCTTGTAGCCTTGTCCTGTTCTCTTGATGTCTTTTCAAATTAGAAATGGCCTTTCTTCTAGTAAGCTGAATTAGAGAGACAAGGGGCAGTGTTATAAAATGCCACATTGTATTTCCAGTAAACTCTTTTAATTAGATGAGGTACAATAATTAGAATTTTTGAACTTATCTCTAAAAGCAGAAAACTCTTATTTTTGAAACTCATGAAGTGAACTGGGCATTTTATCAGTGTGCTCCATTCAGGACATGGTTTAAGGGCTATCATTTGAAGCCTGTCATTTCAGGCCCCCTTGGGGGTGTAAAAATGGCCTAGTGATTTTTGAGATAGCAAAACACAAGTCAGCAGGCCGTTTGGCTTGGGCTTCAGCCCGGGCGTTCCTTGCTAATCACCGCCTTGTTTAGCGAAGCTTCTATTAAGTGTTTCTTTGTCCACATGGAGCAGGTGAGATGGTAATCTTAGAGGGAAGTTCCAGTGTATGTGGAGGGGCATCTGAGTTCCCTCTCTTTAATTCTCCTATCCTTCATAATTTCAGGGGTACATCAGGCATGCAGGCTTTCTGGGTCCTCCTGTGTCATTAAGGCCCAGTGAATTCTGGGGTTTATACTGACAGCTAAGGGCCCACTCTTTGTTTTTGGGCCATCCATCTTTCTACTCTGAATTGTAATTTTTTTTAAAAAAGTTTTTATCCTTCCAGACTCCTGCACCTTTGTGGGGGATGTTGGTTCATTCTTCGGATTCCAGAGGCTTCCTCCCAATGTGTTAGTGTGCCTCATGCATGCTTAGCAAAGGTTATTACATTTGACTAGGGGTGTCTGTGTGCGTGTCTCTCTCTCTCTCTCTCTCTCTCTCTCTCTCTCTCTCTCTCTGTGTGTGTGTGTGTGTGTGTGTGTGTATGTGTGTGTACACGCACGTACGCGTGCGTGCACGTGTATGCATACATGCTGTGTACCTATGCGGGTGGTGTGGGGGCCGGTCCTGGGGGAGGGTGGGGATTGAACTTTAGGCCTCCTCGATGAGTGCTCTACTGCCAAACCATGTTTTGCCTGTAGTCATTTTTTTTAAGTGTAAAAGTTCCAGAACCAAAACAAAAGACAGTAATATGTCCAGTTCTGGGCTTTAGAAAAATGTCTTTAAAGGGAGTTGGAGAGATGGCTCAGTGGCTGAGAGCACTTGTTGCTCTTGCTTAGGACCTGGGTTTTAATTCCCAGCACTCACGTGGCAGCTCCCAAGCATCTCTAACTGCAGTTACAGAGGATACAGAGTCCTCTTTTGACCTCTGCTGGCACCAAACACACATGGAGTACCATGTACGCATATAGGCAAAATATATATACACATAGTATATATATGCACACATAAATGAGAGAGGGAGAGACAGGGGGAATGAATTGGTCTTGGCTAGACAAAGCTAAGTGGTTAAGAGCACTTGTTGCCCTTCCAGAGGACCTGGGTTTGATTGCTAGCACCAACAGGCAGCTCCTAACTGTCTATCACTGCAGTTCTGGAGGACTTTGGTGGCAGAGGCAGCGGTGTGGGCGGGGGGGAAGGTTGTATCTGACATTGTCTTCTGGTCTCCACAGGGACCAGACATGCATGTAGTGGAAAACATACATTCAGGCAAAACAAACATGCACACACGTTTTTATAGACTTAAAAAAATATTGAAGATATTTTTGGTTTATGTCTTTTCCAATTTGCGAGGAAGCCAGCCCTCCCTGGCTTCTGGTGAAAAACATGTACTGAAGAGACCTTCACTCCCCCACTCTTCACCATTTGCCCCAAATAGATTTTATCACCAGGTTATTTGGATCCTTTCTGCTCTGCTCTTTAACCTGATCATAGTTTCCAATGTCAGCACCATGAGAACAGGGATGGTGTTTATTTGTTTTTTGTTTGTTTCCCTGGTACTTAGCCTATATAGAATCCCAAAGAAATATTTGTTAAACGAGTATCTTTGGTCACGGTGGCTTGTTAGTGAAGAAAGGAAGCTTTTGGAGCTGATAAGTGTAACTCGATATATTTTTTTGAATAAACAATCTAAGGGATGTTGAATAAGAAAAGTAAATTTAGAAGAGATTATTTTTTTCCTCCCTTGAGGCTCAAGATAATAAGAATAAAATTAGAGATTTATCAAAACGAGATGATGGTCTGCAGGTTTAAAATAGCTTCAGTCTTTGTTATTTTGGTGACAAGCAGAACTACTTCTGGCCCGCAGAAGACTGCATTATTATTACTATTAAAATGTGAACTGTACTGTGTTGCCTAGGATGGGCAACTCATCCTTGATCAGGTGCAGATGATAGTGCATCGAAACTGGCTTCCTTTTGAGGAGCAGGGTAAGGGATGCTTGTCCTGTGTGTGTTTTAATGTCAGCTTGACATAAGCTGGGATCATTTGCTAAGAGGGAAATTCAACTGAGAAAAATGCCTCCTTAAAACATGCTCTTCTGCAAGACTGCGGGTCATTTTCTTGACTGATGATTGATGTGGAGGGGTCCAACTCTTTGGGGCAATTCTGTCCTTGGGTAGTCGATCTTGAGATGTAAACTGAAGAAGCCAGGAGGAGCAAACCAATAAGCCATATTCCTTCCTGGTCTCTGAGTTCCTGCCTTGAGGTTCTTGCCTTGATTTCATTCAGCGATGGACTATGGTTTGTATGTGAGAAAGTTTAAGTAAGCCTAACAAAGCCTTTTCTTCCCAGGTTGCTTTTTGGTCGTGGTGTTTATCACAGCAGTGGAGATCTAACTGAGACAGTGGTAAATCCATGGAGTTCTAGCAGCACCACAGCAGAAGAGCCCTTGCTCATTCCTTGCGTGCTTTGGCTCCTCTCCTCGTACCACCGCTGGCGAAGAGCACCATATGCTGTGCTCAGCCAAGATCTGTGGGGACTGGGAAGCTTTCGTAGACTCTGCCCTCGCAGCCCTAGCCGTCCATGAAGGCTCGCAGATAGAATTCTGTGCTGTCATCTCCTGGGGCCTGGGTTCCGCATGCCAGTCTCAGCTTCCACCGACTCCTTAGGCCACCTCATTCTTTTTCACATGAGCACTTCTGCCCGCCCCTGAAAGGCTTGGATTCTTCTAACACCCTCTCTTCTAGGTTCTCTCCAGGATCCAAGGGCTGTTCTTCAAAAACAAATCTCCTGTCACGTCAGGGTGCCCTGTTCTCTCTTATTTCTATTATATTTGAGATTTCTGAGAGGAGGGCGGAGGGAGATGAGAGAGCGAGAGAAGGCGAAGAGAGAGAAGGAGCGCAGAAAAGCAAGCAACTTTCTCCGTCAGAGTTCTCCTGTAATCACCATCACCCTCCCCTCACCTCCCCTCCCACTCCTCCCCTCCCACTCCCTCCCCTCCCCGTTTCTTTCTTTCAAGAACGAACACACACACACACACACACACACACAGAGTCTTGTACTTTATCCAGTATTAGGTCTTCTGCTGCCCTTCAGCCAAGCTCTTCCAACCAAGAAGAGTTCCCATCTCAGAGCTGAGTGTGATGACTCTCATCTGATCTCAGCACCGAGGAGACTGAAGCCGTCCTGGGCTACAGAGTCAGATTCTTGTCTCAAAGCAAAAAAGGAGTTTTAGAAGTTTGAGTTTTATATTGAATTGTTGAGCCACAATTGGTTGTCTGGCTTGGAGAAACAGAAACTGAAGTTAGAGTACCCATGTGTAAAAGGTTTCAGCTTACAGGAGTGAAAGTTCCTTGTGCTGTTTCCCATGGCCACTTTAGCATGTCAGTGTGTGCTCTTGGCTGAGCACATGGGATCCATTGTCATGACAGTGGAGTCATTATGCGCATGCTCTCTGGGGGTAGTTACAGAAAGACCACGCAGGTGTGTATCCCGCCACGTCCCGCATCAGCATGTCTAGCTCTCTCTGATTCTCTTTTGATGGCCGTAAGGCATTTTGTTTTGAAAACAGTTCTTTGATTACATTATAATGGAGTGCAATTGAAACATATCTTTGATTCACCTCTGATGCTTGGAGAATAATAAGTACTTTGATTTTGTTTGTTTTAGCAAAATTCTGGGGTGTGGATTTTTTGGTTTAAATGCCACCTTTTCAGTTACCTAAATCTACTAAAGAAATCTTAAAAGCTGTAGGACTTGACTTTTTAAAATATAAAAACAAAGCAATTTTTCCCCCATTTAGCCAAAAGGCCAAAGTCCACTAGCCAAAGACTGTCGGTCTCATTGAGAGAAATAAAGAAAAGCTTTCCTTGAGAGTCTGACTTAGAGAGTGGCACTTGAGGGGTGACCCCTTTCGCTCCTGGCCTGTGAGAAAGAGTGCATGGGTAGGCTTGGTGGTGAGCAGGCTGCCAGCCCCAGCTCCTGGCTGTTCCTGGTGACTTCCTGCAGTCATCTTAAAGTGTGCTTATTTTCTGTTTTGGCACTAGCAAGTCCACATCCTAACTGGACAGATCATCTCAAGTCCAGGACCTGCCACGAGTGGGCCGTACCATGCCCGATTCAAAATGTTTGAACAAGAAACAAAAGCAGAGAGGGGAAAAGTTAAGGGAAGGCTCCACCCCGTTTCATTGTGAGGCTTACATGCTGCCTGTTGAGTTTTTACTTTCTGATTAGAACTGACAGTTGAGCAGATAAGATTTACTTTGTGGGGTCAGGAGGAAGCTGTCAGATTTGAGTTTGACTGTTCCCTTTTTCTGGGTTTCCTTCCTTCTGCTCCCCTAGCCGCCTCCTCCTCCTCCTCCTCCTCCTCTTCCTCCTCCTCCTCCTCCTTCTCCTCCTCTTCCTCCTTCTCTCTCTCTCTCTCTTTCTTTTCTTTCTTTCTACATGACTGCTTTAATTAGATGACACCTACTATTCATCAACATTCCTCTGTGCTGTTTGCAGATGAAGTCAGAACCATGCTAGAATTCACTAATTCACTATTATCTATCTATCTATCTATCTATCTATCTATCTATCTATCTATCTATCTATCTATCTAATCTATGTACCTACCTATCTTGGCACAGGGACCTGTCTTGTAGTCCTGATGGGCTGGTACTTGCTACTTATGTTAAACTCTCCTTCAACTTCTCATGATCCTCCTGCCTTAGCCTTCCAAGTGCTGGGTAATGGGCATGCGTGATCCTATCCAGTTCATTCTCTCTTTCAACGGCTTTCCCTAGATGGCTCAGAGGGGACCTGCTTGATTTCATAAAGAAGGTCTCATATGCTGTGGTTCAGACACATTGACTTTGTATTTTCTTCACACCTCTTGGTTTTATGTTTCCATGAATGTTGGCCTTAATTTCCCCCAAACAGGCCAATGAATGACCTTGATCAAGTATCCCCTGCTGAATCCAATTCCTAAGTAATAAGCTGAGGAGCGTGTATCCCTTGCCAGCTCAGAGAAGAAGGGGCATTCCGCAGTTGCTGGTTGATACATTTACTTTCTACCTGCTGGCTTTCAACAGTATTAATTTTTATGTGCTCTTTGTGGATTGCGTTTAATTAAAAGCAGTTCTATTCGCAGAGGCACTTGTAGTTTTTTTTTTTCCCTCTGAAATGAATAAAACAAACAGGCATCTGGTATTTGTTTTGTATAACACAATCCCCATAAAATGAAGAGTAATAAAGCATAATTATCTGTAAAGGCTTGTTTTATAAGCCTGAGAATGGGCTTGTTTCTATCAGGTTTTCAATTCTCCTCATGGGATAAGGACTCTCTTTGTACATTAATACACAATAACAATAGCAACAAATGCTTCACGATTATATTCATGGACCTGCCTTTATTAAACAAATGGGGTTTCTTTTGGTTACGGTGTGCATGCTAAAATTCTGTCTATATAAGCACATTAAGTTGGAAGAAAATTCCATTTCCTGATCTATAATTCTGTTTAACTGGCAGGGTAGTATTTGTGACTTATTTTCCTCCATACAAGTAAAAAAAGTAGTTTCATGCTTTGTTGTTGAATTTTTAAGGTCACAGTCCACTCTGTAGGAAAGCACACAATAAACTTTCATGTGTGTTATGTGTATGCGTGTACATGCACATGTATATGCGTGTGTAGGCCATGGGATGACCTCAGGTGCTGAGGGGTCACTTATTGGTCTAGAGCTTGCTGATGCTACTAGACTGGTGGCCAGCCAGTCACAGCTACCCTCTCCATCTTTGCCTCCCAAGTACTAGGAGATCATATGCATACTGCCGTGATGGCCTCCATGCCATTTCTGGGGATAGAATTCAGGTCCTTATACAAACCCTTTACTGACTTGCCCATCACATACATTTTTATGGGGTTCCTAGGCCTTCTGACCATTGGTTAGGGACCTATGCCAGTATCTGGTAATTATTTTGAAAACTGTATTTATAATCTGAAGCTAACGTTTTATCTTTAGCAAATGAGTATCAGCTGAAAGAAATTCATCCAGTGCTTTTGTGGCATTGAATTTAATTCCAGGGTTGGGCTCCTTTCTAAAAATGGAGGAATATTGTTATCTGGGGGGAAATGGAGAATGTGGAAAGGCTCAGGATTACTAACTCAGAGGTGGAGTGCTGTCAAGTTGATGGCAGGGCCGATGTCCCTGGGGGCTTTTATTGCCAGGACTATTTTTGTTGCTTCTTTCCCTGAGCCTGGAGGTGGTGAATTCATCCTCTGAGGTTGTGTGCCCATTTCTGCAAGAAAAAAAGGCCTGGCGGCAGAATCGTACAGCGGTGTATTTCATGCTGACAGCTTTATGTGGTTGTGTGAGGTTGCTGCGTCTTGTATGTGATATCGACCCTCTTCCTTTCAATCAAACCACAGGGTTTGGCTGGAGAAGGGAGGCTTCAGAAATAACCTATTTTTGCAAAGTTGAGACCCTACGTTGTTCTGCCTTCTACAAACCTGATTGCTTATAGGAAGCACGAGTCCTCCTAATGTCTATGTCCTGCTTGAGTAGGACTTCCTATATTTAGATTTCTGGCCATTGCTTTTGCACTAACTTTTTGCACAGAAGTCATCAGTGCTATTCTTTTCGTTGCGCTTGCAATGAAGTGCACGGGAGCCCTTGGTGCTCCCCCTTCTCCTTTTCATCTTCTGGAGAATGAACAGCTTAAAATAAGTGCATCGGTTCCTCATCCAAGGGGAAGCTGCGCCTTCCAGCTCCGAGCAGCCGCCGCTTTGCGTGGTTATTGGAAATACCATTTCTGAACATACTTGGCAACTCCGAGTGCCCAATTAAAAAGCTCTGTGGAAAGAGGAAGTCTGTGGACGTGCAATTAGCCTTTCAGCTTTAGAGCAGCTCCTTTATGTGTGGAAGGCCGTAACGTGAAATCAGAGGACACAATAGCCTGGTGCCAGGGGGTTGGGGTAGGAGGCCTCTGACTGATGATGGATTGTTTATTACTCCTAGAATGGCTCACCTCAAGAAGTTCCATTCCCGGCTCTAGAAAAATGTTGGTGGTGTGAAGACATTCTGAAGACTTTCTTTTCTACCCTAGAATTTTAGGCAGTTGGTGAGCGTAACTAGTTGTATGAGTGGTAGTAATAAATATTCATAATCTGATATAAGAGTCACTTAAGGCTCAGGCTCTGTATTTATCTAGTTGGCGATCTCTTTCCTCCCACTTTTTATTCAGATTTTATTAAGCGAAGGTGGTGGGGTACCAGAGTCATCCCCAGCTGCCATGCTTGCCTTTCCTGAAAAACGAGGCCTAGTTGAAGAAAGCCAGGTGAGCTGTATATTGTGAAATTATTTATCGTGTTTATGATGGAGAAACCAAAAAAACACTAAGCGCCGCTTAATGGCTTTTCTTATTTACAAGTCAGATTCACCTAAGGGATATTATTCTTCTATTCTGTATGTGTGTTCAAAATGTTCTTCTAAAATAGATTATCAGAGAGAATAAACAGGGACATAGAATTTGTTGCTCATGAAAATGCAGAATGCAGAAAGCTTTCCTTTTGGAATGCACTCCAGCCAAACAGGTCAATTTTATTCCGGTAAACACACAGCACACCCGGCTCCTGTGGGCACATGAACCTGCTCGGCTGTGGGAGACAAGTGTATGTGAACACATGATTCTTGTTTCCCAGTTGTCAAAGAGATTATTCCATTAAAGTACACAGGAAAGAGACTGTCTAGGACGTGAGATTCCCCGCCCCCACCTCGTGATTTCCATAAAAGTGGCATGGTCTTCAACTACACTGTGAATATGATTATGTTCCCACATGACAGTACACCCCAAAAGTCACCACTCTCAAAAAAAAAAAAAAAAAAAAAAAAAAAAAAGCAAGCTCTTTAAATATCGTAAATCTAGAGGAAACACTTCTTGGTGGCGCTTTTTACCCATACTATGGCATATATGACTTTAATAATCAGTTGGTGAATTACAATCCCTTTATCACCCTGAAGGCCACCTGCTATCTTTTCCTCACTTTTTATCCCATTCTTCCTGTGAGAGATAGAACCGACAGGAAGGCTTTAGCAGATAGGTTTGTTTATTTATTTGAGGTGCCTGGGATTCAGCCCTGGGTCTCCCAGATGTTAGGCAAACACCCAACTATTGAGCTGCACCCACAGTCTCCAAAATGGGTCGTTTTCAGTAACGCCAGATCTTGTCTTCAGATCTTAAAAAACTGATATACAGGCTTTTAAAAAATTAACATGAGCATAAAAATTGTGTTTGGGACTTTCCAAATATTTTCTCTTAACCCTTCACCAATTTATCACAGTCTTTGGAGGAAGACTGCTTGCTGATGGTGCATGGTGCATAATGATTAACAATGGAAGCTTCCATGCCTTCTTAGCAGAAAAGGCTCCTGCCAGCTCTCTTCAGTGAACCATCATGGCATAATACAGGAGGGATGAAGTGCCTTGGGCCACCAGCTTCAGTGTCTGTTAGAAATTAGGTACTTGCTGCATGTTGGGAAGAAACTGTACATACACGCTCTCTTTCCCTTCGTCCTCGCAAAAGTTCCATGAGGTATAGATCATGCTGATCTCTGCTTGAGAGCTAAGCAGAGTGAGACTTAGACTTGATCCATGGCTTCCCCAGAACGACTCAAAGAAGACGGAGTTAGAATGGGAGCCCAGCATGCAATGGGTTCTGGACCCTGGACACTGAACCTGGTGCTGTGCTCTGGCTGTTACCAGAAGCTGTGCTTTCAGGTCTCCCGGGGACTTTTCAAAGCCCTGATATGCATGGAGCTTGGAGTGGGGATCTGGGCATCCATGTTCTGTTCTAAAATCTTCAGCAGTGACCCCGAGACCCCAGGACTCATAGGGCAGCATTGAGAGTGGCTGCAGTATATAGAGTCACTTTGGTGAGTCCTATTGATTTAAGTTTGGAAGAATTCTCTGTATCTTCATTCTGTGAGCTGTGCAAGTACCAGGCAGTCGTAGTTTGGGTTCTCGTATGGGATCTTGACTCTTCTTGTATTCAGAGGGAAGGACAGTGGTTTGACAGTGGTCTTTGTGGTACTGGGGATTGAACCTAGTGCCCTGCACATCCTAGCCGAGAGCTCTAGAACTGAGCAAAGTCCCCAGCATCGATGATTGCCTTCTGTACTCATGGCATTGTTAGGCCAAGGATAAGGCATGAAAGGGCAAACTGAGCAGGCAATTTGATGGTGCTATATCGTTGATTCTTACTGAGGCCTGTTGACCAAATGCTTATGCTTGCTTACTGAGTTTTGAACATTTTCTCCTGGGGGCTTCTTCCTGTGTGCGGGGTGGTGAGGATACTGCTGTGAGAGTGGCTTTATGGAGCCACCCTAGCTTCAGAGGAGGACACAGACTCCATGATGCAGGGTCAGTCGTGGAATTCTTTATGTTCAGACTGGATCAGGGCCAAGTTGGCCTTGACAAGTGGAACATTAAGCACTTCTGGTGACTGGTGGGTGATTGCCCACGTAATAAGAAGATCCATTCATAGCAGGTAATTGTTGCAGTGGGGACTGGATGGAGAGTATTAAGTATCACAGTGGTCTCTAACTGTTCTTTAATTGTGGAAAGTACTGTTCTGTGGATTGAGTCATTCATGAGTTGAATATGCATTTCTTAGACACTTCTTGCAGACACATTCCTATGTCTGAATTTCTGGTTTGTGTGTTTGATTTGCTTTTGTTTTGAGACAGAGTCTCACTATGTAGCCCTGACTGTCCAGGACCTTGCTTTGTAGATCAGACTGCTCTCAGACTCAGAGATCCGCCTGCCTCTGCCCCCTCCCCAAATGCTGGGATTAAAGGTGTGCGCCACCAAACCTAGTTTTATGTCTGAATTTCAAAGTGAGTTCTTAGATTCGAGTTCAGAATTTAGCTAAGAGCACATTATATCAGGAGAAAGGATTTTATCTGATTTATGTGTTTAAAATAAAGGAGAAGTCAGTCTCTCCATCCCCTAGACCCTACTGGTTCTACTGTCGATTGGCCTTGTCAGTCATCAGCTAGAGCTTTGAAAATGCCTTGGGTCATAAGAGCATACTCTGCTGTCCTGATGGCAGAGATGGAGAGAACCAATTGGAAGTGTAATCGCTAGCTCCCCCCTTCACTGTTCCTTCAGCGCAAACTCAATTCTTACCTCTTTGTTTTCAGTTTCAGAACTTCAGAAGAGGTGAGGGTAGTTCAGATGACATTGGGAACATCAGCAAAGACTTCACTGGTTGGACGTTTAAAAACTGAGGCCAGTCCATCATATAGAATTATAGTTAGCTTGCTTTGGGTTGCTTTATTCGTACGTTTGGGACTCGAATTAATTAATTGATTGATTGATTAATTAATTAATTCATAACTGACACATTCTTAAATTGGTCTGTTCATTTTTCTGATGAGAGATATTACAGGCCTCTGCTAGGACATTTTTGTTTCTAGGGACTCAGCTGTGACTTCCTAATGTTTTTATTCCTGAGGAGTGTGATTCACATTGGCGTGATTGAAAAAGCATGGGCAGATCGTACTGGATAAATAAAGATAATAAATAAGACAGTTAAAAAGATCTTAACTGGAGAAATAAAGTTAAAGATTTCCAGGCAATAGTGTCCAAAGGTTGGCAGCTGCCACCTTAAGACATCTTTTCCTGGTGTTTGGTTTCCGCAGATTTCCAGGTGTGCTAAACCATTTTTCCCAGGACATTTTCCTAGGACATCAGGTAAGAACTGCATCAGATTGTTGTACATCAGACAGAGCTTTAGAAACAAACACGTCCCAGGATACAACAGGCCTCAGTTAAGACATCTCCTATTTTTAATGCATTTTGCTATTTTGGGTTGGCGTGTTATCTGAGGGTGAGGAAAGCCACTCTCTTGCCTGAATGTGAGGTCATCGTAGCTGTCAGCTCTCTATAATGGCCTTGATGATGTTATGGTTTTAAAATAACTGAAAATGAGCATTTCTCACGCCCGTGCTTGTGAGCACAGCACTGTATTATTTTTATATTGTTAATCAAGCTCTTCTTTGGTCTGTTTCCTTGTGCCCCTCGTCTCAGAAGTTAAATGTCATAATTTAATATACCCAGATAATGCCTGGTAGAAATCTGGTGGCTTTTTTGGTTTTGTTTTCTCCTCAGCATTCCTAACAATGTTAAGGGGTCGTCAAGGAATGTAGTGAGGGGCCGGTTGAGAGAGGAGAAAATGGAGCAGTGGTAATTCCTCAGGGACTGAGTGAGAGACCCTGAATACATTAGTGGTAGGAGGGCTTCTGTGGAAAATACGACCCTATAATTAAATGGGGTATTAAAAGCATGCCAGCATCAATTCGCTAAATGATAGTGGCGATTTCTTTTTAAGTCCCTTTCCTTTTTCTCCTTCGGGGACTTGGTGTGAGTGGGGATGTGAAACAGATGTTCAGAGTCCAGGAAGACGGCCAAGGGGAGGCACGGCTCTACACATGCCTGCTTCCTCACCTTCGAGGCTGCGACTCTAATGGCAAGGCTTGTGGAAGGAAAGGAACCTATCATACTGCAGATACTGGGAGCAGAGACTAAAGTGTCCTTATGGTGATCGAGACCCCGTCTACAAACCTCCTTTGCCTCCATGAGCATCATCTGACTCAATCTGAGCAGTTTAAAACTGCCTGGAGATTTCAGAGTTTTGTCGTGGTGGGGGGGAGGATTGGTATTCTTATCCAGATTTATTCATATTTGACAGTCTTAATAAAAATTGCAACCCCCCCTCTGTGTGTGTGTGTGTGTGTGTGTGCGTGCGTGCGTGCACGTTTTGAAAACAAATGTAATTAAGAAAAAGTCCGGGTTGGTATAGACCGCTCAGTGGGTAAAAACGCTTGCTATGCAAGCTCCAGCAATCTGAGTTTGGTACCTTTCCCCCAGCAGAAACAGAGAACCTATTCCCCAGAGTTGTCTTTTGACCTTTGCTTGCACACCAGTGCCTGTACATGTGCATGTGTGCATATATGATAAATAAATAAATATATTAATAAAAAAATTGAAAGAAAAATCAATTGACATCTTACAGCTTGCATGACCTGGTGAGAGCCTGGCATGGGGAAGCGTTTGAGAGTATTGGTTAAGAGTCCTTAATGTTGTCTTATTTTATATCAGTTAACTAAGCTGCTGTTTCCTCATCAATATGATGGGATTCGAGGCTCTGTCTTATTATAGTTGCTGCATGAAATACTAAGTGGAAAGCATTTAGCATTCTGTGAGGTATAAATGGCCTCTAAAGAAAAGTATTTATTTTATAAATTTACTTTTAGGACCCCTGCCCCCTGCTCTTAGTACTAGAATTACAGATGTGCCCTCACACTTGCTGCCTAGAATCCACATCTTAACGATTTCCCGCAAATTCACGGGAGGGCGGTCTTCTCCTAACTTGCCTCTGGTCTACATTAGGTAAAGAGGAATCAACATCTCTTTCATCTTCATATTCTATATGAATTATGACATGAGATGGTCAGCCTGTGTAGTCTTTTATGATTGTGAGCACTCTATGTATTCCAGGCTGGCCTCGAACCACAGAGAACTGACTGCTTCTGCCTCTTGAGGACTGGGATTAAAGGCATATGCCACCATGCCTGATTCAACTTACGATTTTTGAAAACTATTTAAGAGCACATTTTGCTATTTTCTATCACTTAAGTTCCTTTGATGACAAAAATTCGTGCAGTTTTTAAGTCATTGACATTGGCTGAGTTTTAAAAGGCCTACCCTGAGAGGAAAATGCATGCAGTTGGAATATGCTCGGAGCCTTCAG
Organism: Arvicola amphibius; assembly: GCF_903992535.2. Taxonomy (NCBI): domain Eukaryota; kingdom Metazoa; phylum Chordata; class Mammalia; order Rodentia; family Cricetidae; genus Arvicola; species Arvicola amphibius. The sequence goes on along the minus strand of NC_052055.2, from coordinate 15,347,915 downwards.
AATACCATTAAAACACCAAGTGACATCAATGGGCAGAAAAGAAGCCAGCCTTCATTAAAGACCAGTGTTTGTTCTCCATCCGAATGTGGTCAGTTGGACTTTTGCGCCGGGCTGGTAGCTGGAGTATGGCAAACAGAAGAGAAAGCCCACAAACAACTTAATTCATCTCTTTGCTTCCAGATGTGAGCATTAAATCCACAGAACGGTGGCAGAGATGAGAAGCCACAGTGCTTAAAGATGCATCTCGTGCACTTCAAGGAAACTGAGGGAAGATCAGATTTCAAGATGATACTGAGAAAGTCTTACCGATAGCAGGCAGGCGCAATTTATGACCCTCCGCAACTCAGGTGGTGCAGATATCTGGAGCCGGTGGTGTTCTGTGTACTCCTTTCTGTATTGCTTTTGTGACTCTCTTGAGTTCTGTGTCGGACAGATCTGATACTCATATTTTCATTTCCAATCATAGCATTTACTATTTTCGTTGCCTGGATAGGTCATCTATCACAAGCCTATCGTCCACCTAATTGTTGGCCTTTATCTCATTTGAGGTCCAGCTGGAGCCTGCATGGATAGCACCACCTCCCAACAGTCCTTGGCCACATCACCCATCCATATCTCTGGGTTCTATATCGTCTACTTTTGCATCTCCTAAGCACTGAGATGTGACGTTGTAATCGTATCATAAGTGGGCCTTGGTGGCCTCACTCCCGTCACATTGTGGTCTCTTTGCGGACAGGGACCACGTTCACCCAGGGCCTAGCAGGGTGCCTGGGTGCATGAGTGATACTCATCGGAAAGAAAGGAATGGCTCATGTTTCATGCAAACCTGGCTCCCTTTAAGTGAAGCCTTTTCTAAGGAAAGCAGTTTTTATCTGAGGGCCATCCCGCTTGTCTCTCCTGAAGTTATTTTTTTATTTCTATGGCAATCTTGTGTCTCACCCTTCCCCTCTACGTGTAGTGTGGCTAAGGTTTTCTTTTTTTGATTTTTTGGAGGGGTGTGAAGTACAAGAGAGACTATAATGTAGGCTAAATCCCAGGCTATTCAACTCCACTAGATTCTTTTAGCTTTCTAGAATGTTGAGAAAGTAATTAGTGGGTGAAGGGGGCGGGGGTGAGTCCTTGGATGAAATGGCCGGGATTCTTTGTATCCGAAAGAATGTTTCTCCTTGGTGATGAGGTAGGCATTGTCACCCCTATGAATAAATCCCTAAGCAGAGGACAAAAACACCAGTGGCCCTGCATTGTCTGGCGGGCGCTGGCTTTCAGACTGCAATACCTTGTATAAGGAAGTTTAGAAATGGGTTTCCTGGCTGGGTTTTGGACATGCCATAATGTTGAGTGGCAGCCTCACCTTTGAACTTTCTGTGTTTTTGACTTCAAAAGGAATTCTGTGCTTTAGGGGGAAAAAGTCCAAGTAATTAATACTGTTAGGGCGCAGAGGGAAAGCAGCTCAAATGTGTGGTCATGGTGAAAGCCTTGCTTGCCTTATTTGTATGATAATTTTATCCTTACGATGAGGAGGCCAAGTTTTCCTGATATTTTTGTCTTTTATTTTAATACCTTTACAATTATTGTTTCATATGAAAAAAATGATCTAAAGTTTTATTTTTAATTCCGCTGACACACTAATATATCCAATTTGCTTACTTTTGCCCCTGAAGAAGCGTGACCGTGAGGGGTATTTTAGTAACATTTTTATAGCAAAGAATATAAACCAGTAAGAATGTATTTTCACTTAACTTTTAATGGAACTTAATATAGAAAGGATCATGAATAAAACTGAAAAATGAGGAGCCAAGTTAGAGATCCCTTGGTTGCTCAACATATAGCCAGGGACCTGGACAAGAAGAGTTGGGAAAGGAACCTGTATATTAAAAATGATTCACTGGACATAATTATTATGTAATAAGTGGATATGACCAAATCATAGTCCATACTTGAAGAATGAAATGATAAACAGATCTAAAATATGATTAGTATTAAAATAGCTTACAAATACTTGCTGGTGCTATATAGAATAGACACCCAGATTATGACATTTGTCTTCGTTTTAAGAAACTACAGTTGAAATCAGCATGTGTGGCAAGCACCAGTTTTGGTAGTTACTGTGAAAGCACTGTTACCAGTCACAATATTTTTAGTCTCCCTTTCCTTTCAGAAAAATAGGGCCAGTTAGAAATATTAGGTAGAAAGTTGACTCCTTCAATTTTAAATTATGAAGCTGAACGGTGGTGGGGCACACCTTTAATCCCAGCACTCTGGAGGGCAGAGGTAGTGGATCTCTGTGACTTCAGGTCCAGCCTGTTCTATATAGTGAATTCCAGGACAGCCAGTGCTATGGAGAGAGACGCCATCTCAATTTTTTTTAATTATTAAGTATGTTTATTATCACTTGCTTGATATTTATTGCCAGAGGCATCCTACTAATAATTCTGGCTTTATTGCTTCTTAAGATAGGTAGCATCTTGGTCTTTGGAGCAGCATGCTGTTACTGACTTCACTGGTGCGTTCATTTCTGTTTGCAGCCTTCTCTGAGACTATGTCGCAAAATGCAAGGCCACTCTGTTTTAAAGGACCCCCCCCCCCCCACATGGGTTCTGGCACATCAGTAAAGACTCTTTACTTTTGCTATGAGGTCTGTGGAGGGCTATTGATGGTGCAAGTACCAGGGGCTGCAGTTTTGCTTTTCCTTTGGTCCAAATATACTTTTAGTTCCTCTTTGATGGGCATCATCGCGGTGGGCACAGTAGGTTTCTCTACCAGGAAGGGATGCTCGCCAGATGGAGGTGAGCCTAAGGCGGGAATGTGGGAAACCTAGTTGAGTCCTGCCAGGCTTGAGAACCCCTGAGGCAGGGAGGGGCTCCTGGTGATCTTTCCCCTGCATTGCAGAGCCCCTGGCATTCCTTGCATACTACCTTGAAAAGATAGTTTATTGCTTCCTAGGAACTCTTGGCTTGGTAGGAGCTGTTTGTTTATACATGGTCTAAAATGCACTTTTGGGGGAAGAAAAATGAACCTATTTATTTAACTACAACAGATTGTGTATTTCTGTGTGTTGTTTCTTTAATTGAAAATTCTGTCTGGAGACTGATCCCTCCTTTAAAGAGAGGAAATTGGAACATTGCTTTCTGAGTACTTAAAAAGAAAAAGAAAAAAAAAAAAACTAAAAAGTTTGAGACCTCTTATTATTTTGCTCTGTGCTGATTTTCCACTAATAATTCTTAACTTTCTGTTTATACGAAATCAAGCAGCAATTACTTTTTAATTTAAATCTTGGGGGGCACAGTCAGTTCTATAATCCAAATAGGAGATCAGTTGGGTGTGGCTTACACCGAAACATCAGCACTCAGGAGACCTAGGAAGGTGATGGCTGGGAGTTTAAGACCCTGGTTGGCTACACAGTGCATTGCAAGACCCGGTCTCAAATCAAATCAAAACAACATCAATAGTTTAAGTAAAGAGAAAGGTATCAATTCAGCACTTGCATCTTTGGACTGATAGCTTCCTCTGCGTGTAAGCACCTTCTGTGGACCAGGTTTTGGTGCATAATCATGGAAGATTTAGGCAGAGGCCCAGGTGGTGGGCCACTGAAGACTTATTCCTATTCTTATTTGAAAGAGTTTATCCAAAATGACCTGTGTTTGTAGCATAGATCGTTTGCCACGCATGCTCAAGGCCTTGAGTTTATTCTATCCCCAGCACCATGAAATGCTTGGCCTACGTGATGGCTCCGTGGGAAAAAAGCACTCCCCATGTAAGCCTGGTGACTGAGTTTGATCCTCTTGACTTACATAGTAGGAGAGAACTAGCTACAAGTTGTCCTTTGACTGCTATCAGCCTACCCATGACACGTGTCTGTCACACCCCTCACTTCATCCCAATAAATTCAATAAATAAAAATTAAAGGGGAAAACCCCCACATAAACACACCAAAGCAGGTAGTAATATGTGTGCCCTAGGACGGAAGCCCAGCTTGATTACAAGGGATGGTGATCCACGCACTACGTCCTTTCTGCAGGATAGATCCAACGGAGAGTGTCAAATTAGTTCTTGAAACATTGAAGTTAAAAGTTTGCATATTTTTGTTATTCATTTACTATGTGTGTATGTGGTGTGTGTGTGTGTGTGTGTGTGTGTGTGTGTGTGTGCAGCAGGGTGAACTTGCACAGGCATGTGAAGACCAGAGACTGACTTTGAGAGAGACTTCCTCTGTCGCTCTTTGCATAATTTGAAAAAATAAAATTTTCAAAAAACGCATTTAATTTTATTTTATGGGCACTGGTGTGAAGGTGTCAAATACCCTGGAATTGGAATTACAGACAGTTGTAAGCTGTCATGTGGGTGCTGGGAATTGAACTCAGGTTTTCTGCAGGAACAGTCAGCGCTCTTAACTGCTGAGCCATCTCTCCAGCTATCTCCTCATTATTTTATTTATTTATTTATTTATTTGAGACAGTCACAGAACAAGCCCTCCATTTAGGCAAAAGCCAGCTTGCCCTCCCATACTCCAGCATTGGGGTGTGCCACCACACCCTGCTTTTCCATGGGTGCTGGAGATGTGTTCCTCCGGCTTGTACAACAGCACGCCACAGTTCGGACCCCATGTTTACTTTTTAAAGGAGCCCAGTTTGGGGCTTGTGGCCTTTGAGGTCATAGAGCTCTGTGTCAAGGACTTCTGACTTTCCTTCAAGGACCTTTTGGAATGGTGTCATGTTTATTTCAGGGTTATGTGCGCCTGCCCTGAGCTATGCTAGTGGGGATACATAAATCTAACCCTCACTTGGAAACATAACCTTGTGTTCTTGTTTTCTCTTTCCCATTAACAGTGTAAAAATGCATTAATAAAACCTAAACTACCAGGAAAGGGAGAACATTTACCACCTGCGGTACAAATATCAACCTTTTTTTTTTCTCCAAAAGCTTAATTGTTCCCTTTAAATAATGAGCAGTTTGAGTTCTTCGCAATACTATTGTAGTGTGCAGGGTGTCCTCGATTAGAAACATCCTATGCTGCGCTGTCTGTCCCTCCTGTTGCTTCTTTAGGACAATCTACCAATGTTCTGGAATGCTAAGGTGTGAAGAGTGGAGACTATGCACCCTCTAGTTGCTCCAAAGGCAGGAGGCCTGGGATGAGTTAGGCCCTCCTTTGGCAGCTGGCTTCCTTTGTCCTTTACTCTGCTTAAGCCTGAACTCTGCAGCTCCCCGTCTGCCTTCTGAAGATTTTTGGGGGGGCACAAATCTCTGGTTTAGGTTAGTGGATCTTCGTTTTCTTTGTCAGCTGGTCTCTTTCAGTTGCAGCAAGATTCAAAACAGCAACTGGTGTTACAGGGAACCAGGGCACTCTGTTTGGGGGAATAAGCTTCCAAGAGACCACATGCCCCTCAGGAGGATAGGGTAATTGAAAACCCACCCTTTGAGTTGTGGGTTATTGTGGTAGGGAGGAATGAATGGCACCAGCGTCCACACCTACTAAATACTTATTAGAACCCCAGCAGCCAGCCTCTCCGAGCTTGAGGTCCTCCTGAGCTACAGTTTCATCCTTTTCCAGTTGGCCCGGTGCTGTGACCCTCGGCCATTTTTTTCCTTCCATTTAACACAGTTGTACAGGGATTTATGTGTTTCCATTAGACCTTAGCAAGGCTGCTGTCATGAATATTTAATGGCCAGAACAGTTTGTTTTCTTTTGCTTTCTTTCCCAACAGTGCCCCCCCCCATTCCTTTCTGGTACAATGTAAATATCTTGGCCCCTCACCCTCTGGCGGCATCCCTAAACGAGGCTGAGCTTACTCGGTTCTCAAAATTCTGACCAAGACTGGAGGGACCCTCACCCCCAGCTCATGGCCCCTCCTCCCGGGCTCCCTGGCAGCTGGTGGGTAGGTGGGTGCGGTGCAGTCCTGTGCTGGGTTGGTCCTCCCAGGGTCCCCTGTGCGCTCCTCCTGCTGTGTGCGGCCTCCAGCTCATCAGCCGGCCAATTCCTTTGAACTTCACAGCCACACAAAAGCCTCCCTGAGACTTAGCTGGGGCTCCCTCGGATGCATTCCTGACACTTCATGGGTCGCTGCCTCCTTTCTCTTTGTAACAGGGAAAAGGGCGAATGTCTGCGACAGAAAATGACTTTTGAAGACGCTCAAAGATTTACCGTGTCTGGAGCAACCCCTGAACTTTTTGTGATTATCCTAGAGAAATGCACTTTCCCTGTTGGTGAAACAGCCTCCTACCTCTTTCCCTCCCTCTCATCCTAGCTTTCCTTTAAGGAATTTCTCAGCCTCGGTCCCACTCTTCGCCCAACCCCCATTGTGAATTTCCTTTTATTCCTGTGGGCTTTGTCTACCCTTGTGTGGGAAAAGGTGAGGCTAGGAGAGGGGGTCCCGGAGAGCTCAAGGGTTAACTGAGAAGGAAGGTTCCAGCTTAGGACCCCTTCTGTGTCTAAAGAAGTCACACCTGCCTGGGTTTCCCCACCTCAGAAAAGTCTTTGAAAGATTAAGCAAGGAGTTCTTCTTGTTAAATACAGCACTTGGCTATAGTAACTGCTTAATAAACATTAGCTGCATTTTTAGCCGTTTTCCTGAAATTCTTCAATATGATCCAATTTCATGTATTTTGTTTGCATAGTGCACACAAGTGCACACGTTCCCGTGTGAACGCGGAAACCAGAGGTCAAAATCGGGTGTCTTCTCCAATTGCTGTTCGTTTACTGTCAGAGGTAGTCCTGCGCTGAACCTGGAACTCATGGGTTCTGTGGCCCCAACTGCCCAGTTGGTTGCAGGCGTTTCACCTGTAGTTTTGCGTTTACAGGAGCTTGTAAGTGGGTGTTGGGTTCTAAACTGAGGTGCTCAGCCCTGCCCCAAGTCCTGTTCCTCCCTGAGTCAGTTTCCTTGAACAGCCGCACCTCCTCTCTCTTCCATGCTCGGAATGTTGGAAACTTAACCCCTTTCCTGTCTCGCCATTTCTCAGTTTCTCAGCAAGCGCTTCACTTGTCTGTCTTCTTTGTGAAATGGTGTGTTTATGCCATTTTGAATGGGGTAGCAGACCCATAAATATGTGAAAGTCACATTTTCTTTGAAAGATGAAGTGTCGTGTGTGTGTGTGTTGTGTGTGTGTGTGTGTGTGTGTGTGTGTGTGTGTGTGAGAGAGAGAGAGAGAGAGAGAGAGAGAGAGGAGCACTGCATTGGTGTTTTGCCATAGGTGTCTGATCCCCTGGAACTGGAGTCACAGACAGTTGGGAGCTGCCATGTGGGTGTTGGGAATTGAACCTGGGTCCTCTAGAAGAGCAGTTAGTGCTCTTGACTGCTAGAGTCATATATTTTTACAGAGAAGAGTTACATTCTCCAAGTTTAGAGAAACAAAGTGTAGGCACCTGTGTTAATCTGTGGGTCCTCTGTTTGTTGCCTTCTAAGGATACAGTAGAAAACCAGTGTTCGGTGAGGTAAGCTGCTAACTCTATGTATAGGAAGGGGCCATTGAGAGAACAGAATGGGAACACAGGTAAGGTTCATTCTGAGAAGTCATTCACCTGTGCACACTGGAAAAAGCATGTCAGGCCACCTTTCCCTGAATTCCTCTGTGTGTGCTTGCAGTTAAATGTGCATGTACTTGCATGTGGAGGTTGAAAGTCAACCTCTGGTGTTTTTCCTAAAGAGGCATTCACCTTGTTTTGTTTTGTTTCGTTTTTTACTTTTTTTTATTGTTTCTTTGTTTTTCCGAGACAGGGTTTCTCTATAGCCCTTGGCTGTCCCAGAACTCACTCTATAGATGGGCTGGCCTCAGAGATCCGCCTGCCTCTGCCTCCCAAGTGCTGGGATTAAAGGAGTGGCTCAATAAAAGGGCTCACCTTGCTTTTTGACATAGGGTCACCTAGTGAGCCTCAGGGGTCTTCCAGTCTCTGCCTCTCCAGTGCTGGGATTATAAGCATAACACACAATACCCAGCTTTTCCATGGCTGTGGATGCTGTATGCTTGGGAAGCAGACTGAGCTAGCCCTCTCCCCCTTGACTAGCTCCTTCCTAAGTACTGCTAGTGTTTGATGCCCACTGACTCATTGGACTTAACTAACGGAGGGAAAGTTTACTTCTCTCCAAGTGACCTAACATTGAATGAATTATCTGATGCGTAGACTTACATCACAGCTCCTGGCATAGCTACAGTCAGCTAAAGTCCCTTGAAGGAGTTCTACATAGATTATCACTTGACTGCATCCTATGTCCTGTTGGATAGAACATTTATCTGTAGTGGGCGTGGTCGGTCGGCAATTGGAAATAACCAAACTAGCCTTATATAAAATACTCAGCTTTAATAAAAGGAGAAAATGGGAGAAACTTATAGAGCCAGAGTTCCAGCGAAGAGCAAGGAACCAAGAGGGCAAAACAAACAAACACGGATCTTTTAAAGGTATTTTGTGCCCCAGAGGGGTCACGCTCCTCAGACAAGGGATTGGTCAACTTCCCCATCATTTATGTATTTACATTTAAAAATTCTTAATAAATAACTGCCAGGTTCTAGCTGGATGGGATAACTGTTGGATTCTACCCTTGAGTTATAGTACCGGGTCACCCACAAATGCCTTCAGGCGTTCTGATCTGATAAGCTTCGAGTTAGACTTTCTGATGCTGTGTTGAAGGAGCAGTAGCAGGTCAGTGCCCTTAGATCCATGCTCTTAGACCTACCTGCCTGAGCTGGGATTGACTCATTAGCAGGTCCCTTTGAGTAAGCGTTTCCAGCAGCAGAGCCTTCCTGTCTCTTTGTTAGACCGGGAAGCTGTCTGGAAAGATTTTACTCAATGCCTCCCTAACACCCTAGCACATCTGTAAACAGCTGTTGAAATGATTAGGCTGTGATTCACAGAAAAACGTACTCAGCCAGCTCCATCTATAGAACAAGCCAGTTGCCACATTGCTTTTGATCTCTTCCTATGATTTTTTTTTAAATAAGGTTTGCACCGCAAATGTTAATTGACATTAAGTCAACGAATACCTAGAGTCTAGTCATTGGGGTCTTGGAAGAAGTAGGAGGAGAGGGCCTCTGTTTTACAGTGAGTGAGAGTCTTGTCGGGTCAGACAATTAGGTAACAATGTAAGTATATAATTAAGTGCTAAATTATGTAGAATGGTTGCAATGTGGAACTGGAGAAGTGACTTTCATAATTCCAGCATCTTAGGAGGTTGTAGAGCTGTTTTCTTTGATTCTTTTTTCTACTCCAAGATAATCCATTCTATTCACATTCATGGTGTCCTTTCGGCTTTCTTCCTTTTTTTTCTTTTTCTTTATTTATGTGCACTGGCGTTTTGCCTGTTTGGGGGTGTTGGGTACCCTGGATTTGGAGTTACTGATAGCTGTGAGCTGCCGTATGGGTGCTGGGAATTGAACTTGTATCCCCTAAAAGAACAGCCAGTGCTCTTAATCACTGAGCCGTCTCTCCATCTCTCTCTCCACCACCTACTTTTTGAAGCTACATTTTGTGATGACCAAGTCTATGCTAGGGCACTGGTGGTCTCAGAACTCTGTTGATAGTTACTAAATCCCTGCCATGTACCTGTTGGAAGGCTAGTCTCCTTTGTATTCCTTGCAGATAAGAAAACCAAGCTAGGCAGGGAGACTGATTGCAGCCCTAAATGATCTCTCATTAATTTCTTCCCCTTTTGGCACTTTGGTTGAGTATGAACCAAGTGTAGGAATGTTGTATTCTGGGAAAAGGACTTGGGCTTTCACCTGTATGGTTTTTTGGCTTTGTTTTCTTTTTCCTACTTGTTGTTAGGCACCTTGCCTAACTCTTCCAAGTCTCTAGGTAGAAAAGAGTAGATTATAGGGATTGAGATAGTTTTTCTGCAATAGATGTTCAGGGAATGGGAGTTGTTGTGCCCTCAAAGTGCTTAGACCATTGCCACATTTTTTCACCCAGAGAGACACCTGCTTGAACTGTACGGGAAGGGCTCATTTCTGCCTGGGTGGGCTTTAAAGCACGGTATGATGTGTATTATGAGACCTTTATGGAATATGTCAACAGTGGCTAGATGGAGGGTAGACAAGAGGAGGGATCGGAAACTGGAAGGCGTGATTGTCCACGTTAGCTGTTCTTTGCCCTTCATCCTTTGTTGATTGAGACATTCTTTTTAATAGCCGCCTTCCACTGCTTTTTATGACAGCTCATGGTCAGCGCCAAACTTGTTTTCTTGGGAGAACGTAGACAAAGTTTTCACTTCCCGTGACGGAGGTTTTCAGAGTCACAACTCACTGCATCATTACCCTGCCTTGTATTCCAGACAGCCTTAAAGGACTCGGTAACAGAGTGTCGGAATGAACAACGGACTGTGTAATTTTGCCATGGACTAATACAGCGCAGCACAGAAGGCGCTGTCACTAGATGGCAATCTATAAAAGTAGCCCCCTAGACCACGTGCTGGCAAACTTATTTGTTCTCCAATTATTTACTCGTTCTAAAGGAGACGAATGCTGACCGACAGTGGGAAACGTCTACCTACCAATTTACAGAAATTGAGTGACGGAATCATTTGCAGACTAAAGTGGCTTTTTAGTGACACTATTTTTATTTATTTAAATTCTCACTTTTTTTTTTTTGCAGCTTAACTGTGTTTACTACACCCACTTACATGATTGAAATGAGAGGCTGTTTTGTTCATAAAAGCTACTTTCATACAAATAAATTAGTATTTATTTTGAAAGGGTCAGTATCACAAATGGAGGTTTCATAACAGCCCCAGGAGCATGCGATATTTTATTCAATATTTTATTTGGCTTTATATTTAGGTTGGGCATTTCATGTAAAGTCTCTTTCCCCTTACTGGTGCATGTACCCCACGAATTCCTTTTCTATGGGGTTGAAGAGAACCATTGCACAGGTTCCTGTGACAGTGGGTTCCTCTCCCTCCCTCTCTCCTTCCCTCTCTCCCTCCCTCCCTCCCTCCCTCCCTCCCTCCTTCCTTCCCTCCCTCCCTCCTTCCCTCCCTCCCTCTCTCCCTCTTTCCTTCCTTCCTTCTTTTCTTTTCTTTTCTTTTCTTTTCTTTTCTTGTTTTTTCCTTTTTTTTAAGACAAGGTTTCTTTGTGTAGCTTTGGCTTTCCTAGAACTAACTCTGTAGACCATGCTTGCCTTGAACTCACAGAGATCCCCCTGCCTCTGCCTTCCGAGTGCTGGGATTAAAGATGTATGTGCCATAACTATCCAGCAAGAGTGGATAATTTCAACTTGGTTTATACCAAGGGAAGTTTCCAGGAAAATCTTGCTCTTGCTTTTCTTTCTACTTAATTGTTTTTAGGATATTCATTTGAGTCTAATAGGGTATTTGCACACCGTAAGATACAACATTTTTAACTTTCACTAGTAGTGTTGAGGTAATTAATTTGACTTTAGTTCTTAAGATTTATTGCTGATGTTTATTGTTACTGAAATCTAAAGCTGGGGTCTTTTTCTAGGTGTGAAGCCTTTCTACAGAAATCAGTTGCAGTTTTCTTAGTGATTTTTCAAATTCTTGGTTCAGGCACAATTAATCTTACCTTCTGATATTTCTGAAAGAAAAGTCCTTTTGGTTTAATTGTTAAAATATTCCCTTTTTAGCTGGGTGTTAATGGTGAACGCCTTTAATCCCGGCACTCAGGAGGCAAAGACAGACACATATCTATAAATTTGAAACCAGCCTGATCTATAGAGCGAGTTCCAGGACAGCCAGGGTTACACAGAGAAACTCTATCTCCAAAAACCAAAGACCAAACAAAACAAAACAAAAACCAAACAAAACCTCAACCCCCCCCAAAATACTTTTCAAACATATTTATTTTTGTTTTTTTATCTGAGTGGATATTTTGCTTTACATGTATGTCTGTACATACACGTGCATACACATGCATGCAATGCCTGCCTGAGGAAGCCAGAGAGAAGCTCTGATGCTCTAGAACTGGAGGTCCAGTCTGGGTCCTTTGGCTGAGCCATCTCTCCAGCCACTTAAAATATTCCCGCAACCAGAAATGAGTTATTCTGAGTTATATTGAAACATAAATTGTAAGAGAGAGAAAGAATTTCCGATATTTTGGTAGATGTTTTTAAAAGTAGACGTAGTCCTCTGTGTGTGTGGATCCTGCATACACACACATGAATTTATGATGTTCTTCAGGATGCTTGGGACTAAAATTTACCAACAGTCTGAGATTTTTACAAGCACTTTACACTAATTCGTTACATTTGCTATTGACGACAGTGTTACTTTACCCACAACCACATTTTCATGGGTGAAGGGGTATGGGACCAGATCACCTACTTTGCAGGCATCGTGTTGGAATTTTCCGAAGTGTTCTGGGATTATAGCTACACTTTACAAAGCAATGGTTGTTCTATCTCAGGTTTCCTAGAGGTGGGCTTTCAACCCGTGTCTTCCATGGATCGTCCTCTTGTATGTGGCATGCTCTAAAGTGGTGGGGGAAAACATAAATCCTGCAACAGTGTCTCAGGTGGCTTTTAGTGAGCACTTTACCCTGAAGATGAGGTTGGCTGTTCCGATGTCCTTTCTTGGTGTCCATTGCATTTCTGCAGTCTAATGTCTCTTGCAGTCTAGCTCTTGGTGTTCGTTCCTTTCAAGCATGCGCCCTTCTGCTTTAGTGGTCTTTATCTTCCCTTCTCTGCCCAGCGGGAAAGTATTGAGAGCCGGTGCTAGCTTTGCAAGACTATTCTCGAGGAGGAATTCTGAGATCGCTCATGGCGGGAGTTAGAAATGAAAATCAAATCACCCAAACTTCGTGAATAACATGTATTAGAAGAAAATTTCTGCTCAAAATGACAGATGTATTGCCTTCTATCGTGGAATACTGATTGAAGTAAGCTGTGGCTGAGGACAAAGTAGCTTGCTTCTGTCCATACCCCGGCATGTCCTTTCTCAGTCTCTAGTTAGTTCACGTCACTTGCTTCTTCCAGCTTGTGCAAGCCATGTCTGAATCAGAAACTGCTCTGAGCCAGACACTGAACTAGAGGGAACAAAGGTACCTCCGGGAAGAGGACTTCTCCAACCCGTTCATTGCTCAGACCTGCCTCCAAAAGGCAGGAGGGGAAGCTTATGCTTGGAGCGAACACCTGAGAGACACAGAGAAGTGTAATGGAACGCTGAAAATAGCCTGGTAGGAAACTGGATAAACATAAAAAATAAATATTTCCCCACTAAAGACTTTTAAAAAATTGTCTTGAGTGTTTACTTATTTTTCAGGCACATGCACTTGGACTTAGGAGTGTGTGCGTGTGCGTGTGCGTGTGTGTGTGTGTGTGCGTGTGTGTGTGTAAAACATTCTCATACACAAAAAGAGGCAGTATTTATCTGCCTTCAGATGTTTTAAATGTTAACAAATTCTGGTTTCCATGTGCTCTGGATATTTCATGAGCCTGACTGTTTAACATGTGGCTTTGGAAGCAGCTGTGACTTTTTTCCTTGACGTAGATGGGCATTTACACTTTTGAGTTTCTTTCAGCGTGCCACAGAAAGGCTGGCCACATAGTCTGAAGAAATGTTGGGAACTTAACTCTACAGTCCTCGAATTCCAGGCTCAGCTCTGGCCTTGTAAGTGCCATGGTCACACAGCCTTGCTGAGCTGATTTGCCTGGTGTTAATGTAAAATAACACTAGTGTCTCTGTTGAATGATGCTATGAAGATTACCTGAGAGTATATTTTTATGGCTCCAGGTATAAAGAGTGGGAAGTGGCTGGGGGCATCTTGGGAAGTCAGAAAGAGATAGTTGCAGTTATTGTCATAACAAATGCTTCCCAAACATGCCATACAGCTTGTCACTTAAACCTACCCTCGCAAAGCTTGCGGCACTGACCCTGTGAATCATGGGGTCAGAGTACAAATGTTGTCAAGTAAAACAGCAGAAGTAGCCAGTACTATGATAATGTCTCTTATTTAATGTGTACTTTCTAAAAACTAACCAGCATTTAACTGGCTTTATTCTTGCTGAGATAGGATCTCTGCATGGTTGCTTTGCAATTTTAGTCATTGAGGTAATGTAATTGCCATTATTTCCATTATGATCGACCCGACCACCATTTTTGGTCTTGGACAGATAGCTTTGCATTGGTCTGCCTTCTTAGGCGGCACTGTGTACTCTGTACAGTCTAGTCTGAAGCGAGGTTCTGTCGCTCTTTCTTCCCTTTGGAGAGTTTCCTCTGTCTGCAGTGGGTTTGCCTGTCAGAAGCATCAACATCTAGTGAGTTCTCCCGAGCTTCTTCTGTCCTGCTCCTGTGTGTGCTCATTCTTGTTTGTTGCTAGAGAGAGGCGTGTTTCTCTAGGTAAGAATTGCTAAGGAATAAAGAGTCAGCCAGGCACTGCTGCATGCAGAGAAGGTACAGTCTGGTGAAGGGGGCTTCTGCAGCAGGTTGGTTTCGGGGCCTTGTACCTTGTATCATGAGAAGGCAGTGATAGAAGCTGCCAGACTTCATGAAGTTCAGGCTTATGAGTCTCGGTGGATCATTTCCACTACAGTCCTTTGGCCAAAACAAGTCACTGGATAAACCTAGAGTTAGTGGTTGAGGGGACCATTCAGCAGTGCATATATGGAGCGGGGAGAGTTATTGCGACCATGTTGCAATCAAAACACAGAGGTGATAGATAGAATTACTTTTCTTGTTGCTGAGGTAAACTACCAGACAAAAGCAGGTTAAAGAAGGGAAGGTGTTTTCTGAACCAGTCTCATCTTACCTCCAAGTGTGGCAGCCACAGATTTGAGTCCCTTGTCCAAAGACATCAGATACTAAATGTGACAGACACCAAAGACTCTACCCGACTCCTGCAGCTTCCCACGGTCTAGTCAGCAGGGTTGGCATAGACAGAAATGCTGGAAAAATGTTCTTTCTAAACTAAAGTCTTTCCAGACTAAATTTCATCTTCCTAATTCTGCCCATACACAAATATCATCCAGTGCGTAACAGACGTAAGGACAACCAACCCTAGCTTGTGTGCTTGGTTGGAGGTCAGAGGGACAGACTGCTGTCACCACAGGGATTCTCTCTCTCCCTCCCTCCCTCCCTCCCTCCCTCCCTCCCTCCCTCCCTCCCTCCCTCCCTCCCTCCCTCTCTCTCTCTCTCTCTCTCTCTCTCTCTCTTTTATACAATGTCTGCAGCCACACTTATCCCCAGGTCCCAGGACAGGGGACCCAGGGCCCAGGAGCAGCAGAACTTGTTGTGGCAGCCATCTGGGCCAGTTCCCGCCATGATAGGACAGGGAACCACAGGGATTCTCAAGGTGTAGGTTCAAATGCAGAGGACATTTCTTCTCTTGAATGCTTCAGAACAGTGTTGCAGTTTTTACAGCACATCGCAGATTCTTAGATTCATTTGAAGCCTCCAAATTAAAACCTTGAATGGTTTTCCCATTTAAATCCAGAAGAGAGTTGATACACTTCTTCTTTTGGCCTTAACTTTGTGAAATTATGTCCGGTCCTGTGTCCCCCCCGCCCTCCCCCCGCCGGTATTCTTTGCTACAACATACCATTATTTTAAATTTGATTTGTGCCTGTGCCCACTTTAGAGCCTCCGAAATGATAGTTGTTGCCTCCAGAGGATTGAGAGGTGTTTGCAGAGGCTCCACCTGGAGGCACACTTAGAAGTCCATCTTAGAGTGTTTACCACACAATGCTCTAGTCTTAATGAATGCACAGGGTTAGCTATATAATAATAATAATAATAATAATAATAATAATAATAATAATGCAAGACCCAGAAAATTAATCCTTCATGTACAAATGTACAGGAAGGCTCTCTCTTTAATTTGGCTGATCCCATAGTCCAGTTGAGAGCTGAAGACGAAAACCTGTACCTAATGGCGCCATGCTTTGTTTTGTTTGTTTGGGTTTCGGTTCGCTTTTAAAATAAAAAGTCTTCCAGTTTGTCACCGTTCAACAACATAGAATTCCTACAGAGAAGTAAAGCCACCACAATGAGGACCCCAATGAATAAAACATCTGTTTGTGGCAAGACCATCAGCCAGTGATGCGAGACCGGTGGTCCCAATCCCTGGCTATCGTTCAAACTTCGCTAGTGTGATTTCAGGGGGCGCTGTCGTGAAGCTGAGGAAAATGCCTCCTGACCTTTTGTGGGAGGTAGAAAAGTACTCAGCAGCTGCTTTTAGGGAAGGCTTCAAACCTTGCTACAGCGTACACCTTTCGTACAAAACCTGCCAGCTGAACCTCAGTGGAAAATGCCAGTTTGTGATAACTCTGAATGATGTGTGATTGTCAGTGATTAGCACTATAGTTCCCCAGCAGATACGCGCTTCTTTGTTTTAAAAAGGAACTTGATTTTTTTTTTTTTTTAACCACAACTGCCAGTTGTTTAATCTCGGTCGCTTTCAGTTCGTGGTTTCCCAGCCCCCATTCCTAAGAATTTCAACCTGCGATGTATTTCTCAACGCTGGCAAGTTTTGAAAAGTAATTCAGATTAAGAAATTAAGTGAATTGTGCAGAAATCATCATCACCTGCCACGAAGGTTGCATTTTGTTTTCTTTCCCTTGCGGGCAGAGCTTAGCTACCCAGTATGTCTGTTTTTCAGGTCTGTACTCTTAAACTCTGTTGACCTAGGCATCTGCATTATTTGAAGCCTCAGGATTTGAAGTGACCTCGTCCTGGTTAGGAGGTGCCTTGCTGGAAAGAGAGGGGTGAGCTGCGGAAGCACATTAGCCAGAATAAATTGTGCATTCTCCTATTTGGCAAGCAGGCTCTAGCGTGATTCCTACAGCCTAAATGTAGAACTATTTTTCTCAAACAAGCATCCAATTAGGCCTGTTTCCTGTTTGAATGCCCGCGGTACCTACCTGCCCTTTTCCTGTGGGCAAAATCCCAATTTGATGCCCAGCTCTTTTGAAATCCATGCTGTCTTTCTGGTCACCTTTATTTGTCTCTGATGTCACTCCCGGAGGTCACGTCTTGGGTCTTTAACATGCTCTTGCTTCTGCTTTGAATGCCATGCATGGAGATCAAATACCCTCATGCTGTGACGCTAACCTTTGTAATAGCAGCCTAGGATACGAACACGGGTGAGGGGTGAGGTTAGCTCCTTCTCGGCGTTCTGGCCCCCATTCCACGGGTCTTTTTGTTCAGCATAAAGCACCAGCCTTGGGAAGTCCATGTTGCCTACCTGTCTCCCCCCGCCCCTCCCCCCGAGGTTACAGCTTGTTTTCTCTTGGGTCTCTAGCTAGACTACCCAGAGTCTGATGTCCAGCAGGCCTGTTTAATTGTCTATTGAGCAAGTCAGTGTCCACATTGTTGAGCAAGCAACAAATGACCTTTTCATCTCATGACATTTGTGTCCCTGGGGACATATCGTTAAGAGGCATAGACACTTTGTCTAGGAAATGGGATAAAGTCACCCAACAGGTGCCTTTTCATGTTGTTCCTAGACATGAGTAAATGCTGCCTACTACTTGGTATCTGGTGGGCCTTCCTTCCTCTTTTCTTTCTTTCTTTCTGTGCTGTGCATAATAAGTATTTTGCTATGGGAAGTTTCGGGTCTGCTGAAACTGGAGTTACAGTCAGTTGTGAGCTGCCATGTGGGTGCTGGGAGTTGAACCTGGGTCCTCTGGAAGAGCAGTCAGTGCTCTTAACCTCTGAGCCATCGCTCCAGCACACCTCCCCTTTCTTTTTTAATTCCACTGATTTTTGTTTTTTTAAACCTTAACATATTTAATTTTATTTTGTGTGTGTGGGTGTCTTGCCTGCATATGTATCTGTGTACCAATTGTCTTCCTGGTGCCGGTGAAGGGCAGAAGAAGGAACTGGGTTCCCTGGAACTGAAATTATAGATTTGTGTGTGCTACCAGGTGGGTGCCTGGCCTTGAACCTGGCTGTCCTCCTAATTGCCAAACCTCCTCTCCAGCCAGTTTTTGTTTTTAAGCTTTAGAAAGACAAATCATTTCCTCTCTGGAAGTTTTTGGTGGAGTTTCTTTTGTTATTTAGGAAGTAATACTTTGAATTGGTTTTTAAAAATTATTTATTTTTATTCTACGTGCATTAATTTGCCTGTAGTTACCAAGTATATCACTTTCATGCACCGCCCTTGAACTGGAGTGACAGATGGTGTGAACCTTCAAGTCAATGCTAGGAACTGGGCCCAGTGCTTCTGAAAGAGCACCAAGGACTCTTAACCCATCGCTCAAGCCTCTACTCTTGGTTTTTAATTTCAAAAAATTCCATTCCAAGCATTTTCTCTTCAACCTACTCCGTTTTTGAATGTGTAAAGTAATGTCCTTTCTCTTAATTTATCTTAAGAAAGGAGGGTAGAATAGAAGGGGCTGAATGATCTTCAGATCTTTTGTGAAGACACACAGCTCTGATGACGGTCCATTTAAAATCATGGAATGTTCTTTGGCTGACCAACTTAACACGAAAGTGTTCTGCTTAGCACGCCTCATTATAGATGATTGGCAGCTTCATCTTGAGGTTTGAGTCGACTGAAGTACTTTTCCAATTATCCCAGGACCAGAACATTCTTCCTCTGACATCAGGATGTCCTGAGGCAGCCATGAGGAATTTATGTTTTTATGTTAAGAATTAACCTTTATATGTTTGAACGTTTGAGCAAAAAGCTTGGACTGCTAAACCTTGTGGGTTATGAAGTGTTTTTTGGAGTATATTGAGGGACACTGTGATTTTTCACAGATGCACAATTTTATTAGCACCGTTTCTATGGGATGTATTTAATGGTTCCCTTTAACTCAAGAAACACATTCCTCCATGTTGGAAAGCCTTCACTTTCAGGCCCCTCCCCCCTCTCTCTGTTGGAATGTCCACCCAAGGAAACTTCCTCCCTCTTTTGGTTGAATGTGATTTTGATTTTGGCATGACTTTCTTTACTGATTTCTAATGAGCCAATTACATACAGTGCCTTCAATGGTTACTGAATGCGTTCTCTTGGCAGGATGCAGTCCGGTTGCACAGGGTGCTTTTAGAATGACTTGTGAGGTGAGAAACTCAGGGTCAGGTGGAGGGAAATAGCGTAACCTAAGCCACTCAGCCACAGTGTACAGTGTGCGGTGGTTTTGTGTCCGGGCGACGCTTTCCCATTTCGAACTCAGGCACCCCCGTGCAGATCACCCTCACGTGAGAGCGCCATTTCCGCTTTTGCTTTTACGTTCTCACGATATGAAGAAACAGAGTGACACGAGGCAAAGACTTTGAAATAACAAAAAGCAGAGCTGTCTTCCTCGGACTGTAAGTCCTCGCTGAAGAGCTCCAGTCGTGCGCCAGAAGCTCTGTCACGTGATGCGGACAAGCGGCAGCTGTGCTCGGTGGTGTTTCAGCTTGTTCCTGGGCCTGTTGATGCAGCCCTTAATTGCTAAAAGTACAGACTTCTCTTTAACAGACTCTCCTTTAAGGGAAGGGCCGTGCTGCACTGCGACCTAGAAAATGGAGGCTTTTAAAGCAACAAGGAATGTAAATGACCTTCACCAGCAGAGACCACTCAATCCCATGCCTCCTGCTGGGGAAATTTAAATACTATATGAGAAAGTTAATGTCATCTTCCTCGGCCTCAGGAATCAGCTTCCTGAGTGAAAGTTAGCGGCTTCTATTTTTCTTTCTTATTTTGTGTCTATGGATATTTTGCTTGCATGTATGTCTGTGCAGTTATGGGCCCATAGTGCCCCCAAGAGCCGTAAGAGGATCCCCTGAGACTGGAGATATAGGTGCTTGTGAGTCTCTATGTTAGTGCTGGGGATCGAACCCAGGTCTTCTGGAAGAACAGTCAGTGCTATTGACCGCTGAGCCATTCATTGCTCCAGCCCCCAGTAGCTACCATCTTACACATTTCTCAAGGCTCAAGTAGGCTTTGTCAGTACAGAGTGGCCGTGGAGATGGTTGTCATATAGGAAAGGGTTATAGGGAGGAATGGTTTGTCGAAAGCTGGGACTGTGGAAGGTTAGGGACAGTCTCCTAACTTCTAAAAGTGTGTTTGAAAAAGTCTACGGGCTAGGCAGCCTTCAGGAATCTGTCCTAGGATCACCTCCCCTCCCCCCCCCCCCCCCCCCCGATACCCAGGAGTGCATAACCTATAAGAAGAAAGCCATTTATTCATCAGTACTCAAGAGTTGGTTGTACACCTTGCAGAATGTTGGAAGCTTTGCAGGCCTTGGTGATATCTGCGTGTGGGAGTCATTTATGATACACCTGCGTTTTGTGGGGGTATCTGTAGGGCTTCATCGAGTCTGAGGGTGCTCTGGTCAAAAGTGCAGGTCTGTAGAAGCATGTTCTTTACGGACTCATTTTTCAGTAACAGCATCCTTTTATACTAGAGTGTAAGGTATTAATACACGGATCCATCGGTAGGTTCCCAGGGTCTAGGAACTGAGGTCTTTCCTCTGTATTGTCCTCCTTTTCAACCAGGTGCCAGTCACAGAAACAGGAACATGCTGAGTATTATGGGATTAAAGGATTTATTATAGGAATTGGCCTTTCCTCAAATGTGAGAGATGCTAGGGGCTGTGAAGGTCCTGCAGGGGAGGCACAGGATTAGAGAAAATTTCATGGGAAGCCCTAGGGTAGGGGCGGGCATCGTAGAAGTGGAGACTGCTGAGGGGACCACAAGGGAAGAGTCTAAAATCTGCCGCCTCCCAGTCTCTGTAGTTCTCAGCATTGTGACCTACAGCCAGGTGGTTGCTGGTGGGTTGAGCCTCCGCTCATCAACCGGACCATGGGATAAAAGGTGAGAGCAGAAGAAAGCAAGGGCAGGGTGGGAGCCCCCAGTCACCTTTGTCCTGCTCACAGGGCATCTTTTGGGAGAGGTGGCCATAGCCTTGCTTTCACTTTGGAAATCAGACGAGGGGAAAGTTCTCATGAGTGGGAGTTCCCAGCTAAGCACACAGACAAAGTTCAATACCATATGGTTCTTCATAAGAAGAACCACACCCTAAAACTGTTCCTGAGAATTGTTCGCTCTGTCTCCTGACCCCACAAAAAGACACTCACCCATTCTTAAATTCGGGACTGAAATAGGAGATTCCGGAGCCCCAGGCAGTCGGCATTTTTATTGTAGGATCCACCTTGAGTTTCCTCCTAGCATTTCATCAGATTATATGCACATTAAGATGAATGATCATTATCTGACTTTTTTCTTGGACAAGTTTGGTCTGGTGGATTGTTGAAATAAAGAAGCAAAATGGGCCGGGCAGTCGTGGCAGCACACCTTTAACCCCAGCACTTGGGAGGCAGAGGCAGGCGGATCTCTTGAGTTCAAGGCCAGCCTGGTCTGCAAAGCCTGTTCTCAGACAGCCAGGGCTACACAGAAAAACCCTGTCTCAAACAAAACAAAACAACAAGCAAACAAACTTTCTCTCTCTCTCTCTCTCTCTGTCTCTCTCTGTCTCTCTCTGTCTCTCTCTCTCTCTCTCTCTCTCTCTCTCTCTCTCTCTGTCTCTCTCTCTCTCTCACACACACACACACAAAACCAACAAAAAACAACAGAAAAAAAAGAAGAAACAAAATGCGAGAGAGGAAGTTTAGAGGATGGATTGAGGGAAGTTGAGTTAAACTTTACCTTGGGTTAGACACACGGTGACACATACTCATGTATCCATTTATCTGTGGTTATTTCCAGCCATACATGTATCTATCTGAGTGTATATTCACTGGGCTTTTCCAGTCTACTGTATGCTACACACACCACACACCACACACACACACACACACACACACACACACACACACACACACACACACACACACACCTCAAAAACCTTTCAATGGAAAATTTTATAGGTATTTGACGATCTGGAATTCAAAGTATTCTGTATCAGACAGTAATCGTTTGCAGGATGATCTGGTTGTAGGGATTGGCAGGCTTCAAAGGATGTATTTCTAGCACATAAGAAACTCAAAGCAGCCTTAGCATTGCTTTGTCTCTTCCCCACCAGTGGGTGTAAAAATTGGCTTTTCTCTGTATGAGGCGATGCTAGGATGAATACGAGCTCCTGCTACCTAATTTGCCACCCCATTACCTGACCACAGTGTTGCCAGAGAGGTTAAATCTATTCCGGAAAGGGAAGCATATTTCTAAGTCTGTGGTTGGAGTTGGCAATTTTTGCCAAAGCAGAAGCTGCACATCGGTGATACTTCAACTTTTTATTGAAATATTGGCTACATCGACTCCTTGACTGGTAGCTCCCGTGGCTGCTGAAGAAGATAAGGAAAATTGCTTTCAGACCATAGGACATTCATTTGGAAGTGCAGAGCAGGCACTGAGGCAGGTTTCTCCTCCTCATTTCCTACCGCTGAAACTGAACACTTTAGCACGGACTTCCAGTTTGTTCGATGCTTTTTAGTGAGAGATCCTTGTCATAAAAGTGACCAGTGGCTTTGCTCCTTATGCTGTGTGTTTGCATGTGTACCTGTGTCTGTATGGGTGCAGGTCAGGGAGTGGTGTGGTATAGAGATATTCCTACTCGGGAATAGTCTCCTGCAGCAGTTAATTGACAGGTAGAGGTTGTATTTTGAGTAGGGGCAGATTGTTTTAGAAGTTTAAGAGAGCAGAAGATATTTATTGAACCCCTGTTTTGGTTGAATCAGAAATGGGAGACCCCATAGGCACGAGTCCTTAGCTTGGGAAGGAGGAAGGGCCTGGGTGGCAGAAGGCCAATAGTAGTAGACTTTTGAAAGTTTTCCTGCTTCTGGTTCTGGAATGTTCTTTTGGCTTACCACTCTTCTCTGTCAAACTGTCTGGAGAAAACTACTACCACACATCCAACGCTGGTCATGGTGCCCTACCGGGAACTCATCACTTGACGAGTAGAGATGGCCCTGAAACCATGAGCCAAAAGAAACCTTTTAATTCTTGTTGGTTTTGCCATAGTGTCAGACAAATCATGAAAATGACCTCTTAAAATGTTAGTTAATCACTCTCTTGGTGCTTTGTTTCTCCAGGCCAAGCTTCCCCAGTAGGAAGACTAGTTATTCTGAGATAGAATCTTGTTGTGTAGCTCTAACTGGCCTTAAACTCTTTGTAAGCCCAGCCTGGCTGCCAAGTCTCACCTTAGCCCCCTAAGGGCTGATATTGCCTGTGTGAGGCCCCATTCCTGGCGGAAGATCGCCTTTTCAAGGCCCCTAGGAACCTGGCCATGACCCAGGTGTAGATGAAAGGAATGGGCAATTAACATTCAAGAATCCATATATCTCATCCCTTAATTTAGTATATGCCTATGGAGTACCTGTTAGGTATTGAGCAGTAGACTGGGTGCTGAGGATACAGCAGTGAGTTAAATGGTTGCCCTGTTGGAACTCATAGAATAGCTGGGGAAGAGACGGTCTTTCAAGAAACATATACATTAATTATGACAGGTACTCGGAAGGGGGCATGGACCATGAGAGGACTGGGCTAAGGCAGGCCTTAGTGAGAGAGATGCTTTGGGCTAGGGTCATCCTGCCTTTCAAGTCTTTGATGCACTACCCTGCAGCCCTCTGCATGCTGTCTTCAGGAAGCAGAGCATCTCGGAGGGTGGCCTTGCCCTCTCACCCAGACCCTCTTCTTGGGAAACAAAATCACATCACCATAGCCGTTTGTTAACAGGACATAGTTGGCTGTCTCTCTGAGGACTTGTTCTCCTCTAGGTTGATGGCAATGCCCTCTGGTGCTCCTGAATTCTGCCTGCCAAACCCACCAGGTCCTGCATTCCCAGCCCAGACTGGAAGCTCACAAAGTTCCCCTCCAGACTCTCTTCCTTAGGAGCATCCCTTGACAAATGGTGTCTGTGATTATATCACTGTCTAGTTAGAGCTCCTGCTACCACCAGGGCAAGCTTGCTGTCTGCTTTGGCCAGACCGCCCAGCACGTTTTCTGACTTCCTCACCGATGGTCTCCTGGGCTCAGTGACAGAGGCTGTTTCTTCCTCACTCAGGGTGATGACTTTCCACGGATGGCCCCCTTTTCAGATTTGCTCACACATGTGAGAGGACAAGGGACAGAGCTCAGGGTACTTATAGTTTGGGAGGTTAGGGCCAGCACGAGGGTATGCAGGGAATATTTGTTCAGATCTTCCCGAAAACTGCTTGGGTTTCCCAAGTTGATTCACTTCTCTCTTAATGAATAGTCAAGTGACTCATAGTGACCCTCAAGTTGGGAGGTTGCGACATGTTCTTACTCAGTCTGTCTCACGACACCTAAGGGGGAATCTACATTTGATGCACTTTTAGGCATGACTCTTTCAGGATTTATTTATCCCCAAGTAAATATGGTTTTTAAATGGTTTAGAAGTACCATGTTAGATTTTGTTTGTTTGTTTTCTACGTTGTTGTCTCAAAGTGGCAGAGTAATCTCGCCAGCAAAATCAGTGTTGGGAAATGAATAGAAATAGCAGGTATTTCTGTTTGAAAGTATAATGAAGCTTAGTCACTTTTTATAATAGACATTAATATTAATATGATCATGTCTCATATTTATGGATACTTACCACACATTGAGATGGCATAAGCATCACCAGTTGATCTTCACAGTAGCCTTGTGAACAGAGGAGCTTCTATTGTATTGACTTTATGAAATCAATTTATTATGAAGGGTTGGGTCCTGGTGACAAGACAGGCCATCTGTCTTGAATGTCTATGTTTCAATGAACAACAAACAAGAAGCTAAGTTTTTTTCTATTTTTCTCCAAAAAAATAGTTTTAAATTACGTGTATATATACATTTGAATGCAGGTGCCTGTAGAGGCCAGATAAGGGTGTCATCCCTGATCCCCTGGAGTTACAGGTAATTATGAGCCATCTGATATAGATGCTTTCAATCTAACTTGGGTTCTGTGCCAGAGCAGCAAACCCACTTGACTGCTGAGCCATCTTTCCAGTCTGGCAAAATTTCATTTCTTTCTCTTTCTTTATGATAGAAAACATGTTCAAAATGGATCATAAGTTATGATCGTGCAAAACTTTTCTTGAGGTAGAAATGAATTTAAAAGGAATGGCCACACACCCATGAATATTTGTCAAAGCTTCAAACAATGCAAATGGCCATCAAATGAATTAATAAACTATGCATGTCTATCCAATGCATAATATCCAACAATAAAAAGTAGTGAAATTACGTGTATGGTAATATGGATGAAAGCCAAAATACATTATTCAATGAAAGAATATAGAAAAAAAGAGAGGAACTCAGTATGCAATTCATGTAAATTTCTACAAGATGCAAATTAATTGACAATAATAGAAAGCCAATTTGTAATTTTTTATTTCCATGATTTCATTTTGGTTATTGGAAACACAGATGACAGCATCTATTTCAGGGCCATTGTAAGGGTTAGCAATAATAAATATTAACTGTTTGAGTTCAATGTGGACAACTGGGAGGAAGGTGGAGGTAGTGATTATGTTGTCAGCGATGTGAGGAGGTAACGTTGAACTGTGAACCCAAGGTACCTATTCCGGGGGAGCCATTGACTCTGAGGCCATCTGTATCCCAGGGGCTGCTGTGGGCTGGCCGTCACCAGCAGACGTGCCCTTAAAGTAAGTTTTGAAGTACATGTAGGAAATGAAAGTGCAGAAATGAGTCCACACAAATTAGTTGGATCTTTTGGGAAACAAAAGAGGAGGATCAAGGAAGAAAGCCGACATACAGGGGATCATCCTTTCCTTGATAGTTTTGGGCGTAGTTTAATGATGGGGAAAAGACACGAGGACGGAAAGATTCAGGTCGTGAAAGCTTTTGTGTTGGCTATTCTCTTTGCTTATATTTTGGTCTGCATAGCTTCTGTTTGTGAACCCACCCTTTATATTGTAGGTTCCTTGGTAGTATCTTAGATGCCAGTAGGAACTTCCCCTCTTGTCTATGTGACAGTTGAATACTGAGGTCGGGCACGGGGAGTGGGGGAAGTGACCTCTGTGTCGAGAGGCAGCACCGATGAAGTTGAGATATTCATTTCAGTGCTGGAAGCACAAAGTGAGCAAACTCATTGACAGTGATAGGATGCGCTGCTTTCATTGTGTCGGCTTACAGTGGAAATAGCTGGTTCCGATCATTAACCTTGAAGGCCGTTGACCAACCGTTTGTCTGCTGGCTCCCCTGTTTGTACCACCGGGCACTAATAGTACTTACCTTGGTTATTATGAGGAATAAATAAGTTGAAAGCATTGAGTGTTTGCTGGAAGAAAACAGTGGTGTTCTTTTCTCTTTTTTTTTTAATCCCCGAGAGACTTCGCAAGCAGCCTAACAGGGAAAAAGAGAGTCTTCTTCCGGCCTGGGGTTCTCTCGAGTTGATTTCTAAAGTGGTCATCACTTGAAGAGATCTGTTAAAAAAAATTATTCTGCAACGACGGTATTGAAAGATAAATGTAGGAAATGGTACTTCGTCCCTGAGCTGATTCTTCTTCCCTCGGCCCACTGAAAGATCCTTGAGTTGTTACATAAGAGCCAAGTCTCCTTGAGCAGAGCCGAAAATGATATCGAGGGTATGGAGTGGCTGTTATTGATGTCAATGGCAGGGTTTGGAGGAGGAACGTTCTGAGAGTGCAGTTGGCCCCGGGGAAATGTCTTTCCCTGCATTCAACCAGACTGGAGGCCATCTCAGACCCTGGAGATGACCAGGGAACAGCACGGAGCTCAGACAGAACTTCCCAGTGACTCAGGACCAGATTGTGAGCCTTTTCCAACTCCAGGCTCCTGCTGCATTTTAAACCTCCTTGTTTTAGAAGGTGCCTGATACTGTCATTGAAGATGTGTCAGGCTTCAGCAAATTAGAATCTCTTCCTTACTACCCTGACAATTGTTGAGACAGTGTACCCTGGCAGTGTGATGGATGCCTTGGCTTACCTAGGTCAAGAGTAGCAGCTGGCCCCACTGTGTCCCCAATTCAGAGGATTCCAGTGTCTCCCAAATTTCTCAGCTCCCAAATGCACAAGGAAGTCTCCACTCTTGGAGCCATCCTAAGGTAGGCCACTTTGAAGCCATCACTATAGACAGCTGGGCTGCTCTGTCCTAAACAGAGGGTGTTGGTAACATTTGCCTCCTGTCGTTAACGTGGTTTCTCACCTAATATAATGGCTCTAAACTGCTTTGGAACATCAATTTGAGATGTTTCAAAACAAAGCAAGAGTCATTTTGCTCATGACTTCTTTTGGAAAATGAGTATTAAACAAGGTTTAAAGTTTAAAAAAATAATTTTGCTTCTAAGACCTGGAGCCTGTTCTATGACCTTGCAAAGCTATCAGTAAATACGATGCCAACATTAACCCAGTTGTCTTCAACGCAGTGGAAAATCCTCCCAGCAGTTTAGGCTCATTGCACATTCTTGCCAAATTACCAGGGTTAGGGCTAGGGGATGAAAAATCATAGAAATACAGATATTTTCTGGAAACAAGAAAATGACAGCCAGACATGGGACACACACCTTTAATCCCAGTACTGCGGAGGCAGACATAGGGGGTTCTGTATGAGTGCATGGCCAGTTCGTTTACATAGTGAGTTCCAGGCCAGCCAACGTGCCATAATGAGATACTGTCTCAAAATATTGTACAAAAAAATAGGATAGCAGATAAAAGCAAAATGTTTATCCCTGTTTTGTCACCTTGATCTGTTGCCTGTGTGTGCTGGCTAGTTTTATGTCAATTTGACACAAACTAGAATCATCAGAGAGGAGAAAGCTGCAATTGAGAAAATGCCTCCATAAGATCCGGTTTTAAGGCATTTTCTTAATTAGTGATCTATGGGAGAGATCCCAGACCATTGCGGGTAGTGACACCCCTGGCTGGTGGTCCTGGCTTCTATAAGAAAGCAGGCTGAGCAAGCCACAAGAAGGATCTAGTAAGCAGCAACCCTCCATTTCCTCTGCATCAGCTCCTGCCTCTAGTTCCTGTAGTCCTTGAGTTCCTGCTCTGACTTTCCTCAGTGATGGGCTATCATCTGGAGTGTTTAAGTGAATCCTCTCCAAATTGTTTTTGGTATGGTGATTCATCACAGCAATATTAACCCCAAGTAAAATACACAGGAGGTTTTTTGCATATATTATGAAGAAATCATACAGAAGATTTTTCTGAATATGATTTTTTAAATATTTTAAGATGCTCTATAGCATCACATTGTTTACCTTCTCATGTCTTGCTAGATCTCACTGACTCAAAGAACACAGCTCTCCCCTAAAGGGACTAAGAGGTAGTTTATTCTGGATCCAAATCTGAGTGACTGTGGCCCAAGAACACAGATTTGGTTACCCCAAATTCCATGGCCCGATGTGGAAGTCGTTCCATAGTTTCCCAGAGCAAAGAGAGCCATAAATTATGGCAAGCTTCAAATAGAGTGGTGAGTGTATCCGAGAGGCAGTGTCAGCAAGATTGCAGAAGCTTTTCTGTAGGCCTCAGATGCTCTCGGAGGACATTTAGGCTTTCGGGTTGGTGGAGGCAGCTTTGGGCTGGTGGAAACTTGGATCTGCTCAGTTAATACATTTGAGAGGTTTTCTTCTGTGAGTCACGGGGGTGTTAGTTCCACCGCAGGTGTGCAGAGAATGGCTCTTTATTGTGCCTTTGGGCCCGCAGCATCCCAGCTTCTCCCGTCACCGCCGTCCTAACTAGTCAGACTTTGTACACAGCTTCCTTCTAGGAAATCTCATCCACAGCCTTAACCCTTGAGTCCTAGGAAGTGGTCTCTTTTTGTTGTTTTGTCTTTTTCAGATAATGTCTTGCTACGTGGCCTGGAACTTGTTATGTAGGAATCTTAACTTGCTCTCCTACTCGTAGTCATCCTGCCTCTGTCTCCCTGATACCGGATTGCAGGCATGTGTTTCTATGTCCTACTGCTAGTGATTTTTTTCTAAATACCTGTGAGTGTACAGGTATGTGTCTGTGTGTATGCTGTGTACATTCTTCTGAAGACAAGTGGGCAGCCTCTTGTGCCACCCCCAGGGACACTGTTTATTTCCTTTGAAACAAGGATTCTCATTGACTTGGAGCTTACTAATCAGGTTAGATCGGCAGGTCACTGTGCTTAGCTTTATATGCCTGTGCCGGGGATCAGACTGAAGTCTTCATGCTTGCAAGGCATGTGATTTACTCCTACCCTAGGCAGTCGTCTTAATCCTAGGTGCCAACCGTGTTCCTGCCCATGATTAAAAGTTAGGAAAATGGTGTGAGATGCTACAATTTGCATATAACCTTAACATCCAGTGACATTGAAAAGGCAAAGAGCCACAGCTCTAAAGTCTTATTTCATGGGTTAGCCTCAAAGCATGCCACTAATTCTTAGGAAGACCCTTATACCTGTGTGTTCCTGCGGTTCTCCGGAAGTGCACGGTACCCAAATCTCTTTTCCCAGGGCCACTGGCAAGGCGGTTTCCGACTTCACGATGTGGTTGAATGTTACGCAGGGATGTATAGCAGAACCATAAGAGCAGCCATGTGGAGAACAGAGCCAGAAGAGACTATATTTTCAGGAGCAATTTAGAGCATGATTGACCTCATGGATGCTGTTAGTGTAGTATTTCTAGCTGACTGGGTTCACCCGCAGCTACTGGGCAGCCCTGTGCTTGGAAAGAACTGGGGGAGGAACGGCATCGATTAGTTAGGAGATCGGCTTGTCATCTGCCAAAACGGAAACACCGTCACAATGTCCGTAGGCGTCACCCGTCCAATCAGATGTTCTTTAGTGATTTTTTTTTTTTTTAAGTTGACTTCATTCAGTTCTTGTTTCTCATTGGAGTAGCAGTTCTTCACGGAATAGAAACCGAACCTGTGATGATTCAAAAGGGAAGTTGAGTGGCGGGAGGGAGGTGGGTCGGGGGGAGGGAGACTGGCAAGTAATTCAGTGGACAAAAGCCCTTGTGGCCAAGCTTGATGACTTGAGCCTGAGCCCTTGAACTTAGACTGCACTATGGAAGGAGGGAGCTAACTTCCCCTGTCCTCTGATTCCACATACGTGCTGTGGTGTGCTCACGCGCGCACACATATCCTTTCCTCTAAATAGGTGGCATTCCCTGTAGAATTGGCTTTGACCTTCCGTGAATGGAAAGCATTCTAGACACTAGCTAGGTGGTGAAGCAGAGCTTGGTTAGAGCTAGGCGAGGTGAGTCAAGCAAGGCCTTGGCCCCAGCCTCTGCAGCTCTTGGCCGCCTCAGTCTCCATGACTGTTTCTCATTTCCGTGCGTCTTGTTAAGCTGAGGTGCTTGCTAACCTGCACACCTAGCCAGCAGCCGGAAAGACAGCGTCCCCAGATGAAGATGAGGGTTCTGACTGGCTTCTGTCTCTACCGCAGCAGCAACCAGAGACCTCTCTTCTTTCCGACTTAAGTCACACGTGTTCTTTCCCCCTTATTTTTCCCTTCAGAGCTGCGGCCTCACACTGTTCAAGCCGCTGGTTCCAGGGATGCAGGAGGACACGAATGGGCATCCTCATCCTCCTCCCTTGTGCTGTCTGCTTTCCATGTATTATTAACTACCTTGTGACGTGGGAACTTTGCCAAGGTTGTTTTGGGTCCTGGGGTTGTAAACAAAACATCTACTGCTTATGAAGTCCAATGAGTTACTTTCTCCTGTTTATAGAAAAAAAATCTGATTGTGTCAGCCTCACCTAGGTTACTAGTGTCTGTGTAGCTATGAAATCGAGGATGATGCAGGTGCCATGTGCTCCTACGTGTGAATTTTGTATAAATTGATGAATGGTGTGTCTTCTGGCCTTTTTTTTTCTTTTTTGAGAACAGGTTTCTTTGTGTAGCATTGAAGCCTTTCCTGGAACTCACTCTGTAGACCAGGATGGCTTCAAACTCATATGGATCCTCCTGCCTCTGCCTCCTGAGTGTTGGGATTAAAGACATGTACCATCACCACCTGGCTCTCTTATCTTTCTTTTGTTGCTGTTGAACAGTTATCTCCTCCTCTTCTGTTTAAAAGTAGATTTGTCCTGTGACCGAGTGGGTCTGAGGTCGCTGCTTATAAATGACTAAAGGCGTTGCTTCCACTCTTTCATGACTTGGGATATCTGTTCAGGGAGGAAGAACAGGGAACTGAGCTTCCCTTCTTGTTATTGGCTTCTGATGATAGTCTGAACTTACTTTATAGATTGTGTTTGGCTGCCAGCGTGGTGCTTGGGTGTGATTAATTTGTGCCGCTTGCCATTGGATAAATAATTTTCCTTCCTTGGATCCTTGTTCAGAAGGGATTAGCCAAGTGAACTGGAAAACATGCCCTTGTAGGAGGGCCTGGGCTGTTTGTGATCATCAATGAACAATCTAGTGGCTGATTGAATTCAACTCTTAGAGAACTATCTGACTCATTGGCTCTTAATGCATCTAAATGTCTTCAGCAGTGTTTTTAATCTTAGTGTGGTAGATATAGTTCAGAATTTAACAGTTTCTCGGCTCTGGTGCGGGACATTCAGAGTGAATACCGTCCTGTGAAGTGGGTTTCAAGAAGGTGGCTTTTCTGATAGACATCTTATTCTGTCTTTCTTCTGGTATTGAAGGGTTGATCTCAGTTTAGCTCTTGTGGAAATGGACAGTTAAAGCACAAGAAGAACTAAACCAAAACAAAATAAAACACCAAGGGAGAGGAGGAACCCCAAAGTCCCCAGAGAATCAGGGTCCATCTTGGAGACCTGGAGAGGGTTCTCAGAGCCCAGGACACGGCTTTGGGTTTTGCCATTGTGGCATTCTACCAGTAAATACTTGACAGCTGAACTTTTGCCTGGTGGGATGGCTGGAATCCGTTCTGCCCAGGCGCAAGAGTCTCTGCTCAAATGTTCCCTCGTTTGATTTCTGCACCAAGTAACTGAAGCAGAGAGGAAAGCGTTCCTCTGTTTTGCTCTCTGCCTTGAACTGCTTTTTCCAGTTTCAAGTTCTGGTCTCAGGAACAGCGCATTGACTTGCCCTGGGCCTGCTTGCTGGCCCGTTGCTTGATTGCTTGGGCGTTGCCTCTGACTTCCAAGGAATAGAGTAGTCAAGATCCCTGGTACTGGGTACTGTTTTTTTTTTTTTTTTTTTTTTTTTTTAAAGGTGTTTGGTACCTTGATGAACTAGACACAGCCTTTGTCAATTGTAACCTAATTGTCAATTGTCACCTAAATCTAGGTGACAGATTTTGCCAAGCCAAAACCAGGACACCCAAGTAAATTTGAATTTGAGATAAGTAGCAGATAATGTTTTATTAGCAGCTCCTGCTCTCCTCTGACAGTCATGGGTAAGTATAGAGAAGCATGATGCTCCTTCCTTAAGGGCCCTTCAGTTAGTTCAGTATTCAGAGGCTATTGTGAATGGGAAGGTAATTGTCCTCCCAGGAAAAAGAGCCTGGCAATTATTAAGAACTTTCTATACTGATTACTTTTCAGTCTTCAGTTTATTTAATAGTTGCTCAGTCAGTCAGTCATGGGCCGTTTGATATGTACATTTGGTATCTACTGAATTCTACTGTTTGTAGAAATATATATACATATATATATATATACACATACATATACATACATACACACACATCCAGTGTTTTTTAAAAATGAAGGTAAAGGGCTATTGTGATTCCCATTTCACAGGAGGGGAAACTGAGTGAGACCAGGGAGCAAGGAACTGATTGGAGTTAAAGGAAAGGATACAGCGTGGGGAAGGTGGGGATTTTAGTCCAGGGTTGTTTGAGTCTTTGATGGAGCCAGGGTTCCAAGATACTTCTTTTTCTTCAGTTTGTTCTTACCTTGGCTATGTATGTAGAACCCATTGGACATCTGGGCACATCCCCAGAGAGGTACACTTAGTGGGTCTGATATTATCGTTGGCTTGGGGCCAGGCTGGGATTCAAAATTTCCCCAGGGCATGCTAATGTAGTCCTAGGCTTCAAGCCTGCTGCTTTCCCCTATTTTTGGAGTCAAAGGAATTACTCTCTTTAGGAAATCTGGTTGCTCTATGTAGCCATTCCTTTAGTTCCTACCCCTCCTCCACAGAAGCTCACCATTCCAACCCTGGCAGCTAATTTTTCATGGTCTTTGTTTCTTCAGAATAATTTTCAGGAAGTCCTGGTGGAATATATGTTGGGGTATAAACAAACCACAAAGAAAGACCTCTTGGGGGTATTCTGTTGATGGATTTTCTGAGCGATCTTTTCTTTTTCACTCCCCCATTATACTTCCTGGAGGGGGGGGATGCCCCTTTGTTCTTCATTTAGCTCCAGCTGGGTACCAGGCTCGGCGTTTGAGGAGGTTTACAGATTAATAAAACTAGACCACTACCTTCCAGGAGTTTTCAATTTGGGAAGGGAAGTATATAAATGCAATTCCAGGTTTAATTTTCTAAGAGTCACTTCAGAGGGACAGAGGATTAAGGACTTCCGAGTCAGGAGAAGCAAAAAGGGAACGGGGAGACGTGTGGCCCCAGTCTTGCCTCGGGTTGGTTCCTGCCTAGCACACACTCCTGAGTGTATCCAGACCTGATCCTGAGCCCATCTGCCCTTCATTGGGGTCGTGATGAATTAGTGTTTGTCCAGAGCATACTGATGACCAGGCTCGGGGCAAGGACCTGTTCCGTAGCAGCCACCACCATGATCCATGTGCCTCTGGAAGCTCTGACCTTAGAGGGCTTAACCATGGGCTGAGAGTATCATGAACAGGTTACTAAGCTTTTTCCTATCGGTCCTTGAATTCACAGGGTTTCTCTTAATTTAATAACGGATGAGGAGCTTGGGAGGTATCTGAATTGGAAACTAGATATCGGCTGGGATAAGACAACCTGTGATTGAACATGGATTAGAATTGGGAGCCATCAGAGACTCTACTTAGGCAAAAACCAAAAAAGGGGGTTGTCTTTGCTCGAAGGCAGCAGCAACAGAAAGTGAAGGCATTTGGAGCATTCTCGGGACACATGTGATAGGTATGGAGAACTGAGAGAACTGAATCTGGCAGGGTTTTTTGGGGGGGGGGGGGGGGGAGAGGCTTTTCGAGACAGGGTTTTTCTGTAGCTCTGGAGCCTGTCCTGGAACTAGCTCGTTGTAGACAAGGCTGGCCTGGAACTCACAGAGATTCCCTGCCTCTGCCTCCCGAGGGCTGGGACTAAAGGAGTGCGCCACCACCGCCTGCCCACCTGTCAGTCTTAGAGGCTTTCAGAGATGAGACGGACAGCGTGGTAGAGACTGATTGCCCAAAGGGAAGGGGATGAAAATTGGGTTCTGGGTAGAGTTCTCTTTGCAGGCTTTATTGTGAGCAATGCAGCGTCACATCCCATCTTATTACACACACGCTGTGATTGAGCATTTGGGGAGAATGTAGAATTTCACAATATCAAACTTCCAGTGGTTTCAGGACATGCTGGAAGAAAGCTTCCCACTGACACCACCGCCCCATCCGTCCTTTATGTCAAACTTGTGCTTTCTTCCTCTGATTTGTTCAGGTCTGTGCATCATTCTTTGCATAGCAAGTCGATAAATCTTCTGTTGTTGTTTGACCAATGGAGCAGGCTCTTTTTTTTTTTTTTTTAACCTGATAGTTCTGCAAGCAATAAATGCTTCTAATATTCTGAGCGTATTTATTTCTAAGTGCGAGTTAGACTAATGAGGCATTTACTAATGCCAGGCTTGACTTATGTAACTCAGAAGCAGAAGGTAGATGACTTGCAAGGACCATTCCTACTCTCGTTTTTTAAGGTCATTTGCATGATTATGTGCAGTTGCAAACCCTGTACTTTGGAGTGATTGAGCCTTTCTGAAGGTCGCTAGCCACTTCATTTCATTTTGCTGGCATAGCATGGATTAGGGGCTGGCAGGCTTTCCAGAAGGACCACATAGTAAACGTTTTCGGCTTTGCAAGTAGGATTTCTGTCCCAGCTATTCAGTGCTGCTACCCTAACGGCAAGGCAACCGCAGATAGTGTGTAAACAAATTAATTTTGTTATGTCACAATCTAACGTTGCTTCTACAACGTGGGCTGGGTTTGAGCCTCAGGCCATAGATTTCCTGACCCCAGGTATATGGGTTCTGTGCTTCGCCTCCCAGTTTTCATTTCATCACCTGTTAAAATTAATTGGGAAACTAATTTTAAGGGCCTATTTTGATAATAAATGGGATCTCCTAGGTAGTTTGGAAAGGTTACAGAAAAGGTTAGATACAGGGGATAAAATCTGTTTTAGTCTGTATTACACAGTAACTCTGACGCGTAATGGCAACCATCTAAAGGTAAGAAGAGATCAGCAAAGCAAATTTTAGGAAGCCATTTAGGGTAACAGTTCTGTACAAAGGACAGATGGAAATAGGTAGATACTGACTTTTAACAGACTAGAAAAAGCTCAGATCAAGGAAAACTCCAGATTGTTTATTCTTTGAAAGGCCTTCTTCTTCTTCTTCTTCTTCTTCTTCTTCTTCTTCTTCTTCTTCTTCTTCTTCTTCTTCTTCTTCTTCTTCTTCTTCTTCTTCTTCTCCTTCCTTCTTCCTTCTTCCTTCTTTTTCTTCCTCCTCCCCTTTCTCTTCTTTTATTCTGCTTCTCCTCCTCCTTCTTCTTAGAAATTGTGTTTCCTTTCCTTTCTGGATATGAGTTAAACTTTGACTCAGTTTTTGGCATTGGCTTTCACCCGCCTCTCTTCCCCACTCCAAAGTGTCAGAAGAGCTTTTCGTATAAATGCAATGTAGGGAACATTTATCAAATGCCTGCTCCGTACTCACATTGTGGGAGGTGTTGCCGCCATGGAAGGAGGTGCAATAATCACAGGGCCTGTCACAGACGTGGAGAGAAACAGACGTGCATGCAGCGGCCAGACACACATGCCAAGGCAAAGTATAAATAAACGCGGGCTCGTGCAGCACATACACTGAGGTAAAGCTGCTGAAGGACGTGAACGTGGGCAGAGAGTCACACCAGGTAGCATCAGACCACAGAAGCACCACAGAGAACAATCTGGAGTGGGGTTTTGTGCGTGGAGTTCATCTCAGTCTTGGTAGCTCTCTTCCCTAGGAAGTAGCTCTATTCATCTCAGCCCAGGCATGAAGATTGATCTTTGGCAGACAAGAATATCTTTGCTTTAAAGATAGGGCACTGGGTTGCCAAGATGATGACCTAGAAGTAGAACTTTGTGGTGACCCCTTAAGGCATTTGGCTTTGCTTCCCACTTCAAAGAACTAAAAAGTGAGGGTGATTATTCACGCAAATACACCCAATGCCTCGTGTCTCTGCTCCTTGCCCCTGGAATGCTTGCTAGGCTAACGAACAGTTGGGGAAAAATATGGGGGGCAATTCCCTATGAAATTGGAAGTTCAGCAAAGCACATAGGAACTCCTGGATTAGTTCTCATGTATCCAAAAACCTCAGAACACACTAAGAGGTTGTGCCCATTTGCTTCTGACTAATGGCTGAGATAAATGTTTGAGGTTGGCCCGTGCCCCGCATTTAATGTTACCTTGAACATCCAGGGGCACAGGTGAGCATGGCCGATTTTTCTCTTGCTGCTTGTGATGGTGTCAGCTGTGTCCTGTGAACTAAGGCACAATTGGTCTTTCTGCTTGGATGAGTAGAATCTTGCCTCTTGTATGTATTAGGGAAGGGTTGCCCAGCAGAAGAAAGAGTAGGGCAGGGGTACAGTAGAATTAAAGAGTAGTTAGCACTCCATAATTTAACTCCTTTGCTATGGACTTTTTTCATGTTAGAGAAGAAACTCTGTTTTATCTCAAGAACTCTGCTTCAGCTCCAGATATCAAAGACTAATTGTACAGCATCCCCCATCCTTAACAGGGAGAGTAGCATGGTCTCCAGGAGAAGCACTGGAGGGAGAGACTGCAGAGGAGGGGCCTCATCCACATAGCCGGCTGGTCCCCTTGGGCTGACTCCAGCTTCAGTGAGATCAGGGATGTTCACCTAGCCTGCCTGCACGCCTTCCTTGCTTCCCTTCTTTTAAAGAAACCCAACATTTTTTTTTCTAGTTTGCATGAATTTGTATTTTCTGTTATAGATACTAGTTGTTTACTTATAGGCAGACACCGATTCATGGGCCAGGTTATATAAGTAGAGTTCACCTGTAATATTTGGTGAATTCTTTTTATTTTTTCCTCCTTGGTTTTTTGAGACAGGGTTTCTCTCTGGAGTCCTGGCTGTCCTCTGAAGACCAGGGTGGCCTGGCCCTTAGAGATTCGCCTGCCTCTGCTTCTGAAGTGCTAAACCCGGCTACGTAGTGAATTCTTAGAAACCTCAGTATGGGACAGTGTGTTGCTGTTAGGTCTGTCCGTACTGCAGGAACCTTCTTAATTGTTTTTTTTTTTTTAACCTTTCAATCTCCTTCGCCCAGAAAGCTATACACATTATGTACCAGATTATTAATAGATGAATTAAAGTGTCAAATACAGGCACAGTTTGACCACCTAGTGATAATTGTTGTTGGAACTGGAGACCAGGGCTATAGAGCGCTAAGTACTGAGCCTGTGAGTTTCTTGCTGCCAGGTTGGGGGGGACAGTCTCAGTCTTTTACACACCCCATCCTGTTGGACGCCCCTCTATTCGGGTTGTAAAATTCCCTCCACTGATACTTCGGGCCACCCTCCAATTTGGTTTAGATAAATATTTACAACGAATTAAGTAATGTTTTAAAAGTTCGCTTTGTGTTTCAAACATTTACAGCCATATGTATTGGTACTTTTCCCAGTTCCTTCTCCTGGCTGTGCATGGTTTGTGGGACTATTGGGTACCCATGCGGTAACATGACTCTAAAACTGGTAGATTGGGGACCTGTGGCAATAAGCATGAGCGTGAGTCCAAACTTATTGGAAGTTTAGTGGTTTGGCTGACAGAACTCCTGTGAACGATTGCTACGGCTCCTTAGTAACTGGAGTCGTTCTCAGGCATTGTCTCAGACCTTGAGCCCGAGCCATGAGAAACAAAAAACAAGACAGTTGCTTGAGCCAGAGAGCTTATTTTCTGATGGAGGGGATCAACTGTAAGAGACAAGGTGGAATGTGGGAGACGCCGTTACTCCAAGGAGGGAAATGCAGTGGCTGCCCTGCAGATTTATCTGTGGCCTCTTGATCTGAAAGACCACTGTGCTCCCTCCCCCCCCACCGTGTTCCAGAACATGGCACTCCTGGGGGAGGAAGACTTAAACTGCCAGACGTGGCCCTTGTCCTGTAGGTTTGTAATCTAAATATTGAAACAAGGCAAAAGTACAGAAGAGAAAAGGCAATGGAGGGAAATGCATTTGGAATAATCAGTAAGCTACACGTGGGACTGGGGTGCAGGTCAGCGGGAGAGTTGCAGAGACTGGGCACATAAGGTCATAACTCCTGGCACCCTCCTAAAACAAGAACCCAAACAGATATGCCCGGACTCTCCTTACACCCTCTGTGTTTATAGTTTTCTGTAATTTACTGTCACCGTAAATGCCCTTGGGATTCCCATCTCTGGGGGACCAGAGACTCCTGTCCAGGAAAATGAAGGAGGGATCCATTGGTGTGACTCCACTTTGAGGACTGGTACTTTGGGCCAGCAGGGTTTATTAGACTACAGAGTAATTTGTTAAAGTTATGTTTAAAAAAAAAAAAAAAAGATCAAAATCAGGTTTCTCCCCATAATGAGAAGGAAAGTCAAGAGGCCAAACTTTTGTGATTTTTTTTTTTTTATAAGTCAGGATGTTTCTTCATTAAACCACAGTGTTATTCTGTAACCACATGTGAGCCTGTATGGTTTCCTGATCAGTGCTTTTTAAGAATTTTCTAAATGGGCCACACCTCAGGAGGACAGTCCCAGGTGACAATGCCTACCTGGCCATAGTGAAGCTCTGTCACCTGCTCTTCTACTTCAGTGGCTTTGTTTCTTGGGTGTCAGGCCTGCGCAGTCAATAGTCCATGTCTCCAGATCAAGTCCAAGGGAGTTTTGAACCCTTTCCTTCCTCCCACTGGTTATTTGTGTGAATTATAGGTGGCTGTCTATGTGTTCTGTGAAAATCGCCCAGCAGCATTTTCTTCCCCAATTCTCATTTTTATGGTATTTTGACTTGACATTACCGTTCAATAGTCTTTTCATTGCGTATTCCGGCTCCTTGCGTTGAAACAAGGCATAACTTTAACTTTGGAGGAAAGCAGAATTGGCAAATAAATTGTCAGGGCCAATCTATGTTCAGTCTACATGTTTCCATTAATTTTATTTTTTTTGATTCTTTGAGACAGGGTTTCTCTGTGTAGCCCTGGCTGTCCTGGAGCTCACTCTGCAGACCAGCTGGCCTCCAACTTGGAGATCTGCTTGCCTCCTAAATTCTGGGATTAAAGAACTGTGCTACCACTGCCTGGCTGATCTAAGTAACTTTAAAGAAACTTGCCTCCATCATCAGCCTCACACATTTTGTTTATTTTCAGAAACTTACCTTGTATATATCAAAACTCATGTCAAAAGTAAGTTCCGGGTTTTAAAAGAGGGTTTCTTTTCTCTGAGCCATCTCTTGGTCTTTCAAGGATTGATTGATCTGGGTGTTCAAGACAGAGGGATTCGGTGGCCTGTGCTTCAGAATTCTACATTCTTCCTGTTCGTGTGTGAGAACATGTATGAATAATTTAATATTGTCGCATAAATCCGTGTGAGACCGGGGAGAGAGACCCCATCCTAAAGTGGGTCATTATTCCTGAGATGTTCTTGCTTTTTCATTTGTTTATTTACTTACATTTAATTGCACGGCAGCCCCGGAGAGCGAAGCCAAGGCCTCGTGAATGTCTCTGCCAGGCAAGCTCTGCTGCTCAACTGCGCCTCCAGCCTTGCAGTGTTTTTGTTTGCAAGACTTAATGAGATAAGGGTTCAGACAGATTGCAATGGTGGAAGAGAGATGAGAAAATTATGTTGGCCGGCCAAAGAGGTGACAGAATGCGTCCTCTTATGAATTCATCAAATTTGACTTCTTATAATGAAAAGGTGGATATTCCTGAAGGAGCCGTCCTGTCAGCCCGTTTCCCTCCCTCTCTCTTTCCCTTAACTTGGAAGAAATCCAAAGCACAGAATGTTTATGGATTAAAGAAACGCTCAGTTTAAAGCATGTTGTCTCCCATAACTGTGTGGGGAAGAAAATGTGTTTCTGAGGTAGCCACCTTTTAAAATGATCTGCTGCTTCTAAGAACGGTGGCCCCTGGGAGGCAGAAGCAGGAGTATTCCTAAGTTCACGGTTAGCCTGGGCTTCTTGCCAAGCTCCATGCGCACCAGGGCTGCATACCTCGATTCCTGGCTCCAAAACCAACAGGCCAGTTTGGGTGGTGTATGTCTGTAATCTTAGGTTTGTGGGACTGAGTCTGGGGATTGTCTTGAGTTCAAGACTATATAGTGAGTACCAGGCCTGCCAGGGATACAAATGACAACAGCAAATGTCTCAAATGACAACAGCAAACAAGAACGAATGTTCTGCTGGGAAACCATGACTCGTGAGCTCTGGAGACTGATACCTGCTTGAATTGAATTTGTTGAAATAATACCTAAAATCAATTCTTTGACTTCTGGAGGAAACCTGTTCTCCCTCCTATTCCCTCCTCTTTCCCAACACTCTGTGTTGGACAGAAGTGCCAAGACTGGACTCCTAGTTTTAAAATGCTGAGCTATCAGGACAGATGTTTATTAAGTCTTAAAGTAATGAGATGTATTTAGAAGGGGATTTGTGGTAGATTTCAGCAGAGACAGGGTTTCTCTGTAGCATTGGAGCCTGTACTGGAACTAGCTGTACACCAGGCTGGCCTCGAACTCGCAGAGATCCACCTGTCTTTGCCTCCTGAATACTGGGATTAAAGGTATATACCACCACCACCCGCTTCAGTTTCTATTTTTTAATAAACAGATCTTTTTGCTTTGTCTTTTTAGATTATTTATTTTTATCTTCTTTTTTTTATGTGCACCGGTGTTTTGCTTGCATGTGTGTCAGTGTGAAGGTGTCAGAACTCCTGGAGTTGCACGCAGTTACAGTTGTGAGCTGTCATGTGGGTGCTGGGCATTGAACCTCAGTCCTCCAGAAGAGCAGTCAGTGCCCATAACTGCTGAGCTGGTGCTCCTGTCTAGTTTCTAATTTTTAATTTTACTCTTCCAATTAAAATCTCATCTTTTGCGAATGGCAGCTATAGGTGTTTGTTTCTATGTCTGCTTTTCTGGTGGCCACTAATTGTTCTCTAGTGATGGGTTTAGTCTGCTCTGTGCAGATGGAAACACATTTGCTATGGTGCGTTGTCCATTGGTTTGATTACCTCTTTTCCCTCTGCAGTCTAGATTAAGGACTGAACAAAAGAGCTTTTGGATTCAGCCCCCAGCATTGTGGTAGCAGTCTCAGATCACAGACCAGTTTATAGATCTAGCAGATGGGGGACTCTCCATCCCCACACTCCATCCCCAGATGCTGCGGGTACCAAGAGCTCTGTGACTTCACGTGGAAGAAGGGAAGGGAAGAAGGCTGAGCCATCGTCTCCCCCATGTCTGTGTGATCGTTGTGCTACCGTGTGTTTTCATCAGGGTCAGCAGGCTCTCGTTTCTGTTTTTCCCGAGACTGTAGACTCCAGCGAGCTGCACGCACTGCAAAACTCTACAAGGTGTTATCACATTTCTCAGTTTTCTCTCTGAGAAGATGTGGACTCCACATGACTTAAGACACATCATCTTAAGAGAGCTGGAAGGAAGGGTTTGAAATGGCATCCATGTTTGTGGTTCTGGTAACCAAGGAAACGTGTCCCTAGATACAAGCCTCCTTCTTAAAAAAAAAAAAAAAATGATGGTCCCCTTCTGGGATTGTCTCAGAATCACCCTCAGCACGATTCCAAAGGGATTTGAAGGTAAACTAGGTCATCGTCAGACGCTGAATCAAGGCTTAGCTGAGCACATGAGCATCACCCTTTAAAACCTGCAGCATTTAGAAGGGGTGCCCAGTGCATTGTGGGCACAGTATGCCACCACTCAATAGCGCCTTACTTGGGTAGATGTGTAATGAATCCCACCTGGATTACCTTCCCGGTGCTCTTGCTTTATTATTTGCATTATTTTCATTTTTTGTTTGCCTTCTCAATCTTTAGCTTTTCTCTGCCCCTTTTATAATAGTTATTAAAGCCATTTGATGAAATTTCACTCAACAGCTACCAGTCCTTTGGGTATAAATTTTGCTAACATATTTTTTTTTCATGTACATCAATGTAGAAACTGGATTTGACTTACAAGATGAACTTTCTCAAACTTTTTTTCTTCATTTTAACATGGTGCCTAAATGCAACCCAGTGCTTACACCTGCTAAGCACATGTTCTCCAGCTGAGCCACTCCCTGGTTCGTGTCAGTAAATGAGACAACACATCATGACAGGTAGAGTCAGAAGCCATGTATGAGTCTGAATCTACACACATGGGCACAAGGCCTAGAACACTGGTACGGATTGCTAACATCACCAGCACACCGCCGCATCTCTATATGTTGCAGGGGGTTTCTGAGCGCTTGGCAACAGGGAAAGAGATCTCAGGTTCATAAGTAGTAAAAGATTAGGGTGGTCGCGGGTCTGACCATCTCAACCTCTATGCTACAGGACTTAAGAGATACGTAGATGGGTCTAGTGTAGCCGAGCTTGGTGTGGAGAGGCGTGCAGTGAGCTGGAGCTGGCGTAAACCGCCAAAGTCCCTTCACCCTGGAAGTACTCTTGACAGGCAGATTGGTAGCGACCTCTTCTCTTCGACTCTATTGTAATAACCTGTAAACTGAAACGGTACTCCGTTTTCCTAAGTGATGCACTTCATAATTACAGTGGCTGAAGTGGGAAGAAGTGTTCAGAGAATTTCCGCTTGAGAGCAGTTTTGACACCCGCTGCCTGGTTACCTATTAATTCAATTATATACCTCGGGATAAAATTTCAGTTTAGTTAAAAGTTAAGGTCTTGTTCTCTGAAAGGCACCGTTGAAACTCTGATGGAATTTGAAACCAGGTTATTAAAGAGTCCTGAAAATTAGCACAGACCCTAAAACTAACTTTTATTGTTGTCAAGCAGGGCTTCTCAAAGAGTGATTTGTGTCTGTTTGGACACAGACCTGTGGGCTTTACTCCAAAACTCCCCATTTGCTAGGTCCAGGGCGCCCTGCGAATTCAGGTGTCTACTAAGTAAGTTCCTGTGGAATTCCTACAGCTGGTGCTTTGGAAATCATGTTGAGGGTTCCTGTATTAGAGAAAGCCAGATTATGTCCCCAATTTAATACAGGTATTATATTTAAGTTGGTGTTTTTATTTCATTCTCAACTGAGTTGCTCTGCCAGCCACTTGAAAGCAGGTATCTTATCCAGGCATCATGCTTGGTGGCTTGCTGGTAATGCTGACCAATTGACTTCAGGTTGTCAACTCCGATGTCAACTCGGGATGTCAACTTCAATGCAGCCCCGATAGACAGCATTGCCCGTTCCATGGCATCCGCTAGAGGTTCTGCTTGGGCCTCAACCAGCTTATCCATTTCTCTCATGTCAGCAGGCCTCTCCAGTGTCCTCCAGTATCACATATGTATGTAGGTTTCAAAGCACTGGTTGAACATGACTCTTTGCTGAGATATAGACCCTTATCATCCCTTTAAGGGTCAGGTGTGGGGAGGATAGAAAAGAAATCATTGTTTAACTCCCGGGGCAAGCGTAGAGCTCTGCAGACATGCTCACTGCCCACCAAAAGATTTATTGGCTCAAAATGCTTTTTAGTTTTGAACTAGTTGCTGTCCTTAGCTAGAGGGTTTTTTTGTTGTTGTTGTTGTTTGTTTGTTTTCCACACAGGGAAAAACAAAAACAAACAACTGTCTTCCATTGAATGGCAGCTTAAAAGTGGAGGTGGTTCCAGCCCAGATTCTCACTCAACACTGTTAGTTTGAGCTGAGGAGCAGATGTCTGTACTAGTGCACACTGTGGCTGGGGCAGGCCAGTTCTAGCTTATCATCCGCCATGCTTCTTCCCTGACTACTCAAGACTGCCCCCCTCTGGCTGCACGGTTGCTGTTTCCCAGGAGGCACACACAGCAGGAGCCTTGAAGCCCGACTTCCTGTGGGCACAGGTCTGGGTGGAGGTGATGGTGGACCTAGGTATTTGATCTCCTTGACTGACCCTTAACAAGCTAACTGTAGGAGAGATGGCTGCCCATTTCGCTTCTTCCTTCCTTGTTTCTTTTATTTGTGTGTGTGCATGTTCGCGTGTGTGTGCGCGTACATGTAGAAGAGGTAAGAGAAATTACACTCCTGCAAGTAGAAGCCACATCCCGTAGAACCCTGTAATTCCTGTCTGAACTGCAAACCTGGATTCCCGTCATGCTCTTCCTGATCCATAGATGCATGGTCAAGGCACATTAATTATTGTTTATGGGCTTCATATACTCTTCCTAATCCTCTTATTTATTTGTCTCTCCAGCTTTTCTCTTCCCATTTTCTCTTGTGTCTGCTCTGCTCTGCCCTGCCCAGTTTGGCTTTTTTTATATTCTTAGCTCCCTCCCCCCTTTCTTATTCTAAGGATGGCAAAGTACAGTTCCCATTATCACTCACCTCAGCCACTCTGTGGTTATTTTATTCGAGAGAGAGAGAGAGCAGGAGGGAGATGTTTGAAGAGTCTCAGAGCCAGAAGCATTGCTTCAATCCAATCATTATCAGTTGAGAGCCAAGTGCATTTGCCATTTACCCGGCTGAGGAAATGTCCCTGGGAGTTTCTACTGTCCTTATGTTTCAACAGTGTTTATATTTCTGGCATGGGGGTCTACCCTCTTCATGAAGTTCAAATAATGTG
This sequence comes from Arvicola amphibius, assembly GCF_903992535.2. Classification (NCBI taxonomy): domain Eukaryota; kingdom Metazoa; phylum Chordata; class Mammalia; order Rodentia; family Cricetidae; genus Arvicola; species Arvicola amphibius. The sequence continues at coordinate 15,303,306 of NC_052055.2, read as the reverse complement.
TTTCAAGAGTTTGCGGAAGGCGACAGATACCCATGGGAAATATTGCGTTCGGAAATCAATAGGGGATGTAAAATGTGGCACTCTGAGAGCTGCAGTCTGCAGGTGAGGTTAGTGCCAGGTAATGCTTGTAAAGAGCCAGAGTAGGTAGGAAACAATGGGTTGCTTCTTGACTGGGGACAGTGGCTTGTCTAAAGTGCTCTGCTATTGGCTACTTGGTTTATGGTGCTCAGATCAAGTTTATCTGCTAATGAGTAATCACTGAGTGTAATCAGCAGTCTCATGGTGGCAGGTAGGATAGCACGGGTGTTTGCACTCTCTAAATCAATCCTTGCTTGGGATGTGGAAACTGTTGCAAAGTTGGTCAACATTGTCATGGTCTCATAGCTAATGGAAGGGATTTTTATGTCTCTCATTTAGAGTCATCTGTCTGTAGACATCATGAGCCTTTTTTTTTAAGGCTTAACTGTAATTTGAAAAAGTCACACTGGACAATGTGTAGAGAGACAAAAGATTTTAGCACCCTAAATGGGATGTGTTCATCAGCCCCCTCCCCCGATGGCTCAGGGAGCTCAGCAGAAGTGGAGCTGGAGAGGTTGTTACAGCCTCAGGGATGGATGACTCCAAGGCAGCCATATGTCCCCAATACCACAGGACTGATGCAGAAATGATTGCACAGACACTGTGACATCACACACAGGACCTGTACAAGTTCAAGTCCCCAGGGGAAGCCACTGCTGAGAGGACGAAATGAACAGGAGCTCCCATCCCTAACCCAGAAGCCATGCCCAGCTGACATCTGCGTGGAAAGGAAAAGTAGAGTCTCACTGGGTATGTGAACCTGGGGAGGCTCCAGGCCCAGCGGCAGTAGGTGGCCAACACAGTGAACACAGTTGAAGTTTTGTAGACATTTTGTCTCATATTGCTTTGTTTGGGCATTTTTCTCTTATCTTACTGATCTTTTGCTTTATATTATGGTTTCCAATTTGATGCTTTTATGGTGTGTGTGTGTGTGTGTGTGTGTGTGTGTATGTGTGTATGTACACACGTTTTTGTGTCTTCTTCTTCTTCTTCTTTCTTCTTTTCTTGTTTTAGTCTTATTTGCTTGTTTTATGAAGAGAGAGAAAGAAACGGCTTGGAGTTAGGTGGGTAGGGATGTGGGAAGGAGCTGGGAGGAGCTGGGGGAGGGGGGAGCCATAAAAAAGAGAAGAAAAAAAGGAATAGAAAAATGAGTCTTAATCATTGTTGTAAGTCTAGTAATGTCTCTAGCATATACGCTCTACCCTACTAGACAATGGTATGTTTTTCATGTATACTAATATATTTACTTTGTTATCACTTTTTGTTGCTCAGTTTCCCTTTCCTTTTTCTTCCTCATAGCTGACATATATATATATATATATATATATATATATATGCAATTTCTTATGTACATGTAAATTTGTTATTATTCAGAAAAGTTGGAAAATACTAGATTTCATACAGCCACCTAAAGAGAGTGTACAAAATGGCATAGCATTTGGTAACAGGAGCATGTTTTCCATTGAGGGTTCTCTCGTGCATTCATTTTTCTGGAGTTATCTGGTGCTCCCTGTGTGTATTTATATAGATTTCTTTTTCATTGAGGACAGATGTGATACTACCCTTTTCCATGGCCCTAGGCCACCAGTGGAGGGGTTGGTAGCTCTGGTAGGAGAATAGTTGCTGCAGGGACCCAAGCATTGGCCACTTGACCGTCTGCACAGTGTTGTAGATCGGCATCATTTTCAATATTTTCCTTACTACAAGGGCCTTTAGGAATGGGGCCACAGCTTTCTTTCCTGTTCTCCCATTGCAGCCACATAATTAGTTGTAAAACATTTATTTGGAGGAGCAAACTCATCTTGGCAACCATTAATTCCCACTGTAATTTATTTAGAATGCACACTGTTTCTATTAACGGAAAAGGGAGTGCGAGCATCAAACAGCATGGCTCATATTGATAATTGCATCCTGTTGGTAACTGTGAACTATGAGACTACACTAATAAAAGCTAAGAATTCTCATGACGGCCTGGAGGGGTACTGAGGAACAGCTGTGAGATCTAGCTTCTGTCATTTTGTCCTTTGTTTGGTGACGATCACCATGTCAGGGATGATCATGCAGTGGGAGTGTTTGTGAACTAAGTAGGAGTGGTTGGAGAGGAGGGGGCATTTTGTGGAGACATTGGACACCAGGCAGGTGCTTTCCAGCCACTGGCTGAGAACCTGTGTGGGGACAAGGGGGCTGCTCTTTGGATCCACATTTATGTAAATGAATACAGAAAGAGAGAGAAAGAGGGAGGGAGGGAGAGAGAGAGAGAGAGAGAGAGAGAGAGAGAGAGAGAGAGAGAGAGAGAGAGAGAGAGAGAGAGAGAGAGCGAGCACTAGCTGGAGAAAGACAGACAGACAGACAGACCAGGCAGTAGCAAACACTCAGAAGATTGGAGTTGAGCCTGGCTCAGCCCCAGAAAGTGGTCCAGCATGTTAAATGAGATGTATCCCTAGCCTGGCTTTGTACAGTCAGAAGCCCTTTCTAGCCCTGAGGGTCCTTTTGTAAGTTTCTATCAAGATCACACTTTACACCCCAGGTTCTTTCAGAACACGAGTTCCGCGTACTGCTGACAGTTTCAAGAGAAAGTCACTTTGTGACCTATTTGGACCCACGTACCTTTCTGGAAAGCTAGGTCCTTGTGACTCTGGGTTATTACCTCAAGCGATCTGATGCCCGAGAAGTATGTTTTCTGTGTTCCAACATGAACCATATAGGGTTCACTGGAAAAGGTCCTACTCAGAAGTGTGCTAGTGGGTTGTTGCAGGTGCTGGATAGGATCCAGACAACATCAAGAAACAGTGACTGACTGTTGTCTGTAGAAACTAGTTCCCACCCCCACCCGTTAGTTTTTGGAAAGATGAAAGAGTCAGAAGAATTAAATGACGTGTTCCAACTGTGACAGTGTCCATGTCAGAGCTGGAAATCAAATGACAGCTTACTGGAAATCAGACAACAGTCAACTTGCTACTGTTCTTCCCTGTGTGGCTTAGCGTGGGTCATGTGTGTGAAGAGGGTGGCGATGATGAATCTATTCTTCGCTATCTCAGGAGGATGTGTCAGAAGCCTATTTTGTCTGCTTAGCATCTGGAACAGAGCAAGTTTGTTGTATTTGCTTGAATTTTAAAAAAAACAATAGGTTGAAGGAAAGAAAGGAAGACCTGGAGGTGGTTGCTGCATTGCTTTACCTTCATAAATAAATAGCATAATATTAACTGTGTAAATAGGAAAAAATAATAACTCAGGGCTTTTATCTTGGGGAGCTAATTGAGTCAGTGTTCTGGCTGTGCTGTTTTACATTTTTGCGCGCTGCCAGGTCACCAGGATTGTCTTAGCAGTATCTATGGGGTTCCTAAGATCGCATATCGTGAGAGTGGTCTCCGTGTCTCTTGCCTTACCTCTGGGGACATCTGCAATTACCCCCGTAGGTGGCGTTGCTTATCACCACTGCAGCCTCGACCTTAGCCTCCATGACTTGTGGAAATAGGGCCTCTTCCACCTCGGCGTGTGCCCTGCAGAGCCTCCCCTGCCCAACACTGATGCACCTCGGTGATTTATGGCAGTGATTGTCAGTGACTTTTGAAGCCTATCCAATTTTGGGATCCAGGCTCTCATTTCTTGTCACCTGTGTCACGTTTGACGGATCTTTGCTATCAGCTGGCATGTTTCACAATTGTCAGAACTTTGATGGAAGTGGTATTTCTGGGAAAAAAAATCAAAGAGTAAGAGGGAGAGAGGGAGAGAAAAAGGCTCCTTTACTGCATCTCCTCTCCCCACCCCCACCCTGAGTGCCCCAAACTACCTTTAGACTGAGGTTCGCAGCCCCATCACTTAGCTTCTCTGTGACTTGCTGACCTGGCAAACTGCTCCTCGCATTCCTCTGTGCCTATGCTTGCCGGGCCTCATATTTTGCTTGTCTGTGTCTTTTCTAGTCCACAGGGTAAAAGCTTTTGAAAGCAGCACTCTGAGGCCTGATACAGTGGTGCGCTCCTATAATCCCTGTGCTCAGGAGACCAAGAGTTGGAGGCTAGCCTGGGTTACATGACGCCTTATCATAAAACAGTATCACCGACTCAAAAGACAAAATAGCATCACTAGCAAAAAAGAAAGTAGCACTTTGGAAAAAAGTTCCTCGGCTGCCCCTTGAGCAGGTAGCTGTGAGTGGGCCGTGACTAGATGCTATCAGCCTCTTTTCTTATCTTAAACCTAGTGTGGTTTGTTCTGCTTCTGTTTCTACCCCACCAGCCAACATTCTTTGGCTGGAATGCCAGTCCGGCAGGTCTCTGGCTGCCTTTGTAACCTAGAAATCTGCCCCTGTACTTTGAAACTCTCCTCCTGGGAAAGCAAGGAAATCAGTCAGGAGCCAGGCATGCTTCTAGGTCCTTCACACAAGAAGGTATGCCCCTCCCCCTCACTCCTGAGTATTTATTTTCCTTTCTCTTTCTATCTTTCTGATAGGGTCTCACATAGTACACGCTGGCCTCCAGACTCACTCTGTAGGTAGACTAGGAAGAATTTGAACTCCTGATCCTTCTGCCTCTGTCTCTCAAGTGTTAGAATCATAGGCACATGCTACCATCCTTTCTCTCTCCTCTAGTTTCTTCTCACCATCTTTCTTTCCCCTTCCTTCTCTCTCTCTCTTTTATGTTTGTTTTTGAGACAATCTTATTGTATAGTCTAGGCTAGCCCAGAACTTGCTATGGAGCCTGGGTTGGCTTCTAGCTCACCCTGTTTCAGCCTCTGAAACACTCACTGAGTTTATACACCCTGTTTAGAGAAGTTTTCTGACTGTAGCTTTCTTTCTCTTCTCCCTTCCTGGATCTGCCAGGCACAGTGTGAACAGAGACTGCTCATTTGTTTTCTGGCTGCCCAGACTCGAATAGTCACACAGAAACTACATTAATTGCAACACTGTTTGGCCAATGACTCAGGCATATTTCTAGCTAGCTCTTACATCTTGAATTAACCCATTTCTATTAATCTGTGTATTGCCACGAGGCTGTGGTTTACCAGAAAGGTTCTGCCCCCCCTTCTCTCCCTCTGTTCTGATTTCCCGCCTAACTTTACTCTGCTAAGCCATTGGCCCAAACATTAGCCAGTAAAAGCAACACATATACAGAAGGACTGACCACATTAGCACAGTAACAAGAGGTTTCTTTTGCTGCATGTGTGCACAGTACCTAGTGCTCAGTTTCCTTCTTCAGAAGCAAATCCTGTCGGAGTACTTTCTGTGTCTGGAGGGAGGCAGCTCCATTCATGTGTAAGTACCTACTCACCCCCATCTGTGGAAACACACAGACACACTGACCGCCAGATACAATATAAATTCATAAACCTGAACTTTGCTGTTTAAACCCATTAGTATCTAGGATGCCTGTCCTGTGCTTATAGGAAAGATGTCTTTTGATGCCTCCTCCAAGGGCGAGCCCTCCTTTCAGCTTTCCAGCTTCCTTTAGCCCGGTTCTCCCCCTCTGCCCCAGCCCTCTAGGTTCCCCCATTCCTCAGCTATTGCTCAGATACATGTGCTTCTCAAACTCCTTTCCCTGGCCTGCGATGACCTGGACTCGCTCTTGATAGCAGCCATCGGTTAGTAGAGTCTGTTAGCTTTGTGGTCATTTAAATAGCCTTGGAGGTGCAGAGATGGATCTAAGAGATCTTGCAGGCAGCTTGAAACCCGAGTTCCATACCTGCAGCCTTCAGTGGAAGGAAAGGGTTGAGTTCCGAAGGTTGTCCTCTGACCTCCATCCATGTCCTCGAAAAACAGTCATGCTTCAGTTCCTAGACTCGTCATTGCCCTCCCCTTTTCTCCTCTCCCGTGGCCTTCCTTTATTTCTTTATTCCATTTCCATCTTTCTCCTCCTTCGTCTTATGCATGCTAGGTAAGCACTCACCAGTCAGCTTCCCAGCCCCCCTAAGACAGTTCTATCCGTAGATTCCTGGCATTTTCTCTCTGTTGTTCCTAACAGTTCTGAGAGGACAAGCCTCCTAAGAAGCCTAGCAGCAAAGCTCTGAGATATCTTGACAGTTACTAAGAATAACTCCTGGGCTTATATTTTCCCACTCTTTTCTCCTCTAATTGCCTTAACTCCGAAGCATAAGGACTCCCTATTATCTTATTAATGAACCAATGCGTTGTTTTCTGGACAGTTTCATACATGTATAGGATTTCTTCACCATGGTCCTCTGTCTGTCCTTGCTGTCTGAAGACAGCAAGGGGAAGTTCCTTGATCAAGGAAGGGGACAGGCAGTGACCACAAAGTGCACTGTAGACTCACTGTCAGCCTGAGGCAAGTTCGGGGTTCAGCATCTTCGTGTTCCTGGTGTCTAGAGTCAGGGACCTGCTTCGTATGCATCATAGCCCTGGAACAGGAGGATGAGTTCCCCATCAGTGGGAAGAAAGGAGGAAGTGCGCCTGCTGCTCCTGGTGCTGTCACTGTCGCTAAGGAACAGCTTATGTTGCTATGAACAGTCTTCAGGGACGGGAAACTGCTAGGGCTATGTGTTCCTCAGGAACCCACTTTTTATCTCATTCCTCTGTAGTTTTCCCATCTACTGTCTGTAGCAATAAGTTTCCTTTTAAAATTATTATTATTAGTAGTAGTATTAGTATTATTAATCATTGTTATTATTTAAAGCAGGGTCTAGCTCTATGGCCCAGACTGGCTTTCATGGACCAGCCTCTGGGTGATGACCTGAGCTATGTGCCACCACGCCCAGTTTCAGCGTTATCGTTCGGTGTGGTGTTCATGTGTGTGTATCTTCCGGCGTAGGTGCTCCGATGGATGTGTATATGTGGAGCTAGAAGTCAACATTGTTTTTGAGACAGTGACTCCTACTTTGCCCAGAACATACTGATTAGGCCAGCGTCGCTGGCAGGCAGTCTCAGGGAGCCAGCTGTCTCCACTTCCCTGCACCGGGGCTGTAATTGTACCCCTCCATGCCACCATGTCTGACTATTTTCCCTGGGTTCTGGGGACAGGACTCACTTCCTCATGCTTGGAAGGCATGTGTTTTACCAACGGGGCCATCGTCTCAGCCCTAGTGATAGAACCAGCAAGGAAAATAATTTGTAGGCATGGTTTGCCTCGGGATGTGATCCTTACTTGCTTTGCAAGGTGGAGGACCTGGTTTCTGATCCCCACATTTTCTTTGTAGCCTGGGACTCAGTCTGTATTTCTGCTAGGCTGCCCAGGGATGTGCACCCTTCCTACTTTGAAGTTGCTATTGGGCAGAGTAAGCTTTCTTCTGAGTAATGGCCAGGGAAGGTATTCTGTAGTTGTGAATCTGGCAACACCATATTTAATTGCCAGGAGTCAGGAACATTACTGATTAATAAGAATTACTGAGTTGTTTATAATTAGTCCATTGTATATAAGTCATGCTGTTTGAGTGCCTGAAAATCGTTTGATATATCTTCCTGTTTTCCCTGTTCAGAGCAAACTTCATTCTTCTCTAGTTAAGGGGAAAGTAAACTTTACGCTCATTCGTTTTAAGCAATGTAACTCTTTTACTCATTTGTGAGACATTACATAATAGTCAGTGATTATCTTGGAAATATTGGGACCTTGCCCTGAAATTACAAGTCATTTCACCACACTGATTGTGTTGGTTATTTTTGTCGCTGTGACACAAGCTAGAGTCACCTGGGTAAAGGGACCCTCTACTGAGGAGTTGCCCCCATCAAGCTGACCTGCGTGAAGAAAGTGGGCACAAGCCATTGTGGGCAGTGCTGTTCCTGGACAGAGGGTTCTGGGTTGTATAAAAAAGCAGGCTGAGCAAGCCATGGAGAGCAAGCCAGCAAGCAGCACTTCTCCATGGCCCCTGCTTCCACTCCTGCCTCCAGATTCCTCAAAGCGTTCCTGTCCTGACTTCTCTCAGTGGTGGACTTAGAAGTGTAAGTTGAATTAATAACCCTTTTCTCCCCAAGTTGGTTTGGTCAGCTTTTTAACACCACAACAAAACAACAAAACAAACAAAAACAACCAGCTAGGACAATTATTAACCCTATAGCCCTAAATACAGTAGCTCTCACACCCCTTTTTCTGCCCTTCCTTCATCTGACTTTTGATAAAAATCATCTCATTAACATATGCTTGGATGAGAAAGGATATATCTTGTTTGTTAATAGAAAATATGGATCAAATAATTCCTTTCCTTAAAAAATCGTATTCTAACCCTTCCTATGCGATTGTTGTTTTCTGTGAAAGCCATGTTTACCAAAATAGGGTCTGAAAGGTCATGGCAAACTCTCTGTGGGTTGTAGTGGGGATAGACAATTTATTTTGTGAAGTTTACATGATTTTGTGTGTGTGCTCACTGTAATACACCATGCCAAATCGGAAGTGGGGGTCATGCTTGGATGCTAAGCCTTATGCTGTAAACGTTGCAGCATGGAAGATATTTGCCTTGTCCTTGTCTTTGCCTTGTCCGTGCCTCCATAACTGTTAGGCTTTCTTTTTATCATAAAAGAATATTAGTTCTTTTCCTTTTTGTCTGCCTGGCCGTGTTCCAGAAAATAATAAATCAATGAAATTACGGAAATAATAAGACGTGGGTTTAGGCATTTGGGAGCTAACTTTGATAGTCCATAGTGAATCCTCAGGGGAATGAAGAATGTATCTTTTAAAAATGTGTGTGTGTTCTCTGTTTCTCTCCCTCTCTCCTTTCCCAACATTAGTCTTTCCTTTTTCTTTCTCTCTGATACATTCATGTATATCAACTTCATAGATAGGTTATTGCTCATAGTTAGCATAATTTCTACCAAATAGAAACCTATGATTGCAGTTTCAGTGGTGGTTGGTTTTGCCTGGGATTTTATGACTCTGGAGGCTTGCCTGAAAACCATGGAATTTAGACAAGTTTTATTTGATTTCAGGTAGACAGATCTTTATGTATGACCTAGTGCTCTCTCTCTCTCTCTCTCTCTCTCTCTCTCTCTCTCTCTATATATATATATATATATATACACACATATTGGTAGATAGATATAGATATAGATATCTATATATCTATATATCTATCTATATATATATATAGATATAGATATATATCCTCTTTCCCTCCCTTCTTCCCTTCCTCCCTTCCTCCCTTTTCTTTCTCCATAGTCACTGAATAGATCAGGGCAACTAAATGGCCAAAACGATGGTGTAGATTGAGGTAAAGGGCAAAAGGAGTATGGCTTGAGATGGAAGAGGAGCAGAGATGTTGGGAGCACAGTCATGGGCAGCTCGGACTTGCTTCCCAGATCTCAGAAGGCTGTCATGTCATAGAAGGACACATCCCTACAGTAAGTACAAGGAAGTAGTTTAAATGAAAGGAAAAAGGATGCGTGCGTTCAGATGATAACAAGCACATAGGGTTCATCTTCCTGAGGATGCTTGTACCGTACAAGGTTATGTGCTCTAGAGTGACTGAGTGACAGCCTGCTGATAGGGTCTCAGGATAATTTAGAACTACCCAGGCACCTTCTCTAATCCTCAGGTGCATCATCAGCCACAGAAGTGATTCTGTCGCACAGTGTCTGTGTGATACCACTGCCAGATATACAGTCTGGTGGGAACTGGACTTCTGGTTGACCCTGAGTGACTTTTTTTTTATGTTTTTGAAATTGGTTATCTTCTAGAAGTGGCCATTTTTATAGTGCTCATGTCTCAGTACCTGGGCTTCTGCAGAGAAGTTTTATTTGAGTCATAAATTTTTAATGTCAAAACCTTCCTGACAATTATTAGCCAAATGTTTAGCTCAAAAGAGAGATTAAATACATATATCTTAGAACTTAGTGATCAAATGACATACATGGAGCGGGTTTTCAAGTCTGAAATCGCTTCCCAGAGCTTTAGGGGAGACATACTTGAAAATCTAATATTGGTAGTGAGAATCAGGGTGCTTGTAATAGGCAATTACTGTTGGGTACATGAGAAAATTTTGTAGAGTCGTGTAACGTACACAGCTGGGGGATTCTTATTAATGAAAGCCTTCATCTTTTTTTTAAAAAAAACAAGTTGTTGTTTACACAATAAATGATTTGTAGAGAAATTTTAATGTTTATCCCTCCCTCTCCTTCCCTTCTTTCCTTCCTCTCTTTTTTCACCTCCCCCCTTCCCTTCCTTCCTTCCTCTCTTCCTAACAGGGTTTCTTTGTATATCCCTGGCTGTCCTGGAACTCACTCTGTAGACCAGGCTGGCTTTGAACTCAGAGATCTGCCTGCCTCTGCTGCCTGACTGGTAAGATTAAAGACATGGGCCACCACCCCTCAGCGATAAACATGTTTTCTACCAACTCTAACTGAAATTAGGAAGTTTTAAAATGAACTCCCAAATATTGCTCTAAAGTACAAAGCATACTGTAAGCTCTAAAGTGCACGGTGCCTTATTTTTTTTTTTAAATAATGAATGTACATTAAAGGACAGAGATTTGGTTGAACACTGCCTTCTCCACATGGCTCAGTAATATTATTGTATGAAAACCTAACATTTTTTCTGAATACTTTTTACCTGTAGCGTTTTATTTGCTCTGTGCGACAACTAAGCATAAAGTCAGAAGCAGTGTGAGTTAGCGTCTGACTTCGTAGCCAAAGAAGCTGGGGTCCAGAGAGAAGAAAGGGTTCCTTGGAAGACCATTGAAATATCAGTGAGAGCTGAAGAAGCACACAGAATCACGCCTTACACACGCTGCTGTTTCCCCTTTCATCAGGCTAGCCCATCGTGCAGTGCTGTCTGCTCAGGTGCTGAAACAATGCCGGTTAAGGTTTTTTCTATTCAAAGAAGCCTACGAGGCAGCTATGATGAACTGCGCAGGGCCCCCTGTCTCATTCTGAAAAGCTGATTATTTAGAAAAACGGTTTCTGTGTTTGATCAGATAACGTACTAAAGCATAATTGTAGAGAGTGTTATCAACACATCTATAATGTATTTTAGATAGCGTAATTAAAATAGTTCTTTTTTTTTTTTTTTAAACTTGACGGCTACTTTGGACACATATACCAGTACCTAGCAAGGAGTTGATTGAAATGTAGCATAAAAGTTGACATCCTTTGATATGTAAAGGAAGGACTGTGAGATATTCTTTCCAATTCCGGCAAGGCTGAGAATGTGAAAGTCTCCAATACTGTGAGGTTAACTCTTTTCCTTTTATGTGACTGCAGAAACTGAGATGGGGTCTACTACATAGACTGATAATTTCTGCATGAAATTCTATTAAAATTCTCTTTGTGTAAACATTTTTCTAAGGATTACTAATAAAGCCCCAACTATGGAATCTATATTCTCTTCCTTCTTAAAAACACCAAGCAGCTTGCTTCAGAAAGAGACTGCTGGAGGGGCCTGTGAAGCTAGGGTCACCTGACATTTCTGGGTGGCTTTCCATCAGTGGACTCATGAGGGCTCTGCAGCAGGAGGGCACTGAAGAACCATTCCCCATGGCTGCTTTCCATTCCTAGCCACCATTGGCTGGAAGGCTTTGTTGGTGCTGGTTCCGAGGGCTGAATGTGAGCTCCCTCTATGCTACCATCCATCATTACCTTTGGGAAGAATTGTTTAACCTTTGCCTTAATCCAAGTATAAAAGCAGGATGCAGGCAACTTTTTAACAATACAGCAAGTACTGAAAATAGCGTTTGGCACACAGTAGATTTTCTTATTATCTTATTAGGATGGGGCAACCGATAGGGAAAGAAGCTTCCCACCACCATACAGCCTTTAAGGCATGGCTGATGGTCATTCTGAGGAGCCTTAAGCATTCCTTTTCTGGGTCCAGATGATGAGGGATGCATAATCACAGGACACGAGTTTTTTGTGCAATAGAATTTGTACCCATTATTTACTGTGTGGTTCTTTTTAACAGTCGAATGCTGGGCTCTACATTTTAATGATTATTCATGAACACACATGTCTCTGTATCATATTCTGTTCTTTTCTACACAGGCACACTATCTGCAGTGGTTCACAGCACTGCCTAGGGATAATTGCTCCCTTTACAGAAGATGTGATTCTTTCTCTCCTGTTGCCATCTCTTCCTTCCTTGTCCCATTGCAGTGCTAACTAAGTTAAATGTCAAAGGAGTGTGGGACTGGATTCAAAGTTAGGAAACCGAAGGTTGGAAATGAAAGGCTAGGTTTCTAAAGCATTCATATTATATGATTTGTTGTCTTGTTTCTATGTCTTTGAGGTTTTTTTTTTTTTTTTTTTTTTTTTTTTTTCCTTTTTCCTCCTCTGCCTCTGGAGCTCCCCAAACCACATTGATCACTTTTTACAGCTTCACCGTGATAGGTGCAATCGTTGCTTTTTTATTGAACCGTAGATTGCAGCATTGTAAAGCATACTCATTCGGAGGAGGAATGAAGGCCATTTTTAATTGCGCCGGGGAAGCAGGATAGTATTATTAAATTATACCTGCCTCTGTAATAGAAGGAAGAGAGAGGAAACCAGATTGTGTGCTCTTAGGGATTTGAAGTTTCTCAGAGCTGGAGTGAATTCAGGGCTGCCTGACAAAATCTGCCGCTCCAGTCTCTTGGGACAGTGAGTCAGAGTTTCCTCAGCCCTGTGATTAACCTCATATACCCACAACTATTGCAAATCAAACAACCGAGGAGTCAGAAATACTCAAGGTTATTCATGGGTGGGTCTCTCTTGCCATATATACGTGTGAACACAGCTGGGGCAGTGGCACACAGAGCTTTATTGGCCGAAATCTCTGGCTGTACACTTTGTTAGTTTACTGGACGGCCATGACAAAGTCCATGAAATCTGTGGCTGAGACCGTCTTATACTGAAAGGCCAGAGTGTTGGCAGGGTACTTCCTTCATCAGGCTGCCAGATTGTTTTTGTGACTCTGTCCTGCTTTCTGCTCATTTGCTGGTGTCCTTGGTCTTCCTTGGTTTGCAGAACCCTATACCAATTCCCTATTGGTGCCTTCCTCTTCAAGTCAGTAGTATATTCCAGTTCTCTCTCTCTCTCTCTCTTTCCCCCTCTTTTCCCCTCCAAATACAGGCTCACCCATGCCCAGATTTTCTCCTCTTTTAAGGACATCCTCCATATGTTTCTCAGGGCCCATTCTGCTCCATCATGATCCCTTTTAACGTAAGTGGTTCCATCTACAATACTCTTCCTTCCACACAAAATCGCAGTCAAGAGATGATGAGGCTTACGGGCTTCAACATATGGATTTGGGAAGGGGATATAGTTCAACCTCAGACGTACTTGTGAATTTGCTGTTCTTGGTATTTGTGTGTGTTATGGTGTTCTGTGATAGGCTGTTGAGTAATTCTCAGAAATATTGAAACGGGTTGGAAAGGGAAAAAAAGCATTATGCAATGAACAGCACTCATTTCCTTCTTGACATTTCAGGGAAGGAGTCTGGAAAGTTGAGGCAGCTCTGAGCCAATGCATGGGGAGAATCCTGTGTGAGAGCTCATTCTTTTTTTTTTTCGTTTGTTTGTTTTTTTTTTTTGTTGCGTTTTTTCCAAAGATTCTTTTGGCAGCACTGGGCCCAGTCCAGATGCCTTCCACGTCAGGTGGTTGAAGCATGTGTGTGCACGATTGTGTGCAGGGTTGTGCGAAGCCAATTACAGTTGGAAACAGTTGCTTAGCCAGCAATTAGCTTCCTCACCGTCTCGAATCACGTTGCTTTAAATTGAGATTCTGCAGATTGGAGTTGCTTTGATAATTTTGCAAAATCCGTTTTGAGGTTATAACTAAAAATGTAATCTTCCAATTAGGAGGGTTTTCTGTCTGATACCTGTTTTGTTCATTAGACTGTGGGCCTGTTTTAAATATTTTTTTTTTGCCTGCTTTATAAATCTGTGGCATGCATGTTTGTATGCCAGCCAGAGGGGAGGGGAATCCTGTGTCTTTGGCCCTAACAGCGACTTTCCTAAGGATCTGATTCAGTTTCATTACTATTTATTTTAACGACTCACTTCTAAATGCATCATATAGTTTTGTTTGTTTGTTTCATATAAAACCAAGGTTTTACAAGAGACAGAACCTCTCAAAACTGAGCTCTGTTGTTTAAATATGAACTAGTGTTCTATTATTAAACCAGACCAGCTGAGACAAGCTTTTTAATTAGCCTACAAAAGAGAGGAAACAGTCTAAGGAGAATGAGGTAGGTTTTACTTAGGAATGTCTTGGAGGCTTTAGTACCATCCTCCACTGAGCAGATTTGGATCTGCTCAGATGGAGAGCTGTATTTGGTATTCTTCGTGGTGACTACCTTGTCTTTATAAATGAACTTACCAGTTCTCGAGGGCACAGAATGCTAAGAGCCACATATTCCTTCTTCGGAATCTACTAGACAGTATATTGGTATCCCACGTGCCACAGGAATTCGTCATCATGGTTTCTGCACAGTGATTATGTCTTTTTTAAACCAGCACAAAGAAAGAGACTGAGGCCCACCACGACCCAGAGGATTGCTGTGGCTGGTCGTAGTTACTAACCTACTGTTCTGCGATGCTGTTGAAAACTTGCCTTGTTTTGTGCCAGCAGGAAGTACCGCTGACTTTCAGAATGCTGGTGCTCTTGAAGTTGTAGATTAATTCTCCCTGGGATGATTTTCACTTCCCGTTCACTCTGCTGCAGGTTGGCTTAGCTCCTGAGAGAGCTGAGCCTTCTGGTTGGCAAGGCACAGAGCAGAAGGTGACCTTAGCGGAGCAAGCCCTTCAGCTACCACCTGCCTTCCCATCTTCCCACCGCACTGAAGTTTTTGTGTTTACTTGAAACCAGGTCTGTTTTGTAGATCTGCAGGCCTTGGACCCATTGTGCACCCAGATGGGGTCTGTCTGCTTTGACTTGCTACTGTATCACGGTTTCCTTGGGATCCTGAAAGTACTGCAACATTAAGCAACAGGGGTGAAGTCCAGAATCATGAAATGGGCAGGGCAGCTCTTACTTGAAAGCGTCTTTCCTTGCCTCTGCTCCTTCTGGTAGTATCATACATCCCAGATTTTAGGCAGCTAACTCTTGCTTTTTCTCTTCTCGTTAAATACTAATAAGAATCTCCCATAGTAGTTACAATTTAGGGCACTTTGGATAGATTCGTTAATTAATTTATTCATTGATGTGCTGGGAATGGAACCCATGACTCTAATATTAGGCAAGCATTCTATCATTAAACCTATACCTTCTACCTTAGTTATACATATGTGTGGTTTGCCACATTGTATGCAGACATATGTATGTAAGCATTTATATTCAAAGTATTGGAAGGTTCATATTATTGAAATATGGCAATATTTGTATATTGTGATGCACCTAGAAATATTGGTGTCTAAGCTGTCATCGTTTTCTTTTGGGAGTAGAAAATAATACCTAGGTATTTTTTTAAAAAAAAGCTCTACCCTTCCTTGGTGTTTTTTGAGATCCTGGGCAAAGGAGGTTTGCAAATGCTCCCCTCTGCCGTTGTGGCAGGAGTTGCAAGGGTGGTAAGCAGCTTCCTGCTCCAGCGGCTGAACGTCTGCTTGCTGGCTGTGCTAACATTACTTCTGGTTGCCTGTCTTAATTCATTTTAGATTAATCTGTCTTGTAGTTCGAAGCAAAATGAATTGAGTCAGTAACTTCAGGAGTTATGTAAAATCTGTATAGTGCTAAATAATTGAATGGGGTTTTATATACGGCCTTGAAATTGGAATGTCAGTTTGACACAAATGCTCCAAAACAGAGTGCTGGATGAGCAGGTCGGTTCTTCCTAGACAACCTTTGACGCCTCCGTCACAGGGGTTGCTCTGGAGTCTGCCATTGCCCTTTCCAGCAGGATACTTATTTCTCTTGGGAAGCGTTAACTTTGGGGAAGGCGAGTCTGTGGCCCCAGGACTTGCAGTAAAGTGCTTTTAAGGAAGACTCTGATGGGGCACAGTTCTGCTGTGGGTCCTGGAAGCTGTTGCCAGTGCTGATGTGCTCGGATCCCACTCTGGAGGAGTTCTGTGTTGTGTGTGAGAGAGCCGTGCACACTCCCAAGAGGAGCTTCAAGGCTGTTTCCATCAAAGGCACTTATCACCGCGTGAGTAATCAAAAATAATGACATTTTAATGGGGGGGGGGTTATTGTTGTCATGGGGGAAAAATAGAATCGTTGAAAATCTATGAGAAGGGTGAAGTATTCTTCTGCTCCCAAGAAAATGGTTTTGAATTTTATCACCGGTGCATTTAACCCTGTTTTACTGGTAGATAATATTTAAGGTGCACGGTGTGAAGAAAAATAAAATTTATTGATCACTTAAAATGCGGCCGGTCATTAGTAGTTGCTCTGTGTGCTGTTACCTTTGTCTCCTTTCGCGCACGGAATGGCCCTGTGGAGATGCCATTTGCAGGTAGTGGAAGTGAGAATTAGGTAGGCCAGGTAATTAATAAGGGCTTACACATGTAGTTTGTGGTATGGCCCAGATTTAAACACAGCTTTCTTGACCTCCCAAGTCCATGTTCTATGTCGAGAAGATTTCCTGCAGACTACAGGACGGTCAGTGAACTATGAACTTTGAGTCATATGTTTTTAATACAAGCATAGCCCAGGATGTATTTCAGCATACTAGGCTAAAGAGTGGTGGATCTTGTTTATATTAAAGCTTCTAAGTTTCAGTAGGCTCCCTGCCCTGATTGGGTGAATCCAGCAGCCCTCTGTGGTGTTGAGGTCTTCAGTTTCATCCACCTCCCTTCTGACTCCAAGTCCATCCCTGCACTCTAAATGGCGTGCTCTGTCTTGTCCCGTCCCTCTGTCCTCCTTGGGGCCGAATCAATGGCTTCTTTATGTCAGCTCCCTCTGGTAAGGGAAGTAGAATGTAGCTCAGGTAGTAACACATGAGTAGCTCACATCCCCGTCACCGCAGCCTAGAAGCTTTTATTTGCTTGAGTTCAGCAACAAGAGTGAGAGCTGGTCAAGTGGTTTCCTAGTGATACAAGAATCATCCCCTGACACACACACACAGACACTACACCAGATGCAGTCTGCGGCGAATGGAGGAGAAGTCTTTGTCTTAGTGTTTTAGCATCAGAACATGAACATGAAGATGAGTTTAAAAGTAAGACAATATCAACTTTCGTTTTGTGTGTGTGTGTGTGTGTGTGTGTGTGTGTGTGTGTGTGTGTGTGTGTGTGTGAAGAATAATAGGCTCTCACTGTGTTGCCCAAACCTGCCTCAGATTGATGGAATTCCTCCTATCCTCTTGTCTCAGCTCCTCTTAACTCTTTTTGTTTTCTTAGTTTTTCAAAACATGGTTTCAGACAGCACTGGCTGTCCTGGAATTCGCTCTGTAGACCAGGCTGTCCTGGAACTCACAGAGATCTGCCTGGCTCTGCCTCCCGAGTGCTGGGATTAAAGGTGTGCGCTACCACTACCCGACTTCTCTTAACTCTCGAATTGCTTTGAAATTGAACTAATATCTGGCACATTAGGACATTTGCATACATAGTTCTTATAGGCCCTGGGCAGTGGCCGTCATTAACATTATATCTTCCCTTGGGAAGGTACGGAAGTCATTAGATAAATAAGGTGCACAGTCCCAGATCCATAGGAGCGATGCACGGAGATGCATTTTCAGCCAGGGTCTCTCTACAGTCCTGTTCTAATCCTTGTACTGCCACCTATACTGAAGACTTCCTCCTGGTTATGATTGACAGCCTCGTAAGACAGCACTGTGTGTGTGTGTGTGTGTGTGTGTGTGTGTGTGTGTGTGGTAGGGGTGGAGGTTGGGATGATGCCTCCCTGGCTGCTCTTCTGGAGGACCTGGGTTCAGTTACCAGCAATGCCAAGGTGACTCATAACTGTCTGTAACTCCAGGTCCAGGGTATCTAACACCCTTTTCTGACCTCTTTAGGCAAAAGGCTCATAGACATGCATAAAGACAAAACCTCCAAATGCATAATAAAAATATTAGAAATTAAAAAAAAATCCAACCCAATAGCATTGTCTGCTCTGTGGCTTCCTGTCTGGAGGAAGGCCCATGTGAGGCCCATGGCTGCATCATTGGCCATCAGCTCTAATTAGCAGACATCAGCTACTTAGCCCATTATTCAGAATAGTAGTTTCCCCACACAAAGGATCGCTCCAGAGGTGACTTTTGACATCTGCGGCAAACTGGGAGCCACAGTAACACCTTCAAGGGCTTAGACCTGAAGACCTGCCTTCTGTATGCTGAGTGCTTTAAGTAGCTTTCTTAACAGTCTTTTGGAGGGTGGCCCAGGGGTCATAGGGTCTTACTATGTCCCTTAGGTTGGCCTTGAGCCACTCTTAGCTCATGACGGTCACAGAATTGCTTGGGGTCTTAAACCTGCCGTCTGGCACAGCTTATGTGAAGACTCCTAACTTGGATGAGGGCCTGCGAGTTTCCATTTCTTGGTAAACCATCAAGAAACATTTTAAAGACAGGAGCCAGGTCATGATGACAGTAGCGGCTGTGTGAGGAGGAAGAGGATAGAGGAATCACGGGTGATAGTGCATCTGTGAGCCCGGGCATCACTGACCCTCTCACAGGCTCTTGTTCCTCCTCAGGGACCCTCTGACTGTCACAAGCAGCCTCCTTTCTAGAACCACTTATGGAAACAGACTGTTCCCATTTCTAAGTGATTAAAGGGGTTCCTTGAAATGGTGTGATCAAAGACACACTTCAAGTTTCTCTCAGAGTGAATATTAACTGCATGTTGGAGAGGCATGTCAGGGGGGGAACCTGATCTTAGTAAACCAAAATGAGAGCTGTAGGGAGCTTGAAGGGTGGAGACACGGGAGGAGAGAGTCAAAGCTGTGGGTGATTTTGGTTTTATGCACGCTGGAAATGGTCCTTTCTACATATACGAGTAGATAAGTTGTCTTCACTTCTCCAAACCACTTTCTCCTCCCTAATGTGAAATCGGGCTTAATAATTCTGACCCCTGAGGGTCATGAGAATGAAGTGAAATATGTGTAAAATGCTAGGCATATCACAAGGAATAGCTCAGCGGTAGAGTGCTTGTCTAGCATGTGTGAGGCTCTGGGTTCAGTCCCAAGCACTGCCCAAAGGAATCAGACATGGTGATTTTAGACCCAGGGTTTACTGGAGGTTTCTTCGTCTCTAGACATCCCAATGTATTTCACTGTGGTACAGTATTAGCAAGATGGGCAAGGTTTTTGACCAACTCAGTTTCCATTGTGGACGGGGAGGCCATTAGTGGCTAAGCCAGCAGAGGGCTTGTGTAATGCTGAAGAATACCCAGGCAAGAAATGCTGACATACGGGGTTTGGCTACAGAGGCTTGTGAGCACATCTTTGCACACATTGTTTTTCGTGGTGAAGCTGAGCCAGTAAGTGTTTGCGATGCTGCATATATATCATCGTGTTTGTGTGTGTGTTTTCATGAGTGCGCACCCATCTTCTTTTCTTGGCTCCCAGCTCTCCTTACCCTTCTTTCCTTCACTCTTCATTGGTCCTCTCAGCTTAATAATTCTGTTCAAAAAGGAGTTGACTCATCCCACAAAACGCTGGCATTAAGTTTGCTCCCCACCGGGGTATCACTGTAAACCTTGGCACTGGGAGAGGCTGCCATGGAAGAAGGAGCTTCTAGCAAAAGAAGAAACAGGAGTCTGAGATGGGGCAGAGCAAGAAGGAATGAGATGTGAGCCAAGGGAGTACTTAAACATATCACGAGGCCCGGGAGAGCTTGCACTACCCCTTAGTGTGGCTCTTCCGCCCGGGAGAATGGTGCCTTCTTCTGTCTGTGCCTGGCAACAGGAGCTGCACAGCAGGTGTGGTGTGCCAGGGACACACATCCACAAGGATCTGGATGCTAGTATCAGGAGTCGCTGCTCTACAACCTCCACTTTGAAACAGGCGAGATGGATTTCAGGAGGTCAGTGTGACACTTCCAGGTGCTATTTCTGTCGGCTTTCTTGGTAAGCAGTCACAGTTGGAATTCTTCCCAGCTGGCGGCCAAGGCGTTGCTCCTCATTTGTTTTGATGAGATTTCGGGAAAGTTGGAGTGGAGGTGGGAGGCGTGGAATCAACCAAAACATCAGAGAATTTGCTTGGATATACCCTGCCAGGTCCAAGTGCTGAGTCCTGTCCTTTCCTAGGCTGACAAAGACACTGATGAAGGAAGATTGTTCTATTACAAGTTAGTGAGCAAACCCATGACCTTGTAATAGAGGCCACTTACTAGAACCCAGTTCCTTTTCTGCCTCTTCCCTGTTACTTGCTTGACAATCAAAACACTAGCTGTCCAGGTAGCTGGAATGTTGGTGTACGTGACTTCCCAATGGAGCGTTGTTGGCAGTGCTCAGACCAGGGTGAATTGCTTGCTGTCGGGTGACTGACATGACTCTTCCCACTCTTCACTGTCCCATCAGAACCATGACACGTTCTGTCGTTCTGTCCTCAAGCCTTATTTTCAAATGGGGGTGGGGTGGGGTTAAGCGGCCCAGCATAGATTGACGGAATCCGGGAAATGTAATCTGTCTATCAAGAATTTTGTTTTTCTGGGACACACTGGTGGTTTCTTGGGACAGCAGAACAGTGTGTTAGGATCTGGTTGGTGAGGTTGCTTTCCAAAACCAGATTGGTGTGTGGACGTCTTTCACCCCGAGGACTTAGACATTTTTGACTTTGGGATTGCATGTGGCTTCTGGGCACATTCAACCTCAGGCTTCCCTAAACCAATGCCACCTTCTTTTGCTTACTAGGTACCTCACATCTTGGGCGCCCCTCACACAACACACATTAATGCCTGTTTACCATTTCTTTTTAAATGCTTTAATAGGGTCATCACTTTGAATGCCTCCCCCTGACATATATAGGTAATAAATAACAATCACCAATCATCCATTTGCTGAGTGTTTCCTTGACTTCAGGTACTAAGGTTTTTATGCATCACCAGCACCTTCTGTTCTGTTTGTTTGGGTTTGGTTTGGTGACTTGATATAGTCTGTCTCCCTGTACAGCCCACACAGGCCACAGTGTCGTGTTCTTTCCTAGTGAGGGGGATTCCAGGCTTCATTCTTAAATGAACTTGGTGGGATAGTGCCTTTATTTACAGATAAGCAACTTGAGGCAGGAGTAAGTAAAACTTTACCAGGACTGTTTTCTATTTTCCAGAGTTTGTTCTTATTAAGAAAAGATTGCAACAGTCTAGTCAATGTGTGTTTCTGATTACAGGCTTCGTTGTTGACACTGTGGGGTGGGGTGTAGCCCCAGGAAGGTGGCGATGAATATCTTCACATGTTGTTAACATGGAAAGAGCACCATATGTATGAAGGGAAAACCGATGAGTGTGTACGTAGAATATAACATCCCATATTTGTACAAGGGATTGGATGGAAGATTGCTATAAGTACTAGAACATTCCTGAGGAAACTAGTGATAGTCCTTATCTACGGTGAGAAGATAGTACAGAGAGACCCAGAAGCAGATAGAGGAGACTTTTCCATGATGTTTGTTTGGAACCATGTGGGTGTCTTAACTGTTCACAATTACAAAGATAACAATTCTGCAGCACTGCTTTGGTGGAACACGAACCAATACGCTCAACCTTGTAGTCTAGGCATTAGAATGGCAGCTGCCACCAATGTTTATTAGTCCGGGTGCTTCTCTATAAGGTTTCATCTCAACAGCCTTTGACTGCTAGCCATTGTTGGCAGAGGTATTCTTAGCATTATTTCACAGGTAGAAAGTAGTCGGGGAGGAAGCTCATGAGGAAGTCTGATGAATGAAGTCTCTAGCTTTGAGATTGTGGTCTGGCTGATTCTGAAGTTCATTATGCTACTGGATTACCCTTTTGGTTATTTACATCTATTCAAAAGAGAACTTAGGCAAATTAAGTTAAACATTTTTTTGGCTGAATTGTAAAAGTATGTTTTTTTTGTTTTTTTGTTTTGGGTTTTTTTTTTTTTTTTTTTTTTTTTTTTTTTTTTTTTTTTGAGAAAGAATTTCTCTGTATAACAGTTCTGGCTGTCCTGGAATTTGCTTTGTAGACCGGGCTGGTTTTGAACTCACAGAGATCCACCTGCCTCCTGAGTGTTGGTATGAAAGGCGAAAAGTATATTTTTAAGTAGTTAAATTTGAGGGCTCAAAGATAAATAAAGTGTGCTTTAAGTGTAAATTTTGAAGTAGGGGACTCTGCCATGTTAACTGGATGACTTTGCTAAAGATGAATGCTTATGTGATGTTGCTTTGCTTTTATTTCCTTGAGAGGTTTCGTTTAAAATAAGAGAGAGGGATGCAGGTATGGCTGGTGGTTAAGAACATTTGTTAATCTTGCAGAAGACCCAGGTTTGGTTCTCAGTACTCACATAGTGGCTCACAGATGTCCATCACTCTTCTTGCAGGGGATCTAACACTCTCTTCTGACTTCCCTGGGCAGCAGGCATGCGTGTGTAGCAGGTGCACAGACATATATCTAGGCAATCTCATATGCAAAATAAAATAAATAGATGTGATAAAAAGTAAATAAGAGGAGTGTTTGCATGCAAGCATGTATATGTGCATGTGAGTGAGACTGTGTGTATGTATGTGTGTGTAAGTGCATGTGAGTGTGTGCGTGTGCGTGTGCGTGTGTTGCTGGGATTGAACCCAGGACTTACTTTGTGCTGAATACTGGGCGATATTTTACCTCCGAGAAGTGACTGTTAGCTTCTCTGTTTCAGTTTATCTTGGCAAGATTTTGAATTTGGGGCGGGGAAGAACGGTAACCTAACCTGGGAGACTTATGTGGGCCTTCAGAAATCCCCAAAGCTCCATGAAACTGTAGGCTGGTTTTGGTGTAAGTACATACTGATTTCCAGGGCTTCTTTCCTTGGGTGGAAGCCTCTAGATTGTACTAAGGTCTCAAAGACCTTAGGAGCCACCGAGATTACTTCAAACTATTAAAACTGCTCGTTGTCACCTTGACAAGGATACAAAGGGTCATATATATATATACACATCCTGCCTCTTCTCTGTACATGTTCTTTATAGTTGTGATACTTAGCTTTGATTGTCAATTGGCTGCATTTTGAGTCACTTTAAGAGGCATCTGGGGCTCTGTCAGTGAGGGAATTTCCAGAGAAGTTTAACCGAGGAGGGGAAACCCCATCCTGAATGTGAGTGCCCTCATCCTCTGGGCTGCAGACTGAATGAAAAGGAGAAAGTAGATGCTCATGTCTCTCTGCTTCCTGGCTGGGTGCAATGGGGCCAGTTTCCTCTCTTGCCCTCAGAGCTAAAACTGCTCTCAGCACCATGCCTTTCCAGCCATGATGAACTGTACCCTCAAACTGCAATCCGAAGTACATGCTTCCTTTAGCTTGTTTCTCTCGTAATAAGAAGAACGTTAATGCAATAATCGCAAAAAAAAAAAAAAAAAAAAAAAGAATCTACTGCATCTCTAACAGTTCTAAATAAAAGTCTGGGTTCTGTGCTTGGAAGGAACATTGGAAGGTTAGATAGCCCATGATTGCAATTCTACCAGGAGATAGTCTTACAAAGCTTGTGCCTCTGTGCCCTTGTGTTCCCAAGTTTCCCCCAGGCCTAATATAAGTTCCAGCATGCTGTAGTCTAAATGATATTCACTAGCTTGGTCAGATGAGAAGTGAGTTCTAGTCTTTCCAAAGCACCTGCTGCATGTGCGTAGTGTTTGACAGCTAATGCAGAGATCCAGAGGTTAGGCGTTAGTCTAAGATGTTCCTTGAAGGGGATGAGGACAATGGGAAATGTGGGTCCAGCACGGCTAGTATGGTGTCCCTTGAGCTTTAGTTGTCTTCCATTTGAACTCACAGTATCGTGGAAGTAGGCAAGGCGTTATTTCCATTTTGCAAATGAGCCACCCACAACTTGATCGCGGTCTCTCTAAGGAAAGTGACACGCCTGCGAGGAACATCCAGAGTCGCCCCATGTCCTCCCTCCAGGCACCGTAGGCTTTTAGCTGTTCACAGAAACTTTAGATATGGAAGAATTCAGATGTGCTTCGCAGCGAAGGCATTAATGATTCTAACATGTCTGATATCAAACAGAAGCAGGAAAGGTGGTGCGCCCTATTGTTGATGGCTCCCTCAAGACCTGGAAAGTTCCTGAAGTCGATCAGATGGGTTGGAGGAGACCAACTCCTGGCAAAATGTTAACTGGCTCTGGGAGTTTTAAGGCCTGGGCTGCAGAGAGGAGAAGTTGTAAGGTTGGAATAACAAATAGCTTTCCAGAGCCCTATAAAATTAGGTAGTGCTACCCCACCCCACCCCATACACCTGAAAGGACTTGAGTGTCAACAAACCATATGAATGGTTGTCTTAACTGTGTTCATACTGTGGAGAGAATGTTCTGTTGTGCAGCGTCAGTAATGAAAAGTTGATGGAGACCTTTGGCAGTTCTTTGCTTGAGAATATGTTGAGCATCGTAGCTATTGCCGTGTATAATAAGGAACACGTGTAAACGGAAGAATGAAGAACGTAGATGTGCTATTTTCTTGGATTATCTATTTTCTTTTGAAGAGTTTCAAGTCGTTCTACAGTCCTGATATACAGGAAACATAGTGGCCCATTGTCTCTACGGCAAAGACACCGCTTGCCAGGTGATAGTTCTGACGGCATCATTTACCAGTTTTTTGTGTTTGTTTTTTGGAGACGGGTTTCTCTGTGTAGTTCAGGCTGTCCTGGAACTCACGTTGTAGCCAGGCTGGCCTCGAACTCAGAGATGCTTGCCTCTGCCTCTGCCTCGTGAGTGCTGGGGCTTAAAGACACGCTCAACTACTGGATGGCCATTTACCTGTTCCTTTGACCTCACTGACTGCCTTTTTCCACAGTTTTCTCCTGTGCTATAACTTTGAGAGGCTGCAGTGGAGGTTACTGGATTCCGTGTGTGTGATTAAGCCTACCACATACTAAACAGTACATAGCTGTTACCTGCTGCTGCCTCTGTTGAATTATTGTTCAGATACCTCCTTTGAAATCCCCCTGTAGTAACAGAAAGTCATCTAGAGTTGAGAAAATGGTGAAAACCCAGGAATAGAAGCAACAGATGGGTGTCTTTTGAGGTGCATGTTCCTTAACTCTGATTGTCTCTGTAGCTGGGGAGAAACTGGGGATGGCCTCCAAAGACAAGTGACATTGTGAGGCCTGTGACCCGAGTCACCTTTTTCGTTCAGAAGCTGCCAGGCATCAAAAGTCAAAGAAACATAAACTTTGGAAGGAGTCCTTACTGCCATCAGTCGCTCTGTGGTGTCCTGCAAATCATTTTTGATTCAGAACTGCATTCCTTTCTCTATTAAGTTGGGATAGAAATTCTGTCTCTCACATGTTGGAAGCACATAGATCGTGCTGGTTAAGTGCCCAGATGATCCATTAGTCCTTGTAGCTCTGAGGATTATTATGGGGACAATTTGAGGCCCCAGATCCTATGCATCTAAATAGCTAACCCTGATCCTCAGTGACACTGTTAACCTAAACTCACTAGAGCATCTGAAGACATGCACACTGTGTGTCACCTGGAGAATTGGGCAGTCTGGCTGCTTGCAAGGCAGGGGCTGATGTGCTTGAGATTATATCAGAAGGAAGTTCCTGGCTTGTGACATGGGAAGCTCAACTAGAATTCTGAGGATGCTGGGCTCCGGCTGCAGGGACTGGAGACAGAGGGTACAGGCTCTTGCAGAGTGCTGGGAGATCACCAGACTGCACTTGGTGGCTGTCGCACGGTGCTTCCTGTCCACCTTGTCCCCTAGTGGCTGGAAGTGTGGAGCATCCATATTTCTTCTTCCTCAGCCAGAGATTTTTACTATTTTGATATTCTGCTCCACCCTTCTCTTTTCCTCCTGTGTTTGCTCATCCTTCCAATAAAAGTTTATTTAGCTTTTGAATATTTACCGAGGGGATAACATCTCAGGCCTTGGAGAGGTGCCAGTAAATCACACACATGCATACATATATACACGCACATGAACATACACATACACACAGACACATACATGTATGCAAATCCCTGTTCTCTGAAGTTTCCATTCTAGCTGGAAACAAAATACAGCATGTTCTTTTTAGGATTGTTATGGGTTTATCCACATTTTGGGTTCTGCCTCTAAGATTTGGGAGGTTGTATACTTGATTTACAAACCTAATTGTTTAAACTGTACAAATCTTTTTCTGACCGACTTCAGATTGTCTCTTAAGAGGCCTTATTTTTTTCAATATGAGATTTTCAGAAACATGCTTGATCTGCTGTTTGTTAAGAATTCTTGTCACCATATTAGAGTGCGATGGTGTTGATGCCTTTTTGTTCCGTGCGCTGAGAGTAAAAGCGTAGCTAAGTACACAATCAGGAAAATAGGCCATGTTTGAAGTAAGGAAATAAGAAAATGAAGGATGTTATTTACCTATGCTGGAGGTCAATTTCCAGTGAATTCTGTTTTTCTCTGGGTTCTGTCTCTAAGGATATAATAAATGGTGGTTTGGTATGTTTTATATTGAAAATTTTAAATTGAAATCAAAGTGTAGGAAGTGTATATTTTGTCTTCGGTGTGTATGTCTGATTATGGGTAAGTACAAGTTTGTTGCCTTTGAGATTTTAAAATGTCTGTGAAGGTGTGTGTGTGTGTGTGTGTGTGTGTGTGTGTGTTCTAAGCTTCTAAATAAATTTTCAAGATCTCTGAGCTTGCTTGTCTCACTGTCTGGATTTCAAGAAAATCAGTGCTTTTCTCCTTCCCTGTTTCACTTTAGTTCCCAACATGAAGCGGTCCCGTTCCTCAGGAATGTCATGCAAAATGTTCTGGTGGTATCTGGGAACTATTGAAGTCTAGTGACTGTTTGGAGCTGAACCACCTACCAGGAAATGTACAAATGTATGTTTTGATTTAATTCTGTGTACTATGAAGTTGATGGTTAATACATCAAAATTGCTTCTTTTGCAAGGCTGCTATGTTGAGATCTGATTTTGAACATATTTTATTTGGACTGTTCCCCTTGTACAAGGCCGGGCATGTTTTGGGAAGGAGGTGTGGACGGGTGATCTCAAAATTTTGGAAATCTGACGCTGGAGGGTCACTTTGGGTTTGAGGCCAACCTTGTGTACATAATGAGTCCCTGGGTAGCCTGGGCTACAGCATGAGGCCTTTTCTCAAAAAGCCAACACAAGAATTCACATGTATTCTTCCCAGAGGGACTTCCCTCTTTCTCTCTTTAAAGCAACACTGGAAGGGTGGTGGTGGTGGGGGAAGCTGGGCATGATGGCACACGCCTTTAATCCCAGTGTTCAGGAGGCAGAGGCAGGATGATCTCAGTTCTAGAACAGCCAGAAGTGTACAGAGAAATCCTGTCTTAAATAAAATAAAAACAAACCAACAAACAAAAAAAGCAAGCAAACAAACAAACAAGGTTACTGTTTTTTTCTGGGCAGTAACAGTGCATGGCTTAATCTCAACACTGGGGAGGCAAAGGCAGGTAGATCTGAGTTCAAAGGTCGCCTGATCTAGGGCAGCAAGGGCCACACAGAGAAACCCTGACTCAACTCCCTCTCACCAATAAAAAATCCTTTTGTAAGTATCTTCCAATATGGTTTGCAGTCTTTTAAAAATTAAATATTTTTCTTTTACAAATTTATTTGTTGGTGGGTGGAGAGATGACTCAGGGGTTAAGAGCTCTCCCTGCTCTTCCAGAGGACCCAGCACCCACGTGGCTGCTTACAGCTGTCTCCAATTCCAGGAAGTCCAACACCTACTTCTGACCTCCGTGGCCCTGTGTACACACGATACACATACCTACAAGCAGGCAAAATACCCTTTCGCAGAAAACAGGAAATAATTTAAAAATTCATTTGTTAAAATATAAACTCATGGTTTCTTTGAGAGGGTTTGACGGAAAGCTACTGAGCCTGTGGGAATGGTCCAGTGTTGTGGTGGAGTTCAGAAAACCTTTGTTTCTGAAAGTGCTGGGTAGGCTTCCAGCCACAGCCCGGCCCCCACAGTGCCTGTGTGTGACCAGTTACTGTTTGCCGTCTGTTATCTGGGTTTATTTTCACACGCAGCTGCAACCTTCATGAGCTCCAAGTAGTGGGAGAAGGAAAAGCCCGCCAATTTCACACTCACTTTGTGAATCCCTGGCTTCCAGAGTGGAAATTGGGGTTTCAGAGAAAGGGACATGTCCTTTTTCTCTCACTTTTGATCATGTCATTATTATTCAAAAATACAGAATGGCTCAAGCATTGCACCTCAATCTTATTTTGTGTACTTCACGGTGTGTATTTTCTATCACTCCTGTAGACGATGTTAATTAGCTAAAAATAAATCAGTGTCTAGAGATGTTTGCCTTGATTTTGAATCTGAGTCTCACTTTGTAGCCCAGACTGGCCTTGAACTCACAGAGATACACTTGTCTCTCAGAAATATCTTTAAATATTGAGGTGACTATATAGTAGAAAATTTAGAAACTTTCCGTTAGAGGTGATATCCTATTGATGCACCGGGGTTAATTCTACTTAGCTCACCTGACGGGGCCCTCCTAGGATTGGCTCAACCTGTGGCTCATTCTAGTTGTTTTCGGAAGGAAACCCATTTTTATCAAATGATGACAACATACAGGATCCGGGGACTGAGCGCTCCCTTTATTGTTTTGGGCTTCCTTTTCTGGGATGTGCTAGGCTTTGTGTAGCCTGGGAGGTTGCGTTCTGTTCTGGGTCAGATTTCTTCCTCTGTGCCCATGGTCTTAAGCTTCTCTTATTATCTTTTCCATCACAGACATGTCCACGATATGCCGGGGTGCCTGAGAAAGTGCTGCATTCACCCTATTACTCCGGACTTGCCGGGGGACACTGGGAAACAGCTCTCGGCCTTCCGCTTAGCTCTATTCAGATTGGCTCTTTTCCAAGGACCCGTAAGATCAATGATGCATGTAGTGCTAAGGGCAGTGGCAGGGTCAGGCCATATTTACTGCTTGCTAGGGCATGTTATTGACCAATAAGAAGTTAAATAGTGCCTAGCTACACAGCCAAGACATTGTCTTTTAGGCAGGAAGAGATCACCTCAGACAACTTCCCTTTATGAGCGAGTATGCGAGATGGAACCAAGCTGTACCGTTCTGAGACTCCCGTATGCCTGCACAGCTTTCAGATGCTCGTGATGAAGGACTCACCCCGTTCCTACCCCCTTTGGTACGTGGAATAGAAGCCAAGGCCTTCTGACAAGGCCCTACCTCTGAACTTCATACCCAGCGCCCTATGGCTTTCCTGACTCAGCCTCTCTAAAGGGAGATAAGGATTGTAATTTGAAATTTTTTATAGATACACTCAAGTTCACGGCAGTGCTTTGTCTAGGTGAGAGGTACTGGCCTATCTTTCCTGATGCTAACCGAATTCCCTCCCTCTCTGTCTGCTTTCCTTTTCTTGTTCCTGTCATCCCTCTTGTCTATACACAAATCTTTTTACAGTTTTGCTCCATTGAAAATATAACTCACCATGGGATGAGGTTGAATGAGAAATTTTGTTAATATTTTGTGAACTATAAACACATTTGGATGCTTTTAGAGGAATAAAAAATCCAAAGGTACAATTTGCACACACATACCACACACACACACATACCACACACACACACACACATGCATACACACACACGTCTTTCTCCCTCTCAGTACATAGTGAAAAAATATTAAAGCTTTAGCTTTGTGTTGTGTTTTGAAGCTTAACTAAGATTATGTTCTGGCCATGGAAAATAAAATGTTTTCCTGAAGTTTTTAAAACAACATTTCTTGTCTATTTTCTTCCTAGGTGTAGAAAGTACCGTGTATGAGCCATTGAATGCAGAGGCAGAGGCAGACAGAAGGAAAACAATAGGAATCGAGGCTGAAGGGCTCTACAGATTAAAAGCCAATGTCCCGCTCTCGGGCACCATGCTAGAGTCCTCTCATTGTGGTTCCTGGAATTGAAATATCATTGAGGATTTAAAATGTGTAAAGCCTCACAAAATTCAGAAATCTTGTGTTTTCCGACTGTTGGCTTATATTTTTTTTCAAAAACATATTAGAGTATGTGTTTTATGGGGCATTGATCAGAATGCCACCAGAAATTCGAAAGAGCATCTAAAACAGAAGCACAGATATGTCTTTGGGTTTCTATTGCTTAATCTTATTCTGTGCATATGCAAAGATAATAAATAGCATGTGTCTGCATGAAGAAGGCATGGTAGGGGGTGTAGTCTTTGTAGACCTTAGTTCTCCATGCTGGAACCACTCCCCTTTAAAACTGAAGTGAATATTGACTTGTTGGTTGCTTAGACATTATATGATTGCAGTTCCATTGGTTTAGTCAGTGGGAGATGTTTTGTGCAGAATTGGGTTGCTTTAGCCAAAAGTAAGGGTTTTAAACAGTCTAGGAGACTCAGTGAAAACAGCTGAGTCTCTATGTGATACACTGTCAAGTCTTCTCATTCTTCATGACCCGCCTGTCCATCTGTGTGGCAGACTCAGAAGCTGAGGAAAGGTGTGTTCCCGGCATTGCGTCATCCATGGCTTTCATTCTTCTCTTTCTTTGGAGCCTGGAACCCTAGGGCGCCGTGGATCTGGAGCCGACACATGCTACTGACTTCTGTCCTTGCAGCCTTCCTGCCTCCGTGTCCCTGAGATGGACAATGCAGTCAGACTTTTTCAGTAGTCATGATGAGTTTGCCTCGGGGAACGCGCACCTAGGCTTCCTCAGTCATACTCAGCTCTTCTGTATTTGCGCGGTAGGTCCAGGACGCTTTCATATCGATGATTCTTGTGCATCCCTAGACAGAAATCATCCCCCTCCTGGAAATTTGTCTCTAGTCATGAAGGGCACCAGGGTTCTTCTCTCCAAAAAGACTCTTTGGAAAAAAACATCAAAGTGCTGGTCGCCAAGCATACAATAGGAATGATTCCACAAACTTGGTTCACTGGAGAGAAGGCTCCAACAGTCCTGGGGAAGGGAGAGGGCACAAATAAACAACAGCTTTGTGTACAACTGTTGGGGAATGAGAGGTGGAGTTGTAGCAAAGCACCCATCTTCTCCTGTTAAGTAGCTTAATAAGGGACTAGCTTATCTTGTCTTTGAGGAGGTCAGACACGGCGATAACAGCTGTACGTGCCTGCACGGCAGCACGTTGTTGCTTTTGACCAGCTTCTGAATGAGTGCCGCTCGGCAATGTTGCTGTGAACGGTTCAGCAAGGAAGAGAGCATAGTGGGAGATGCGGTTTGGTACAGTTTAGAAAAGGACACGGGCAAGCACTTACTTTTCGTCGAGCTCCTTAAGGCAAGACAGTTTCCCCTGTTGCTGATTTTATAAAGAGGTTGAATGTGCTCCTAAGAGCGCACAGGGTTGTTTGTGGAGGGCACAGTCTTTCCCCCGGGATTTAGCTGGAGAAGCTGAGCACCATGCACTGAACGGACATGCTGTGGTTTGGGTCCTGACTACCTTTTCACCACTGTGTGAGAGCAGCATAAGGAAGACTTACTTAATTCATGGTTTCAGAGATTCAGCCTGCTCGGGCTGGCTTTTAGGGGACTGGCAGTGCAGCTTTAGATCATAGTCGAAGAGTCATGGAGACAGATGCTTGGTGTTATGGCAGCTGGGAAGCAGAAAGACACAAAGGAAAGTACGTGGAGACAAGGCGGATCTTTCCAGGGCACAGCCAGCACGGACCTTCTTCTTCCCACTTCTTAGGGATGCCATTGTATGCATCTACCCAGGAAAGCTGCCGTGATGGATCTAAACCCTCCTCATTCACTTGCCTCTCAGTGATTCGTTCTACTAGTGAAAGAATACATTTCAATATCTCAACATTTTGGGTGATACGTTCAAATCCAAAACAATAACTGTGGTCATACAGGATATGAAGATACCATGGAAGTGGGCGGGGCATCAGACATGGGCTCCCCTTATTCTGGATGGGCCAGTGTCTGTCTTTGGGGTCAAGCCAGTCAGTCACTCCTGGTTTTATAAAGGGTTGTAATGAAGTTAACCTCGATTTGTGACCTTTGTGATCTGTGATTCATGCCTTCTGTTTCCAGTAATCAAAGGAACATTCTGGATATCTGCTATGGCCTGAGGTTAGGGGCCCTCTCAAACACAGGTTAAAACCTTCTCTGTAGCATCAGAGTATTCGGGTAAGAGGTAGAGCCTTCAGAACGTGAGTCTGTTCTATGGGCTCCATCCTCATCAAAGGTCTTAGCTATCTTCTGGAAGTGGCACAAGAAGCTTGTTGGTATTGTCCATAGGGCACCACAAGGAAGCACCATGGATAAACCAGAACAAGCCTTCACCGAGCACCAAATCTGGTGCCTTCATCTTGAACTTCTAAGACTCTAGAACTGAGCCATAAATGTCATTGTTTATAAATTATTTAGGCTGCTATTTTGTCCTAGCAGCCTGAATGGATGGACTAAGATGCCTTGCAAGCAGACTGGGTCGTTTAAAATGCTTGACACTCAAGGGGGAAAGGGTTTTATGATTCGGTGGCTTCTTGTGCTCTGAGATTTTAATGGCACAGTAAGCCATACTTAATAACTTACAAAAAAAGAAATGAGCTAATCTGAGCTAATGCTTTCAGACAAAGGATGAAATAGGTTGTCTCCTAGTCTGTGTTCCTACTAAATGATGCAAAGTGTATGTGTCAGCTTAGCTGGGTTAAGTTTTTATCTTTCTTGATCTCTTTCTGTAACCGATTTCATTCTGAGTTAATGGCATTAGCCACTTGTCCTTTTGTCTATATCAGCAGTTGACAAAATATGACCCATTGCCCATGTCTGACCCACTACTGAAAAACGGATGCATGCTGGTCTATACTGATGGCTGATGATTCTGAGTTGGGTTTTTTTTTGTGTGTGTGTGCGTGTGTGTGTGTCTGCCTTTCCCTCCCTCTAGTAAATAATTACAAATCCTTTCTTAAAGTAAATGAGGATAAAAATCTGAGTGTAAGCCAGGTGGTAGTGATGCATGTTTTTAATCCCAGCTTGGGAGGCAGAGAAAAGTGGATCTCTGTGAGTCTCTCTGAGACCAGTCTAGTCTACAGAACGAATTCCAGGAGAGGCTCCAAAGCTACAAAGAAACCTTCTCTCAAAAAATCAAATCAAAACAAAAACAAGAACGAAACAAAAACAAAACAAAACAAAACACAACAAAAAAGCCAAATTGAGTGTAATGTATCCTACTTGCGGCTATTGAGAGCTGAAAGTCTTCTTTTAGTTTACAATGGAGATTTATAAAAAGCACGCATGCAGGGTGGGCCTGGAGGTGGATCTCTGCATTCAAGGACCTGGAGGTCCTGCTAGCCAATGCTACTCTGTGAGACTCTCTCAAAAAGGATGGTGTAATCATTGCTTAATTTTTATGACTTCCTCAGTGTGGTGAGGGACAAGCAGAAGGAGACTTCCCTTTCTCCCATAGCTAGTGGCTTTCACTGCAATGGAGGGTTTTTACAAGTGTGACTGACCCATGGAGATCCGGACGATGGACGTGTTGGCGTCTTGTTTCTCCATCTTCCAGATCTGGGTAAGATCATGAGAATGTAATTGGTACTCAGCAGGCGGGGTCTGAGAAAAGAGCACTCATGGAAAATTTCAGTCCTTTTTTTCTCAACAAGACAAAACAAAAACATTAGTTACTTGGCATAGGACGGGAAAAGGGTCAGGGAGAGAGGCATATTCAGTGGCGTCACAATAAGCCATTAAAACAAAAGAAAAGCGACTGTTTCCCATTTGCTGTGGCTCTGCTCTTCCCTGTTCCAATTTCTTTGAAGAGATGGAAGAATAATGCAGTTTTGCAGAGTGTCTCCGAAGTTCCAGTGTGGAGACTTTGTTTTCCCAGTCACTGTGGCCACATCACAAATGATTATACAGTTTGCCAGCGTGAACAACTGCTTGTGATGATGACGTGCTCAGGACTAAGCATTAAGATGCGGCAGAACATAGATACCTTTGCTCTGTGCCGTTCAGGGCCTTGGCTGAAGAACTTCAAGCATGGCGCTCAGTTCGTCTGAAGTAGTATTAATCGGAATTTCTAGAATTTTGTGTAGAATCCTAAAGAAGCCCCCACTATTTACAGGGATGAACCCCAAGACTCCTAGTACGTGTCTTGAAAATTGTGGCACACCCAAAACCCATGTGACTGCGACCTCTTCTTTCCCCCCTCAGAACCTTTTTTTATTTTGCTTTAAAGGCAGGCTCTCATCATGGAACTCTGGCTGTCCTGGAACTTACTATACCGAACATGCTGGCCTTGAGCGAACAGAGATCTGCCCACCTCTGCCACCCGAGAACTAGGACGGAAGGGATATGTCACTCTGCTCAGCTTTAAATTCTCGTTGTATTATGTTTCCTGTCTTGCGTCTTGTGATGATGCGAGATTATACTCTACCTGTGAGGAGACATGAAATATGACATAAGCATTGTGAGCTCTACGATAATACACGAGGGCTCCTGAAACACAGGCGCTAGGCTTCTCTCAATAGCTGACGTGGTTCTGAGTGACTAGCGGGCAGCTAGCACGTACAACGCAGATATGCTGGACGGATTCACTACTGTGCATGAAGGTTCATGTTGCTACCTGGAACAGCACGGAATATGGCATTTAGAGATGTTTATTTCTGGAGATTTCCATTTCATAGATTTAGGCTGTTATTGACTGTGGACATTTGAAACTTTAGGTGATGGGGGGTTAGCTGTATATTTTTACTTGACCACAGGGTAGCCCCTAAGTACACGTGACTCTTGAGCAATCGGGACTCTGTGCAGTGCAGTTAATTACAGAACTGAATTTTAAATTCTAGTTTGTTTTTTTCAGTTACCAATGGTGGCCTACCTATCAGATAACATAAATCTGAATACTGTCTGTTTACCCCTCATTGCCAGTCCGCTAGCCAGCAGCTCAGCGTTTAGTTGAGGCTGGTCGTGTTGCCTTGGAGCCTCTCTGTGCAACACCTTCCTCATTCTTATGGTAGCTGGATCCTAAGGGTAGGCAACTTGAGAGGAGCCAAAAGAGTCTTGAAGGAGGCCAGTCTGCCTCTTTTGTATTATATTGAGTCTCTCCAGCTTCCGAGTCCGCAGCAATAGATTATGTTTTGATGAGGAATGGCAAGTTTCTGTATGGACATTGAAGATGCCCCTGCATGGAAAGAGTCCTGCACAGTTGCTTCAGGTAACCCGTCAAGTCATTCACGTCTTAGTTCTGTGGACATAACAATCCTTACCCTGTACCAAACACCATTGCTTAGGCGATGGCAGTTGACAACAGTGATGTCTGTAATAGAGTAGATGGGAAGGCGTGCCAAGATTTCTATAGCTGTCTATAATGTGTCTGGCATGGGGATATGGGGAATATGTACGGGGGCAATTGGGTCAAACACGTGAGTCTGTCTGAAAAAGAGAGGAGGAACTGGATCTTAGCTCTAGACCAGAATGAGAGAGAGAGAGAGAGAGAGAGAGAGGGAGGGAGAGAGCGGGAGGGAGAGAGAGAGAGAGAGAGAGAGAGAGAGAGGGAGGTGGGCCCTTTAGCAAGAAAGCAACCACACACAAAGGAAGAAAGGCAACAGGCTAAGCTTTTTCTGGGGACTCCTCCACCAGACAATGCCTTTTTTGTTAGAAACTGCTCTGCAACTTCCCTGCCGGTCACATCTTTCACTGGGAGCATGCTTCCCCACCCACACCATGCATATTGAGAACCAGGAACATACCCAGCAGGTCACCAATCCAGAAAAATCCATAGCCCGAGGGGGATATCATT
This sequence comes from Arvicola amphibius, assembly GCF_903992535.2. NCBI lineage: Eukaryota > Metazoa > Chordata > Mammalia > Rodentia > Cricetidae > Arvicola > Arvicola amphibius. The sequence goes on along the minus strand of NC_052055.2, from coordinate 15,267,610 downwards.
GATGAATTACAGACAAGCTGCCTGTCAGCAGGAAGCATGGATTGGATTAGAGACTTCTTCTACCATGCTGGCTTCTCTAAAGAAGATCTGGCTCCAAAACAAAGATGCCTGAACACATGGTCAGCACTGAAAACAAATATTGATTGGCCCCCCGCTGAGGAGCTGAGCTGGAGTGGGTCAGAGGCTGATGTCAAGAGTGCTGGGGTGTGGAAAGCCATTACCGTGCTCATGGGTCAGTGTGTTAGCTCCATTTATTTCGGAGACCTCGAGTGGAATGTTTAGTAGAAGGCCAGGAGAGATGGTGAGAATGGAAACCCGCTAAAGCTGGTCTCTCTCCTGTGGGCCTTACTTCCTCTGGGCCCATCCTCCTCGTTGCCTGTTCCACATAGCATTTTCTGGCTCCCCTCTTCCATCCCTGCCCCCTCCCCCTTTAAAAGCGCTGTGCAGGATCCACTTAATTGAAAGAATATGTCTAAACAGCTGATGCTCAGGAGTGTTCAGATTTGGGATTCAGACCATCGACTTGGTGCTCGTATTGTGCTGGTAGAAAGATGCGCTGGTTGCATCTATCTGATTGCTTCTGACTGTCAACTGGGTTAGAAATACTTTGGTCTCTGCCAGATGTAGGCGATACTGTAAAAGGAGCATTTTCTCGAGTGAATCAGTCTTTCTAGCGCCACAGGTCTAGAGCGACCGAAGCAGCTGTCTCTCTGTGGATGAGACTGGCTTTCGTTCAGTCATTGTTTTTGAAACGTCGAGCTTCCAAAGCCTAATTTAGAATCCTTTCAATGAAAAAAAAAAATCTCAAAATGGACCTTTGCATTTAAACCTCCGATTTCGGTGAATGTGGAGAGCGACACACCCTAAGAGAACTTTCTCAAGGTACAGGACAGCCATTAGCCTCGTGTGAATATTAAATATTGAAATGTAGGTAGTGCGAATGAGGTTTGAATTTTTAAAGAGTTTAAGTAGCCCTGTGTGGCCGGCGAAACCATCCTCTAGCCCAGAGCCTCACAGGTCTGCTTTTAGTGATGGTGTTTGCTGAGGTGTGGCGAGAGCTTTGCTGGGCTAACAGTATCTTCACTTGGGATTCGGTTCTTTCCCCCCATTCACATTCTCGAAAGAAGCAGAGGCTGCTGCTGCCCCCGGCAGGTGAAGAGCTGAGATGAAGAGTTGAGAAACTGCCATCACGAGCTGTCACTGTTACTCTGGCACTCCTTTTCCTAAGTCACTCAGACACACGTGCAGGCAGCGTAACCCCCAGCTCCAGGGAGCTTCCGGCCCACTGCAGTTCTGAAAGGTCCCCTGTGTGAAACTTGGCTCAGCCTTGCATATATTGTTAGCTCGCCCTTCAGATGCGTAAGTGTCCAGGTTCTTCTGAGCTATGCTGTATACCCTACAAGGGCAGAGACATAGGCATATCCTTTGTATAGAATGTCATTGACGTTCTGAGTGCTGGAGTTTGGTGCCTCCAGTTGTACAAATACTACTGTTCCTTTCTATCATAAACCGTTCCTTTGTTACTCCTCATCTAAATGTTAGCACAACTGTGAATATTTCACAGTTATTTCTTTCTCTTTTTTTTTTTTAAAAAAGTAAACTTCATCAGCTCGCAGGGTATAAATGGGTAGTTTATATCTCTCTCTTCCCTTATTGCACAAGTCAAGGAGAGGAAAAGAGAATTATAAAAGTGGAAAAGCAACCTCTCTCTCCCTTCCCTCCCTCTCTTTCCCTTGCTCCACCTTTAAATTGTTCAACAAGTTACCTGCAGGAAGCATCCATCTCCCACGAAATCAATATAATTTGGTTTCTAAACTCTGCATGCCCCCTTCTGGGTAGAAGGAAGCATTTTGCCACACAACTGATGTGAAATCAGTGAGATGCTGTTGGTTTAATGGAAATGTTGGCCTTCCCAAGATGACAGGAAGGTAGTAGCAAAAATTGTGCTTTTTCTGCTCAACAGTGCCGCCATTGTGGAATAAGAACAGATTGTGAGAAGAGATGGATAAGGTGTGTGTGTGTGTGTGTGTGTGTGTGCGTGTGCTCTCTGTATGCTGGTGTGTATGCTGCTCTATGAGTGTGTATATGTGTGTTACTGTGTGTGTTTGTGTATGTGTGTATTACTGTGTGTGCTGGTGCCTGTTACTGTGCGGGCTTGTGTGTGTATGCGTGTTACTGTGTGTGGTGGTTGTGTGTGTGTGTTTATGTGTGTATTACTGTATGTGCTGGTGCGTGTTACTGTATGAGCTGGCATTTGTATGTGTGTTACTGTGTGTGGTGGTTGTGTGTATGTGTGTGCATGTGAGTGCGCGTGTATATGCACGCAGGTGTTGGGTTCACTGTCATTCTGGGCTCCCAACCTCATCTTCTGTAGCCGTTGCCCCACTAAGTGGGGGTCACCCCCACTTCCTGTTGGTCAGTGGTTATCTTGTTGGTGTGGACTGAGACTCTCTTGTTTGGAGACAAAGAGTCTAGAAGTTTAGGTGCTTGGGCCCAGTGTCAGCCTGACTCTTCCTTAGCAGGGGAACTAGAAGCCCAGACGTCCAGGGAGGAAGTGCTAGGCTAATGGATGAAACCTCTTGTTTCTTAAGAAGATTCATGGGTCTTGCTAGAGTGTTGTAATGGGGTTAGAGGAAGATTGGGGGCCAAAGCCTTTGCATCCTGTATCTATCTGTCTTTCTCTGACTTGTTGAAAAGAGGAGGTCCCATGGAGAATTATTTGAACAAATATTTGCTCTGTCTAATTATTCACCCAGAGCAGCTTTCCTGAATGTTTAATGCAAACCTTAATATTTACAATAGCATAAGGAAGAGTTTATAATGTGTTGGGGGAGGCTACTGAGTGGAGGCAGTAATTCTTTGCAAGTATGTATATAAGACGGCTTTCTTCCTAAGAGACGTGAGCCATATTTACCTTAGCCAGTGTTTGAATTTGAGATGAAGTAAAAGGGAAGAAAACTCCAGAGATGGGCGGTATCCCTGTGAGCAGCTGCTAGCATGTTTTATGGGTGAGATGCTTGTTGTCTTAGCCAGCAGTTTTGTGCCTGTGACAATTTCCATTTCTGAGTTATTGATGCATGTAACCACGCAAATAGGCTTTCAAGATTGCTCCGTGTGTGTGTGTGTGTGTGTGTGTGTGTGTGTGTGTGTGACAGGTATGTCACAGGGCCGTGCTAGACTGTGATCCTGGTAGGGATGGTCTTCTGGCTTTGCTCCCCCCCCCTTTTTTTTCAGGCCCATCTCTTTCTAGTCTTGAGAATTAGTGGGTCTCCACAACAATGTCTGCACATTGGAAATAGGCACCTTGCAGCTCTGAGTTTGAAGTCTTCCATGTCTCATGTGGCCCTGGAATAGGCTGTGCCTCAGTTTTCTCATTTGTTAAGTAGAAACACCACGTCCCATAATGTATGGATGAGAATGGCCAGTACTAGGCTTCAGATTCTTGCATTGGCACCTCAAGCATCATCGGGCTGGGTAAAAAAAAAATGGCCCTCATTTCTATAGTATATCTATAGTATATATATAGTATAGTATATATATAGTTTAGCGCCACACAAACCAGGCAATTACTTGGAGGTCCCATTTCTCCAAGAGCCAGAGACGGAAAGGAAGAGACGAGCATTACTGGCGAGGTGACTGGGTATACGTCAAAGCCTCAAGGAAACCAGAGGAAAGACATTGAGTGACAAGTGAGGCAATACTGTTTACAGCACTGGAGCTGTAGACCCCATGCTGTCCTGCTGGCTTAGTATTGGGTCATCAGCCAGTGGAACAGGTACAAGTGGCTGCTGAGATCTGCTGCCCGGTTGGTGAGTAGCAGAAATCACACTTAGGCAAATGTGTACAACCTTCCCTTGTTAGCATGCTGGAATTTGTTGTTGTTGTTCTTCTTGTTGTTTGGTTCCATGGATACTGGACCCAACTATGGTGTTGTCTTAGTTCTCCAAGGTTTGTTAAAATGAAGTCAGTGGTCAGTGGTTTCTTCTACAGTCATGAAACCAAACTCTTCTCTTCTTAAGTATTACTGTTTTCCCAAGTATGATAAAAGCTAACTTATGCTACAGTCACTTGATTTTAACCCCGCCCCCTTCATTGATACAAATGTTTTGATTTGCAGCCTCATTGGTAGGTACCATCTGAGCAATGCAGGTGGAAAGTAGCCATCCTCCTTAGAGGTGTGACATCATTTGTTCTTGAGTATAACTCGGGGTTGTTTTAGTTGATGTTGAAAGTCAAGACCTGATTTGGTACTTTTTTCTATTGCATGGTTGACTCCTCAGACACCAATTTTGCGGTCTGTAAATGAAATTCAGCAGGGTTTCAACAAAGTGGGACTCCATATGATAGAAACTACCTACAGAGCAGACTTGAAGTTGGTCAACTAAAAAGCAAGATGGAGCGAGTCTTGAGCACACCTTCATGAGGTCTAGGGATATAGGAATGAGCCGCACAGCTAAGCAATGAACCTCACAAGGGGAGTATAATCTAGCAGGGACAGGCAGACAATAAAAACAGAAGCCTACATAAACCTGGATACGCAAGACTGGGAGGCAGTGTGTGGGACCAGGGGGACTGCGGAGCAGACTCTTTTATGTACTTGAGAACACAGTAATGTGGCTTAGACTTGTAAGAGGGGGGCGTGGGGAGCCAGAGAAAGAATTCATTCTGTGTTTTGGAGGCTGCGCCCAGACCTGCTAGGTCTTGCTCCGGCTGTGGCTTAGTGTGCTATTTTCCATCTATTCAAAACCCCAATTTGTTGTCTTTTCTAAAAGGGAGATACTTGTGAATTCCACAGCTGTCATGGTTATAGCAAAATAATTTTTTAGTTCTCACCTCCTGCCTAAGTGCACACACGAGAATGAGCCCCTCACCTTGTTTGCAGAGGAGAGTCCTTTGTCTCTTTTTCGAAGTGACTTGTCTCACTTTAATGTAGGCCCAGAGGGACCCATGCTTACCTGTCCACCAGAATCCATAGGCAGTTAGCTTTATTGGGCTTTTTGCCCTGCCTTCTCTTCTCCTGTCGTTCTGTTAGACTGCACATGTCCTGGGGCTGCATGGAAAGAGGCTGGTGTCCACCCCTGCAGGGTTTGCTCCTGACTCTTCAGGTGGAAGATGCTGCAGGTAGAGCAGCTGAGGGTAGAAGATTGAAATCTCAGGTCTGTTGGCTATTCTCAGCAGCTTCCACCAGCTTCCCTAATGCACTGGTTTCCAGTTAGCAGAGTGACTCTCAAAGTCAGGACATACAGGCCTCTTCTACATCATCAGCCTCCCCAAGATAGTTCTATAAATGGCTCTGCTGCTGTTTCTCTAGACCTGTGGTTCGTGACCCCTTTGGAGACATGTGTCCGAAATCCTGCACATCAGACACCTGCACTACAATTCATAACAGTAGCAAAACTATGACATGGTAAAGTAGCATTGAAATAATTTTATGGTTGGGGGATCACCGCAGCACGATGAATTGTATTAAACACTTTGAGCATGGGGAAGCTTGAGAACCACTGAACTAGACCTACCATATTGGAATATTAGGGTTGTACCTAAGAACTGCTTTGGGTGGAAACAGTTTATTTATCATCTATCTATCTGTTTATTCATTCATTTATTTTAGGAAGTCCTAATTTTATAACCTTTGGGCCTTCTAAGTTTTGATAATCTTTACAGAAGATGATTTTACTTTTGAAACAGTAGTAACAGCTAATCTTTATTGACGGTTAATTGCGTGATGATGCTTGGTGTTTTATAGAGAACGAGTGAATTCCCAAGACTGTCCAGGTGACACATACACAAAGTTAGTGTTCTTTGGCCACTGGAGACTATAATTCCCTACAGATTGAAGAGCCAGTCTCTGAGTCCCAGTCCCCAGTCTTGTCCTTCTAGTCTCTCCCACCTCCCTTGCCTGATGGCATTCCATGAATGCATCTTTGTTAAACTGACTCCAGTGACTTCCCGTTGTGTAACAGGTCACATATTAGACAGCCTACTTTGGCTGAGCTTCAGGTTACAGTGAAGTCAAGGATTCAACTCAGAATTGGCTGTGCGCCCCCCCCCCCCCACAAAGTGAGTTACTCTAAGCCGTGTTCTCTCACTAGGTTCAGTGAACATGCAGAATGCAGCTAGGCTATTCTTGCACCTTTTGCGCTGCTGTGTATCTCTGTGTGTGGTCTGATGCCTGCGTAGTTCTGTACCTGCATTTGGAATATCATTTTTGTAATCGGCTGCCACCTGAATGGGTAGAATGTTGCCACTCACATGGACCCTCGCCAAAACCTGCATCATGAGAGGCCATGCATGGAGTGAGATCTGGGTTTGTCCCCAGTGCTTCTTGGTTGCTGGAAGTTCTTCTTAGCAATTCCAGCAGAGTATCTGAGCTGTTGTTGAAATAGGAGCAGCCCGAGTGAGTTTGAAGATACACATCAACCCTTTCATTCCTAGTTCTCAATTTCTTTAGTTCCTGGTGTAGAAGGAATTTGCTAGAGACCTCACTAATCACATCAGGCAGAGATAGTTTGTATGTGGATAGGTGAGCATGCCTTACAACAATATGAAGAAGAGTGTTTCTGCTCATATTTTCTCCAATCTCAGGTTCTGAACTTTCAAAACATCACGTCTTATTTTTCAGAGTGACTCCTATTTGCCTTCTCAAAGTGGTTTTGTTTGTTGTAATTGCACTAATGTGAGCACACTGAAAACACAAGGCCTAACTTTTACTAAAAGATGACTTTTAAAACGTACAAGGCGTTCACATTCGATAATGGTAATTTTGGTTTGGTTGTGGCAGCCTCAAGGTTTATGACTAATTGTCCCATTCCTCACTGGCCGAATGTTTCCATGTCTTTGGTATACAGTTTCCCAGCTGCCTATAATGAGAACCCATGAGGTTGTCAGGCAAGTTTTCAGAAACTGAGCCTGTGATCCTGTATAACTTTGTCTGGAATTTATTTATATCTCATCATTAATTTGAGTTTCCTCTCTTTGATGAAAAGCGGGTGTTGAATGTAACTACTTGGGAGACATGACTGTGCAGATCTCGTGCTGGGAGAATGGGCTTTGGTCCTGTGTTTAGCTCCAAAGTTACTCTGAATGAAGGAAGGTAAAGAGAGGCAGTGGAAGCTGAGGCAGGGATCCCCAAAAGCTTGAACTTCTCAGAGGAATGCAGTTTAGCATGTCTTGTCACACACACTCGTTCTTGGAGATGTTTTCTGTCGTATTAGCAGCAGCTTAGGAAGGATGAGGAAGAGCAGGAGACCATGGAAAAGGAGAAGGAAGGAAGTCTCTGTGTCCATGCCTGCAACTGTCCCGAATCAAACACTATGAATATTTTATTTGATGCATAAACTCTGAAGAAAAACGTATTTAAATTTTTTTTAATTGACCATAGGAAATCACTGCTAGTTGCGTGTTTGTAGGATGGTTAATTTTAAGTTTGGAATTTGCTTCAATTCACTCACTCAAGCCATGTTCTAAAGGTCCCGATGCTTGCTCCGAATATTGTGGAATCTGGGGTCTTAGCAGTCAACCAGACTGGGTATGGGCTGAGTAGCTCTTGGTGGCTGTCACTGTAGGTGCCCTTCCCTCTGAGCAAAGGTCATGTAGAAGGAGGGCATTCTGCAGTTGGTGTGCAGCGAAACTCTGAATTCAAGCAGGAGGAAAAGTAGGCTGTGGTGTCACATCCTGCTACCTCAGCCCCCTGTTAGTCCTCATCCTCCACATACCAGGTAGTAAAAGGAGCAGCCACACTGCGTTTCGGGTGACTAAACCATTATCCTGCTATGCAGAGGGACTGTCCTTAAACCTCACACGCAGGCCTCTCAGCTCTATGCTATAAGGAAATCAGGGTGTCTCATAATAAAGGCCCGGGTTTTGTGAAATAGAAAAAAGTATAGTTTGTTGTTTGTTTGTTGCAGGTCTCAGTAAAGGAACAGATAACATAATGTAAAGACTTGTATGTGTTTATGGTGGCCACAGGTCTCGTGAACACACCGGGAGAGGGACCCTATGTAGAAGTGGATTGCGTGGCGTAAGAGAGATTCAAGAGATGAAGGAAAGAAAGGGAAGGTTGAGATAATACAGAAAATGGAGTGAAAGAAAGCCTAGCTACAGATTTTGTATGCAGTAGAGATAGGAGACATTGTGCAGCTTGTCTGTGTACCTGTGCACATAAACGCTTGAATATGCAAGCTCAGGGGCACTCACGCTGACCTGTGGGCTTAGGAGTCATTCGGCTATCACAGGTGAAAATAGTTTCATACCTTTCTATTTTGACCCAGACCTGAGACATTGAACTTTGACTGTTCATTGGTTCTGTTTGTTTTCATTCAATTCTTACGGTAACATACAGTATTGAACCTCTCAGTGGGTATGTTAAGCGAATGTTCTCAAACTTTCTAGTTCAATTTTCGTGTCTGAGAAGAAACCCACCTTTAGTCATTGAAGAAACAATGAATGACACAGAATCAAATTCTGCTGCTCAAGATGGAGACTAGTAGGCAAAAGGACTAATAGTCGGCAGAGGAAAACACACATGAAGTCCTACTGTAGTTCAGTACTGAAAAAAGATTATTTGTGAATCGGTTCAAACATTTCAGATTTGCTTAAATCAAAGAATGATAAACTAAGTGAGGAACCAGTAACTATATTACCTTAAATGAGCAAGAGTTTTAAATCAAACACAATAAATTAAATCAAAGCAGCTACCCACCCTCATCACTTTGTCTCTGTACAAAGTTATAAAAAGCAGAGCAAATGAACCAAACGGAGTTCAGTTCCCACATGGAGGTAGGAGCCTTCGGGAGTCAGAAGAGGCATTCACTCCCCATAAGCTGGAGATAGGGACAGTCGAGAGCTGCCATGTGGAATCCGGGAGGCAAACCCTGATCTTCTGCAGCAAGTGCTCTTAACTGCTGAGCCATCTCTTGTAGTAGGAGGCTGCTTGTTTGTTCCTGGCTGCCCAGACTCGAAATAACCACTCAGAAACTATATTATTTAAATCACTGCTTGGCCAGTCACTTAAATGTATTTTTGGCTTGGCCTACAGTGCGTCTGTCTCTGTTAGTGGCATATCTCGACTCCGCCTTCTTTCTCCCAGCATTCAGTTGTCCCGGTTCCCCCCCCCCCCACCCACCCACCCACCCACCCAAGCTCTATTCTGTCCTGCACAGGCCCAAGACAGTTTTCTTTATTAGCCAATGGTATTCACAGCATACAGAGGAAAAATGCCACATCAATCTCTCTAGTCTGGTCACAACTTTTCCGTTACATTCTTTCTAATAAAATCTTTTCCACAAGTTTCTTGTTGTCCCCGGGGCACAGATCTTTGTACACTTAGAGAGGACCGGGCGTGTGAACGAGAGTGTAAAGTTCCCCTCTTTTCGGTCACTTCAGGCATGCTCTAGATCCCCGGTGAACCCTTTTAGGATGCCCTGCCAATGTCTGGCTGTGTCTGCGCTAAGTGCTTTGAAGGCCTCCTTTAGGGACCCGGCTACAAGGTGATAACAGGCGAGATCAGTGCCAGCTGCAGGCTTTTGCTCTGATATCATCGGGGGAAACAAAATCGCACACACACACAGAAAGGGCAGCTGTGCACTGAGCAGAAAGAAGAGAAGTTGTGGAGAGAGAGCCTGGCTTCCCCCAGGAAAACTGGATGAAGTGGGAGGAAGCATGGGCCTGCTTAGTAGTCCAAGGTTCTAGCAGGTCCCCGAGTACTCCAGAGTTTGATTTAGTATGGGCTCCTTTTATTCTGCCTTTGTTCCACAGTTTAGAGCAGTTACTGATCTGCTTTATAATTCTTGGGGCACCAGGAAAGCAGGCGGTGCTTTCTCTTACCTACCCACCCAGAAGACCTTCCCTTCAGGCCCGTGAGGGTCTCGGCTGTGCCATGATTCATCTGATAGCTTTTCTTCCCAGATCCTGGCTTTTCTTCTTCGTGAGTAATTGTGAAGTAGTGGAATAAGTTAAGACCAGCTTTTCAGGCGTCTCTTCCTCTCGTTTTGATTGCAGGAGGTTGACCAGCAGCTTTAGTCAAACTGCATTTATCTCACCCTGAGAGCTGGGCCCCTAACCCGTGCAGCTCCAGCCTCTTTTACTCTGCTCAGCATCAACCCCCTGGATGTTCTTTTCCCCGTGTTAAGTCCACTTCGTATACTCACCTCTTCAGAACCCGTCTTAGGGTCTTCCCCGCTGCGTGATATGGCTCCAGCCACTTTCCAGGCCTCACTCCTGACCGAGTGCTCCATTTCAGCCAGCGTCTGCAGGCTTCCTGACTTCTCCCAACATTCTGTCAGTAGCGGTCCGGCCTCAGAGTCTTCTCAAGAGATACTGGAACTGTTTTTGCTCATTCTCCTAAGTCATAAAGAAGAGGATAAATGATCTCCTTTGCAATTGCCACACGGAGCAAGCACTCCAAGCCAGTCCCACCTCTATGATGTTTTTCCTGGCGATGCTCAGCTTTTTGCTCATCTTTCCCCCTAGCTCAAATTGTAGTTTGAATAAGAATGCCCCCCTGGGTTTGAGTGTTTAGTTGTCCGGGAGTGGAACCATTTAAAAGGATTCAAAGAATTAAGAGGTGTGGTCTTGTCAGAGTGAGCGTGGCCTTGTTGGGGGACGTGTGTTACTGCCTTTCCAAAGCCCGTGCCCGGCCCGGTTTTTCTTCTTGTTTACAGATCAGGGTGTAGAGCTCTCAGCAACTTATACAGCACTGTCGGGCCGCATGCGGCTGTGTTCTTCGCCATGATGATAATGGGGTGACCTCTAAAACTAACTCAATTAAATGCTGTCTTTGATATGAGTTCCCCTGATCACGGTACCTCTTCACAGCACCAGAAGAATGACGAAGACACTCAGGCATCCTCCAAAAACAGAGGGCGCGCTTTCTGTTCAGGCATGCAGTATAGGGTTTGGTTTATATTTGTTGCCGAAGTGAACAGTATATTTTTATATTTTCTGTTTCTTACTCTTGTGTGCTCCCGGAAGAAGGAAACGAGCAGACAGACGTCGGCCTGATGAGTAAAAGTGCTTTAGTTCACGTGTAACTGTTGGCTTTGGAAACAACCCCCTTGCCGCTCTTATGACCCTTTGAAACAAACACACATGTGTGTACTTCTTTTTTTTTTTTTTTTTTTTTTTTAAATTTTTTTATGATTTATTTATCTTTATTTTATGTGCATTGGTGTGAAGGTGTCAGATTCCCTGGAACTGGATTTTCGGACAGTTGTGAGCTGTCATGTGGGTGCTGGGAACTGAACCCAGGTCCTCTGGAAGAGCAGTCAGTGCTCTTAACCGCTGAGCCATTTCTCCAGCCCATGTGTGTACTTCTTACATGACTCTAAATGTCTTCATTAAAATGGTGTTGGACTTTCTGATGCCTGCAATCTTAGCCTTGCTTCTGCCAGGACCACCTCTGTCTTTTGTGGGGAAAAGGAAGATATTAAGTATTTACATGTGACATTAAAGCAGTTATGTCTGAGTTAGCAAGTACACCTTTGAGTATTCTCTCTCTCTCTCTCTCTCTCTCTCTCTCTCTCTCTCTCTCTCTCTCTCTCTCTCTCTCTCTCTCTCTCTCTCTGTACCAAGACTGTACCCTGGTTTATGGTAACATGTATAGAGAATGGAAAAGGACAAATCTTGCTAGCTGCCTTCAAGAAGTTTATAAATGTTACGTGGGAGGAAGGAAGTCTTAATTTGAATTATTGAAGTATCTAGAATATTTAATTTAGAGCAGGGTAAGGGTACTGGGAAGAAAATTAAAGTCTGCTCCTCATGTTGTGAAAATGTTACTGATTTGGTACAATGGAGAAGTAGCAGAATTCTTTAAACAATTTTGCACTTATTTATTTCTTGGTGTGTGTGTGTGTATGTGTGTGCACACTAACACACACACGCCAAGACTTGTGTATGCTTATGGAGATCAGATGACAACTTCTAAGAGTCCAGTCTTTTTCTTTTCACCATGTAGCATAACATTGAATTCATCTTGTGTGGCTCGACATTTTGAGCCTTAACCTGCTTAGCCATCTCTCTATCCTGTTTGGTGGAATTTGAACATGGTTACCAAGACTTCCATACTTCAGGACTCAGAATCTTCAATTGTCTTGTTGAACAGAGACAAAAGGGCCGCTCTGAAAAGATCTTTTTGCAGATATAGTTAAGTTTCTAAATAGTTGACCTTAAGATAGGAAGGTTATCTAACAGACCTGTCCTAATCTGATGAGCTGGAATGTTAAGGTTCTAGAAGCTTCCTCCAGATAAGGGCTGATATGGGCTGGACCTTCTCCTTGCTTTTAAGAAGAGAAAGAGTGGACAAGAAAGGTAGGTGTCCTATGATAGCAGAGAATAGCTTTTGACTGGTGGGCAGCAAGCAGAGATCTCAGTCCTACAGCTACAGGTGATTAATTCCGCCACACCCAAGTGTACTAAGAAGACCTAGGACTCCAAGTGGTAACAGCAAAATTCAATTTATACCTTGTGAGATCCTGAATGGTAATGCCTGCCAGATGGTGTCTGTGCCCAGGCTTTTGTCCTAGGAACCAGCCAGTGGGTGGTCTTCCCAGTTGCTCTATTTATGGTAGCTGTTACCCTGGCGATAAAGAAAAAAATATATAAAGGAGAGTATTTTTATTTACGTGCAATATGATTGCGTGAGGTAACACAAAGACTCAGAAAGACAAATATACGTTCTCTCGTGTGGGTCCTAGCTTCTAGTTGTTGGATATGTGTATTTACGTGAAGCGTGTGTGGGTAGCAGTCAGCAAGCGAGAAACGGGCCCAGGAGATGGGGCAGAAGCAGCTTTAAGGGAAGATATACGATATGAAAGTACCCAGGGCAATGCTTAGGGTGGAAGAGCCCAGTGAGACAGGGCCCAGGGTAACAGGAGAAAGAAGAATCAACCCAAACTGACTGCGTATGAAAACGCCATAAGCAAACCTGTTGCTTTGCATGCCATTTTAAAAAATTAAAAATTAAAGATAGCATAAAGTTGATTTTTTTAAAAATCTATTTACTTCCGGGAATTGCAGAGAGCTAGTCAATGCAAGGCAGTAGGAACTTGGGCTGCTCGCCTTGCTCCTTAGGGACCTGGTGAAATGAATAGATAAAAGGTTTTGTAATTAGTAGATCAACTGTTTATAAATTAATGGGTAGTTCCACAGTCCTACAGGGCACCCAAAATAGTTTCTGCCAAGTGTTTTATCTATTCTTGGAACAGCCTTATTCATGCATTATAATTTGCTTAGCAATTCTTTCTTCGTAGACGGCACACAGATTAGTTGCGGCCCTCCTCTCCTTCGCATACTGTAGTTTCCTTATTAGCAAAGTCAAACTTGATAACCGTAGAAACGACCACAGCAAGAAGAGCGTTTAGTAACACTGTGATGTCTGTGGACATTTTCCTACACAGCGCTACCTTTAAGTGTACTCGTTTACTTAAATGAAGCTTAAGCCCAGTTTCTTGATAGAAGACACCATATATGGGCAGTCAGTCAACATGGAAATGGCCCCTTTGAAAGGAAGCTACCGATGGATCCGGCTTTCCCATGAATGACATAGACTGTAGACAACTGCTTCCTGGCCAACAGCACCCTGCTGTGCATTCCCCGCATGGGGCTGCCCTCCCAGCAGGAGTGTGTGTTTGTCCTGGTGCCTGAGGCCTGCAGCTTGGCCTTTTTGTTTACATGAGAGAGGACAGTGACCTCTCTTCCAGCTGCTGTAAAAAAACAGTGCTGGAAAACCAGAGTGAAATTTCCACTTTACAGCTCACTGGGGGTGTGTGTGTGTGTGTGTGTGTGTGTGTGTGTGTGTGTGTGTGTGTGTCCGCGTGCGTGTAGGGGTGCAGGGGAGGAGGGAGTCCCCCAATAAAACTTCCTTAGTGAAAGATCATCTGGGATCAAACGCAGACCTTTGGGTTAGAACCCAGATGATGGGAAAATGGAAAGAGGCTAGTTATTCTTCAGCAAACTCTCTGGGTGGGATTTCCATATATTAAGTTGGGAAGAGGGCCCATGATGAGAAACAGAAAGCTATCCAGAAGGCGTATACACAGTTTGTAATGACTTTTTTCACAGTAGCGCTAATCATTCCTGCTGGGGAAGGGCCTCTCCTCTCAGAAGGTCTCTCCCAAAGTGAAACAGCTGCTCCTTAGTTTTGGATGACTTGCAATCTGGAGGTCATTCAGAGCTGCTTTGTGGTGGCTCCTCGGGCTGCTCTTGGGGGAATCAAAGAGGAGCTCACCTCCAGGGTTAGGGATGGGGGATCTCAGCTGTGTCTCCACCCCCTGCCAGGAAGGGAGCTGTGTTCTCAGTGGAAACTTGCCCAAAAGACATCCTGATCTCTCCGTTCCCGGAGCTTGCAAATACCAATTATTTTCAATTGGGAGTTAAATACATAATTGTATACTGTAACCTTATCATTAGAAATTCACTATGATGCAGATGACACAGACGATGCCGTGATTCAAAAATAGCCGGGTTGGACAGGGAGGCACAGTGACTTTAAGGTCTCCGGAAGGGGTGGCCTTTGAACAGAGGAGGAAAGTCAGGATAAAGCTGGCCTTTGAGGAGCTGAGGTGGGTCATCCCAGATAGGGCGGAGGGACACTGAAGATGCATGGTTCCTGGGCAGGTGGAGCAGAGGTAGACCAAGAAAGAGGTAATCAGGAACTCCTAGCACGTGACTCACATGGTCATCATCTCCTCCTCCTCCTCTTCCTTCTCTTCTTCCTCCTCCTTCTTTCTTCTTTCTTAATTTTTTTGTATTGTTTGTTTTGTTTTTTTAGAGACAGGGTTTCTCTGTGTAACAAATGGCTCTGGCTGTCCTAGAACTCGCTTTGTAGGCCAGGCTAATCTTGAGCTCACAAAAATCCTCCTGCCTCTGTCTCCAGAGTACAGGGATTAAAGGCATGTGCCACCACCACCCAGCCTCTCTTAAATTTTTTTAGATTTTTTTCATTCTATGTGTGTGGGTGTTTTACCTACGTGTATGTCTGTGCATGTATGTGCGCTTGTTTCCTGCTCTGGTTATTGAGGTCGGAAGCTGCCCCCTCTCTTCTTCGGTAACATTCTATCTCGATACTCCAGAAGTTTTTTATGATCTGGGGGATGTTTTAATGATTGACAGAATAGTTGCTAACTGCCCTCCAGTGACCTCCCCCCACCCCAAGTTGTCATTGAAATATAACAGAAATGAATTGCGGGCAAGGGTTTGTAGAAATCAAGCGATCCTTTTGGAGTGTTGCCAAACCCAGCAATGTCTTGAGGTCGTGGACGAAAGGCTGGGCCTGTCACTTTGAATCCCTTCTACTTGTCCAAGTGTCAGACCTGGGGAGCTCTTCCACCCTGATCTTCCGTTTCTTCCTGTGCAATATCCTGCCCCACCTCTGTCACAAGATTGCAGAGGGAAAAGAAGCAAGCAGAAAGTAAGTGCTTTCTAGAAAGTGCTCTATCAAAAGTGCAGTCTCCCCCTCGCTCTTCCAGTTACGTGGCGCTTAGTCATGGAAGTGGTTGGGTTAGCCACAAACCAGACTCAGCCTTCACAGCATCTCTGTTTTCTGGTGATAATCACCAGAAACAAGCCTTAGGAGGTCAGCTCTCAGAGTGTGACTCACGTAGCTAGGGCACATTTGTAGATAAACACCCGAGCTTCCCCCACACTTTCCCACCACATCCTCATAAACAAACATGACCTTCTTCCCTCCCATTCCCCTTTCTTCCTTTCTACTATAGAACTGAACAACTGCATTCATTTATTTAATATGTATATGCGCACACACCCTCATGCACCATGCAGGCGTGTGGAGGTCAGGGGACATTTTCTGGCGTCCTCTCCTTCCACCTAGTAGAACCTGAGGATCGAACTCAGGCTGTGAGCCTTGATGCCCAGGGCCTTTACCTGTAGAGTCATCCCCTCAACCCCCATGTTTTCTTTTTCTTTTCTTCCCTCCTTTCTTTTTACTCCTTCCCAGAGCTGTATCTTGGGAAGAAAATGTCAGATAGGAAGTGTTTGGCTTAATCTTAAGAAAAGCCACTCCACTGACTCAAATAACGCCAACTAGACCGGGTTAGGCCAAATTAAAATGCCCACATTTAATAAATGCAGCACTCTTGGGTGGACCTAGGTAGTGTGGCAAGGAGAGGAACCCATGCACACCCTGAAGACCCCGTCTTTCTTTTTCCTGCAGGAGCCTAAGTAGCCTGTGGGAGTGGTCCTGACCCTCCCCAGGGCAGGGGTCAGCTCTTGGCAGGCTGGGAGTTGGAGTCCAGGCCAAGGCAACTCCCAGTGGGAGGAGCCTGAGATGGAGCTTTTTGCTCCATTGGTGCTCCATGGATTACTGCCAGGGGCTGGGGTGATGCCCCCAATTTAAGATTACAGGAAGTACTTTTGCATAGTTGGATGTGACCTTGGACTCCTATACCTGTCCTAGCATTTGAATTAAAATTCCACAGGGGTGATGTACTGGCTGAAGGAGCCCAACAGAGGATGGGGAGGGGGGCATGTTATTACTTGGTTTTTATGTTGTAACCACTCAGAAGAAGGGTATGTGTGACTATGAGTGTGGTGATGTGATGTGAGAGCTGGAATGTTGGAATGTGGTTACTTAGACATCATAAATACAGGGCTGGCAGACACTCAACGTGACCCTGGGCATCCTGTATTGTTGCTTACTAAACACGATGATCTCAGGTTGAAGTGAGGTCTGTGCTAATATTTTCACTCTTTGCACTTGCACCTTCATCAGCAGAGAGACCCCCTTTACGTCCCAGGAAGCAGAAAACATTAGCCTGCATTCTGTGGATAGGCCTGCTTTTCAGGATACTAGGCAATGACTGTGGTGGCAATTTTTTTCCTTTGAAAGTAAAGCCAGGGCAGCATGGTGTCCTTCTTCATTTGCACCTTGCTCCAATACCCAGATTGTGTAATGGCTATCCTAAGGAGGCCCTGTAATTTCACCAGAGGAGGAAAACCAAATGGCTGGCTTCCCTGAGTCTTCAAGTTAAATATATTTAGTGTGTACACACCGGACCATTGGTGTTGTGTGTGAATCTGGAGCTACTTACATGAATTGTGCATTGTCTCCTCTAGTTTCATCCTTTGTGGGTCAGATGCCAAGCCAGACGATGATCCAGGGAAGGTAGAACTGAACTGGCATCAACCGGTGCTTCTTGGTGCAAGTATTAATCTGCTCTTTCTGCTTCTGCGTTCCTTGCTTTTTTGTGTGCGCTTGCGGTTACTGATTTTAACTGTCGCACCGTGATCTCCACATCACCTCAACTGGTACTGTGAATACTCACTCTGTCTTCATCCCAGAGTCTGGTTATTCCTTTTTCTATTAATATTAAAACCACCATAACAAACAAAACAAAGAAACCTGCCTGACTAGGGGACCCATATGAGGAGACACTTACAGACATACCAGGTAGATGAAAATCTCAGGACCAAGTAGTTAAATCCACTGCTCTGTGTATCTTAATACAAACTCCGGAACCCCAGTGTCAGGGTCATATTCTCTCCTGGAGCCGGACCTAGGATGCCAGTGCTCCCCAATCAAATGTTTGCTGCCCATTTCCCCGTTTTGATCCTTTGATAGAATCCCTTTCTTGAATCTTTCCAGGATTCCCATTTCCAGACCCTGTGCATCTCCAGCCTTCTTTGCTCCCATTATTTCATGATTAAATTTCCCATTTAAGATGGAATTCTTTAGACAAGTCTCTGTTTCAAATTTCCTTAATGCACAAAGTTATATGAAATGCCACCTCTTAAGTCTAGAGCCCCATGATGTATCTGTCTCTGTAAGTGCCAGTGGGTTCAAGATAAATACCCTTTCCAGCACCTTGTAATGCCCCTTGTGTCTCAGTCATTTCTTTTGCATTTTGTTAGAGTTCATACAAGAGGTGCCTAGGGGTACGTACTCTTCTGGCTCGTACTTCTCTAATTCAGCGTTCTCGCTCTGAGGTTCATCCAGGAAGTTGTATGTGTTTGTATCCATTTCCTGCTATTGCTGAGCAACAGCTCTGTTGTGTTCACCCATTCTTCTCACTGGACATTCTGCTTGGCTCCAGTTTGGGACGACTTATGAATGAAGCCTCTGTGCATATTCTGATACATATCTTGATGAAGCCAAACATTTATTTCTGTTGCTTGTACAGCCACAAGTGGAATTGTGGATAATGGGCTAGTTGCATGAGTTTTTTTAAGGGACATAAGAGAATTTGATATTAAAAATTGTGATTCCCAACAGGCGTTTTGGAGTTTGCACTTCACAGATTGAGAGATAGCTCTGATATGGTCCTGAATGCATTTTACTTAGATTTTTATTTGTCTTTTTGATCATGAATTTACATGTTTTTCTTTCAAGTCTCAGGCGTCTACCTGACATCATGTTTCCGTTTTCTCTATTCGTCATCTTTCTCTTCTATTATCTAGATCATTTTTGATAAAAATACTAATGTGTTTAGAATCCCTACTATCAAAGTCTTTCTATAAAAAACTACTCCTGGTTTGACACAGGACAACAGACAAGTTTATCAAATCACATGAACTCAAAAGTATTAGGGGGTTAACTTTTCAAATAGGTTCATTTGGGTATCAAGCAGTTGTAAACCTCTTATTCTTTCCGATACCATAACAACATACTTTACTTTGAACGAAGCAGCCAGTTAGGACAGAAGGAAACATTGTTTGCCGTGCCCTTCAGCTATGTGTTAGAAGTCCGGCTATGGGGGCCCGGCCAGTATGGCAGCCCGGCCAGTATGGCAGCCTAGAGGTAGGGATCCTAGGAAAATCAAAAACATCCTGGGGTCGTGCATTTGAAGGAAGAGAACATTCAGGTGTTTGGGGAGATGGAGTGTGCCCGTATTCTAGGGACTGAATAGCATATTTAATGGAATGGAGGCCATGAAATAGCTGTAGCCATCAGCTGTCAGTTTAAGGGCTAAAACATCTTTTCTTCCGTGGATGGTGTTACAGCTATATACATTTCTGACATGCCTCTCACAGCTAATTTTCAAGCCACACCAGGGAAATCACTCTCGAGACTTTAAAGCGTTGACCCAAGTGGCAGTTCCCAGCTGGAGACTCACTAGATTTGTCTTCTGAGCACTTTTGCTTATTCCAAAGAAAACAGTCTGCCTTGAGAAGGTTTAAAAGCTACCACTATGAGACATTTCCGAGGATGTGCGTGTGCCTCCAAACTCAGACGCCAACTGCAAAATGCCAGTTGTGGGCAGAAATTACCTATCCCCGGCATAAGTGTCCCAGAGAGCCACCTGTCAATCAGGTTTCTGTCATAGTGATTTGATGTTAAAGTGAGTTCATCTGATGCGGCGTGAGGCTGGGAGAGGAGCCGGTACCAGAGGAGAGGTGTGCTTTCTACGAAGCCCAAGGGCTCTGTGAGGAAGGACATATTGAATTAACCCTGATTTGGGCTAACCTAGCCTGTAGATGTGGGAGCAAGGGCCCTATAGGGACAACAATGAAAAATAGAAACTAGGCATTGATCACTTATGGCGTCAAATGACTAGAGCCAATAGAAAGACAGATCCACATGGCTAGAGCCAGTAGTAAAAAGACAAATCTACATACAGTGGAACATGGGACTGGGTGGAAGAGAATACTGGGGTAGTATGGAGCTGGTGGAGGCAGGTGATCCAAGAATGTCTGGGAGATACCAGAAGCAAAGGCTATCAATGTTTTTCCTCCAACGATATATTATTAGTCTATCCACTAGTGTAACATGGTAACAAAGGTAAAGAGAAAGCCTCTGGTACAGTCAATGTGAATCTTAGGCATTATTTCCCACTTGGAACAGATTGAAGCAAGCCTAGTTAAATTTTTAAATGTTTTAAAAATTTTCTTTATTGTGTATGTGCATACATACATGAATGGGTGCCACAATAAGCATGCATGCATAGGTCAGTGGGTACATGCATGTGTGTACACAGACATGTGCACGTGAGTGGGTGCTATAGTAGGCATGTGCACATAGGTCAGTGTGTGCATGCATGTGTGAATGCATGCACACACACATGTCACATGAATGGGTACCACAGTAGGCATGCACATGTAAATCTTCCCTTCCACCACGTGGTTTCCAGGCATCAACCTAAAGTTGTCAGGCTTGGGATCCAGGTATCTGCTGAGTCAAACCTGGTTATTTTGAAGTTAGGAATGTTTTAAGACCCAGTGGTTAGAAGCAGGTAAAAGCATCATAAGTTTTTCTGATATCTATATAGTTTACTGGTTGAACATCTGAATAGTTGAGACTGGGTTACCCTGGTTTGTTGAATCATCCCTTAGTTTCCAGTAGCTCATGTGTGTTTTCTTTAACCTGTCTCAAGAAGAATGCCTATACCAAAGAGTTGAGTTCTGAAATCAGTTTTTGCCCTTACCTTCGTTCTCAATGTATTTGAGATTTTTTAAAGGTATTAAATCCGCGTGTTAATTAACTCAATAACTGTTAATTTGCAAATTGTCGTCAACACCACCTCTGATCCTACAGTTTGCCAGAGATTTCATTCACTTGTTTGCACACATATCACTACATAATGACACCCTTGGGATCAATCAATGTCCCTCCTCTCACCCACCCAAGCAACTGGGTTTTTAACAACCACAGGGTGGATTTTTGGTCATTTGTACTTTCATCCTTTTATCTTTATTACGTGTTGCCACCAGTTTACTTTTCATGATAATGTCAACGTTGAATCACGGAATGAGATCCAGAGAGAAAATTTCACACTTCCACATACATGTACCAGCACTTAATTTTTCACAACCACAAACATTCTACTGTGATCAAGAATAGCCATATGCAGCATCCCTTGTAGGGCAAAAGGGCCAGTCAAAGAAACCCACCCTGACTCTGAAACTAGAGCCAGACAAAGAAACCCACTCTGGCTCCGAATCATAGCCAGCGAAAGAAACCCATCCTGACTCTGAAACCAGTGCCAAAGAAACACACTTTGTTCCTAGAATCAGAGTCAGTGAAAGAAGTATGCCCTGGCTCCAGAACTTGAGCTAAAAAGCAAGGGCAATGAAAGAAACACAATTTGGCTCTGAGTTCAGCCATCTCTGCCCTTGACCAACTGAACTAACCAATCCCTGAGCAGGGAAAAACTAACCAATCCCTCTTCTCCCTGGGAAAACTCTGCCCCTAAGATGCCCTATATAGCCTGGCAGTGGTGTACAGAGAGGTGTGTGTGCATGCGCATGCACATGCATGTTTGCATGTATGAATAGTTCAGAATCTGTAGTTTCTAATCCCATGTCTTTTGTGTAAGGGATTTGTAGTGATTAGCTGTGGGCTGGCTTCCTGCTGCCCTATGCCCCAAAATAATTACACGGAAACTGTATTCTTTTAAACACTGCCTGGCCTGTTACTCACATCTTGGCTAACCCATATCCAATAATCTTTGTAACACCACAAGTGGTGTCTTACCGGGAAAGATTCTAGCATACATCCATCTTGGGCTGGAGCTTCATTGCATCTGGCATCTCTCCGAGGAGAGGCACGGCAGTCTGACTAACTTAGGAGAGGCGTGGCATCTGACTGAGCCATCTACCTCACTTCCTTCTTCCTGTTCTGTCTACTCCACCCACCTAAGGGCTGGCCAAGGCAGTTTCTTTATTAAAACAGAAGATCCTCCCACATCAGGGATTCTTAAGCTGTAGTTTGCGTAAGGGATACTTAACCTGCACAGGTCTATTTCTCGGCTTCTCCAGAGGCTGGTCAGATATACTGAGGCTATTAAGGCAAAGCTACGCCTTCTGCCACCATAGCCTGAGTGTGTATGTGTGCTGCGTAAGCGAGTTCACTTGTTTCCCTGGAACTTAAAGAGGCAACTGGAGGATGATGAAGTTGCTCGCTTGACACTTTACCTCCTTTGCCATCTGATCAAGAGCAATTTCCTTTATCATCATCTGGCAATTGACCTTTCCTGTGCCCATCACTCGTGAATTTTCTGGGTGCCTAATGCTCTTCCCACACGTTTGCTTTCACGTAGAAAACAGTGAAATATTTCTCAGAACCCACATGAGTGGAGGTTATGAAATATCTCCTGTTGTATAAACCTTCCCTGCTGCTCTCCTGACATCCAGCAGCCCCTCCTCATGCCCACTTTGGTTCCCTTTGTCTGCTCTTCAAGGTGTTCTGTGTTATAAATGGTCCTCTTAGTTGTCCTGCACATACTGATATGTAGACCTGTAAGGGGGGGGCGAGAGAAGAAAGGGGTACATTTGCAGGATGAGCCTGACCCTTCTGATTACGGAGCAGCTAAAATTTTTAATGAATTTATTCTGTAAGATTTTCATGTTCTTGCGTATGTGTGCAAATGAGAAGGAGGATGGCATTTCTCCAGTCCTACTCATGAGGCCATTTTGGATAGTCCTTCCTTCTTTCCTTCCTTCCTTCCTTCCTTCCTTCCTTCCTTCCTTCCTTCCTTCCTTCCTTCCTTCCTTCCTTCTTCCCTCCCTTCCTCCCTTCCTCCCTTCCTCCCTTGCTCCCTCTATCTCTCCCTTCCACTCTCTCTCTTTCTTCCTACGCCCCCTTTTAATCGAATTATTAATAATCGTGGAGTTTATAAACATTGCATTTAATCTTCATTAATATATAAAACTCCAAGAATATGTTACTTGAGTGTGACTAGGCTGCCTTTAAATTTCTCTTCATAACTCACCCTCATCCTTCTTTCAGTCCTGCACCGGTCCCTTAGCTTGTAGACACGTGTGCCTCGGAAGGAGTTTGATCATGGGGATTCATGTCTGTAATTAGTCCCTTCTGTGTCTTAGGACTCAGCCAAAGTTTACCATGTAATTTCCACTTCAGGAATTTGCCTGTGTCACTCAGGGATTGGGGTTAGATGGATCGGGTGGTGGTGAACAGGGAATAATAGATTCATTTTTCTTGCCAGTTTGGGTGGGGAGGAAAGTGGTCTGGTTTGAAACGAATGCAGGTGGCTGCAGGTTCCTGCTTTCCCAAGCAGGAGAAGGTGAAGATCATTTGATTTTTCTGAAATGCGGAGGGCAAGCCTGTGCAGGTGAGCACCTGAAAGGCAGACTGTGGGCAGACACCTGGGGCCCCTTCCTGCTCAGCAGGGCAGTAGAGTGTGTGGAGAGAGCCAAGAAGGGGTATTGCTGCCTGCTCTGTCATAAGAACCAGAGAGAATTCTGGGAGATATTTCCTGCCTCTGGTTTTCTCACTGGAAAAACTAAAAGTGCACAGAATTATTTATACTTTTTTTTTTTTTTAAAAAGTGCTGGAATTGTGCTCTACCCTCTACGTATAATGAATGCATCAGAGGAACATGCTTAAATACATGTTCTCAGTTGCTTTGAGTGAAGTTTTGGATTCATTTGTGTTAGGCCCCAAATCATGATATGTCCATCCGACTACCCAAAATTCGGTGGAACTGATGTTTCTCTAAGGATGATCTGTGGAGCAGGTCACTTGGGATTGCTCAAGAGCCCTTGCTGCAAAGGCAGAGTGCATTGGACTTGGGTGATCAGATGGAGGTCTTCTGGAAATTTCTATGTTGAGGGCTGTGTGATGAAATCACTTTGCAATCCTCCAGGACAGAAATATTCTTGGGGGTAGGGACGGATGTTGTCTTCCCAGCTACCCATGTGTGACCGTCTCTAAGAACATCTGCTTGTTTTCTTGATTTACACAGAGGGTAAAATAGTGTTAAAATTCTCCTGGTGTATTTATGATGGATGGAGACCAGAACTGGTTTTCTTTCTTCTACACCATAGTTCATTGCCTCCAGCCTTTTAAAAATCGGCTAATCACAGCAACTTGGATCCATTTCAGTCCTGTCAGTGACCCTACACTCAACATAAAAGATGAATCCTAGGAGATCAGCTATTCTGATTCACCCTCATTTGAATGTTGAAAAGGAACCTAACAGTACATTTCTTCAGAGTTCTCTGTAGGAGGTGGAACGATTCAGTAGCTGTATAGAAGGGTTTCTATTTCATACCACACACACACACACACACACACACACACACACAGAGAGAGAGAGAGAGAGAGAGAGAGAGAGAGAGAGAGAGAGAGAGAGAGAGAGAGTACAAGTCTGTCAAAATCTGAGAGAGGGAACTGGAAAACACTTATAATTGATGCAAAATTTTCAGTATTTGGAAGCAATTTTTTTCAACTATATACTGAAATAGCTCTGTAAATGTTAAGTTGGAGTCTCAGAGTGGACCCTAGAATAAGAGGAACTAATAAGTGGGTTCTAGAATAATAAGAATCTACTATTGTGTTATTGGGGTTGATGTATGCATTTTGAAGGGGAAACCCTGCTCCCTCAACACAGAGGGACTCACACAAGGTGAACCTTTTTAGTCTCTAGGTCTAAGTTCTTGGTGTACACATTTTCACTTTGTTTGGATTTTAAGTAGCTGGGCTTGACAGGAAAGCCTTGGACCCTGCCTCGGGCTTTGATGATAAATACAACTGATTAGTTTTGTTCCAACTTCGTTTCATCCCTAAAAATCTTATCTTGCCTACAAAGGTTGGCAGACTCCTTTGAACCAGGTTGACTTTTCAGGTCCTTCTTTCGCATCCTCCTGAGGAATGAACTTAACTTTGCCTAATAAATTCTTTGGGGCTCAGGATTTAGGCAGACTCTCATTAGAAGTAGGAGACTTGGGGTGTCCTAGGCCCCAGTTGAACTTCAGATAGATTTTTCAACTGCTCCAGTTCTTATGTAGGGCTCTACAGACTTCTTTGTTCCGTTTATCAGGCAAATGACTTAATACCTTTGTTCTTTCCTCTTAAGTTAATAGAAACTCTCTCTTTTCAGTACTAAAGGGTAGTAGCATTCATGAGTAAGTGCCCAGAAAATGTCAAACGCAGTGGCTCCCTTGTTGGAGGGGTGGGGGGCTAGTTATTTATATGCTCACTTCTTTGGACCTGTGGTGTTATCCACCGTCTCTTAGTGGTTGGCTTTTGGCCTTTGAAAGCAACAAGGTAGGTTTAGTCTTAAGTTCAATATTTCTATTAAAAGTATTTTTTCCCCCAATTCCTAGCCAAACTTTGTGGTTTTCATCTTAAAGATAGTCTCCCACATTGACTGAGGTAAATTTTTAAGCATGCCATTCAAAGAGGATCCTGTTCTTAAAGGACCTTTTTCTTTTTTAATTTAATGACTCCTTCTGTGATTCTTTGTCAGAGGAAGGGGAATTTGTTTCCTTGGCCACTATCCAAAACAAAGACCAATGCCAGAAGTGAACAGAAACACTGACTTTGTGAGTGGCAGCTTGGTCCTGTCTGCAGCTCTCCTTTCTCAAGAGTTCAGGTGCATTCTGGGAAAGTTAGCTGAATTCAAAACACTCACCTTGGTAGGGTCACCTCTAAGTGCCAGGCACAAAACCATAATGAGCTTTCCCTCTCATAATTCTTCCTTTCATGATTTTCTCAGCTGGATTCTTCAAAGGATTATTTGTAAAGACCTTTATGGTGTGTTATGATTTCATCAGATGTAGCTCAAATCTCCCAAGATGTGTTAATTATCATTGCCATGCAAATGCAGCAGAGAAAGCAAAGTGTTTTTCATTTGGGCAGGTTGAGGGTTTGTTTAAAATGTACTTAGGGCCATTAGGATCGAATCAAAATATAGTGCATGGTAATTATGCATGAAATAAAAGATTACCTGCTGTTTATGTAGCCAGTTTCCTGATCATATTGCAGTAAAGTCTTGAGAGAAAATTGGTTTCCCAGTAGCAGTACAGTACCTTATTTAAGGGACATAGTGAACTACACTAGATTACAAAATGGAAAAAAAGGTTGAGTTTTATTATTAAAATTACCAGCAGATATTTATCCACAGTCTTAAATAAGGATATCTATCTTGTCTTTATTTGACCAAGTCAAGAACATTTTGTGTCCATTGAAGTAACAGTGGAATTGATGTTTCAGATACAGTGAAATACAGAAAAGAATAAATCTGGTGGGTGGTTGTGGCGCACACCTTTAATCCCAGCACTCACTAGGCAGAGGCAGGAGGATCTCTGTGAGTTCAAGGCTAGCCTGGTTTACAGAGTGAGTTCCAGGACAACCAGAACTACACAGTGGAACCCTGTCTCAAAAAGCAAAACATAACAGCAATAAAAACAAAGAAAAAAAGAAAAAGGAAAGAGGAAGACTGAATTCTTCATGAAAGCAGAGAAAGGCATCAGTGATAGCATGTCACCTTAGCATGTTAGTTGCCAAGGGCCTGGCTTCCGAAGTCAAGGAAGCCTCAAAGTTAAAACACTTTCCCCAGGCTTACTGGCTATGCGATGTCTATGTCACATGTCCCCTTTGACCTTCAGTTTCTTTATCAGTGAAATGGAATGTTGACAGACCTTCTTACGGAGGGTAGATGAAATAATGCATGTAAAGTACTTGAGAAAACACAACAGTGTTAAATTAATATTAGATGTTACTATTAGCCCATCAACAGGAATGTAGCTGATTGAAAGTAGAATCACAAGAGGAAAATATGAAACTTTGGAGGTCTGAACAGTTTTAAAAGATAAAGGAAAGGGCGGGGAGGAGAGAGCATGTGCGCTCATTCATGGGTTAGAGAATCCCTGCTTTGGAAACTGAATACCTTATAGGGTACAGTGTGAGGAGGCTGCTGTGGTCCTGTATGAAGAACCTGTAGAGAATTAGCTTTGTGTTGCTCCTTGGCTCATTACATTAACTTGTTGGAAAAATATTAAGTTATTCACGAAATTGCTCATGATAAGTTGGTCTGTTTTAAAATGAAATTACTGAATTCCGCGAAGATTTTTCTGTCATTGCCGCCAAAGAAGCATGTGAATTTGGGACATTATCTTTTGATCATGGCAAGTGGGTATTTTAGTCACTACACATGTCTGAACTACGTGTGTGGATAGTTAGCACACACCTAGAGTTAAAGGTTAACTAGTTACAGAAAAAACATTAACTTGGAGTATTTGAAGCAAAGCCCAAGAGATTTACTGATTCCTGTGTACTGATCTGGATACTCAGCTGACAGTATGCTGGTCTGTTCACAGCTTTTCTTTTTTTTTTTAAACTTCATTAAAAAAAACAAACAAACAAACTACTGGAGGAGAGAAATAAAAGTTCTTACTCATAGCAACCTGGAAGTGGTGGCACATGCCTTTAATCCCAGCACTTTGGAGGCAGAGGTAGGCAGATCTCTGCGAGTTCGAGGCCAGTCTGGTCTACAATAGCTAGTTCCAGGACAGGCTCTAAAGCTACAGAGAAACCCTGTCCTGAAAAAACAAAATAAACAAACAAACAAACAAACAAATAAATAAATAAAAATTAAAAAAAAAAACTTCTTACTTGTAAGTAGCAAACTGGAAGAGGGTTTCAGAGGATTCATTTCCAGAGCTTGTCCCTGCATTCTGCACTGTCCGTCCTTCTCAGAGATCCCTGACCTCAGAATGCCCCAGCCTCCTTCCTGGTGTGCTTCGCAGTTCATTTGCTGTTGTTTATTCTATATCTATTGAGAGGCTCATTGGAGATGCTGAGGGCTCTGCACTGAGGGAGGTCTCAGACTGACAGCCCAGATCCTGCTCCAGGCTGTTAATCTTCAGGAACAATCAACCTATGTGATGTTTAATATTCTAATGCTGCTGACTAATGAGTGCCCAGACAGGTGTTTGCTAAGACTGAAGAAAAACAGCACATACTTCGTACCATGCTTCATGTTTATCCTCAGGTTCCAGAGTTTTTGCTGGATGGCTGTGCTTGTGGTCAAGTTTATACACACAAAAAAACCAAAATAGTCAATATTTCAAGTATCATGGGAGATAGTCAAGGGTAAATGATTATGAAATCTCTTACTTGTGATGATTTTCCTTTGTTTATTTATTCAGCTGTTGTTAATTGAATGTTAAATGTGTGTTTCGAGTCGTGAGGAGTCTAAATAAAATTTCTTTGTTAAAATTCACGTTTCATCTAAATGGAGGTGGCCGGAAATGTTTGCCTTGTGTATGTTCTGTTAGGTAAGACAAAAAAGAAACCAGAAGGCGAAATCCTCTCCGCATTCCATCTTGGTAGTTTGATGGACATGCTCTGTTTACTCTCACTTCTCCATCACCTCCGCCAATAAACACCACACTTACTCACATGGTTTGGAGGGAGAGGGAAGAATAGATAGTTTGGTATTTACTGTGTGTGGTATTCTAGAAGCCAGGGTGGTAGTTCGCCTCAGGGAGGTCTTATAAAAAACTTAACCGACAAGAATTAAAAGCACTTCGCTGGAATTCTACTCATTCTGGATTTTGGATCTGCTGGGAGTGTTGTCTAGACTGAAGCTTATCTTCAAAGATAATGCAAATTTGAAGGACTGAGGGGGGGGCTCTCTAAAGTATATAAGTAAACAAATGATAAGAAACGCTCTAATTTCCCAAAGCTGATTCTTTGAGAATACACAATGGTTTGTATTTAAAATTAGCACTCCACATTTTATAGTTTGCATTAGCATAGCCATGAAGTCAAAACTGTTGACTTATACTACAGGACCTGACTTCAAAGAAGTGGAGGTGAGCTGATTATGATAAAAATCAACCGTGATTGGAGTAAACAGACACATAGATATCATATTCTGGACAGTGAGAATCAGTGGCTAAATTTGATTTTTCCATACTTTACAGAAGCAGCTTAAGGAATCTCTGCTTTCCTTAGTGTGGATGCCTAGAAAGAACAGTGTTCGAACTATGTAATGTGTGTGTATGTACATGTATACATACCATACACATATGTATATATAATCATATATACCATACTATATATAATATATACATTTATATTTATTTCTAAGCATGCTTTTTGTTCTTTGAGCATTTCATACAGGATGTTTTAAACATATTCATCCCTCCTCCCACCTCCTCCCAGATTCTACCTCTCTACCCACCCGACCTCATATCCTCTCTCTTTCTATCATTGCTCAATCTGAATTAGAGACGCTCCATCTTTAAGTGGCAAATTCACAGTCGGTCAACCTGAGAAGACTAAGGAACATCAAATGCTCAGTTGTGAATGGGATGTGGGTATCGCATCTCTCCTCCCAAAAATTGTTTTGAAAAGAAAAATTACATCACTAACTTATAGGTGATATTGAATGAGGCATTCACAGTTCCAGCCAAGATTGGAGATGGATATGGTCCCTTTACCTGTGACATCTTGAGGCCCTGTGGAGAGCATCCCTGAGAAGACAGCACAGACAGTTCAAGGTAGCAGCAGGTCAGTCGTATAACCTACGTGTTATTACCTTCAGGTTGTCTTGGATGTAGTTTTCAGAAAGATCTATCTTTAAGGTATGAGAGTGATATAGGAACAAATAAGCACTGCATATATAGTTTTCTCCATCAGAATACAACTCAAATCTCACTTTCTGTGGCCGCTCTTGAAATGAATGCGTGCGAGTTGCATGTTTCTAAATAAAAACTGACTTGAAAAGATTGCGTACAAATTTCCTGTGGTGAACTCAGGCAGAGAGACTCAGAATGTCAAGTTACTCCTAATATTCCTTTTGGTACATGCAAATTTCTGTCAGATAGTTGTACTTAATTTCATTATAAATTTTAATTGCAAAGCATATTCAAGTCAGTGATTAATGTTAAAGATAACTATTTATCCCCAGGCCTGTATGCTCGAATTCTCTTCTCTTTCCCTTGGATTCCATATGCTCTGTCTTTAGACTGTGCTTCAAAAAACAGGAAATCTATTGGATAAGTAAGCGCCTTGAGATTTGGCTAAAGGTAGATTCTCCTTAATTACTCCTCACTGCCCACCTCCCAAATCAAGAATGCTGAAGAGGCTATTGCCCCTCCTGCTGTCCCTTTGTCTCCGATAGAGTCAACTGTGTAGGGGTGTAGCCTGGAAGATCTCAAGCTCACTCACCGCTGTGGAATTCCTCCCCTTTATTTGGGAAACAAAGGATTCCTTGTGTCCCTTTCCCCTGCCAACACTCACAAAATCTGCCCTGGGCTTCTCAT
Organism: Arvicola amphibius; assembly: GCF_903992535.2. NCBI lineage: Eukaryota > Metazoa > Chordata > Mammalia > Rodentia > Cricetidae > Arvicola > Arvicola amphibius. The sequence goes on along the minus strand of NC_052055.2, from coordinate 15,237,643 downwards.
AAGTAGCAGTCTCAAGTCAAGCATCTAATTTGATTCCTTCAACATCTTTGTTGCCTTAGTATCTGGGTTGTCCTTACCACTTGCCCAAGATGGCCGCCTTAGGTAGTTGGGTCATTCACCAACCACACTGTGATTAAACAAGTTTAGGTTCCACACATGCTGTCCTCCCCCATAACCCCCCCCCCCCAATTTGTGTGCATGGTGAACAGTTCTCCCCACACAGGGAACTGAGGAAGTGATTTTCTAAGCATGGTACATTTATCTGTGTCTAATTCCAAGTGAGTGAGCCCCTATGATAGCAATAGGAGAATTTGGGTTTGGTTTAGGGAATTAAAAAAAAAAAAAAAAAAAACCCTGAGTCCATTATATTTGGAACTTTCCCTAAGTTGTGAAGAAATTAAGCTGATGATAGTAAGAAGTATTTGGTAAGCATGAATTTAGATTTCTTTTATTTGCACAAAAGAGGTAAATTGCATTCAATTTGAACATACACATTTATTGAGTGGTAGCCTTTATGCTAGCTCACAACAAAACTGTGCTTAGCAGGGAAACTTTGTTAGGTTAAACCCCTGTCTTTTAGAGAAAGATTGTGACAGGTTGTATTGTTTTTCTTGGGTGGAATTGGGACATGAATTTTGGTGTCTAGCCTCCTTTGCTATGGCTTTCTAGACTCTACCACTAGGCTTACATGCCTAATCCAGTGTTGTTATAAACCTGGGCTCTGGAAACAAACCAGACAGAGTCTATTCTGTTCTTTTTTCCCCATTCACTATGACCTCCGTTGTCCTCATCTCTGAGATGTGGAGCTCAAATAAATAAATAGGTAGGGAGGTTAAATAAATAGTTCAAGGTGCTAGGCAGCCTTGGCCTAAGCAAGGAGACTGGGACTGGAAGGCAGGAGGATGGCACCGATGACTGCCTGGGTTGCACTTTTCCTGCCTGGGTGCTGTGGCTCCTGGTGAAAGAAACAGCTTTGTTTGGGGGAAGGTGAGCAGAGTGGAGAGAGAGAGAGAGAGAGAGAGAGAGAGAGAGAGAGAGAGAGAGAGAGAGAGAGAGAGAGAGAGAGAGAGGAGGCTGAGGAAGAAGGCAGCTCTTGGTCAGTAGCGACCTTTGTGACAGGCCTGGAACTCTGTCTTCTGCAGGAATGGCTGCTTGGCCCTTGCCAGCTCTTCCTAATGACTGCAACTTGCACAGAAGGTAGTCCTTCTCCTAGCCATTTCCCTTCCCGACTCTTCATTAAGGAGCACAGTTTCCAGCTGCCAAGGATGCTAATTGGAGGAGGTGTTATTCGCCCTCTTCCTAGTTCAAATGTGAATCTCTAGTTTAGTGGTTCTCACTGTGTGGGTTGGTAGATATGTGATATTTACATTACAATTCATAACAGTAGCAAAATCACAGCTGTGAAGTATCAATGGAATAACTATGTCGGGGAGGGGTCACCACAGCCTGAGGAACTGTATTGTTGGGTTGCAGCGTGAGGGAGATTGAGAACCACTGCTCTAGGGGATGTGTCTTAGCTGGTGATGGCACTAGATGACCTAGCAAAATAAAGGGCAATAATGGGGGGGGGTGGCGGTGAGGTAGACACCTGCTTGTGAAGTCAAATCGGAATGTCATTTAGCAGACATAGGGAGTAAAAGACTTGTGGAGGAACACAGTGTATTTGTGCAGAAAAGGAACTGATTTTAAAATGAATAATTTAAGTAAGTACATTATATGCTCTTATTTGGGACAGCCTAGTAAAGGCCCCAGTTTCCCTTGGAAGGACTGAAGAGAATATTTGTGAGCCCACAGAAAATGAAATGCTCAGTAAATATTTTTTTTTTGTTTGTTTGTTTAATCCTGGCTATTCTGGAACTCACTCTGTAGATCAGGCTGGCCTCGAACTCAGAGATCTTCCTGCCTCTGCCTCCTTAGTGCTTGGATTAAAGGCGTGAGGTACCATGCCAAGCTCAGTAAATATTTGTTAACTAATAACACAAAAATTGTGCTTCTCTAATATGACACTTTAGGAGTCTAGTTCTTCATTCCTGCTACCTTGATTTGAAAGACAAGTTAACAGCCTAACCATTGTAAAATTCAGTTGAACTAGAAGGCATGTTCACCTGAAGTCCACATCCGGAAAGTGTTTTTGACAACTTAGCTTATGTATAGCCTGAATCAATGATTCCTGTTGCTACGTCCTTGGTGGTGTACATGGACGAGTTGACCCTGTCTAATTCAAGTGTGAAGTGAGGCTCAGGTTTGGTTTTTTGGAAGTTGAGGTCCTTTTAGGAGGTTCAGGTCCTGTGTAGGACTGTAATGATGTTTCCCTGGACTTCACTGTCTGTTCATATAAACCATTCCTTTCTCTTTTTCTCAGTTCTTATTTCCCTGTCCTTTCAACCTCTAGATCATACTGATGAGATTAAAATAGCTAAAACATTAAAACACAAAGTACTTTATATGCCTGAGAGAAAAAAGTTCTGAAAGTTTCCCTCCTTAGTCTCCATTTAAATCAGTTTCCAAGTCTTCAAAATTAAATACATGTGTTTATTTAGAAAACAAAAAAGACTTAATAGGAACTCAAGCCAGGGTTCAGTTTGTCCAACTCATCAACGACTGCCCCCTCCATTCCTTTCTAGGCTAACCATGGAATCGCAGTTTAAGTGGTCTTATGAATGCCATTTTCGCGTGAGCTATGTAGTTGCTCATGGTAAGGTCCTGTCACTGTCTACTGGCATCCCATTATCTGACAGGCTGGTGTTTGTCTAAGGAAGACATCAACAGAAATGGTGTCAAGTATCTTGAACTCCCCACAGAGGCTTTCAGAGGCTGGAAATCAACATTTTTATCCTCTTGGGGGGCCTGAGCAAAGAGAGAAGCGCAAGAATGAATTCTTTTCAGTGCCTTTTGCCCAGATCCACCTTTAATTTTAAGAAATACAGATATTCTAACATTCTTTGGAAGCCTTTATGCATCATTTCAATGTCTCCAACATTTGTGTTGGCAACAAACACAGAATAGAGTTTAATTGTTCAAGAAATGTACTTGGGGACCTTAAGGAGGTGGGGCATTAGGAAACCTTCGTGAGCCCGTGTGCGTACACGCTCTCACACATACCATCTTACTGGCTCCCAGTCTTTTTTCAAAAAAGAAAACTGGGGTGGGGGAGGGCTGGAGAGATGGCTCAGTGGTTAAGAGCATTGCCTCTTCTCCCAAATGTCCTGTGTTCAATTCCCAGCAACCACATGGTGGCTCCCAACCATCTGTAATGAGGTCTGGTGCCCTCTTCTGGCCTGTAGGCATACACGCAGACAGAATATTGTATACATAACAAATAAATAAATTTTTTTAAAAAAAAGAAACCCAGGAACCTATTTTCAGTTCCTGTTCCTGTAGGAATTGTGGTAGATTCCTATGAAATAGGATCTGCCCTGAGGAAGGATGAGCCCCTATGTTCTGGGTATCACAATCTCGCTGCCATTCGAGGAGTTACTGGCTGTCTGATGCAGACCCTGGCTTCTCTGGAGATGATTTGGTTCAGCAGCAATGTCTGACTTGTTGTCTAGTTTGCAGCTTTGTCAAAAGTAATGCTTTTAACCGCTGTCCTCGCTTCTAGCCCCGTGCTTTAAGCTAGCCTTGTCGGGAAACAGCAATTATGAGGTGATGTTGAATGCCTTAAAATACACACGCAGGATTTTCTGCTTCTAATATTTCTGTGGTTTTCCGACTTTCAAGGCTCTTCCCCTTGGTGCCCATATAACTCCAGCAACTATTAACACAGCGTTGTCATTGAGACACAAAGACAGACAATGTGCCTTGAGCGGCTTCTCCAAAACTGTCAGATGGTTTAAGTTAAGAAGAAAATTATGAGTCTGTGTTGCTACAGCCTGGGAAAAGTAGAACAGTGTGTTTCAGACCAGCCTGATCATTTAGCCTGGGAGACAGTGCCCAGACACAACCTGGCACTGAGGCCCTGGCACACATCCTCCTCCTCAACTGATGAGCCCTTTCTTCAAGGAGGCAGGAATCCTGAAGCCCAAACCTCTTCTTCCTCCCCTAGGACTAAGCCTTTCTTGGCAAAACAAATAGTGCCTCATCTTTAAAATTTTAAGATAACAAAGCAAAGGAAACTTTTTCTTCTTTTTAAATTCCTGTTTTAAAGTCCTTTCTTGGGATTTTTTTCCCTTCTCATAGGATCATGGTTGATATCTTCCAAAGGAGCGAGGAAACTCCATGTATACTTTAGACTTCACCCTTTGCTGTCCAGTTTCGTAGGGATTGCTCTGGGGTGCTCGCTCTCTTTCATTTGTTGCATCACCTATTAACCCACTTAGAAATAGATGGGCAGACGTTGTTTTGATTTATTCTTGATTGATTGTGGTGCTCCGTGCTAGCTCTGCCCCCAAACTCTGTCCCTGGCCCTTGCTTTATCTTTAAATTCATTTCTTTGATTTTTGTTTGTTTGTTTTGTTTTGTTTTTTGAGGCAGGGTTTCTCTACACACCTCTGACAGTCCTGGAACTCACTCTCCAGACCAGGCTGGCCTCGAACTCACAGAGATCCACCTGCCTCTGCCTCCCAAATGTGTGGTTGGTATCTTAAGAAGTTTGAAGTAGTTTGTGGGAACTCGTCTGTCCTAGAGCACACCCTGTGTGCATCGTTGCCATAGGGTGATACCAGTCATGGAAGAGTCTGTGCTTTGGGCAGATGTGACACCATAAGAGTTATATACTCCTGAAACAGCTGTTGATGGCCTTGTGGGGCCTGAGTGACAGGGATGCTGGGAGCACCTTTTGTTCTAAACTATTGGGGCTTTGATCTCAGTTTCTGACACATAGCTAGCATTTTCTGATTAGGGCATCCTACATGGCTCTCAAATCTCTTAAAACTTCCTGGGTGAAGGGACCTCCTTCGTCCTAAGGATAGGGCTCCTGGGCAGCTGCAGGATAGGAGCCAGTCACTAGAAAGACCGGGTCAAGATGATGAGTCCAGACAGTTCTGTCCCCTCCTGCATCCTGCGTGTAAGGGAGAGGTGTTAGAAATTGAACACATCTTTATGATGAGGCACAGCCTTGAAAGGTTTCTAGCCTGAGAGGTTCAGAGTTTTTTTTTTTTTTTTTTTTTTTTTTTTTTTTTTTTTTTTTTTTTTTTGGCCTAGCAGACACCTCATGAAGGGAACCAGGCTGAGCAACAGAAAGGAATGAATTTCATCCTAACTCTGAAGTGTGTATGTGGGGGGGGGGAGGGGGGCACCATCATGTGTGGACACATTTTTCTACTTGGGACCTTTCTGCATTACAGAATGTCTCCCTGCTCACTTGGCTTCTCATTTCTGTCCTTCGGAGTACATCAATAGAAACGAAATCGTTTTCCTGAGTTCTCTAACTGGCTCTACCAAATCATTGAACTGATGTGGGGAGGGGGGACTGTGGAAAGCTGTGATTGACAACTAATTGTGTCACAATGTCGAAAGGGTGTGAGTTCAGCACTTGGACCGGCTGGCATTTGGGGGCGGCAGCCTTTGAGAATGAGTCCCTGCACCTGTGGGCCTGCGCTAATTGCATGCAGCGCATCAGACATGAATTGAACCATTTAGCAACTAGCTAGTATCCAGCGAGCTGGGGAATTGTTCGTGTGGGGGAAAGTCCATTAGGTGTCAGCATCATTGTGAGTACAGAAACAGGCGTTTCCCCTCGTAGGTTGATGTGGCGTGCTGTTCATGGGGCCCTGGTTCTAAATAATTCACAGTTGCAGAGAACGTGTAGAATAGTAATAGACTTTTGAGTTATAATCCCACCGAGCACTGCTGGGGTTAAAAATAAGGCTCCAGATATAGTCCTGGCTCCAACCTCAGCCTTATTTATTGCATGTTTTAGCAGGGACATGTATTCATCTACAGAGCAGGGAGCAGATTCATAGGGGAGCCTCAGGGTTGGTTTATTCTGTGGCTTAGTCATATCCATGGGATTCCAGGCACTTTATGATCTCCATTTGCCACCTCAGCACACCAGTTTTGGTGACAAATGTATTCTTCTCTTGGGTACTGGACAGGCGTAGCTATTGAATCAAGGCCTAGCATTCCTAGCTAGGCTTCCTTGAGTCCAACAGAATGAATATACATATGCACACGTAGTTGGCCAAGGAGACAACTGGTTTAGGGTTCAAAATAAGAAAAGAACCTGTAGATCAGAGCAGCCCTACAAAACACCATAGTGATCTTTCTGGGACCCAAATCTCTTAACACCTCTTCTTAAATTCCTCAATGGAGAGGAGAAGAGTTCCATGAATGACTGAACCGTGAGGACTACTCTCTGTGTCAGAGCTGGTGGGAACCGGACTTTCTGCCAGCCAGCAGGTCCCAATGGAGAATCAATTGTTCTAGAAAGGAGAAAGAAAGCCTGCAATGGATATTTAATGGACAATCACGATACTCGCTGCACCTGTTTCTGCCGTTGTAACATGGAAATGCTACCAGTGCTCAATAGGATAATTGTGAAAATCTAATGAATTAATGGTATAAAAACGGGGCCCATAATAAACATTGGTATTTTATTAGGCCCATAATAAAACATTCAATAAACGGCCACTCCTTTTATGACATTGAAAGTCTTATATTCCATTAATTTTATTTAAGAAACTGTTCCAGTACAGCTGCAAGAATGATGCATAGTGCGCTGTAATCAGAGCTGGGGCAAAGGTGGCTCTTAGTTCTGATAATCTGGGCCTTGGCGTTTGGCACTCCGAGCCATAGGTTCTTGAAACTTTCAGGATGGCCCAGTCACCAGGATTGTGGCCAGGGAAATAAGAGGCAGGTAGAGTAGAGGGAGCAGAGTCATTGAGAGCTCACTTGGGATCTGGCAAGACTGTGTCTGCTCTGTGAGGCTCAGAGCCCAGTGAAAGACCTTTCTCTCATAGCTGTGCAGACATTTCCTCTGCCCCCTGCGGGCCAGCCTTCAGGGTTTATCTAGTCCCAGTTCTTGGTGTAGGAAAGCGACTTAGCATAGCTATGACAACTAGATAGTTCTATGAGAACACACTGAAGTAGTGTGTAAAGTGTGTGTTGGTGTGTGTACATTTGTGTGGATATCTTGATTTTGGTATAGCTGGCAGTTGATGGGTAAGCTGCCAACTAGGTGAGGGTTCAAATAGGATAATAGTTTACAAATTCCTGGAAGCCTCAAGAAACCAAAGGTGGATTATTTGGGGCACAGTGGGGAAAGCGGTTGAAGAGAAGAAAGGCAAAGTAATTAAGATAATTAACACACATATCCTTGCCAGTATTGAAAGCTATTAAGTATTTGATTTTTCTAAATGATATTGTTCATCTTTTGCTAAATATGGCTTGTGATATGTCAGTCAATGAATAATTGTTTGCAAAATTTGATGACCTGCTTTAGTACACGTCTGCCTTTTGTTCTTATTATATTTAAGATAATAAAGACCAGGAGGGAAGACGAGGATATAAAGGCTTTATTGGGAGTTTTGTGGAGAGGGCCAGGGGATACGGGGGATGAAACCCAGGGGCTCAGCATCTGAGAAAATACTCTTCCATGAGCTGAAGTCCATCCTTTTTGATTTGATTGTTCATGTTTTCTCTTTGAGAGCATGGTCTTCTAAGGCAGATACTGAACTCCCAGTGCCACTGGAGATGGCACGGAACCTCTGAAATGCTGGCACTATTTTTTTTTCATTCATTTTTATCTTTTGCTTTGAGGCAGGATCTCACCAAGTTGTTCAGGAGTGCTTTGAATGAGAGGTCTGTATGTCCAGGGCTGGCCATTCCTTCTAAATTATAGGGTCCTTAAACAGCCTCATCTTTTCCCTTCTATTGTTTTTTTTCTTTTCTTCCCCCCCACCCTTCTACTCTTGTGTATTAAAGTAAAACAGTATATCTCAAAGTAACATGACACTAATTTTTGGATTTAACTATCATTTTAGCGTTTTGTGATCTTTTACCTACACAAAGAATGTATATGACAGTAAAGACAGAACATTATTGTACTTAGAAAGAAAGGGATTCTTTATGACTTGTGTGATGGGTTACTGACCTCTGGTAATCATTAGGTACCATGAATCCATCAATGCCATGTTTTCGTTATAATCTCTGATACCATTTTAACCTTTGCCATGGTAGCTTGAAAATAGCCATAAGCATCAGGCAATGGAGTGCACACCTTTAATTGCAGGCAGATCTCTGAGTTTGGGGCAAGCCTGGTCTGCAGAGTGAGTTCCAGGACAACCAGAGCTACACAGAGAAGCCCTGACTTGAACCCTTCCCCCAAATAGCCATCAGCATCGCATAAATGAATGATAGTGGCTGTATTGCAATAAAAATGCTTAAGACACTGAAATTGGAGTTTTGTGTTATTGTTTTTGTTTGTTTCTCTCCACGCCTTACAAAGTGAAGGAATAACTGTCAACTGTGGGCTATGCTGGTATAAGTAGTAGACCAGTTTGACCTTGGGCTGCTGGTTTGTAGGCTTGAGATAGAGTAAGTCACCTTGGAAGTATACTACCCATACGGATTTATGAAGGAGGTTAAGAAGAAAAGTCAAGAGCAGGGAAGGAGCTTGCAGGCTGCTGTTTTCATATTCTTCTTCTATCGGTGATAATTCCATAAGTTCTTGCTGTCTGTCTTTCTTTTTAAATTAGGTAACAGGTACCTTTCTAGAGAGTAAAGGCATGGACCATTCTCCTGGTATTGCTGTATTTATACCAGGGAAGGAACCAATGAATAAAGACCCGTGTCAGCTTTGTATGATGAGGTACCATTTGAAGAAGACACTTAAATCCAGTTCCACACACTGCCTTGGTTGGCTATGAGACCAGAACCCATTTCCTCACCTTCTTAGGTAGTTTTTGTGTAAAGATTAGAAGAGAGATCAGTAAAAATGGGACTGTTTAAATAGGGGACTCACACACCATTGAAGTAAAGGCTTCCATTTTCATTGGTTCCCTGATGCCTAAGAATTTTGACTCTTGACAGTGGATCCTCTTAAAGGTACTTCCACGTTCTGATTTTACTGAAAGACACAATTCCCAACTAGGATGACATTTCCCATCAAGGAGCCTGACCTTCATGTTTTGTTATTATTATCTCTGGCATTCATGCACTTTAGTCCTATATAATTTGGGACCCAAGACTCACTGTGGCCTCCCATAAATACAGACTGTCGGATTGTTTAAAATTGGATTTATGTGCACATTTGGGGGGTCGCTGATGTAGCTCAATAGTATTTATCATGGACAAGACCCTGACTGGGATCGACACAACATAACCATGTCCTAAGCTTATGAAAAAGGAACATACCTGGAGCAGATAGTGCCTGGAACAATCAGAGTAACTGATCAGCACTTGTGTGCCCAGTTCACAGAACCATCACTGCAACATTCTAGCACACCAGTGTTTGGCCTCTTTCCATGCCTTGCTTTCTTTACAACACATTTCTTCCCCAGTGGGTTCCTGCCCGATTCTATCAGGCTAAGCTGTTGTAAGCCTCAAAAGGACAATTCAGGACCCATCAAGATACTGGCCCAAGTCAGTTTCTTCCTGTTCTTACTCAATTCCTTTAGTTGTGGCCTCATATTTTGACACAGTAGAGGCTCATTGTGACAGGAGCTTAAATAAATAGGAGTAGGACTCATAGCCCATTTCCAGGAAAAATGAGAACAGCAGGTGTTATCTGATGTAATTAAAGTGTGTTGAACCCTGAACAAAGTACTCAGTGTAAATCTCTCTTGGTTCTTTACAAGGAGGCAGCTTAGAATCTGTTCTGTGAATTACCTGCTGGTTGGAAGGTCTGTGGCCTTTGGAAGCACATGCTGTAAATTTTATGGCAAGCCTTCTAGGAAGTTCCTTGTCAATAATTTTAGAAGGATACTTAAAGGCTATTTAATCGCCATTCTCTGAGCCCAGTTATCTTGTCTACACACGTGCATAACTTCCTTTTCCACTTGAGCTAATGTTGGACTTTTCAAAAGAGGCATTATAAATTCTGAGTACCATTTCTCAGATTACTGATCTATGGGAATGAGTGGTTCTTTTGCGCTTTCTTTCTCCAATATCCATTTAAAAAGTTATGCTAAATGAAAAAAAAAAAAACAAACTCTTGATTGTGGGTGTTTGCTGTCATAGTCTTGCTTAGGTATAAAACTGCTGTCTTTTGGTTTCAGCTCACCTTGTACTTTTCACAAATAACTCATAATCAAACCCAAATGAGTAACTTTGAAATGTTTGTATATTCTCATACACATACAGCTGATATAAAATTATTTAAATATTATAAATAATGTCAGCTATCTCTTTGGGTCACTGTGATTTTTCTCATGTTTCCAAATATGTCAAAAGCCTTTATTTTGTAGGCTTACAGTGGAATTATTGACTGCAAACAGACATTTGTTATTCAACCTAAATGCCATCCTGCCAGCTTCGGCTGCCCTATCTATCCACTTTATTCTTTTTCTGTCTTCTGAAGATGATCTTGGAACAAGCTGCTACTGGGCTTAAGATAATAAAGAGTAGGAAACGGGGACTTGGAATCCTCTGATTCTGCAGGTGAGAAGGAGACCACTGAATATTTGTCTCTCAAGGACAAGTTAACCTCTCTCTTTCTTTAGAGAATAAATCCTTTTCTTTTTGTGAGCCAATGGGTTTTTTTTTTTTTTTAAATTTATGAGACTCAGAGAAAAGGAGAAAAAGGGAGGGAGGTGCAAAGAGACATCTGGAAGTCATATAACAACTTTCAGGAGTCAGTTCCCTCTTTCCACCTTTCCATAGGTCCTGGAGACTGAACCCAAGTGAGCCATCTCATGGGGCCCCTGGCTAACCTACTTCTTAAACTCACTCAACAACAACAACAACAACAAATATATATATGAGAATCACTAGACAACATTTAAAATCCAGGCCTATCGGCCCCTCATCTGGTTCCAAGTTGGAATAGTGAGGTCTTCCACTGGGGGATGATTTGTCTCTATTAAGTGTGAACAAATGTGCATGCGTGTTTTAATTACACAGTAAATTAGGAGGATTTAAGGTGCAAGAGTATGTGAAAATCAAGAATTCAAAACCAGCAACTCAAAAATGTAAGTAGATCAGCAGGGAAACCATCTCAAAAGAAAAAAATGCAAGCAGGTTTCACGCTAAAGAAGGGGGGAAAGTAAGGCAAAGACAAATGACTGGAGTTTTGCTACATATCTTTTCAAGTGGAAGGACTCTGATTTACGACTGCAGGCCTTGCTGGTTGTATGGGGCAGGCAGGGGCACGAAGCCATACTTCCAGGATGACGCCAGCAAGCCTGGCTGCAGCCGTAGCTCTCCAAGCTTTTGGTGGAGAAGTGCAGAGTCAGGATTTCCTGCGTGAACTCAGACTCCAGGAACTCCCCCAGCGCGGGTTCCCTCAGAGTCTGTGGACTGTATCGTCTTTGCGACGTCTGTATGTCATGAAGTTTCTGTGAGGAAAAGCTCCAGAATGTTCTGCAAGCTTTAAAGCATCCATTCTCCTAAATGTATGAATTCAAAGCCACTATTTGAATGATGTGGGCATTTGTTTTCTTAGTTCTCTGTTATTTAGACTTAACCAGAGATATCCGCCCAAAACACTGCCATAGCTATTTTTGTTTTTGTTTTTATTTGTTTACTTATTATTACTATTATTATTATTAAAAATTTCCGCCTCCTCCCCACCTTCCATTTTCTTCCCCCTCTCTCCACTCCCCTCTCCCTCCCTCTCCAGTCCAAAGAGCAGTCATGGTTCTCTGCCCTGCAGGAAGTCCAAGGTCCTCCCCCCTCCATCCAGGTCCAGGAAGGTGAGCATCCAAACAGGCTAGGCCCCCCCAAAGCCAATACGTGCAGTAGGATCAAAACCCAGTGCCATTGTCCTTGGCTTCTCAGTCAGCCCTCGTTGTCCGCCATGTTCAGAGAGTCCGGTTTGATCCCATGCTTTTTCAGTCTCAGTCGAGCTGGCCTTGGTGAGCTGTTTTAAAGCAAGAAAATTCAGACTTGAAAAAAAAAAAATCTCAGACTTCACTGTGAATGGCAGAATGTGTTCATGCAAATTTGGTGTTTTGGACTGGCAAGATGGCTCTGAGGATTAAGGTCAATGCCACTAAGCCTGGTGACCTGGATTTGATCTCTGGGACCTCCGTGGTGGAAGGAGAGAACCACTTCCCACAAATTGCCATAGGGTTGTCACATGTGCAAAATGACACAGTTAGTGAACACATGTATGTTTGTGTGCACATATACATATATACCACAAATCTTTACACCATACACAATTGAATATCCTATCTATCTGTCTGTCTGTCCGTCCGTCCGTCCGTCCGTCCGTCCATCCATCCATCCATCCATCCATCCATCCATCCATCCATCCATCCATCCATCTATCTATCTATCTATCTATCTATCTATCTATCTATCTATCTATCTATCTATCTGTCTGTCTGTCTCCTATCCATCCCTTTATCTCTATCTATGAAACTATCAATTTATCATACATATAATCCATATCCCACAATAAGTACTTAAATAAATGCAGTAAAAGGAAAGTCCTTTCTGACATATTTGACCTTCTACTAAATCCGTCTATCTCTCTCTTTTTTTTGTTTTTTTTTTTTTTTTTTTTTTGAGACAGGGTTTCTCTGCAGCTTTAGAGCCGGTCCTGGAGCTAGCTCTTGTAGACCAGGCTGGTCTCCAACTCACAGAGATCCGCCTGCCTCTGCCTCCCAAGTGCTGGGATTAAAGGCGTGCGCCACCACCGCCTGGCTTATCTCTTTCTTTTTTAAATTTTTTTTGTTTATTATGTATACAATATTCTGTCTGTGTGTCTGTCTGCAGGCCAGAAGAGGGCACCAGACCTCATTACAGATGGTTGGGAGCCACTATGTGGTTGCTGGGAATTGAACTCAGGACCTTTGGAAGAGCAGGCACTGCTCTTAACCACTGAGCCATCTCTCCAGCCCCCGCCACCCCCATCTATCTCTTTCTATCCATATATGTATTTAGTTATCTTTAAAGCATTGCCCTGGATTTATAAGTGCTTACATAAGCTACCTTCAATCCCTTTTGGAAGGATCTTAGACATAAATAAAACCCATGCCTCTCCATGTTGTAGTAGTTGGAAGACTGAAGACAGGGACAGGGTGCCAGTATTTCTGCAACTCTAATTGGGGGCAGGCATGTAGCCTTTGAGTTTGGTTCTGCTGATGGAAGTCGGGGAATTGTCCTATTAGAATGGACGCCCTGGAGCTGGGTAATAGGGCCACTGTCTGACTCCAATATTTAACTAGGATTGTCTCTGCCTTCCTAGAGCTACCTTAAGTTTTCTCTGGTACAATTACTTACAGTCTGCTATGGGGCGGCTTATCCTGTGTCATTAAACTTTGAGCTCCTTGGGAAGGAAGGCCGTTACCCTTGTGTGTTTATCATTCGTTTGTGAGGTAATGTTTTCCCCAGAGTCAGCAGAAATGAGGGTCAAGTTAATGATCAAGACACTAGTAGGAGAATGTTGGCTTTCACATGCATCACCATAAGGTTGTTCTCAATATCAAGACTGTCATGAGTGTCATGGGTTGGTTTGTGGTGAAAGTGACATTAGCTCTGGGAAAGCTTCAAAGCTTAGTGATGATTGGTATTTTTTTTCCAGCACAGTTTGCTGCCCTAGCTCTTAAGAGATACATGACCTATCTTGAATAGATGTGATCCAATTAGTTCATAGTAGCTGATCCCTAAAAACTATAAGATGTAGTTTGTGGGGTTTATTTCATATCAATATTAGGCCATCGGAAATTGATGAGAAGAAAGTGAGATGACAAAGGTCTAGGGTGTGAGCCCTGAGTTAACTGTTACGTCTTACGACACAGTTGGAACCAGAGGGTGTCTGCTCCATTGTGACTGGAGTGCAAGCATCCTTTCCCATGGTTCTGACTCTTGTGGATTCCACATATCTGTATCATCATGAGTCCCCTCTCCTCCCCTCCATTCTTTAGTAGAATTAATAGCATACCATGGTCCCACTTAACAAGACAGAATACGTCTGTAGCTCAGGCAGAGGAGGAACTTTGTGATGATTCTTGGCTTAGGAGGCTCACACATGTCTCAAAAACATGCCCTGTAAATGTCTTTGACAAGCCTGAAAGCCACCCGTGTTTTTTTTCTCCGTGAAATGCTGATGAAGCAGGAGGGGAACAGGAAGCAAACTTGCAGAGCCAGAAGTCTGTTCATTTTCATTCTCTAATATAAGTTTCATTTTCCCCAAAGAGGATGGTGGGAAATCCCATAGCACCGTGCCAGGTGGCGGTCAGCTTCGATGGCGAAGACTACACAGGAGAGGTTAATCATTAAGAAGCTGGTGTCTCTCCCACTCCTGAGGCAGTGTCTCTCCTTTGCTGAAGCCGTCCCTCAGCCAGCACCAGAGCTCAGTGCCAAGACTTGGCTGTTTTTGTTGCTGACTCTTTTGTGGCTCCCTTGCCGTCCTAAGCTACCTGCTGGCTCCTGTAGGTTGTTGTCTGCAGATTGAGTCTCTGCAGGCCCAGGCCTGCCTCCCCTTTCCTTTCTGCCACAGGCTTCAGAAACAAGCTCTAGGGGACCTCTGATTAAGCTCCTCAAAGCATCAAGCGGGACTTTACCATGCATAAGTGCTTTTTTGCGTTTTACTGCTTCTCCCTGGAACAGTGACATAAAAAAAAAAAAAAAAAAAAAAAAAAAAAAAAAAAAAAAAAAAAAAAGAGAAAATCACTATTTGGGTTTTGATGCCAAGTGGGTAACTGAGTTATACAGTCAGCTGTTTTTACCAGTGAGTCTAAATTAGAACTTACTTTCTTTTTTTTTTTTTTAATATTTTATTTATTATGTATACAACATTCCTTCCATGTATGGTTGCATGCCAGATGAGGGCACCAGATCTCATTATAGATGGCTGTGAGCCACCATGTGGTTGCTGGGAATTGAACTCAGGACCTCTGGAAGAACAGTCAGTGCTCTTAACCTCTGAGCCATCTCTCCAGCCCAGAACTTACTTTCTAGACCCCAACATATCTTTGATAAGTTTTTCCCCCTCATCTTTAATGTAGACTCTTGTACACTGACAACTTTCAAATAGCCTGCAGATGTAGAGTTAGAGCCCAGCATATAAAATAGACACAGAGCACTTTGATTAGGAAAAGGAAGGACCATCTTATCCAGGTGTGGTGGTGCAGGCCTTTCTCCCAGCACTTGGGAGGCAGAGGCAGGAAGACCTTTGTGAGTTCGAGGCCAGCCTGCCTACTACTAGTCTGTGTAATGTAGTGAGTTGCAGGACAGTCCAGACTATGTACAAAGACCCATCTGTTCAAGGGAGCCGGGGTAGTGGTCACGCAGAGAGCACTTGAAGCCCAGTGTAAGCAGAATGAGCCCCTAAGTTACTGGGGTCTCCCTTCACATGCTAAAATTCGAGCTGCCAGACAGTGCTGCATGCTAATCTATCTGATGGAGGAAGTGTAGAATACAGGGGGAAGAATTCTGAGGTCAATACCCGGCCTTGCAGCTTGCTGTGTGACCTTAGCTCTCCACCTCCCTCCCATTCAGTCTCCCTGTCACATGAGGATAATGAATGAGATCATCTCTTTTACAGTATGGCATAGGAGCTCCGCCCACAGAGGTTTCCAGGAAGTCACGGCGGTATTACTGCTATTTTCATTGTTGGTAGGGAGAGTCAATAGCAATTTTTGTACTTTGAATTTAGGCAATAAGCTTACAAGTAGAAGTAGCGCCAGTCATAGAAACTGTCTGTTCTCTTAATGTGTGCATTCTTCCTTAGTAAGCACTTCAGCCGTGGTCGGAGTGTTTCCAATTTAAAAGCCATGGAACGGTTTTGTGTCTTAAAATACACCGTGTGTGTCATGTTTCAGCAGCCTCATTTGCACAGTGTGGTAGTAGTGGGCAGAGCTCTTATCTGGTGAGTTTTCACTTTTTCTCGTTCAAGTGAGAAGGAGAAATACCAAATCAACAGTGCTCAGGAATAGCAAGAAAAGAACCGAAGTTGCTGAGTTCTAGAACAGTGTCCGCACTGCCTGTGTGGGGCTAGATGTCCTGCTCTTACTTTAGACAGTCAGGGGTAGATATGACGTACAAACACAGATAAAGTCCTGTCCATTGTTGGTGTCCACGGCTCTCAGAACTGATCCACCTATAGGCAATAGAGTAATTGCCAAGGGGCAGACCATGGGAATGAAGACATATATCATGGTGATGACTTTGGGGGTACATGCTGGAACCCTGGCATAGCGTACCTTGCCTGTGAGATCTAGATAGCCAACTCATCATCAGAGAAGATGGACATAGCACATGAGTATTTTTGTTGCTTAAATTGTTAAATTTCTCCCCACAGAAGTTCTTTCGTTTCCTTCTCCCTCCCTCCCTGTCTTCCTGTCTCCCTCCCTCCCTCCTTTCTTTCCTTCCAAGATAGGGTCTCACTATGCATGTCTGGTTGTCCTAAAATTCACTAAGTAGACTAGGTTGGCCTCAAACTCACAGAGATCCTTCTACCTCTACCTCCTGAGTGGTGGGATTAGAGGCCACCTCACCCAGCTTCAATTCACTCTCTTAACCTGCAGCGTGTGAGTACTTGCTTAGTCCCCATTGGTAAAAGCCAGGCATGACAGATGTAAGTAAAACCATCGTTTGAATTTGCATAAGTAAATTCTTCCTTAGAAAAATGCTTTCTAAGCAGAAGGAGAGTGGTCAGATTTTCTGGTCGGATGACTTGGGGTGTCTACGTGAGTGCTATTGTATCTACACTTTTCAAGGAATCGCTAGAAAACTGGACATGGGCTGTGTGTTCTAGTAGAGTTTAAATGTAGACACTGGCTAGATTCTTCCTACTGGGTTTTCAGATTCAGGGTCCAGAATCTGAGGTGTTGGAATAAAAAACATTTGAGAAATGCCATGCTATCATAGGGGATAATTCTCCTCTAGACCTTTTATGTCACGTTGCAGTCCAAATGCAGGTGCACCAAAAATGCTGCATAAAATGACCTTCAGACTCCATGTACAAGTATGTATATGAAATCCTATGTGAATCATGCAGCTAGCATGATGATATTGGGTTCGCCTCCAATATCATCATTTTGTGTAGTCAGATGTTGCAGAAGCTGAAAAAAAAATCCACAATACAAAACATGTCTGGTTGAATGTATTATGGATAAGACATATTCCATCTATATTGGACATGCTTCTTTAAGAGCCAAGCCCTGGAGCGGTCTAATAGTCCAGTAATCCATGGTGTCAGGGGAGCTTGGGGTCACTGGCTGCTGTGTCTCAGGGCTTGGAGTGGAGACTGGCCATTTGACATTTTATCAAGTGTGATTATTTTTATTATATCAGAATGTTTTACAGTACTTAGTGGATTAAAGTTAATCATTTTCTTATCAGTTGCTCCTACCAGCCACTGTGAAAGGCTTTGGGATCTAAGAGACCCAGGCTATCCTGCCTTTGGCTTACTGTGTTAGGCATACCCAGCCTTGGGACCAGACCTGAAAGGGTTAGGGTAAATACGTGCCCCCTCTCCAGGAGCGTGAGTCTAATCTGTACACCTTGTGTAAGGGCTGCAGAGACGGTGTGATTCTTTCCAGGCACAGACTTAATAGGAGGAATCCTGAGCTGAGTTTAAAGAGGCGAGGAGTCAGGTTTATACACCCGTGTGTCCTCTAGGCATACAAACAACGCTGAGGCTGAGTGTTAATGAGGCTAAGAAGGTAGCGTGAGGTTGGGGAAGTCTCATGGGCTATTTGGCTGTTCCGTGTGCACTCTCTTTGAGCTTCCACTCTTATATGAAAACGGGGTGATGCTGTGGACTAGCCTATAGTACCAGAATGTGAGCGCAACGCTTGGCAGGTAAGAGTTAGACAGAAGTAATATGTCTTACAAGCAGCGTGGACTGCCATTGGTCGTGAAACTGTCAACGGATGTCACTTTTCACCTATACATAGTACGTTGACGGTGCGAGGCTGAGGATTCTCTGTGTTTTCATTGGGGGGGGGGTTGGGCTTTAAATGACACTTTGTTCTATGTTTAAAGTTTATGGAAAGACCCATTTTAGAATAACTGCGTCATTAGGGTGAGGGTACAGAGTGCATCTGATCAGGCCTTTTCTGTGCCAGGCCTCTTAGGAGGTCTACATGGGTTGAGGCTGAGAAAGGTTCATTCACAATCGACCTTTTCTATACATGTGTGGTGCACGCTTCCCTTGGCTGCCCTGTGTGTTACCTTTACTGTCCCTCTTTCCACAGGGTATTTTCTCTACCTAGATTTAGCCCTTTTAGACTTCATTGAGAATGCCAGCTTCCTAGAGGATAGGATGTCTTAACCCACCCCTAGGTAATAACAGCCAAGTCTTTGTTTTGAGATTTTGTGATGTAGTAGCTTTTACTGTCCGCTTCCCTAAGACTGGCCAATGGCCTTGCTGCCAGCATCCCAACTCCAGATGCTGGCCTGACTGCGTTCATTGGCTATATATGTCCCGGTTGTGTGTACACAACAGACCCTCTGCCTTGGTTGCTGTACCCATGTACCCACTGGCTTAGGATGGGTTCCCTGGAGGTCAGTCTGAAAAGAGGATTTGTATGCAATTGAGTTCTATAAAATATAGAAACCAGTAACGGTATAGGGAGACAGGATAGGACAGGGCCAGAAGCTGGTCACTGGGTTTAGTTGAATTCAACCTCAATCTTATCACATGGGCATATGGAGCACTCACGGCGTGGTAATACGGTCTCACCTTAAGAATGGGAGATTTCCCTTCAGACTCCTATCCTTGTCAGTCATTGGCTGTAGGCTGACCCTTGCTTGGTAAAGGGTGGGGGGAATCACACAGTCATTTCCCTATTGGTAGCACTACAATGATTTCATTACTAGGACAGTGCTCAGGAGAGCTTATCAACCAACAGCTCAGGTCTATTTGGGCTGCCCAGCACAAGGGATCCAGGCAGTGTATACTTCCTTATACCCACCAATTAAACTCCCGTTAATCCTTCAAGACCTAACCAGTTCCCACCTTGGAGATATTTTCCCCAGACTAGAAGCTTCTTTCTGAATTAATGAATGTTACCAATCCCTACTTCTTGGTGTCTCATTATAGGGCTGATCAAGACCTACTTCCCATCACCACAAATTGGCTTAATGTCTGGGTCCCTGCTAGACTAATGGGTTTCTTGAGGGCACAGCAACTTTTAATTCACCTTGAAATAGCTACTCCCCAGACCCCAGGCTGTCCCTGTGTAGCGGTTCAGGAAAGGGCCTTTGAATTGAAATGAGGAACAATACCCATGTAGACTTCCTGGAGATTATTGTCCAAGCCTTCCTTCTCTCTCTTGAAGCCTCTTCTAGAATGCTGCTCAGCCTTCTTCTCTTTCCTCCCCAGAATCCAACCACCACTGAGATTTTACAGTGGATCCCTAGATACTCTTTGTGGTTCTCTCACTGACTTCCACCTACCCCATAGTATGGGGCTACCCTTCTTCATCTTCCTAGTCAGCTTGGACAGATGGCCTGCTGTGATGTGCCACCTCCATGATCTGGGCCCTAGGGAAGATGAGCAAGCATCACATTTTCTGTGATGGTCTGGCGCCTCTCAGAATCTGGCAAAATGTGGCTCTGTCAGTGAATGGTGACTT
Source organism: Arvicola amphibius (assembly GCF_903992535.2). Taxonomy (NCBI): domain Eukaryota; kingdom Metazoa; phylum Chordata; class Mammalia; order Rodentia; family Cricetidae; genus Arvicola; species Arvicola amphibius. The sequence goes on along the minus strand of NC_052055.2, from coordinate 15,218,009 downwards.
TACCAGAGTAACCATGAAAGTTGTCTCCAGAAGAACTTGATAGTGATCCGTAGACTTTTAGGATCATTTTAGAAACTGAAGAGGGTGAGAGCACTTTCCAGTTTGGACTGGGATTTGACGCTAAATGTGGCAGTTTAAAAACCCACTAGCCAAATGGAAATATTCATTCACTTATTTATGTACTTAATACTTACTATGTACTCAGTTTCTTCTGCTAAATGTACCGGCTGCTAGGTCAATGCAGCATGAATGTGATTCGACTCTTTGTGCATTTTAGGAATTTGTAATTAAGGGAATGAGATGGACATGATAGATGTGGACTCAACTCATGCTCACCCAGGAAATAATCAGATATATACTACAGAAAGGGAAGTGTGTACCGGTTTTTAATTTAATTTCTAGGGACATGAAGTCATGGTAGAGTGTACTCTATATGTGACATCCAAGTTCCATCTGAGCACCCGCAAGAGCAACACTGACAATGCTGGAACTGAGTTGAAACAAAGTTTCAAATCTTGTTGAAACAAAGTTTCAAATCTTGTTGAAACAAAGTTTCAAAACTTGTTGACACAAAGTTGAAACTATGATGCTGGGAACAGACTCTGAATCATTGAATTCAGATCCTTGAGTTCAGAGTTGATTTTCAAAGGAAGCTTCTGGTTGGTTGCAAAAGTGGAGACCTATAAAGCTACCTGTTTATTTTGCTCAATATCGTCTTAGTGGCTGTTCAGCTCAACTAAGACAAAATGAAGCTGTGCCCCAGTGGAGTGATCTGCAAATTACAAGTTGATGTTAGGACTGGTACTGGCTATTTTTTACGTCAAGTAGACACAAGCTAGAGTCATCAGAGAAGAGGGAACTTCATTTGGGAAAATGCCCCGTAAGATGGGGCTCTAGGCAAGCCTATAGGAGATTTTCTTAATTAGTGATTGATGCGGAAGGGCCCAGCTCATTATGGTGATGTCATCCCTGAGCTGGTGGTCCTGTGTTCTAAAAGAAAGCAGGCTGGACAAGCCATGAAGAACAAGCCAGTACGCAGCACCCCTCTATGGCCTTTGCATCAGCTTCTGCTTCCAGGTTCCTGCCCTGCTTGAATTCCGCTCCTCACTTCTCCCATGATGAACAGTGTGGCATCATAAACTAACTAAACCCTTGTAGCTTTAGGTCCTGGTGTTTCACCACAGCAGGAGTAACCCTAACTAAGATGGAGCCCCGGGAGACATTTGCTACGTTGGAGCCACAGGAGACATTTGTCATTACCAGGTCCTGTTAATAAACCAGAGTCCCCAGCCGGGCGGTGGTGGCGCATGCCTTTAATCCTAGCACTCGGGAGGCAGAGGCAGGCGGATCTCTGTGAGTTCGAGACCAGCCTGGTCTACAAGAGCTAGTTCCAGGACAGGCTCCAAAACCACAGAGAAACCCTGTCTCGAAAAATCAAAAATAAAAAAAATAAATAAATAAACCAGAGTCCCCAAGCCAATGTGTGTGCATGCTCTCTTGCTCTTTCTTTGAATCCAGGGCATGCCTGCTCCAGAGGGCACCAGAGTTACTTTCCTTCCTGGCCTCATATTTTAAACAGTGGGGGAAATGCCCTGCAGCACAACGAGTAGAAGAAAAAAACAAAAAAACCTTCTAGCCTTTTGTGTGTGGAGGGCCAGTGACAAGAGCCCACTCTGTGTCTTGTTTTCTGGCTTGCAGCCAGCACATTTGCTTTGTGGGATAGCTGTCTTCAAGCTGGCAGAGATGAGCGTCCATCAGGAAGAGGACAGCAGAAAGAAACACAGACTTCACCAAGCAGTCAGACTCAGCAAGATTCCATTGGACTTGACTCAGGGCCAGGGCCAGATATGCTGTGGAGTGTCTGTGTGGAGGCTGACGTGTTAATGATTTGATTAGTTTAGGAAGAGTATTTTTATGGGTTGTGTCATCAATTATAGGAAGTATTAAGTGAAGTTGTTGCATTAAGATGAGCTCCCTTTACCTGCCTCTCCTGAGTACATGTGCTGAGATTTCAGCCCCAGACCCTCCGGGTAATCTCATGCAATCCTCTTAAAGAAACACTGTTTAATGACTAAAGCTGTTAATCATGTCAAAGACCTGCAACCTTCCCCCACACCCGGGGGATGCCAAACAAGCAACAATCTGCAATAGGCTTTTGAGTGAGCTAAGCGAAGGTTGTGGTTGGGTGCTAGACAGATGGGGTTATGTTGGAGGGAGATAGTGTGTAGTCATAGTAACGCCAAGGTTGGCCTTAGTGATAACCTGGAAGTTGGAGTGAGTGTGGCTGCTCTTGACTATACACGGAAGATGACCAACTCACAGTAGCTTAAACTATAGAAAACATGAGGGTGTGGACAGCTCTGTGTCATTTGTACTGTGGTACCTCTCGTTTGTCATCAACATCCTGGTAGGTTAGGGTACCAGGGCTTTGTCCTCTTGGTTTTCTCTAGATTATTTTTAAGCGATGTTTGATTTATGAAAATGGCAGCTACGCCCAAACTTTGTGACCAGTGACAATTTTTGTGATTTGTGAGATGCTATAGATGAGGAAGGTCACACGTGGATTTATGAATGTGTTGGATAGTGGGATTTGAAGATTTTCAAGCCATACTTTGTCTGAGATACGAAGAACAGACTCAGGCCTAACGACCCAGAAGTGGGGAGTGAACTTCTGATGCTCAGGGTTTTCATTGTAGGAAGAAAGTGGATGTATTGGTCACTTCCTCCTACTCATGGCCCCTTTTATTTCCTTTACATGGTTTTCAGTGGAGATATGTTGACAAGTCAGACCACCGTTTCATTTGAGAAAATATAGAATTTGTGCAGTTTTCAAAAGATAGAGGCCTTTGGGCACAATGGTCTCAGTTGAAAGGGAAAACATCCCCAGTGCTTTTCGCTGAGGCATGTTGCACGAAAGTGACGTTCTTCATTCGGTCCCCTTTGCGACGAGTTCCTCCTGTGGAAACCAGGACGGGAAGCACTGAACATAGCACCATACTGTGTAGTTTAGCTATCCTTACTAGTGTACATGCTTCTAATACATGCAGTATTGTACACTGACAGCTTGGCTTCTCTGTGGACCCCTTGTCTTCATTAAGAGACATTGTAGAGGTGACCCACCTCCCTCCAAAACATAATAAAGCTTATGACTTCACACTGGATTTTTTGGTCATTCGTGAATGCTAGCCCAGGTCATCCTTCTCATCATTTTGATGATTATTTTAACGACGTTCACAACGTGCTTTTCTGGGGCACCTTGACGTTGCAAAGCCCGAGCAACGCTGGGGCTGTCATGACCTCGTATGTGGCATTGCAATTGGTCTGTGCCAAAACAAAGATTCAGGGAGTCGGGAGGTAGGAAAGGAGGTGGAATAGGAGCCGGAGGTGAGTCATCTGTCCCACGCTCGAGAACCCAAGCCAGGTGCTCAAAATCACGATGATAATGGGAGTTGACTCCCAGGGTTCCCCACCAGGCTTGGCACATTTCTTGAAGGTAATTTTTAGCAGTGTTAGGCTATAGGTTTTCCTGCTTTTTCCCCCTCAACCCCAGTAACTAGAGTGAATACCCTTCGAGCAGCTTTCAGTGCCTTGAACCAGTTTTATCTTGAGGCAAACAAAACACCTCCGATTTTACCAAGTGCATCAGTGACGTCTGCTAATAGGGATTGTTCTCTGGCCAGTGCTTAGTTAAGCGGAGGCTGCCTTTTCTGTTTAGCTTGCTTATAGAGACAGGCATTCTGGGAGTTGATGCACCAAAACCCATCCTATGTAGCACTTTGACTACAGACTCCATTTTCCTGCTCGGAAGCTCAATATGGATCTCTAAGTTTTAGTAAAACGCATGATCCCAAATCACTGTAATTCGAGTTTTTTTTTAAAACACATTTTGCATGAGTGCATAGTGAGTAACACTATGATAAAAATAAGTGTGTTCGGGGGCTGGAGAGATGGCTCTGTGGTTTAAGAGCATTGCCTGCTCTTCCAAAGGTCCTGAGTTCAATTCCCAGCAACCACATTGTGGCTCATAACCATCTGTAATGAGGATTGGTGCCCTCTTCTGGGCTGCAGACATACACACAGACAGAATATTGTATCCATAATAAATAAATAAATAATCTAATAAATAAATAAATAAATAAATAAATAAATAAATAAATGAATGAGTGTGTTCACTTACTGTCCATAAGGGCAGTTTCTTCTTTCATATGGTCTTTAATTATTTTGAGAGTCACAGCTTTGGTGACGAAGTAGGTCTTTCAAGTGATCGAAAAATCTAGGTCCTAGGTCCCAGAGAGTGGGATGCAAAGAAGCTTTGGAATTCTGCCCTTAGCTGTAAAGGGAGCCCAAGGAGTGAATTCAGTTAGTGCCCTGGCCCCTCTAGCAAGGATAAGCCCCGAGGGCATATTGGATGGGGATGTGGAGTGATAAAGAATGAGATAGTGTAGCTTGCAACTGCAACACATGGGCATGTCTAACACAGGGCAGGCTGGGAAGTGTATTGCTGGAAATAGGTATTCAGTCGCCTTCATTTGGGTCTCTCTAACATGGATAACCTTAAGAAAACCAGCATATCGGTATTTAATGCCACCTCTCTGCCCCTTTTCTTTACCTTTCTTTTCTTGCCATGTATATGTTCTCTCTCTCTCTCTCTCTCTCTCTCTCTCTCTCTCTCTCTCTCTCTCTCTCACACACACACACACACACACACACACATATGTACATCAAGGTCACATACTTTATAAAGATTTATGAATCACTGATATCTCAGCCTACCCTGTATCTCATCCTGTCTTGCGGAGAGTTAGAGTTAGGAGATAGGATACAGGGAATGTATCCTATCATCAGTCTCTCTGCCTGTCTAAGAAGACTCTGTCAACTTGTCATGTTGCATATATAAATATAGAACTATATATTTAAACCTTGATAGACACTCTGCAATCACATTCTCCCCCTCCCAGATTCCTGTAGCTCCAATCCATTTTTAGAAGTGGTTTTGAGGGCTGACCATATACAAGTATTTAGAGATAGTACTAGAAAATGAAGAAGTCTATATGATCTTTGACATCTTGGTCGTATGTGCAAATATCCTTTTTTTTTTTTTTTAACAATAAGGGTGAAAGAATTAACTTGCATTCCGTTACCCAGATTTTCATAGCCCGAGGAGGGAAATGATGGCTTGTCAGTCATTATTCCCACCACAGCTACCATTTGCCGTTGTTCCGCCTCCTACCTCCCCAGTTTGAGCTTCTCCAGAAAGATATTAACTGGCTCCACTTCTGGGAATGACAGTGAATGACACATAGTCTTGCACTTCTTGATCAACGACAAGCTCATCCATTTGGTCTCCTCTCCTACTCAGATACCAAGATGTAGATAGATAGAAACCCATATTGAGACGAACGCCCCTATATAGACAGATACCCATCTTGAGTCAAAAATGTAATTATTATGGCTGTGTAATCTACTGTTGATCATTTCTGGGAAGATCTGCTTCTGTCTTATTCCATGTGACCTTAGTGGGAACGGAAATGTGTGATTTGGTATGATGACTTACGAGAAAGATCTGCTTTGTAATACTCATTAAGCTTTTGAAAGGTGGCATGATCTATCATCAGTTCACTTGTGCCCAAAATGTTGAACTCATACTCTTTCAGTTGGTCTGGGAGGAGGACAAGAGTTGAATAATATTTGCTGTTGATTATGGTGTCTCCGTGCCTGTCGCATTATGGAGTCAAGCATTCATGTTGGAGCGTATGCAAGCGGTGTCTGAGAGAAGCACTCCCACCCTGTGACACTAGCTAGCTGCCTATATGGATGGTCTTTTCTCGCTGGTGCCCTATATCTCCACTATGCCTGTGTTTCTTGACCTGCTCGTTGTTCTTTCCTCTACTGTGTACCGGGGTCACAGCTTGGTTAAGGCTATTCCCCTGACCTATTGACAACTTCATGCATCCTCAAACCTGCCATGCACCTTTGTGTGGGGCCTCATTTCTGTCTAGCAGCCAGTGTGGTGTATGTCTCTCTGATCAGCTTCACTAAAGAAAGGAAGGATCAAAAAAAGATTGAGAGATACTTCGTGTCCACCATTTGGATGGCTAGTTAACTGACCGGGAATGCAAGTCTTTGCATTTTCTCTTCGCCTTGACCTTTTATGGTCATTCAGTGAGTGTGTAACTCAAAGTCATTGGGCTGTTTTCCCCCCCTCCCTTTCATCTTTGTTATAAATGGTTGTTGCATAAGAAGCTGGTTCTACCTTGCTTTAAAAATAAGGATGTTCCATGCTATAATGCCCAGGGTCGATTTTTATTTTATTTTATTTTATTTTTTGCGCTATTGATTGATGTGTCAAGAGACTCTGTGGGCCCTGAATGCAAGTGTCTTCACCCAGTTTTTCGTGACAGCCAGAGCCCCAGCCTGTGGTTCTCACATGTCTCAGGGTTAACAGTTCAGAGGGGCAGAGACACTCTAGCTGGTTTCTGTTGGGGGTGAGAGCAGAGCCCTTTGGGGCCTAGACTCTCAGCTTCCCCTTGATTGTGTGTTCCGAAACAAACGTGTTAGCATCTCCGCCTGTAATTCCCACTTGATGTTTTTCCACAGAAAAAAATTTTTCCCCTTTCTGATTCTTGCCAAAAAGATTTAAAAAAGCAAAACCAGAAGAATTTGAGAAAGTTTGAGGTTAAGTAAACAAAAACTGAGAAATGTTTAAGCTTTCTGCCTAGTGGAATGTAATTTATTGTTTTATTGGCCTTTTATTTTGTTTGCTTGAACGTATGCATTCAACCAAATAGTTATAACACAGCAGACATAGTGGTAAGTGTGCTGACTTACCAAAATGAGTTGACAAATGACTCCAGCCCTGCTTTCTCAGGCTTACCAAACAGAACTGAAAGTCCTGGAAAGAGCTGGCCTTGGCTTCACCCTCTCTGCCAGGAACTACCTGTTCATTCAGGGATGAGTCACTCCAGTGTCCAGGTTTTTCACCTTCAAAATGAGGCTATTGGCCTAGAGGGTCTCTAAGGACTCCAAAGTTCTAAGCTGTTCAGATAAGGGATGAGCCAGCCCTTCCAAGAGTCTTCACAATAGGCCCATTCTGCTGGGAGGAAGCTGCCTCTCACCTCCAGGCTATTCGGGCTTGGCAACTTCCCCTCTAAACTTCTCAGTGACCCAAGGTCTGTAACATGAAAGGGAGCTTTCACAGTTAAGAGAAACTTAAGATCTGCAGCCTTTAGCCTAATTGTAGGACAGACGGCATAACTTACCGGTCTGGCACAAAATGAAATGTAGAACCTCCCTCTTTTATTCAAAGTTGTAAGCATTTCAAGAAATAGCAGAATATTAAATCAAGTGCCTTCTGAGAGTCTAAAGGGTTACGTTGCTCTGCAGTCAGCCCTAGCTGTCAATAAATCTGATGTAAAATCTGAAGATCGTTTGTTTTTGTAGGTAGATCCACCAACGAGTGGCCCTCCAACAATGTGTTAGTATTTCTTTTTCTCTTCTTTTTCCCATATTACTAACAGCACTCATCTGACCATTTTTCTCTGTGAAAATAAACAGCCCCGAGACTGACGTTTGTAGACTTTCTCACTTTCAGCCGGGTAACAGGTGTGGGGGATTTCCTGAATGCAATGGATATGACATACATTTGTCATAAGGAGAGTTTTGTTTTTGTCTCCCCACCCCCCAACCTGGGGAAAAAGGATTTTTTTTAAATACATCTTAGTTAGACTGAAGTGCCATTTAATAAGATATTCATGGGAGCCAGGATAAGCTACTGGTGGAGGTGTCTCCAAATAGAACTGGCTTTTTTAAAAAACCACTTTTGTATGACACAAGTAATCATTTTTGTTCCTAGTTGGAAGTTCAAGAAAGATAACTAGCTGGGGCAGACTTAACAGGTCAGTGAGCGGACGCATGGGGTTTTGTTATTCTGCATTTATTCCGGAGGATATTTTAAATAAATCATTTTCTTATATAGGGCCAGGTTATTATTGTGCACATCCCACATGGCCAAGAGCCTGAAGAGGGCACATCGAAGGAGTTATAAATTGCACATGCAATGGCTGGACTTTTGAGCATTAGTGAAGCCTCTGAGGAAAGATTGATGAAATAGGCTCTGACATTTGAGTCTTTGGTTGCTAGATTTCTTCTAGAAATTTTGGCAGCTCTGTTTACCCAGAGACAGCAGCAGTGCTGTTATTTTCACTAACGCGGACTCTCCAGGAAAATTTAGAAATTTATTTAAGTAGTAGGTAAATAAAGATGTTTATAGGCAAAGCCTTTTCTATAGCAGTTTTGCTGTGTATGTCTTCCAGATCCACAGCGTTGAATCACCCGCTCTCTTACCTCACCAGGCGCTTTTGTTCTTATGCTGTTTTTTGGGTTTTTTTGTTTGTTTGTTTGTTTGTTTGTTTGTCTTTTGGCTTCACCAATCCTCTATTGTCAATTTTCTAGGAGCAGATTATTGCTTTTATTACTAGATGCATGAACAGTCTGCATTTTCTCGGTGATTTTGATAGTCAATGCTTTGTGTGTGTGTGTGTGTGTGTGTGATTGAGTGAGTGAGTGTGTGAGTGTGCATGAATGCATGTGTCCTTGTGTGTGTGTGTGTGTGAGCGCTTACTTCTTGGGTACCACCATCACCATATTCCTGCATGCAACTGAAACTCCATCCTTAATGATGCAGCCTAAGTGATGAACTTGTTTAGAATGGAAGTAGGAAGAACTTGCATAAGAAGCAGAGAGCTGGATGAACACCGAGGAGCCTGTCCTGACTTGTTTTCTTTTTTTTTTTTTTTTTTTTTTTACCTGGCCTGACTTGACCTGTGAGGGAAGCAGACAGCTGGATAGACACTGAGGAGCCCTGCCCTGCCTTGTGTTACCTGCCATGTCTTGATAGGAAGTCGTTTGAGATCTAATCCCTAGCAGTTGTCACTGTAGGTCCACTTCAGGAACCAGTAAAAACTTTCTAAAATATTTGGAATACAGAGGAAGGGAAGGAAAGGAGAGGAGATGAAAGGGGGGGAGGGCCGAAAAGGAAAGGAGAGAAACAGTAAGACCCACTTCTCCATGCTGTAGAGAATAAGGCTAAAGTCACGATGGCCAAATGTGCTGGGGATTTTACTTCAATGCGAACTTGATGATGTTGAAGATCGCAGCTCCTCCTATAGGCACAAGGTTGCCAGGCTGGATAAATAAATGTCACGTGGAATAGGATGAGTTGGCAGCCCCTACTGATGTCACAGCCCTTTTTGGGGCTTAGTTTAGACTGTTGGATCTTTCTTGATTTTGAGTAAAAAACTAAAACGGGAAAAATGTGAAATAGCTCTCACAAGACAGGAGGGATGGAAATTGTTTTCAAGTCGCTTCTCCTGCAGATGACTGCTCCCAGCCACGGGCTCATTGATGCCGACTCCAGAATTGGAAAAGTGCTACAGATTCTGAGAAGTTAACATGCCATTTCCCTTGTTCTGTGAGAACAAGAGAATTTTCTTATATACTTCTGCTTCAGCCCTGGAATACGGTGCCCATTCTCTCTCGACTAACCACAATGAATTTTATTGCTATTACACACCCCGCTTGTTATACAGTAGTGCTTTCAACAGTCATATGCCGAGGACTATACTAAGTATGAGGAATTATTAATATATATGTCAGGCACTGTTCCTAGTCTTTATGACCCACTAAACCAGCTGTCATGTGAGGAAAATCACAGAACATACCATGGGCGAAGGGGAATGACATTGTGTTCATGAAAGGGCTTCAACTTCATTCCTGTTTCCAGCTTAGAGATGCCCGGGATGGCATTGGTAATGCCCTTAATCTTGTCTTTCTTACATAGGAGAATACATCTCTCTATTGGGCAATGGTTGTTGTTGTTGTTTTCTTTGACCATGGAAAACATGTCTGCAAGTTAATAATTAAAACCATTTTAGAGTTAAAATGAACACAATAGTTACTTAGGGACTGTGTCAAGAAAATGACTTGGGCGGTTTGAAGTAGTCTTCAGTGACAATAAAATGGAATATTTCAATATATATGGAATATATATATATGTGTGTGTGTGTATGTATCTGGAGCCACTTGAAATATACTCTCTTGACTCACATATAGCACAAAATGGATTTTGAACTGGTAGACCTCAACATGTAGAACAAAGAGTTTCTTATTTTACCAATGCTTGATAAAATTTGGGTTAGGTTTTATGTCTTCCCAGATGATAGCTGGACCCTTGGTCCCCACCATTTCCTTTGACAGGTGGCTGTGGTGTAGAAAATACTGTCCTTCTTGATTTCTTCCTTTACCTATTTTGGCCTACAGTCATAAGTATTTCTCTCTGAAGCACTCCGCGTAACCAAGGAGACCTGTGTGAGGTCAGTAGTATCCATGAGGCATGATAATTAGTGGCAGCCACTGATCGCCTTTATACTTTTGAAAAGATGAAGTATAAAGGTGTAAATAGATAATTTCCTTCTATGTCCTGTTCTGCCGAGCAGCCCAAAGGGATTCCCACTCATTTAGCATTGTTCCTGCCGGCTTTTGTAGCAGCCAAACATAAAACCCCAGAGAACACCACTCTGGAGGGGAGCTGATGACATGCGAAGTAAATTTCTTAATTGCGTGTGAACTCCAGATCTGATCGGTCAGTTCTGTGCGAATTCTAGCAACGTCAGAAAGGGCTCAGTTGATGCTTTATAAATCACATAATTCTTTTCTACTCTGGTCTTGTCTCGCCTCCCCTTCCTTTCTTCTCTTCAGAGGAAGTCCAGGATCATTGACTGGCCTTGAGGGCAGTAAGTAGGCACAGATGACCTTACGCGCTTTTCCCCTCTGCCTCCCACAGCCTGGAACTAGAGGCCTGTGCCACCACACCTGGTTTGTACATTGTTGAACCTGAACTGCACCCCGAGTCCTACTTAGTTATTCTCTAGACATACTGACTGTGATTCAGTGTTAAGTCTTCCTGGAACCTCTCTTCCTAACGTGTTTCCAGATGATGCAGTTTCTCCTAGACAGGCAAAACTAGAGCAGGACCTACCTGTTTTAAATTCTACGTCCTGGAGTCCTTTTCAGCACAAATTGAAAACACATACATGCCATTGCGTTTCCCTGTCCTGACACTGATTGATGATGGACTCAGGTCCCTGAGCCAAGATACAGCTTCAGGATGATTCTAAATGCCTTGTTTCATGCAGTTGCTATGGACTGGGTTGGCCTTTCCTCTAGACCATGAGTGGTCTTCCTCATCCCTCCTGTTGCTTACATCACTTAGGGTTCTGAGGAGGTGGTTTGGCGTGAGGATTTAAATTCCAGCCTCTAGCATCCACATCAAGTCTCACACATGCGTATCTATAACCTTAGTGTTCTCATGACTAGTTGAGTCAGGGTAATCCTCAGAAGCCTGTAGCTCAGTGTAAGCAGAGGAGAGCAAAACAGAAGGTGAGGACCAACCATGCGAAGTTGTTCTCCATGAGCTACATGCATGCCCACACTCACAGTCAGGAGGGAAACATGTGTGCACAACACACACTCACAGAGAGAGAGAGAGAGAGAGAGAGAGAGAGAGAGAGAGAGAGAGAGAGAGAGAGAGAGAGAGAGAGAGAGAGAGAGAGAGAGAGAGAAGTTTGGATCCTTCTGTCATGAATGTTTTCTAGGCAGATAAAATCGTTTCCCTCTTGAAGATGTGCAAACATTAATATCAAGGATAATTGTTGTGTCTGCATGCTCTCATTTTGCTTTCTCTTCTTTCATCGTCTCTTGCACCCTATAGGAATGTGATCATGGGCATAGAAATGTACTTTGCATTTGTATAAATAATACCCAAGCTGTTTGGAAGAAGGCTTCCTGCATTGTGTTCGGGGTTTGGAAATAGCATTTTCTGCCCGAAGTCTGCATTTGGTTTCGATAAGATAAATATAGCCCTTTATTCGCTTGGACATCAGAGTTTTGCTCAGCACCTCTGAGCTGTTCCCGCATTTGATCTTCACTCGAATCCCATGAAGTTGGAGGAATAGATGTTATTATTCTCATTTGGCCATTGCTTACAAGAAAGCTTCCAGATTAGAGGTTTCGGGGTAATGTTCATAATGATGTCCTCCAGGAAAATTGCTGCTGCTCTGTCAAGTATGTGAACGGGTTGCTGTTTTCTCCCTTTGGTCAGCACCAGGGTTCCCCTTTATGTGTCTCTTCAGGTCTGTCTCCAGAGAAGCCCCATAAGACTTAATGAGGAGCTCTGTACGGTGCACTAGCATCCTCAGATAAATGCAGCACCTGCTGGTGTTTATTACCTGTGTCCTTGTTGTTAATGAAGCCGGGCAGAGGAGTTGCAGGTGTGGCTTTGCCTGGAGCCTATATTAGTCAACCACATCCATGGCCACCAGGCTGTTCCTTTGCGAACTGTAATTGCATTTTTGAAGCAGAGAAAAGGCAGCAAGAATCACCCTTTTGATGGGAAATGCTGGAGGATGGCTTGAGATGGTGTGCCTTACAGATTTGAAATGCAGACTTGTCTCAGAGTTTCTCTGGTGGGTTGGGGCAGCGGAATGTGCATACGGGGTGGGGGGCACTTGTCCATCAGTGTTGACTGAGTTTTCTGTCTTGCCTGGTCCCCGCAGTCGTTAAGTCCCAAAGAAACCACAAAGATAGTTCTACATTAATTATAAACTGAATGGTCCATTAGCTCAGGCTTCTTATTAACTCTTATATTAGCCCATTATTCTTGTCTGTGTTAGCCACGTGGCTTGGTACCTTTCTTGGCGAGGCATTCACATCTTGCTTCTTCTGTGGCTTGGACAGGACTGCAGAGAGAACTTTCCTCTTCCCAGAATTCTCCTATTCTCATCGACCTACCCCTACTTCCTGTCTGGTTGTCCCGCCTATACTTCCTTCCTGGCTACTGGCCAATCAGTGTTTATTTAAAATGTAATTGACAGAATACAGACCATTGTCCCACAGCATATCAGTACTGAGGAGGGGGTATACTTAGTCTAGTGCAAGAGTGAGCTGGCAAGGCCCAGGGCTCTTCTCTGAAGGGACCCCTGCTTTATTTGGGAAGGTGCTATTTTCCTAGCAGTAGGTGTATTTTCTTCTTGCTTTGGTCATCCCTGAGAAGGTATGCCCACCATTTCCCTAGGCATTTGGAAAGAGGAACCACCAGGAGACCACACAGCGAGCTGATTATGTGAAGGTGTGCGGCAAACTCTTCCCAGCAGTGACCATTCATAAAGAGCAGCAGCCCTTCTTACTGCCCAGGTGGTTTTGCATAACAGTTACTTTCAGTGGTGCTTTTAGTGTTAAAAGACAATTTTGCCCCTGCTTAGGGCATAAAACATGGGGGAAAACACACAGGAGACCAGAAAGGAGCTGTGTGTTATCCCTTGGCAGATAGTATGCCATTGTGATTTAATTGCTGATGCTCTTTAAAAAAATAACAAAAATGGCATCTTCCCTCACCCCATTCACTTATTCCTGTTTTCCCTTCCACCCTCGTGCCATCAACTGTCAAGATTCAGAGTGGCCTTGTGTCACACGTTCACCTAAAGCAAACCAGAGCCAGGGGTGGGTAGTGGGTTAGACCTGTAATCTTCACCCCTGGGTGTGAGGAGAGATTTGAGTTCTTCGGTCAGCCTGGGCTATCATGTGAGCTGCTGTCGACAAGCAACCATTGCCCGAAAGAGAGCTCAGTGATAGAGACACGAGCTGTGTGTCGCCGTGTGCAGAGCCATGCAAGGCTGACAACTCGACTTCCATCCCTCGGATACAATTAAGGATGGAAAGATAGAATGATCCGAGCTTAATCTCCAGAACTCGCTTCAAAGGAGAAAGGCAAGAACTCCACAGTGTTGTCCTCTGACCTCTACATGCTTGTGGTGATATGCACAAGTGTGGGGGGGATACACACACACACACACACACACACACACACACACACGTAATAAATTTAATTTTACAAAAGGAATTTAAAATACCAAAAGGGTGAAGATTTGACTCTTCACAGGTACTTATTAATGCTGTGTATTATCTAGACCATGGAGTAATGTGCAAGTGAGTCACTTAATATTATTTGAAACTTGAATTTGGGAGAAGTATTAAGTAATTAGCTCTTAAGAGTTTAGATATCGTCTTGCAGGCAACTTGAAACTGAAGAGAGTTGATGCTTCTTAATATTTTTCTATGAAGTTCCATTCTGAGCTCTCCGCTGTGGAAGTAAAGAAACATAGCCCCTCCTGCCCTTCTTTTTAATTGGTAGTTCACCGAGGGGAACAGGTCCACGGACGTTGTTTTCATGCTCTGCTCTGACCATGTGTCTACCTCATCGTGATTATTCTTGTGTGATTATTCATGTGTGACTTAAATCAACCAACCATTTGTGCTTTCTGGGGACGCTGCACGCTGACCTGTGGTCCCTCCACTCCAGATGCCGTGAGTCTAGCAGTTGTTGCGGTGACTGCATCTAGCTGGCAGCTCAGCTGGGTGTCTTGGCTGGCTCCCTGTTAGTATCCACTCCAGTGGAGAATGTGGTTTCCTTACAACGAGGCTGCTAGGTCAGAGTACTAAGGAGTGAAAGCACAGACACGCCAGGCCTCTTAAGGGCTCCACTCCACACAGACACAGTGTTTTTTGCAGGTCAGAGCAAGTCCTGCAGCTGACTGAGGTGGAGGAAAATGGCTAGCCTTCGCTTCAGAAAGAAGCAACAAGGCAAAAATGTTCTGGGAAGGAAGCTATATTACTGGAGACCATCTTTGAAGATCAGTGTATCCATTTAATCTATTTAGTGTGGGCATCCTGGGATACTTGGCAACACTGGCAAATGAATATGGTCCATGGAATGCCATTTTGGGTTTAGGGCAAAAGCTTATTTCTGTTCAAAGACTGCGTTGTGAAGTTTTATGAAGGTAAGTCTATTAAAATAATACAAAGTAGCGTTGCTCGAAGGACAAAATAGCAATTTCACAGCTTGTGCAAAGGTGCCTCTGTTACAGCATCTTCCTCTGTTCAGTAGTGTTAGAGCTTTGAAGTTCAAAAAGAAGCTATTTAGCAGAGAGTAGTGCTGACTCGGGTCTTACATCCCTAGGAAAGGCAGAGGGCTCAACACATTGTCATTTACTGTGGCTGGATCCTGTCACCAAGGCCTAATCCCCAGTAATCCAGGCCAAGCTGTGGCCACCTGCATATTGCTGGAACTAGTACCTAAAACACGTGCGCTACTCAATAAATGTTGTCACCTATTGATGGGGAGGATCTGAGCACTCTCTGATGACACCATTTTAAATCGCTATGCAGATATCCATAGCCTAGGCATCTTTCAGAAATAGATTATCTGGCTCATAGTTTTAGAAGGCAGAGTTCAAGATCAACAAGCTACATTTTTGTCAGGGCCGTTTATGGGAGAAGGCTTCCTATGGCAAAAGGGAGCACAAACTGGGCTCTGAGTCTCCAGTCCTCTTGTCCTCAGCATTAGTCCATTCATGAAAGTGGAGCACTAAGTGTTATGGTTTTGGTCCCTGTCCGTTTAAGAGACAAGCCACACCCATTCCCTCTCCCATCCGCTGAGGCAGGCTGATCTTCAACTTCCGGCCTGAGCTCACTCTCTTCTCTTCTCTTTTTTTTTGTTTTTTTGAAGAGAGGCAGAAGCAAAGCTGCCTCTCCGAGAGGAAGATGGAAAAGAGAGCGAGCTCAGGCCGGAAGCTGAAGATCAGCCTGCCTCAGCGGATGGGGGAGGGAGTGGGCGTGGCTTGTCTCTTAAAGGTAAGGGCCTAAGTACTTCCCATCAGGCCTGAACTCACGACGCTGTTGTGCCAGGCGTTAATTTTCTGGCACGTGCGTTGTCGTTTTTGTTCCCTTTCTGGTGGAAACACATTCAGGCGTTCAGAGCAAACGCCTGTGGGATAGAACACCTTACTGCCCGCCCAGGTTTACCTTCATCCCCAGGCCTCTTCCCAGCAGAGTCCATCCAACGGAAAAGCAAAGAGGCCTCAGTGGTACTTGCCCACTAGAAGGTGGAAACATGCTGAATATTCCAGGTCTGGCCAAAGCGCCCTGTGTCAGTGGCTGCCCCGTTAGCTCAGTCATTTGAGTACTAGAGCAGACATTTTCTGGAAAGCATATGAGCAACGAAAATGCCCAAGAAGCACCAGCAGGTTTTAGAGTCTCCTCCGAGCATTGGGATAAAGGTAAGTAAAGGCTGTCGCCCTCCGTCCTTTGGTTTTCTTCTCATTGACATGATTACCGATATTGCCGCTTTGGTAACGCTCACAGAGAGGGGATAGATTTTGATAGGCTCTCCTGAATTATTTGTGTTCCTTCTTATCCATTCTATTTTCAAGTAGCTTTCCTTTGGTAGGGGTACTAAACTTTAAAAAGAAGTCTGAGTACTTTGTTAAAGTGCTCATATCCAGCTTGAGTTCCCTGTCAGTTTAGGCTTCTTTCCACCTTGCCCTGGTGTTTTGGTTATGCATATATCGTCATTCCCAAAACCAATGGCCAAGCAAGGACGGGTCTCCGTACTGAGAAGTGTGCCTTTCTTGAAGACGGACGTGGCTTCTATAAGCTTCTTGAGTAGTGAGTACAACTATCTCTTTCTCTCCCTTCCCCCTCCCTTCCTCCATCCCTCATTGTGTGTGTGTGTGTGTGTGTGAGAGAGAGAGAGAGAGAGAGAGAGAGAGAGAGAGAGAGAGAGAGAGAGAGAGAGAGAGCAGACATGTACTCCAGTGTCCATGAGACTGGCATTAGAATTAAATTGACTTAAAAGGGCTCTCTGGATTGTCATACTCTTCCAGCAAGAGAGAGGAAGCATTGGCAGCCCAGAGTTATCAATCTCCTCGGCACCCAGGTGCCAGCAAAACTAAGCTTCCCCGTGACACGATCACAGCCCATCACCCAGTAGGATAACAGCCTTATTAACATGGGCAACATTACCGTAATGTGTGCACAAATAACATGTGGATATAGAGATATGGCATCATGTAGTCCCTACAGAATTCTCATGTTTTCCTTGGGGATAAAAGTGAATTGTCAGAACTTAGCATTTTTCATCAAAGAAATTCTCAATAGAGTGGTTTCCTGCTCCTAACCCTGTAGGACAGCTTTCACACGACAACTTCATTTTACACTTCAGTCCAGACAGAAGGCTGCAGGCCCTCTCAAGCAGTGACTTCATCTATCAATTCTGTATTTGACTTCACAAAGGGTATTTGGTACTTTCATATTTTATAAGAATTAAAAGATTGGACTATTCTAAATTTTCTTCAGGAGGAGACTGAAAATATGGTAAGCATACCCTAAGGGTAGAATACTTGGTGCAACTTGAAAAGAGTGGGGATGTATTTAAGGAGCGGGGTTGTGTTCAAATGCTGGCCTGTCTGTTTAGGTTGTCGCAAAAGGCTCATCATATATGGGTGGAAAGAACTCTCAAAAATTATCTGTAGAATGATTCAACTCAAGTGTCAGTCAAAAAGACAGCTAAAGTCTTTTCCAAACTTTTGGCTTTGAGGTGCTTGGGATCAAACACAATGGACGGCAGGTCCCCAGCTCCTTAACTGAGTACCACTTCCGAGCTGAAAAATGCTGAATGGCCAAGCAACATAAGGAAACCGTGTTAAAAGCACTCTGAATTTCTCAGTAGAAGATCCCTTTCTATGTCCATTAACTTCTAAGAAAAATCATTTATAGTTCCAAGATAAAGCAATCATTCACACAGTACTCTACAGACCCCACAAATGGAAGAGAAGTATAATTTGTTACCTGTTTTGTGGGTTCTTAGGTAGCAAGTCATCCCCCCAGCTTTGATATGCGCATTCTGTTGATATGGAAGAACACTAGCATTAAAACTGCCTGGCTAAGGTTCAAGTCATGACACGGGCAAATTGCCTCGTCTTTCCTGTCATTGGTTTTGTTTAACCCTGGAGCCCTAGATTTCTCACTGGGAAAAAATGAAGTGAGTTATACATTCTTCCAATATTGTTGTAATGAGCAAATGAGATAATGGTTATGGAATTATTTTTGCGAAATGTAATGTACTCAACCCCTATTATTATGGAATGTCGTTGGCGTCGATCCAAGGAGTTATCGTTCCCACTGAGTGCTTCCCTCCCGGAGTGTGCAGCTGAGAGAAGCAGGTCCCCAGATTCAGTCTTTGCTGATGGTGTCATGAGTGGCATGGATCATGGGGTTGCTAGCCAAGGGAGGGGCTAGAAGCTCCTTGACAGTCTCTGGAAAAGGGGTTGGGGAAAGAACTCTTTGGTTCTGATTTTATATGTGACAAATGGTGTGTAGGAGAGTTTACCCTACAGGCTCTGAAATAAAGGCAGAGGTATATGAGAGGGACCTGGGGGAGGGAGGTGAGTAGCAGGTGTGTGTGTGTGTGTGTGTGTGTGTGTGTATAGGAGGGCAAGAAGACAGAGTATGAGAATAAAAATAGTCCCCTTAATTATCATCATACGTTGGGGTCCCAGGACTAGAGGTAAGCTCAGGCTTCAGTTTCTAGACCATTCTCTGCACTCTGTCAGTTTTGATGTTTCTGGTGATGGGTCAGACAGGCAAGGTGGGGACTAGGAACCTTAGACAGGCTAGGATTTTTTTGGTCTACCTCAGTGCCTATTAGTAAGTGCTTAGTGTTATGTTGCCATAGGTGGTCTTAGTTCTGTGCTATACTGTAATCATTCAGAATCTAGCTCATATCCTTGACGTGATGCCCAGGGCTATTAAGACAGGCATTGGTTTCCTGGTATTTTCCTAAATTCTGGGAGGGCATTTTTCTTCGGATTGGTCTTGACTCGGGAACACTAACTTTCTAAGCCTTCTGGTGCTCATGTTGTATAATCGTGGATGACTCACGTTAAGGAGCCAGTCTAGCAAAGCAAAACCCATTCTCCCTTGCTGTTCCCTGCTGGCCATCTGCATACTGGCTCCCCTAGAGTGCTGTGTAAAATATAAAGCAGGAACATTCTGGCCCCATAGGTCTTCCCTAAGCCCTCAGTTTTCTCTCCTACTTAGCAGATCCCTGAAGTTTATTCTTTCCAGATAGGATTCAGCTATGAAGATCTTGCTGTAAATAAAATGAGGACTTGTAATAAATAAGCCAGGGATGAAAAGGAGAAAGTGAAAAGTGATGTTCATATGTCTCTTCCCTGAGAATGACGGTTTTGCAGAAATTTCAGAAATAGAAACTTTATAGGCCATGCTTACTGGTGGTGGGATATGGCCCCCTTAGGTTTTCGCATGGCATAGTAGTGTACTAGGCTGAGCGGTAGGGCGAGGCATTTGTAGGCAAGGGGTAACAGTTTTGGTTGTCTCTCTCTTCCTCTCTCCCTTGCAGTGTGGTTCCACTGTTGGCCATGAAGTGGGCAGCACCTGTTCCCATATCTCGTCTTCAGGAGTCTTTGTTTCTTAATGAATTTATAGTCAGCCCTATCCTTTCTCTTTCTTTATCTTGTCGTTCTGCCCCCCTCCTTTTTTCTTATTTCAGATTTCTTCTAAGGTATCCTTAAAATGACACCAGAGATGACTTAATCCATTCAGTCCTTACCTTTTTGTTACAGCTGTTGCTTTAGCAATTGTTTGTAACCACGTTGTCGTTTGTGGTAGAGTTCAAGTCCAAAGTCCCCATCCATGTTGGACAAGTGCTCGACCACGGAGCTATACACCAAGCCCAAGTGTGGCTGTTTTTAAAAATGAAAATAATAGTTTTAGCAGAAACCAGGTATGGTAGCATCCAGCTTTAATCCCAGTACTCTGTAGGTAGAGGCAGGTGGATGTTCCAGGCTAGTCAGGGAAACAAAGTTAGAGCCTGTCTCAAACAAAACAAAACAAGAACTATTATCAAAATCAATGCATGCTTTTACTCTTTAGAAAACGTGAAGCTGCCTTGCTTCCTAAGTTGGCCTTGAACTTGTGCCTCTTCCTTCTCCTGCCTCTTTGACCAGAGTGGATTCCAGATGCGAGTCACATACCTGTCATAGCTCTCGGTTCTTGGCTTGCTGTTTATTCGACAGAGTAGCTCTCTGAGTTTGAGTGGCTAGGATGGCTGCTGTAGATTTTTGTCCCTTCTAGTACTTTGTGGTAGCTAGCCATAATTACTCCTTGGGTGGGGACTCTTCACAGGCCATTTGGACTGATAGATTTTCCTGTTTAGGTTCTCTTGGTGGGAGTCATCACTGCTGAGATTCTCCGCTGTCTTTAGATGGTCAGTGGAGCGAGCATGCTCTCCAGCTATTCAGAGGACACAAGAGGCAACTTCTTGTGCTGAAGGGTAATCTGTGGCCCTCTAAACTATCATTCTTTCGTGTCGTTAGTTTAACTATACAGGTTGGGAAATTTAATAATGAAATTTTTCAATTCCAAAGAATTACTATGAGCCAGGCCCTGGGCTAAGCATGAACTTCTCAATGAGGCCAATACCACAGTCATACACCATTGAGAGCAAAGGTGGCCACAGTTTTGCAGAGTGTGGTGATAACCACGGTCCCACAGCCAGAGAGAGTCTTGGCACCAAGATGCCAGCCTTGGGTGGTTTGTTTCTGGTGTCCAAACTCTTGGCCTTGGCCCATCTGGCATCTGTTATCACTGTCGCCTGGCATCTTGTAGATTTAGGCCTTGCAGGCTTATGTGTTTCCTTCCATGTCCTAGCCATACCCAACAGCAAAGCTGTTTCTCGGCCACACAAAGAACACTATTGGGATATATTAATTTTTTTTTCTGGTTTAGGATCTCGTGGCCATGATTATCCAGAAAGATTACTGTAGTTATTCCTAAACTCTGGCCCGTTTTTAAGCTTTTGGTGAAATTATCTGAACACTGGGCACAGTGACTCTTAGGCGAGGTGGTCATGGCATTTAACCGGAGAGCCTCAGAAACAAAGGGAAGCCCACACAGACTGGTTCTCAGGTTAACTTTTCCCTTTACCCGTGGATGCTTCCTCCCTTTCTACACTTCAGATTTCCACTTTGTCGTCACGGCTCTTCAGTGCACCCCTTGCTAAGCTGCGTGGTTCCTAGGGGTAGGAAAGCAGATGGGATGGGCTTGCCTCAATCCTCAACTTTCACAGGGCATTTTTGCTGGTTTTTTTGTGAGGTGGTTGTATACTGTATCAGGGTGACCATCTTACCTGGAGTGATGCAGAGGATGGCGTGTCCTGGCCTCCGACAAATGTGTTACCTTATCAGTGGCTGACTAGAGAACGGTGCTCTTGGTGGGATTTAGCTTTCCTCAGGTTCTGACGGTGGCTTCCTAAGCAGGACACTTTGACCTCCCCTGCCTTTCCTTCCGTGATGTACCTGCAGCTGTGAACTGATGACTCCTATTGACTGTCTGCTTGAGACATTTTACCCGAGGAACAGGTAGTCCATTTCGGGGACAGAAATGTTCAAAGTCTACGAGGCCCACATTGTGGCCATCATTACAGATCAATCTGTAAACTTCTGTCCTGTAGAATTGCTGGAGAAGTGACGTGGTGACAGGGAATGGTGACAGATAGAAGGCAAATGCATATTGCATTCAGCTGTGAATTTGTTTCCAAATTATATTGTTGTTGTTTTTCAAGACAAGATTTCTCTGTGTAGCCTAGCTGGCCTTGAACTCAAGGGATCCACTTAGCTGTGTATCCTCTCCCCCCCACCCCCACCCCAGCATTTAGGAGGCAGAGAAAGGTGGATCTCTGTGAGTTCCAGGACAGCCAGAGCTACACAGAGAAACCCTGTTTTGACAAACAACAAAAGCAGCAACGACAAAAAGACTTGGAAGCAAGGTTTTCATTTGGTTGTAAGTACAAATCACCATCCATCAGTTATATGACTGTAAACCAGCCTTTCATTGTTTTAGCATTTGGAAATAATTTGACACTTATAAAACATGACGGAGACTGTCTGGAGCTTCTCTTCTCCCCTCCACCCAACCTCCGCTAAAGTCCCCTAAAGAACAGCCACAGTGTTTTCAGACTAAGAATTTACATTGTTGTACCATAAACCACTGACTTGGGTTCTGCTCCGCTCCCTCCCTTCCTACTACCCACCCCCCCACCACACACACACTTTTTTTTTTTTCTGTTCTGGGCCCTAATCAGGGATTCAGCAACTCCTTTAGTCTTCCAAGTCTTCTACCTGAAAGGCCCTTCCCTTAAATCAGGTCACCCTGCTGCTAATTATTTGGGGCTCCCTTTAGTCCTTATCTTTGCATTAGAGCCATTATCACCGTATCATTGCAATGTTTTTCATTTTATATCCCATTAATACTAAAGTCGCCAGAGTTTCCTGAATTGAAGAGGTGTCAGAGAGTGTGTTAAAACTCTTCCTGAGAACTTTCAGTTTTCCCATCACACTTGAAATTAAACCCATTTGTTTCAGCCAGCTCCCACAGTGGGAGACCTGGTCTCAGTCTGATCCCACCACCTTACCCCCGGCCATTCTATCCATTCTCTGGTTTCTGCTGGCCAAGTGGCTGTCTCCTGCCAGTCCCTGTCTCAGTGATGTTGCTCTTGTCTTTCTTTCTACCTATGCTAACCTCTGTCTAATATCACTAGGCTCCTTCTGTGTTTCTACTGACTTTGGCCTCAAACAACCTATTTGGAGGCACTCTGAAATCCGCCTTCTGTGACCGTGCCTTCTAATATGGGACACTGCTGTGCCATGCCCCACCGTGATTTATTCTCTTGGTTGTTTTCTTGGTCTCTTTCTCCCTTGTTGCTTTCTCTCCCTTGTTGTTGTCTTTCCCCACTAGAATGTATGCTCATCCTGCTTATATTCTGTACGATGAAGGCTCCCCAGAATGGTACCAGGCACTGAAGCCAGGGTGTCTGTGATCTTGCATAGGCCCGTCTTTGGCCCCTTGGTCCAGAGAAATGGCAAAATAGATGAACAGAAGTAGAAATAGGTACACTTTTGTTGGGGGATGCTGTTTTGTAGCAACACACACACACACACACTTTGTTATTTTATCTGTTGATTTCTTACCTTTTCCAGGCAGATGGTCCTTGGAGCAAGAAAGCTGTCCTCACACTCTTTGGGGTATTTGAGAAGCATCCTGCTCTGAGTCACCTATTCAACAACAATGTATTGGAAGCCTTCATGGTGGCTCACATCATATTAGATTTTTTTTTCTTGTGACCGCTGCTTGTTCTTTTTTATTCTGTGTGACTTGAATAGTGTAACAGATAGATAGCAGGAAAAGAGATGAGTGTTTGAAAAGGCATTTAAGTTAATGTCAGCTCCATCATTAGCCCACTGGTATGTCTGCCTTATTGAGAAATCTGTCCCCCCTTCTCTTAAGGGTATTACAATAAAACACCTCTTTCCCAAACAGTTGGAGTTGAATTAGATTCCTTAAGGATAATACAGTGTCATGGTTTGAACAGTTCTCTTACCTTTGACAGCTTTATTAGTCCATTGTCACAGGAGTGGCAATTGAGGGTCCGTGGAAAAGACCTTAACCTGAAGCTCAAAAGCTTGGAAGTGCTAAAAGACCCTTGAGGCTATGGATGCCTCTGTCACAGCAAGGACAGGGCTTCCTTTCTTAGGCATGCTCAGGCCAGCGAGACACTGATGTCTGGATGGCCCTGTTTTGTTTAAGTCAAGTTTTTTTAAAATGGGGTTTACTTCACCTATCCATTTAGCAAGATTTACAGAGGCGGATGTAGGTAAGTCTTCACACACGCCTAAGAAAGAGCAAGCGTTCCTGAGTGTGACCATCTCCTACACTAGAGGAAGCCACTGAGAAGTATGCCAAGTCATGCCATTCCACGGCAGCGGGAATTAGAAAACTAGATGTTTCATTTATAGCTAATTAAATATCACTCAAGATTACCCCTGGCGTGGTTATCTGTATAATCCCTTTAGTCCATTTTATAGATGAGAGCTCAAAACCGGAATTCAAAAGTATCAGCATGCATTCGTGTGTGCGTGCGTGCATGCGTGCGGCTGTCCCTGGATGGGCTGCCAGGGGTTTATCGTCATTTGACTTAGTGACTCCTAGGACAGAAAAGTAAATTCTAGAAGGGCTTGTTTGGGTTTTTCTGTTTTCATTTTGTTTTATGTTTGCTCAACATTCGCACAACAACCAGACTCTGCCAGATTCCCTTGTTGGAGGGCCTGGTGTGTGGATCCCCAAGGCTGACTATCTTCTTCATGATTTAGCTGTTTATAGTCTGCTAGACAGTGTTTAGTCCCACAAGTCCTGTGTCCCACTGATTCTAAGGTTTTATTATCTGATCCTTGAATTCTTAAGAGACTAATCTATAGTAGATAGGAAACAGTCTTAACTTTCATTTATTTTTTGTAAATCCAGTTCTGGAAAAGAGTTCTCTTGAGTTCTTCCTAATTCTAGATTATTAGTAGCATTTCTTTATTTAAATCCCCACCTCCACCCCAGCACATAGATAAGCCCATTTCTCTAGAACAAATAACTATTGCCCAAGTTACCAGAAATTTTAATGTTTGGCGTAAATGAACCAAGAAATTATTTCTTTAAAGTTTAGATCCTAGTTGAGTTAATAGATTGCCCTTTGGTGTTACGAACAAAGAAGTAAGTGCTTACCTTCTTCCAAAATGTCTCAGAGCCACCCTTAGTTAGTAAATTGAAAAGTTCAAGTGTAAAAGAAAAAAGAGAAAGAAAAAAAAACTGCAAACAAATGAACTAATTTACCATTCCACGGGGGACAGGGACAGGTGTATTTTATAGGCATATAAAATCTGAACTTTTAAAAAGCTGATCACCAAACTTTATGAGTTGCTCTCAGAAGTGAGCACCTCCTAATCACAGAGAAATAATTCTAAGGTAATTTGTTTTAAAATGTGAATGTAGTCAGGAAGACCTAGAATGGATTTCCTCCCAGTTCCGAGTGTTTTGTGACAGTGGACTTCACACCATATTTCATAGATTGCTACACGACATGCCATCGCTTGTGGCTCCTCTAAAAACGGCAAACTGAGAGCCTGTTTCTCATTCAGAACATCTCATTTGCCAGCGTTAATAATGAATTGAGCTTTTCATTTTTCAAGTGTCCCTGCTGAAAGTGCTGGTGCACTCAGCAGGAAGCATAGAAGCCATGGTGCCCCCACTGTCTCTGCAAAAACCCAGCCCTTCCCTTGAGGGGAATAAGAGATGGTTTATTCTGGAGCCAAACTTCAGTGACCAGAGCCCAGCAACACAGACACAGTGCACCCTAAATTCCATGTTCAGTGTAGTAGCAGTTTTCCGTGATGGTTTTATAGCCACCTAACAAAGAAAGCCACCAAACAAGACCCCTTTATATACATTGATAAAGATAACAGGTAGGCAGGTTAGTGCCAAGGTGGGACGACTTCTCTGCTGTAGGCCTCAGATGCTGTCTGACAACATTCTTGGGCTTTTGTGTTTGGTGGAAGGTAGGGTTCTGCTAATATACGCTAAAAGGTTTTACCTGATAATTACAAAGAAGTTAGGTCAGACACAGAGGTCTGCAAGATAGCCCAAGATACATTTTATTCTGTTAGGGCTGTGGACACAGAGTAATCCAAACTCACAGCCAGTAAAGCTGCAATCAGTTAATCTGTCTTGCAGAAGGTTTAGTGCAAGGTGCAGTTCTTACGAGAACTTTCCTTACACCAATGATACCAAAAGTTCTGATATAAGAAACACATACATCAAAAGGTCATCATGCTGACCCGGGGGCCTCTGCGGAGGACTCTGGTGCTGAGTGCCTGTAGCAGCCCTTCTGTCGTAGTCAAAATCAGGAGAAAGGGGAGTGAGTGTGGAAAGATAAACAATGATAAGGAAATTACTTATGAAATGTTAACAGCTAGCTCACTGTCAGCTATTGGGCAACTACAGGAATATTTGCCTGCTGAAGTAGCCTTGGGACCAGGAGAGGAGGAAGAACTACAGAGAACTAGGTTTGTTTCTAGATGGACATATATGGTCAGGACTGATCTAGACTGTCTTCATATCTGGTGCAGAGAGAGACCGATGGATAAACACAAGCTACCTCCCTCCCCTTCTTTGTTTGCTATCTGTGCTTGGAATTGTGATTCTGCGTGTTTTGAAGTAGCAAAGCTCTGTAAGACGGGGCTTGTGGAGGAAGACCCGTAGGGACACACCTCGCTTCTGCTGGCTTGTGTCAACCGTTGTCCTCCTGAAAATTAGATGTAAAGCCATATGCTGTCCTTTCCTAATGAGACAAGTATTTTCCTTGTAAGATCTTTCTCACCCATTAAATTTTCAGATGCCCAGGGTCTATATCATTATTTGGTTTTTGACACATACCAGTTGCGTGTGAAGTCTGACACACAAAATATGAATATTTTATGCGGTAAGGAATTTTTCACTGCCTGTATTAGGAGAGTTTCTAATCACATGCTCTGGGGTTATGAGGTCTGAACCGAGCTGTGACATTGGAGAGTGTTTATTCCTGGGAATGATTAACAGGTTTAAACTGGTGAAACTCAGACTGATTGGCTATGGCTTCCTGGTTTTCAGTATTCATAGGATTCTCAGAGCTCCTGACTCCAGTGGGTATGAGATCTGTTACTTATGCCGGCCATGGATACCAGCCCTGCCTTTCCTTGTTCCATTAATAAGGCCAATAATAACAATATATTTTTTTTCTCCTAGCCACCTGCCTTCTCATCTCCCTCAAGAAACAATTGCCTTAGGTCTCCATGGTGACAGTAAACCAGATGCTGCCTCAGTCATGCCTCTTGCTGTCCAATGTTGCCCCATGCTTTTAGGAAGTAGCCTGAAAGACACAACAAAGGAAGGCTCAATGGAGTTGGTTTTGTGTAGCCAAAGTATGCTCTCTTCTTTGTTGTTGTTGATGATGTTTTGGTCTTTCGAGATAGGGTTTTGTTTTTTTGTTTTTTGTTTTTTTGTTTTCTTTGTAGCTTTGGAACCTGTCCTGAAACTCTCTTTGTAGCACAGACTAGCCTCAAACTCACAGACATCTGCCTGCCTCTGCCTCCTGTGTACTGGAATTAAAGACGTGCTGCACCACCGCCCAGAAGTATCACTCTTCTCTAAAGCCTGGGAGGAGCATGGCCCACTGAGAGAGCTTGCCTGTAATTAGAAGATAAATGACAGCCACCCGGCAGTGAAGGGCTTGGAAATGATGACCCCCACCCCCGTGGCTGTCTTCTTTTCAGTCCAGTGTTCTAGATTGTAGCTCCCTCAGCAGGTAGGAAACTGGTGACCAATCACCTTCTTTCATCCAGCAGTTTATTAAGCTGCTTCCCATGTGCGAGGCCCCGTGTCAAGATGCCAGGACTTGGCTGTGGAGTTTGACCACATTTTGTAAGTTTTTCATGGAGCAAGTCAACTTCATTACTAGAGTAAGGGGGAACTTCCATACTTCCACCCCTTTTTTTCTTCTGTTCTCTCCTCTTTTTCTGTTTTCCCCCTTTTCCCTATCCCTTACCTCTTTCCTTATTCTAGTTTGAAAATGCTTGCCTAGACTTTTTACTTATAGGACTCCATCCCAAGGACATCCAAAAGTCACTGTGGCAGGGACAAGGTGCCCCCTTTGAGGAATCACTTGAGTTACAGAGCACAAACATGAGGATGATTTCATTCCACTCCACGCTGTGGCTTGTGTCGTGTATCATGTACTTAGACTCGCCCAATCTCTGTAATAGTTTAGAAACGGTGCTGTTTTTAGTTTTCCATCAGAGGTACTCATTTCCCACACGATGAAACTGAAGTCAAAGAGGTTTAAGTGACTTTCTTACCTTCATCCATGTTCCCTTAAAATATCACATAGCCACCTGCTCTTACCGCCATTCTTTGCTACATATTTGTCTGCTTAAAAATAAGACGAAATTGAACAAGAAGAGCGTAGGCACCAGGTTTGTTGCTGGGGTTGTTTTTCCTTCTTTTCTTTTTTAGAAGAAAGACTCTGGTTCCAGATAATTGTGGTCCTGGAAATAGAACAGAATCTGGTACTTAAAAAGTCTCGGGTTCCCCTTCCAAGCTGTTCTCCACAGGCCCCTTAATTCCAGTGTGTTAGCAAGAGCAGGAGATCCTGCCTACCTAAAAATAAAACGAAATCGAACAAGAAGATCGTAGGTACCAGGTTTGTTTTTGGAGTTGCTCTTTCTTCTCCTTCCCTTTCCTTTATTTAATCGTTTACTCATTCATTCGTTTGTCTTGTTATTATAATTTATTATTATTATTTTTTTTAACAGGGTCTCTGTGTGTAGCCCTGACTGTCCTGGAACTCACTGGGTAGACTAGGCTGGCCTTGAATTCCCAGAAACCCATCTGCCTTCCAAGTGCTGGAATTAAAGGTGTGCACCACACCGGACTCTTCTTTCCTCTTTAGGAGAACTCTGGTTCCAGTACAGTCCTGGAAATAGAACTGGAAAAGCCTTGGGCTCCCCTTCTGAGCTGATCTTTGCAAGCCACTTAATTTTTCCAGTGTGCTCGTGAGAGCAGAAGATCCCGACGAGACACCAAGAAAATAACTCAGCCTCCCTTGTGTTCTCGTTAATGAACATCTTTTTAAGGACTTCTGGTCAGTTACTGGCCCTTGAGTGACAGATGTTATTTTCCATACTCTTGGAAATGGTACAAATGAAATCAGCGAGAGCTGTATGTCAGAATTTGACTGTTTCAGACATCTGTCATTAGAATAGCATTTATAGTGTGGATTTTTGGGATATGGACCTACCTTATTATTTTCAGTTTTTTTTCCTCACACCTTTGACAACCCAGAAAGCACTGACATACTGGGATCTGGCCTGTCCTTAGATTCCTGGTTAGAATTTGATATTTTGATAAAGCCTGCCTGTCAACATATTGTAAGACTAAATATCTCTGGGCAAGCAAAAGTCTGACCAAAGCTAGAGGACTGGGGCTTAACTATAGGTCACTGGAAATGGAAAATAATATTTTAGACTGTCTTTTTGTTTTCAGTAATGCTGTTTTGATCCATGTTCAGTTGAATCAATGATAAATCATTAAATGTGCATTTTATGAGTCAGTTTTAACTCAGCGGTAATCTTACACATTGGAAACATATAAAGTGTTCTAACATTAATATAATAAGCCCAGAGTTTCAAAATAGAGTATTTTCTTTCCTCCAATCACTCATTCACTGGGCAGTTGTAGTTCACCAGGGAAAGATATACTGAAAATGTCTCTACAAGCCATGAAGTTAAATTGCTGTTAAAATCGAGTCAGCCAAACATGGTGGCACATGCGTTTAATCCCAGCATTTGGAGGCAGAGGCAGACTTCTGAGTTCCAGGACAGCCTGGGATATATAGTGAGACTCTATCTCAAATAAAACAGAGCAACAAAGAATTAAGTTATACTGTCTTCTCTTTTGCTTGTCTTCGCGTCTTGAAAAGTGCTGGGGTTTTCTGTTGATAGCTTCTCATTCCCTCCTTTCCTTAATTTGAGAATTCAGATACAGCTGAACATAAGTAAACAGAAATAAGTAAATAAATGTGCTCTGAAGTAGGTGAGTTCCCAGAGGACAGCCTCACATCGTCTCTTGCCTCCTCTGTGCTGCTGGGTACAGATCTAGACCAACTCGATGATGCGTGCATATTAAGAGCTTAATAAATACAGATGGGGTGAATGAATGATTTATGACAGCAATGCCTGTTTAGCTTGGAGATAATACACGCAAATCCTAGGGTTGTATGTTTTGTTTGTTTGTTTTGTGGAATAAAAAAAATAAAAGAACTCTCCATTGAAAGTTAGAAAGTTGATGGGAAATACTGAGAAACACTTAAGGGGCTAAAAAAAAGAAATTCCTTGTGTCTAGATGGTTGAGTGCACTTGCAATGTCTCTTGCCCTGGCCGACAACCGCACGGTTTCTATTTAAGGCTAAGTGCGCAAGATCAAGAGCCTGGGCTAGTACAGCGAGGAAAGGGGATTGGGGTAAAAGAAGATTCTTGCTGTCCTGTCTCAAGGTCATCTCTTCTCTTTGCATGGGGTGGCTGAAGGCTGGGTTAGGTCCTTTTGTTGTTCTCCTGGGAGGTTTGACTTTGTCTGCCTGGCAGGACATAGCTGTGCTGGTGAGCGAGGGATCACACCACCACAGCAGTCAAGTGCTCCCTAAGCCAGCACTCTGGGCTTGCTAAGAAACTCCTCAGGAAATAAACGCTGGCTCTCACGCTGTAGAGTGCATTTCTTGCAGGGTAGAGCTTCAGTTTCACCTGTACCTTTAAAGGACCAGTCTGTAGGGCGGAGTCTGTGCACAGGGCTTATGCAAATGTATTTCTCAGTAGAAGATGGAGAATGCTGCCTGTGGGAGAATGGGTTTTCAGGTTGGGTACACCTGAGCTTGACCTCCTCCCTGAGTATGCTGATAACTTGGTGGGGGAAAGGAAAAAAGAAAAGAATATCAAACGCCTAATCAACAGTAGGCATCAACAAAACTGTAGCCAGCGGTTTGTTGATACCAACTTTCCTTTTCCCTTTCCTTTCCTTTCCTTTCCTTTCCTTTCCTTTCCTTTCCTTTCCTTTCCTTTTTTCTTTCTTCTCTTGTTTTTTTAATGTATTGTGTTTATTTATTTATTTATTTTGAGTGAGAGGATGAGAATGTGTTGTTTAGTTACACATGCTTGGAGATCAGAAGACAACTGGCAGGAGCTGGTTCTCTAGTTCCACCATGTGAGAGGCCCCAGGGATCAAACTCAGGTTGTCAGGTTTGACAAGGAACACCTGAACCCACCGAGCCATTTCACTATTCCTGCTTTTGGCCTTGTCTTCCTCTGGTTCAGCTGGCCACTAAGTGTGTAATTGCTAGCCGGAATGCATACACACAAGGCTTGTGAAATCCGGGCCCTGGTTAGACAGCAGGTGCTGATGTGGAGTTTGGGTCTCTGCTACTCCAGGATTTGAGTCCATCCAACTTGGTAGCCATGTGTTGGCAACGTGCGCTGATTTTCTCCATATGTCAATTCTGGGAGGGATTGAAGAGCAGAGTAGGTTCATCTTGAGGTCTCTAACATCCTCTAACAGTGAATGTTCTGTTTCTTGATGTAAACGGTAATTTTGGGTTCTGTATCTTTGTCCGTTCTTATTCATGAATTGGAAAGAATTTATTGAGCAACAATGCCCAGGTGATTTCTACCAGACAGTAATAATGCAACCTAAGTGTTTGAATTTGCTTTTATTAAACAATGTGAAGAGCTGCTTTGTTTGACTTGTCTATGTGTAAAAATCATGGGCCTTCAAGGGAGAAGTATTGACTGTCTTGCTCAGCCTGGGGACCTTGAGACCCTTTTGTTCAGGCCACACATCGTATCTGACCACGTCTTGGCTTCCAGTCAGGACTTTCCTCCTTTTCCTTGTCCCCATGGAACACAGTGAACCTTAACACCTTGGCTTGCTCTACTAGGATTCCTGCTCCTTGATGTCATGGCACTTCTTGCCGTCACCTGGTGGGAAGCTTCCATTAGGCCTAGCTGGGTCCATTTTTGCTCTGGTTGAACTAAAACCTCACTGTGTGCTCACTTAAGTCCAAGTGGATTAGATCAGTTGTTGGATTTAGATCAGTAGTTCTAAACGAACAAAAAAGTATGTCCAGGGATGGAGTTTTCCATCTTCAGATTGCCACATAGAAAGTGACATTTTTTCCTCCTTAGCTCCAAAGGTGGCATCGTTTAAAGAACTCTGACAGCCAGTAAGGTTTGGTTTCATGTGGGTTTCATTTAGCTCACTGCGTCTTCCAAACACAGGCCTGGAGTAACTTGGGGATACCATCTCCAGGCTCCCCCATTCTCTGCGCAGGATTCACAGAGTCTAGTAGAGCTGTTGAACACAGGCTTCCTCCGAATGTTCATGTTTCACGCAGTAGGAACCCACTTGATCCTTTCCAGAGTGACTCTTAGGCGCATCTGATGTCCTCCGAGCACATTAGCAAGCTGTCACTGTGATTCTGTCACTAGGCTCATCTCCCAGTGTCTGCAAGCTCATTTTACCTAATTATTTATACACACAAACTTCAACCCCTTCCTGGGATGGGTCAAGTCTGTGCTGGCTATGAAGCCTGGCAAGAAATGTCGTGAATGCTTTGCCATCAAAACCGGTCACTTCTCTTGGGTTTTCCCAAATCTGAACATGAGTAATAGAAAATTCTATTTTTATAAGCATTGAAAGTTGCATTTTTTAAAACCTTTGTTTGCAAATGTAAGTCCCAACACATAGCTCTGTCAGTTTAAAATGTGTGTGCCTGTGTTTGGACAGAGAATGTAAATTTAATCCTAGTATGTGCCTATTCCGAAGACCATCTTCTCTCCAGTGTAAATGTGTACTTATCAGAACGGAATAAATATATTCAGAAACGGGAGAGTAAATGGCCTTTTATTCAGATGGCTCTTGCATGCCACCCCTACCCCATGGATAATAGTGAAAGCTTTATTATCAGTCACTTTATTTCCCTCCAGTTTTAGATGTGGAGGGCAGAGCAAGAAAGCATTTGGGGGCCAGTTGTTTTGAATCAAAACAAATCAAGAATTGGCAAGTGGTGGTTTTCTAGCTCTTTGCTGATCTGATTGGTGTCATTTTCCCAGCTAGGGAACGCTGTGTTCATTCATCTTTAGTTTTCTTCTGCAGACTGGGTTAAGTGGGCAATGTAAAAACCCTCTCCCATAGATTAAATGGCTGCAAGGTACCTCGGACCTGGAGTCCCTGCCTGCCTTGCCTTGTACTGGGGGGTTTCTCTTCACATTCATCTCTGCTTGACAAGGACAGTCAGGAGTTTTTGTTTGTTTGTTTGTTTTTTTCAGGTGACTTCGCAGACTAACATAGGAAGTGTCTGGTGGCCCACTTCCTCTGTCCCATAGTGGTTCACACATTTGACAAAACCCAGAAAAAGAGACAGCAGGGAAAGAAGTTAGGCTTCACTTTGTCATAGCGGTATAATTATGTTATAGTGGCATCGAAAAGTGACAGGCGTGGTAATGAAGGAGCCACAGTGCTGTTCAATGGGCTGTGTTTCTGAGAACGCTACTACCTAGCATTTCTATGGCTTTGAAATCTCTAACCCTGTCTAGCCACTCAGTTTGCAAGACTGAAGGTGAGAGTTCTGTTTTCCTTTTGGGTTTTTGAGACAGGGTTTCTCTTTGTAGTCCTGACAGTCCTGGAACTCTGTAGACCAGGCTGGCCACCAACTCAAGAGATCTGCCTGCCTCTGCCTTCCTAGTGCTGGGATTAAAGGCATGCACCACCACCATATGGCAAAATGATGAGTTTTCAAAAACACACCCATAAGGACATATTTGGGACCGTGTGCCTGGGCTCTCTCAAAGTGGCATAATAATATTCATTTATTTACTACCCTCACCCAAACATGAAATCCTTCTGTGAACTACAACTGGCCTCCAGCTTGCCTGCTTTGTGTTCGAAGAAGAAAGACATCAGATAGAGATCCTGGTTAGCGTAATGTTTTGTGACCTCCAGCCATATTTGAAATCACTTCCCCTGGGCAGGGCAATATGTATGCTCTGTGCTCGACTGGGTGTCGTTTAAAGTTCTTCCTTAGACCCTGAGCATTTGGACAGGTTGTAGATTACCAATGAAATACTCGTGTTTAGCTAAGACAGACCGAACAAGTCTGCTGCAATTACTCCCTTTTAAACTGTCTGCTGCTCTGGCCTTGTAGAAACATGGCCACACTCAAGCATTCTTTCCAGCTGACAAAAACGATGTAGTCGCCCGGCAGGGAAATTCTGTGGAAAGAATGACAAGCAGGGGGTACCTTTGGAGCAGGGGGGGCGGGATGCTGAACAAATGGGGGCCATGGGAAACAAGGCTAGAAGTCTGATGTAGGCTGGGTGCCACCCAGGGAGGATGGGCGCTGAGTAAGGAGCACCATCATTTTCCTGTGGGGATGGATGTACCCCGTGAGTCTGGACCCTTCCCCGAAGGGCAGTGGGTTTAGAAGGCAGCTATTCTGTTGGTCCCTGCTCTTTCTCTGGATGTAATTAAGGAGACTTTAGATGAGGAATCTTGTGCTAAAGCCTAGATAAGAGGCTGCGCTCATCTCCCTCCCCAAATCCCTGAAGCCGAGTTTGATTTTAATATTTTTCTTTTGGATTTGACTTTGCTGCCTTGTGAAGGGGCAGCAGGTGGGGAGGAGAGAGAGGAGGGTTCCTGGGGAAGTGGAAACCTTTCTGGAGACCCATTTTTAATCTCCATGATGGCTCAGTAATGTAAGCCCTGAGAGTTGGCAAAAGAGGGAAAAGTGCAGGATTAATGGCATTGCGCCTGCTTCCCTGATACCCTTTCAAAGGCCAGCTAACCAGCTGGCTCCCTCCTGCTCCAAATGTACTCCTGCTCAAATCCCAAGTTTTCTTTTTGACTGATTTTAAATTTTTTTTCTGATTCTGAATTTTAGTACCAAAGGGAGGGAGGGAAGGAAGGAGGCGCGCAAGAGAGAACGAACATGCATATTCATGCATATGTGTGTATGTGTGTCTCTCTGAGAGAGGAGGGAGATAGTGTGTGTGTATATATGTGTGTGTGTGTGTTTGTGTGTTTTATATGACTATTTGTAAAAGATGCCTAGAAATTCATATATAAACAGGAAGACTTTATAGCAAAGAGATGGTTTACTGCGTGGTAATTTGGGAATTTTTTAAAGTGACACTTTTCTTTAAATTGGAACTCTATAATTTGTGTGTGTGGGTACATATATATGTGTACATATACCCATGCATACATGTAGATGTGTGAGCCTTTCCAGGTTTAATCCCCTGCAATATAGTAATTCCTTTGTAAGCAGAATAAACATCCAATATATCCTCAATTCTTATGATATTCCAGGTACAGCGTAAGTCCATAGCTGGCTTTATATTTTACAACGTTGACGCTTTTGTCACATGCCGGTTGAGGACTCTCAGGAAGTCACGTCATGTGCGCCGCATGGAGCAGTGTGGACTACAGCTGTGTGTTGGGGCATGTCCATGGGCACCTACAGTTCTGAGTGGTCACTAATGAAAGTCGCTTTGGATGTGAGTGGCGGTGCCAGGCAGGAAGGAAGCAAAGGGTATTTGTTTCATTGACTCTAAAGGAGAACATGATTAGTTTCCGGCATGAAACCCTTGAAGCGGGTCTGCAGAGCCAGGGGCAGAAGAAAGAGCGCTCTGCCTATGTCCTGTTATTCTGGTAATGCCAAATCCCATTAGTTTTCTGGGTAAACAGTCTCATTATTTTCTGTCATTTGCATTATCACTGAAAGGTAATTAACGACAGTAACATTTTCATAGAACACTCAGGCCAGGCTGGGTCTTAATAACTTCCCTTCATTCTTGCAGGAAGTTGTTTACTGTTTGATTTCTTTTTTGCAACGCAAAGCTACCTGGGGTTCTTATCTTATTACAAGTGGATGCTATCAGACCTGCCATGGGGAGATTGGGCCAGCCCCATGGAGTGGAGGCTCTTTCTAAACTGACTCAGGATGATGCTTGCTAAAGTGCTGTAGTACAGATGTGACAAGGATGG
Organism: Arvicola amphibius; assembly: GCF_903992535.2. Classification (NCBI taxonomy): domain Eukaryota; kingdom Metazoa; phylum Chordata; class Mammalia; order Rodentia; family Cricetidae; genus Arvicola; species Arvicola amphibius. Next base: position 15,182,594 of record NC_052055.2, on the reverse strand, counting down.
ACAAGCAGGGCTTTCAGGAGCCTGGATGAAGTTGAGTCAAGGGCGTATTTGGTCACTGGCCACTTTCTACACCAGAAGTGCAGTGGCTGTGGCAAGTGGTTAGTGCCCTGCTTTAAAGGATGGCTTATCCAGGCTGGCCTGAGAGGTGGAAGGCACCGGGGATTAGGGGTGAGCTCCCATGCTGGGCTCCATGGGGGGCTTAGCATCCTTCCGGAGTGCAAGCACTTCAAATGGCTAGGCTACATCACACATGGGTCAGCCTGAATACTTCTCGCCTCACAGCCCCAAGTCCTTTTTCAATCAGCAATCCTCAGTGGATCCCAGGAATCTTTTTTTTTTTCCCCATGTCTTTCTCTTTAAAGACCTCCAATATGGCCTTGGCATGGAGCAGATTTCTCTAGCTCGGAAATATTAACAGCATGGCTGACTTGTTCTTGGAGACCTTTGCTTCTGTCCAAATGGCTTTTCTGTGCTTCATTTGTTGACAGATTGGAAAATGCTAATGTTTTCCCTTTTTATTTCATTGTACTGATATGCCAGGAGATGCTTGCTCGGTAGAAAGTTCACTTAGAGATCAACATGATGGTAAATTACGGCTCTTTCTGGTTCTGAAAGAAAGATAAAAGAAGGGAATGTCATTCACCTGCCCATCAGTCCACGCTTCCAGTTTTCTCCAGTACTCTTGTAGAAGTACAAGTTTGTATGTGTGCACCTGTGTGCATGCTTACGTGCATGAGTGATTGTAGAGATGTTACAGACATATAAATATCCCACAGAGTATTCAGAAATAAGACAGAGCACACAATTTTAGATGTAGAACATTGTAATGGTATTTCGTAATAACATCGAAAATGAAACTGTTGATTCATTTCTCTCTTACACACACACACACACACACACACACACACACACACACACACACCATGTCCTGCAACTACCCAGATGTTCTTTTCTACAGTTTCTCATCTCAGGAAAAACAAGTTTTTTCTCTTAGAAAAACTTCTCAGAAACCTTGATGGCCTCTGTTCCTTTTCCTTGTCCACATCCAATGAATCTGCATGCCTGGTTGCTGGAGCGTATGGATGCATCCAGAAGTCAGACGGTTCTATACACTGCTGTTGGTACCTCGCCCCCCCCCCCCCCATCTGTTGTCATCCCTGTCTGACCATGGCAATAACCTCCTTGCCTTCTCTGTTTCCACATCACACAAATTCTGGACTGCTCAGCTGCCACCAGAGGAATATTTGCACAAATCATCCCCTCTCTTCTCAGAATCATCAGTGATACCCCCATCTCCCAGTGAGAGCCACGGTCTTTACTGTGACCTCAGGGTCCTAAGGTTTTATGCTATTTCCTAATACTCCTCTTTTTCTCTATTCTTGCAGTGGACAAGTGTTCTCTAAGTAGTAGTAATCAAGTGAGTATTTCCTGGTTGGAGATGCTTGACTGTAGAAGTGGTTTATTTGCATAGGTTTTTGAAAGTTGACTCTCCTTCACTCCCAAATCTGACATTGAAGTATTTTAGACATGAGGGTTAGGGATGCACAGCCCAAAGCAGCAGAAGTTGCTTTCTTCCCATCTTTAAAGTGGTTTTCCTGGTAACGATTCTCCCATCAAAAGTGTTCTATGAAATACCTAATTTTCCATGGTATGCTTGGTGTTTAAACTTCAGACCTTGTTGGCAGATGCTCAGGCAATGCCTAGTAGTAGCCTTCTACAGTTTGGAGTAGGTGCCATCTTCCTCCGGATGTCACTGGGCAAAGTTTATTTTAAAGCCTTAGTAAAGATGGGGCCCATGGAAGTATCTTATCTAGATTGGTGCATGCCGGGAATAAGTTGTATGTAAAAAGTGCCCAGAATATGTACCTTCCCTTTCCAGACTGTGAGCGTTGAAGGGGCTTCAGGATGCACAGGGAATGGCTCAAGGCAGAGAGACAATGTCGTTGGTCCCTAACTTGGGTTTTGGTTGGGCTGATGCAAAGGAGTTCTTTCTCAGCCTCACTCAGGATAATCTTTCAGCTTGAGCCCTCTTCAGTGTAGACGCAGTCTATGAGGGGAAACTCTTCTGGAAGGAAGATTACCTATGTCAGAAAAGTAAAATACGAAATAAATCGTGTGGCATTTAGTCCCATGTCTACTTGCGATGCTGGGTGGCTCTTCCCGAGTTCATTTGAACCGCATGTTTGCATTTGTGGCACCAGAGCAATGATTTTGATCACACCTTCTCTGTCTTCATGACTTTCCTCCTCAAGGGCATTTCTAACAAAGGAGTCTAGCTTTGAGATTTGTCAACTGCCACCTTATTATCCTATTAGTCAATTATGGCTGCTCCAGAGCAGGGTAAGTGACAGCACGGCCGATTACAGCAATTTGTCTGCCGTTCTCATAGCCTTGTTCAGCACATCATCAGGCTGTTTAAATTTAATGATAGGACTTTTCCGTGTATTGGAGAGCCTTTAACATACCATCAAAATGTTTAGAATAAACCCCGGTGACCTGAATGGATACTGCCTTCCTCAGCACTGCATGTAGAGTGGGCTGTAGTCGTGATTAGCAAAACTGATTCCAATTAAGAAAGGCAACCTATTGTCTAGAGGATGTGAGGCTAGTTCACGTAAAGCAGTATAGGAAGGTCAAATTTGGGACAATTACACAGACACACACACACACACAAGATGCTGGATAATGGGGATCAGTCTAATAAATTCGCAGACCAGGAAATTATTTATAAATGTATTTTCGTGTAGGTTCAAAGAGCAGGAAAGCTGTAGCCCACTGAAGTTTGTTTTCCTTAGGTTGATCCTTGTAACCAAAGAGGTTTCATGTAGATAAATCATTGCAAGCTTACTGAGAAACTTGACATTTAGAGTTCATGGGTGAAGAAGGAGCTACAGATATGGGGGCAAGAGCTTGTACCAGCATCACAAGGAATGCATCTTGGAGAAAGGAGCACTGTGGGTAAGAGGGACAGAAATTGCCCCTCTTCCAGCTAAGGGCAAGCGCTACTATAGTAGTGCTTGCATTGTAATGGAAAGAAAAGACAGTCTGTAAAAAGAAATGGAAGTGGATGTCCAGGTGGACTCTGGATATTAGGAGGTGAGATGAGGTATTGGAGAACCTGTGAACTTGAACTTGTTCCTCCTTTCAGTTTTACTGATGCACTTGAGGAACTCTTAGTATCAACTAAATAACTAAGGGACCAGTGGTAATGAATGCATTGTTAATTGAGAGCAGCATCAATATTTCTAAACTTGATTCAGTTTTATTGGGCTCACAGGGTCCCTAACCAACTGGATAGTCAGCATGGCCTTGCCTCCTCTGACTTTAAACTTAGGATTGGGATGCCCCTAGCCTCTAGCGAATGAAAACTCAAGAGTTTTTCAGGGGCTGGAGAGGTGGCTCAGTGGTCAGGAGCACAGACTGCTCTTCCACAAAGCTCTCAGGTTTAATTCCTAGCACTCAGATGGCAGCTCCAAACTGTCTGTAAATCCAATTCCACGGGATCTGACACCTTCATACCAGTGCACATAAATTTAAAACATCAGTTTCTCAGTCTTACTTACAGGAATTTTAGGAACATCCCTGGCACTTACTTACAACAAAAAATGATGTCTAGAAATTGTCAAAGATCCACTGGGAATTAAAAACCACCCTTTACTATTGATAGTGACCCAAACTTTACATTGTCAATGGCTAATATCTGGTAGTATTCATATATTCATATACAAGACTTTTGACGTATACTTGATAAACAGTAGTGAGTAATACTATATGTCAAATAAGGTAGTGTTGATATAAATGTTTCTTAGTTTATTTGGAAGGCCTCTTCTTTTTTCATCCACTTCTCAAGATTGCTTAAAATGACCTTCTAACGGAAATAGTTGTTTTGTTCGTGTAAAACCTCTAATTATTTGCTAAAGTTCAGCTATAGGTTTTTCTGACTAAGCTGGGTAATTAGCTAACATGAGTATTGTGAGCATGAGGCAGAACAAGGAGTCTGTGGCTGTTCCTCTGGAGCTAGACCTGTGGTGGTGGTGGTGATGATGATGATGATGATGATGATGCCTTAACTTTGCCATATTGCTGTCCTTCCATTAGATAAGACCACTGAGAGCAAAGTTATTTGGGGGATGCTGTTTTCTGAGGCTGGAAGGGAGACACAATGTCTTCTAGCAGTATCCAAAAAGGTCTGTACTATGTGGGGCACTTTGTGTATAGTCATGGTGTTGGGGTAAATAGTGATTGCCAACATCAGAAGTTACCATGTCACTGTGAGGATAAAGTAGTTAGGCTGTTAAGCCCATCAGAGTCTTATTGGAGTCCCCAGAGCTGAGCTCTAGGCAAGGCCTGGGAAATGTGAAATCATTGGTGTAAACAACTCTACATCCCCAGGGAAGTTATGGTCTCCTGGCTGTATATTTTAATTAAAATGCTGGTCCCAACACAGGTTCTACTGCAAGGAGCCCCTACAGGTGGGGGAGAAACACGCAAACCCTGGAGCTCTGGTGAACAGCGTTCCCCATGATTCATTCCATACTCAGCTCAGGAAGTTTTTATTCTTGCGATACTCAAATAATCTCATGCTGGAAACCAGCTCTCTCTAAAAATATAACTTTGGATATAGTAGAGTAGCCCTTTTTTTCTTTTTCTGTTCTCTAAACCACGTGCCAGGCATTCAGCAAATGCACTATCTCCCTCGTGATTTATCACAACACTATGAGAGATACACGGTCAGAGCCACCACGTGAGCACAAAAATCTCTAGTATCCCAGGAACTATCACTGAGTTGAACTTGTACGCAGTCATGCATCCTTCTCACTGGTTTTGAAATGCGTAATCTCATTTTACTTTTCCTTTCCACCACCTATCACCCCTGATTAGTGAGCAAAGGGTCATTGTATGGAGTGGAAGGCTACAGGGGTTCTGACTCTCCTGGGAATGCAGGAGCCAGGAGGACTCCAACTATGCCCTGAGTTAAAATATGAGGCAAACGGAAAACTGAAGCATTTTGTCATAGGGAGCCTATAAACTTTAGAGTCTGAAGAGAAACTCGGATATCCCGCATCTGGGACTATGAGAAGAAACAGGAAGGGCAGCAAAGAAAGTGCTGATGGGTCCAAGAAGCAGTTTCGGCAAGCGTTCCTCCACTGTGCCTGGAACCAGGCTGCGCACATTCCTCTTTTCTTGCTGAGCTATCACACGTACCTGTAGGCAGAAATTGTCCAGCTCCTCTTCACTATGTACCAGAACTGACAATTCTAGGTCTTACTTCTTTCTCTGTTGCTTTTCATTTTAAGGAAAAAATAGAAATCTACTTTAGGGTTCCTTTCTCCTCCCTTGGTACTACTAATGTCAATATTGCCAGAACAACTTTAGACTTTAGATATTAAGAAGCACTGAGCTAATAAAACAGTTCGATGTTGCAGTTAAATTTACATGTGGATCTCTCGGCAAGCTCCATCTTTTAATATTTACTTAAAATATTTGCTTTTGCATGTATACCTGGCCATTTGTAGGGGTGCATTGAAGATGCGTGTTGGTTTATTTGCTTCGCTCTTGGGTGGATAACGCTGGCTATCCTGAAGTGTGTTGGAAGGGGGTCATTATATCAGCTGTTTCTTATTCTGAAGAATCAATGACGGTTGGGCTCTGCCTTGGTAAACTATTCTGTGGGCTTCAGCAGCGCCTGACTGGATGTTTTCTAAACAAACCACTGTATGTAGATCTTTTTTTTTTTTGTAGGTAGGTCTCTAGTGTAGCCCTCAGGGGGAAACATCAGCAGCCCTGTATTAACCGAGAAACCACTTCTGTGTTGCTTTTTGATCCATTTAAGCTAAACTGATTAACACTTTTTGAAAAGCAAATCTAAATCCTTGTGCTAATCAAAGGAAATTGAGCTGCGCTGTTACTCCATGGTGTTAGGGAGCTGGCGAGAGGCGGCAAGCTCCTCCTTTATTTTTTTTTTTAATCACACAGCATATAGCTGGGTTCAGTGCCCACCTCCTTCTTCAACAAATCTCTCTCTCCTCAGTGCTTGTTTAATAAAACTGCACAGCAGGTGAATATTGGAGTTTTAGTGGGATCTGAGGAAGTTCATTTCCATGCAATGGATGAACGGATGAGTGTTTTAGGTTGGGGGGGGGGTCTGTTTCAAGCATGCTGCTAAGAAAAGTGTGCAGCCTGTTGCACACACACGACATACTAGAACACGACTAGAAAGCTGAATCGTTTGGTTTACATCACTCTGTGTGTTGACTCATCAGTGGCCTGCACCGAGGGTGGATGGGCCTCGCTGCCCACCTCACACATCTGCCACTGATGGTTTCATTCAAGAAAAGCCTTAGTGTTTACCTCTGCCCTCTCCAAGTAGATGCAGGCGTAGCAACTGTGCAACCTCGCCTTTATTTCTGTGTGACTCCATGCTTTATTAAGCATTGCTTTCACAGGGGCCTGTGCCAGGACCCCCCAGCCCACACACAATTCCATTCATCATGGGCTGTGATTAGAAATGAGACATTCTTCTGGCTTTCAGGCTGTCTGGTGTGGAGCAACTGACACCAGAGAAAGAGGTGGGGATGCAAAGGGGGAGGGGGTAATATAATATTGACTTTTATTCTTTTCATGCTTAACCAGAGTTGAGGAATTTTCAGAATAGCATTGTGTTGTTTCAGGGATATGTCCATTTTTCAACTGGAATCCCTTATTAACCTCTACTTGCACAGACACCCATGAGGCTCTTGGAGGATGCACAGACAGAGGAAGAGCTTTCCTCGCATTCACCCTCTCCAAGTCTCCAGATGCCTCTCATTAGTGAACTGAGAGGGCCAGAAGCCGCAGGGTGTGAAGGTAGAAGCAGTTTGTACCATCCTGCTATGAAATCTTTGGAGTTTTCTTACAGATGATGACTTCCGAAGCAAGTTTCTGTCCCACCAACCAGCTCCCAAGTGATGGCAGAGAGGCGTTATTATTAATTGTTAATATTTTAATTAAAATGCACGTGGTTATTAATTATATTAATTATGAAAGCTCAGCCCATAGCTTAGGATTTTTCCTAACTAGCTCTTATAACTTAACCTATAATTGTATTAATCTATGTCTTAGCACATGGCATTACCTCTCTTCCATCTTGCTCCTCCTCTTTCCTCTCTATGTCTCCTGACTTCTCCTGTGTGCCTCAATTCTTCCACTTCTTTTCCTTCCAAAGAAATCCCACCTATACCTCCTGGCGCTATGGCTGTTCAGCTTTTTATTACACTAATCACAGCAAATACATCTTAACACAGTGTACAAATATCCCATGAAATTTCCTCTTTTTTTTGTCTAAATAAAAAGGAAAGGTTTTAACTCTAACATAGTAAAATAAGAATAAAAACAATAAGATAATAAGAATAAGAAAATAAAAAGAAAACTATAAGAACAATTATCAGGTAAGAATTGCATTCACAAAATCCTGTCCATTTGTATTTGGGATATTCAGAGAAAATATTATCTATTTTATCTTGATGAATTTAAAGTTTTATACCTAAACCATTTTTTATCATAACTTGTATTCCCACTCTAAAATTATCTTTTTAGACGTCAAAACATTTTCTTACATACACAATTTAAGCTTTTATGTTTCTCAACCTTATAAACTTTACATCTCTTATGTAAGTTTTTTTTGACCGTGGTAACAAGGAAAACTGTAACTATAACTATCTCATCTTCAACTCCATGAAAGAGTCAATAAGGATATAATATACCCTGAGTAAACAGGAAGCGCAGAGCAAGCAACTTTCAAAGCTATAAGAATGACTGAAACAGCTGACTGCCTGGACAGTCACCCAGGGTTCCTCTGCAGTGCTGGGGCACCCATCTTCATCTCATTGGGCTAGAATATCTGATAGATGTTTTTGTGGAGCAGGAATTTTGAAGGGCTTTCCTATGTAGTCTTGGCAAAGTTTGGCAGTCACCTTCTTTTGTATTCTCTTTGTTCAATTTGGACAGCATACTGTCAGTAGTTAACAAGGGCAGCTTCTTCCCAAAATGTGTAGCTTTACCACATTGAAAGCAAACTTCATTTGGAGTTTCTTCAATGCCCAAAATCCTTTTTTTGAAGTGAATTGGTGCTGCCAAGAGCAGACATGTCTCACTGTCGTAAGAAGGTTTATAATATTAAAACATCTTAAATCCCATAGTCTCTCAATCTCTGAAGTGTCTGAAGATAACCTCTCTATCGAAAATATATGTTTAACCTTAAAAACATACCTAATCTGACTACAAGTTTGATTATTATAGATGGCTAACTACTTACCTATATTTCTTAATTATCCTAAACAGTTTGTGATAATAACCTTTAAGGACTAGAACTTTACATTACATTTGAAAATGAGCTTCAGACTTCATACAGTTCAGATTTTTCAATGTGCATACAAGTCTATAGTTTACCTGCTGATGTTATTAGAGTAGCCCATACTCCAACTGGTCTGAGGTCCCCGAATAGACTCTTCCCACCCCAGCTGCCTGCATGGTTCCCTACCTTCAAAAACCTTTTCCAGGTACCCATTGCTAGCAGGCCAACATGACAAGGACTACTCTGATTACCATTTGCTAGTTGTAATAATAGTGAAGGGTCTCCAATAGCAAAAAAATGAGTATCAACAGATATTATCTTTAGCACCGAGTCTGTGTGTGCCCGGGATTTAAATCCTAGCTAGTATGCATGGCTGATGAATGTTCTGTAGCTGCAGCCATCTGGTGGCTTTTGCTGCTGTTTTCTCTTGCTGTGCCTTTAGGAGAAGGCTGAACACTGTCTGCTGAAGAGTGATTTCTGAAATCACTTGGAAATGGTTGTAATCTTAAGAGTGGCAGCACAGAGGTCAAAGGAGGTTCACCAAGGAAGCAGTAATTGGCCTGGAGACAGTGCTGAACACATGGATCTTAGATGTCAATTCCCCTGTGTCCACCACCCCCCTTCTTTGTAATGAGGCTGCTTAGTCGTTCTGGCCGCTTGGCAGCTCAGACCTGAAATAACCACACAGAAACTGTATTAATTAAATCACTGCTTGGCCCATTAGCTCTAGCTTCTTATTGGCTAACTCTTAATATTAATTTAACCCATCTCCATTAATCTGTGTATCGCCACATGGCTTACTGGGTAAAGTCGGCTTCTCCCTGACTCCGTCTCCTTTATCCCAGCATTCAGTTTAGTTTTTCCTGCCTAGTGCTGCTCTACCCTATCAATAGGCCAAGGCAGTTACTTTATTAACCAATGGTATTCACAACATACAGAGGGGAATCCCACATCACCCCCACCCTTAAATGCTACATACCTAGGACTACTTAAAAGGTTCTAGTACTTATAAAATTTCATGTCACTCCTTCTGGACCTTTGCTTATTAATGACAGAGGAGAAAACTGCCCCTGGGCAGGGTAACCAAATTAGCTTACTTCTATGTGCAGTGACTCCTGTCTTCGTGTTTCTGTTGCCATGATACAACACCATGACCACAAACAACTTGGGGAGGAAAGGGTTTATTTCAGCTCACAAGTCTTGGCACATGCTCTGTTGCTGAGGGAAATCAGGGCAGGAACTCAATCAGGGAGGGAACAGGGATGTCGGAACTGAGGCAGAGGCCATAGAAGAGTGCTGCCTGCTCTTATTACTCCCTCACTGTTTGCTAACCCTGCTTTCTCATACTATCCAGGACCACGTATTGGGCCCAGGGACTGCACCACACACAGTGAGGAAGACCTTTCCTCATCAAGCATTAATCAAGAAACTGCATCACAGGTTTGCCAAGAGGCCAGTCTGGTGGAGACACTTTCCCAACTAAGATTCCCATCTTCCAGACGATGCCAGTCTGGGTCACGTTGGCATAAAACTAGCTAATACCAATAGTATATAGCCTATAGTACTCTGTCTTAATTGTACTCTTTTGTGCTTATCTTGATCCTTGACATTCTATGGGCCTGGGCCTGCCTTTGCTCTCAGACAACCAACTGTCTGCCCAAAATGTAATGTTCAGATGTGTTAGACATAGAGAACCTAAATCCATGATTGGCACTAAAGGACTGATTGAATGGCCTGTCTAGGGAAAATTGCCTTCTGGGGCACATCTCAGGTTCAGGGTCAGGATTGGTCCTTATTCTCCCTCCCCTAGTCTTCTCTCTCCTACCTATCTTCTTGTCTTTTAAACTAAATTAAGCAATCGCAAATTTAGCTTGCTTGGATTTCTCTGATTACCATTTTCTTACTAGGCTGTCACCTTGAACATACTGTTACATAGTAGAAAATTTTCACAAGACTCATTAGTGTTGGCTTTTTAATAGTGTTTCTCATTAGAATAAGGTTTGTGAACACTTAATTTCTGTTGTGCTGAGTTCTCTGGGTGGAGAGCATGCATATTTTACCCTGTGCAGTGTGGGAGGAGCTGTGGTGTGGGTTTTGGTGTTTCCGTTCAGCTTTTCAGAGTGGCTTCAACCACGAAATCACTGCCAGTCTTCCGAAGGCGGAAGCCATATTGGTCGACTGACATTTTCTTTTTCAAGATAAACAGTGACCTGGGCTTTCAGAGACTGGCTGCCTGAGGTGGTTGGAGTTCCCCAGTAGAGTTTCTGTAGCAATGTGGGTTGGTTGGTGTTTGCTCCTAGTCATTGCTTTTACAGCTGCCTTCAGTTCTGAAACCACAGGGGTATTCTCAACTCTGAGACTCAAGTTGCCTCACTTCTGTGTAACTATGACAGAGTCAACAAATGATCAACACCCATGATCATTTCTGTGAGCCAGTGAGGTAATAGCTTTTCAATGAGTGGGAAATGCCGGCTGGCCCTGCTGTCAAAACCGAGAGTCATTCATGAATTCATTCCTTTGCCCACTTCACAGGGAGCCACACTATGAACGCTCCTGAATGGTAGATAGAGCAATGAACCAGATCCCGAGTTCCAGACTTTCCCTTTGAAGTGCCAGAGAGCGTTTTACACCCTGTCGGTTTTACTGTGCCTAATGTAGCTATTGCACTCAGCTGGGGTTTGCACAAAAGCAGACAGAACAGCAATAAAGTGAAGGTTGCTGAATGCCAATGAAAGTTGATTTATAAAAGCAGGTAACACGTGGACCATAGGTTACCACCCTTGCGTCAGATCACAGCTTGCTCTGGCTGAGTGTGCATCCTTACCATCTACACTGGATTTCCACCTGGTAGTTATGTTTATTGTGAGGCGGTGTGCTCCTAAACACAGCGCCTCATTCAAAGCAAGAATCATTCAGCGCTGTTGAACGCTTAGGTTCCTCGAATCAAAGAATCTTCCAAGGGGGCTGGGAAGACAACTCGTTCGGTAAAGTGCTTACCTTGCTTTGCAAGCATGCAGGCCTGAATTTGATCTACAGAACCCACATAAAATAAAACTGGCTGTAATGACATGTGCTCCTGCAATACCAGAGCCAAAGTAAAGACAGGCAGATTGGCTTGGTGGTGGTGGCGCACACCTTTAATCCCAGCACTCGGGAGGCAGAGGCAAGTGGATCTCTGAGTTCGAGGCCAGCCTGATCTACAAGAGCTAGTTCCAGGACAGGCTCTAGGAACTACAGGGAAACCCTGTCTCAAAAAACAAAAAAATAAAAAATAAAAATAAATAAAAGATGGGTCTCAGAAGCCCGAAGCTGGCCTCAGACCAACTGCATAGCTGAGACTGGCCTTGAATTCCTCACTCTTGGACCTCCAACTCCTTATCATTAAGATTGCTGGTACCACCACATCTGGCTTTCACCTTTTTTTTTTTCTTTTTTTTTTTTTTTTTTTTTTTAGAGACAATCTTCTGTCACCTAGTTTTCCTTACTGCTGCTGAATCACCCAGCTTCATTTTACAGTAAGTGAAATCAGCGTTGGTAATTGCTTCAAAGGGGTTTGGGCTGGGCTGGTGTGTCCCACATGTTGCTAAGAAACACAGCCCTAAGATGCCCTTGAGAACCATGGAGATCTATCTTTTCTAGTGGTCTAATTCTCCTTAACTGCTGCCTAGCAAAGCTTCAAGCACGTTTTGTTCCCCAGCTCTCCTTCCTTCTGCTGGCCAACACCAAGCATCTCTAAGTCTCAGGGAGAATTTCCTAGCTGGAGCCTGAAACAGGTTCTTCCCTGTGGAAACAAAAGAAGAAACAGCTTCTTTACTTGTGGGAAAGAATGATGGAGGATGAGAGGAAACTGTTTGACATCTAAGCACAAAGGAAAAGTTAGTCTCCTGGACTTTCTCAGTTCTCGTTGTGTTCTACAGCCGTATACTTCTGGTGAGGAGCAACAACACAAAAGAGAGTTATTTCTCTTCAGAATATTTGGTCATCACAGATTAATGGTAATGACAAGTTTGCAGAAATGACAGGGTTGGAAACTCTTCCTGTACTTTCTTTCATCCCTTGTCTAAACTCTGAAAAAAAAAATGCTACAAGCTGTCTATCCATTCTTGAGTGCTTAATTTCCCACTCCCATCTCAGGATAGAATATGTTCTTACTCTGTTGGCTCCTGGCTGTTTTCCTGCTCTGGTCTGTGCTCTGTGAAATAAAACCAACTTGCCCCACTTAGCAGGAGAAGTTTGAAGAAGCGCTGAGCGCCATTGTCCTTGTTCCCACCACTGTGGACACAGTTATGTCCTAGAGGCAGGGTTCTGTGTTACTGGGTCCTGTAGGCAGCATGTGGAACATAGCTCACTATGTAACTCCTTTGGATGTGAGATCCTGGCTTTGTTTCTGCAGTTCAGTTCGCCCCATCTGACTAGCATCCCACCCGCATCACACGGCCATACTCACAGTTCTGTGGCCCAAGCCTTGCTTGCCTTTGGTGTAATTCCACAAAGCCCACTTTACTCACTTCTGCAATGGCACCACTAGTCCAGTTTTAAGAAACTTTGCTATAGGGGCTGGAGAGATGGCTCAGCAGTTAAAAGCACTGACTGCTCTTCCAGAGGACCCAGGTTCAATTCCCAGCACCCACATGTACCTCACACCCGCCTGTAACTTCAGTAACAGGGCTTCTGACTCCCTCACACAGACACACAGGCAGGCAGAACAGTAACGAATTAAAAACAAAAATTTAATAAATAATAAAATTTTGAAAAAAAAAACTGTGCTAAAAAATTTCCCAATGAGAAATCTCAACACAGAGGGGGTGTGTGATCTCTTTACAATAAAATGGTTAGAAACAGATCCTGTGGGAACAGTTTTCCTCGTCAAGCACAAACCCCTTTGGAAATGTTTTCTCCTGGATTTGGGAACTAATTGTTCCCCCCCCCCCCACCTCAGCTCTACTGTAGTTATGCTTTAGTGGATTGAGTTTCAATTTATGGCTCACGCCCACCAGTGCCCCCAGGGCTCGTGACCATTGCTCACTTCCCTTCCCCCTCTCTGGGGCTTTTCCTGGGTGGTGGCTCTAACTGCCTAGCCCTCCCTACATCTGGTTCATTATTCACTCTGTGACCTTCCCTTGGGAGACCAGCAAAAGCTTAGCAACACTGGCCTCTGGTTATTGAAGTCATGCAGGACAGAGGTGAGCCCATTGAGGAAAACTTGAGCAAAAACAATACAACAACAATAAAAGCTGCAATTAAGATGTAGGGTCTCGAAGACATTAGGTCGTTAGGACCCGAAGACCCAAGTCTCTGTGACATGGACTGGGTCAGGGTTAGCAGGACCTGTATTTAGGAACATCAGCCCCAGCTGGTCATACAGTTTTCATGGTTTACTGTCTTGCTCTTTCCCACAGTCAGAGAGATCAAGTGTCTGGGACTGTTTATGACATCTGTCAGTTTGGTTGTTACTTCTTCTTGTTCTGGTTTTAATACCTCAGAAGGATGCCTATGACATTGCTCAGCAAGGATGTGTGGAATGAAGAATGAATGGCAAACAGGAAAAAAAAAAGGAACTTCAGTTTTACATCAGCCAGTAATACTTTATTTTTAGCTTTGTATCCGATTAAGAAAAAGGCTGAGAGAGAACCAAGTGAAGATGTTTTACAATGAGGTGACACAACATGCTCTGCATCCCCCTACTATTAATTATTATTGCTATTGTTACTTGCATCTTTTGTCATGGGGTGAGGGGGTAGTGTTCAGCCAGGCTTTCTCTGTATAGCCCAGGATGGCCTTGAATTTAGTATGTAGGTAAGGTTAGCCTCTGAGTCCTGATCTTCCTTCCTTCCTTATTGCTGGGATTACAGAGGTACAGCCCAGAACTCCTGGGCCTCGCATCCCATATCTTCACTTACGTTGTCAGGGAGAAAAGTCTGTGTTTTAGGAAATAGAAAATTGGGGCCGGAAAGGTCCTTGGTAATCTCGAACATTTGAACCATAATTCCGTTCCCAGCACCCATGAAGCTTAAGATCAGGGCTCTGAGGTCAGTGTGGTCTTCTGGCTTCAGGAGCTAGGCACGCAGCACTCACGTGATGCACATATATACATACACCCAGGCAAAAACACTCCTACATAGAAAATAAAAATAAATCTTAAAAAAAACCCACCAAATTACCAAAACCTACATATCAACAAAGAGTGAAGTAAGGCTGGCATATTTTTTAAAAAGCCCTTTCCTAAGATTCTGTCATGAGTCTCTGGTCTGGCATGAAATCTGCTCTAAAAGGAGTTTGAATATTTCTGCAATAAACAGCTCTGAGCTGCTTCGTATTTGCGATGCAGCGTTCTCAATTTCCTGGTACTCCTTTGCCACCCCTCCTTCCATGCCTGTGCCCCTCCTTCCCAACCTCTAACTCCTATCTGTCTTTAAAATTCATTTCAAGTGTCATTTCCCCCGGATCCACCCCTCACGAATTAGATGCTTCTCTATCTCGGCGCACCCTGGCGCTCCTGGAGTACACTTCCAGCACATCCTATTTATCACTCTGTATTGTGGCTGTTTGATCAATGGTTAGATGATTAAACTCTTAGCGCCTCTAGGCCAAGGCTTGGATATTACTCATCTCTGCGTGGTGGGCATCGCATGGAGTTTCTTGGCATCAGTAGGCACAAATATCTCCTGCCTGAATTCGCTTCTGTTCTTTATGGTCTAAAGACAGCTTTGGTTAGCCGGTAGCATCTGTCCTTGCTGCTGCCAGTTTGCCCTGTTGGCTGCCTGGAAGGTTTGCAGTGCTGCTTGGTTCCACCAGTTTCAGCAACTACTGTGGCCCTTGCCTTTTACTTGCTCGAGAAGAAAGCCCAAGCAGATACTCGTTCCCCATTCATGATGGCTCCACCTTCTTGATCTCCTCATGTCCCAAAGACTTCACCTCACAGTGTTATTGGGGTTAGGATTCTCATGCGTGGGAAATTGATGAGGACATAGTCATAACATAGCCGACTCTAATATGGTAGGTAGCTGGGTTTGAAGGTACATCCCAACACTTAGGAGGCAGACATAGGACTATCATGTGTTGAAAGTTGGTCTGGGCCACAGAGCAAGACCATCTAGAAAACCAAGGCTTGGAGGTATTGCTGGGTTATAGAGCGCTTTACTACTCTGTTCAAGACCCTGAGTTCTATCCCAGGTGCTAACTGTCCAACTAACTTTTAATTTCTTTCTAATCCTCAAATAAAATCTAGTGTAGTGTGTAGAATTCCATCTGGTTTTTCTGAGCCCTGAGCTGGACATGCATTTCCGGTTAGCTGTTTTCTTTGACTCAGCATTTTATCTTGCTATGTTTTGTAATTTTAGAAGTTAGTAATAGTTGAAGAATGTATATTATAAACTACAATGGGGGCTGGAGAGATGGCTCAGTGGTTAAGAGCATTGCCTGCTCTTCAGAGGTCCTGAGTTCAATTCCCAGCAACCGCATGGTGGCTCACAACCATCCCTAATGAGGTCTGGTGCCCTCTTCTGGCCTTCAGGCATACACGCAGACAGAATATTGTATACATAATAAATAAATAAATAAATAAATAAATATTTTACAAAAACTACGATAATGGTACAATATCACCATGTCTTTCTCTTCCATTTTACAAGTAATGCAATTAAGTTTTTTTTTAAAAAAAATAATAAAGTAGAATCAACAAAAAGTCAACTTTTCTTTACACCCAAGTTAGTGGTTATCCAGGTTGACATAAAAATATTGATTGGTGCTTCATTAAGTGAGCTGTGACAGTTGCATGGTGATACTCCTCATTCTGTATGCTAGACAATCTCGTAGCGTTTCCTGCTGTTACTCTCAGTTCTTACCTATAGCTGCACAGCCACTGAGCTGGATAAAATGCTGCAGTGTAGCAATAGACAAAATCTTTTTTAAAAAAATATACAAGTTCACTAAATTACTGCCTGATTGTCTGAGTAAACAGTGTCGCCTGCTGTGGCGGCCTTGCTGTAAGAGCAGAGTTCTGCAGTGAGATTAACCGTGGTTTGTAATTCCCGGGATAGCACACTATACTTTCCCCATAATTTAAATTTCTCTTCTCCCACGGCAGGAAAACAGATTAAGACGAAATGTATGGTCCTTTCTTCTGCTTTCGAGCAGTGACGCGCATTGCTGCCCTCAAGGAGATGCTATGGTAACACGCTAGGAGGCACACCTGCGCGTGCTGTGTCACCTCTGTGCTCTCTAAACAGTTTTGAGCAATATGCAACCCAGTGGTGATGGAGAAAATGCCAATTCATTTCTTCTCTGGCCTAGAAAAATTCTATGTGAACCGGAGTCTAGGAAGCCTTTCCTGTGCTGAGTACCCTAGGGCCCTCCAGTGAGTTCCAGCTCTTGTGTACTGTGTGTGGTTCGCTGTGAGATAATTTTTATATCCAATAAAATATGCCTTGAATAAATTGGAATATATTTGCAAATTAGTTGTTTAATTAGATTTTAGACATCTCCAGGGGGCTGATACAGGTGTATGCAAAAAGCCCCTTTGCCGGGTGAGGGATGGACGCTTCTGACTGAGCTTTGTGAAGGAAGAGCCTGACACTTGATCCTGCTATTTGTGTCAGAGTGTTCCGGGAAATGCGTTCCTGCAGAACCCAGTAGAATTGTGCATCTGCTCTGGAGTCTGTTGTCAGAGGGAGATGGTCAAAGGTGTCTCCAGCAGCAAGTACCGTGAGATCATCCATGTGCTCTTGGAGTCTTATATTGAATTATTTTCGCATTGGCTTCATCGATGTGGTAAGAGAAATTAGCAAATGTGGAAATGGTTATGCAGGTTTGGTCATCTTCAACATGAAAGTCCTTTATAAGTTTTCGAACTCCGATTGTAGTTGAGTAAAGAACAAAGCCTTGAAAGTCCAGAAATGGCATTTTCCTTTTAAATCAGGGATGCTCAAGCTTGGGACCATTCTTGCTAAGCAGACATTATGGCCCCACTTCACTTTACTTCTTGCTTTATCGGTCATGTTAAAGTACAGGTATTTTTTCCCTCCAAGTCTTAAAAACTAATTTATTATCTAAAGAATGATTATGTTTGATGTAGCTTTCACCAGCCTTCTGAAAGTATGAAATAGTAGCCAAAACCTTCTTCCAGGGTGGGATGGGATGGATGGATAGACAGACAGTCAGTCGGACAGATAGATGGAGGATAGATAGATAGATGATAGACATACCTATTAATATGAACAAAAAATGAACACCTATCACCATAGTATTTAAACCCTAGTTTCTGTTTTCAAATAGAAACCACTAAAATGTAGCATAATCAAATAGGATTTTTTTTAAGTCAGGAATTCGCATGTCAGTGGCTTTTGTTTGGCATTAAGGCAGGATACTGTAAAATGCAGTGTTACATATCAAACAGGCTCCAGTCCTGCTCTTGCATTCTTCATGCAGAGGCAGTACAGCCAGAAGAAAGAGACGCTTACCAAATTTGCTGTTTTTGAGTTTCCACTTATGATTTATGATGAGAAGACAGATGTTTCGGGGGTGATTTCGAAGTTTCTGGTAGTTGACTATGTTATGCATTTGAGCCCAGGACATTGCCAAGCAGCTTGTTCTCAGAGACTTGAACTTCTCCCAACCCTGTGGCTGACGCAACTCACATCTGGGCCTGCAGGTTGAGTTCTAATGCTATGGGAAGAAGAAACAAACAGCAGTTAATGGCAAAATCGGGCGTCATTGCTTATTGGAGTTTCTCTTCCAGTGATTTGCAAGTTGGTACCCTTTCATTAATGTGCGTGTATTTGGGGCATAGAAACTAATTTGGGCTGTGACTCCAGGTCCACAGAGCACACTGAGAGGGAAGTTCTGGGTCTGCAGGGAAGCCTTGCCTACCACAGTGACTCAGTAAGTGATGTGAGCTCATGGTACTGGTGCTGAGTCCAGTCTTCCAGACAGAACCCACACAGATATGAGAATGGAAAATGAGGCTGTTGACAACCACCTGGCTCTGGGGAGGTCCTGAAGGCCCCCTGGCAGGTAGGCCAAAAGAATCCAGAAGGCAGCCTCTGCAGGAGGGTGGGAGACTCGTGGTCCGTTGGAAGGTTACAGCCTGGGATTTGGACCAAACTTCAACATTTATTCTGAAATATGAATTCATGTCATATCTTCCATGGTAGTAAGGATGCGTGGAAACAGGTTTATTGAAGAAAATAATTTTGCCAGATAAGCAGTCCTGTTGGTTCAAAGGATTCCCAGCTCCACACATTAAATGCCACGGCCTGGGAAGGGATGGTGCCTGGTGGTATGTCCATAGGTCACATGCTGGTGGAGGTGCTGTCTCACCTGACCATAAAGGGCAGTGCATTCAAGGGAAGAAGACAATTAGCCACATGGACACTGACAGGATACCACAGATGGCTGCTAGTAGAGTCTGCCTGGGCCCTTTCTAGAAGGTATTTATTCTGGAGAGAGTATGCTCTTGGCTAGTGTTAGTCCCTGAATGCCAGGTTCTAAGCCCAGAATGGAAAGAAAGGCTTGGTGCCTGGAACCACCGGAACGTCTAGTTAAAAAGTTGAGGCATAGAACCTAGTGACATTGGTCTTATGTTGGAGTCCTCAGGTTTATTCTTTTCAAAGGTAGGCCAGGTCCGGATGTGTGCCTGTTCAAGGTAACTTGCAAATTAATTGCTCCTGTCTTTCTCCTGAAGTTTCGAAAATAGGGTGTTGCTAATAAAAATATTAGTCATGGGTTATTCAGTGAAGTAGTATGTATACATATTTACAGAATAGCTCTGAGCCTCCCAATGGGTAAGAGGGCTTTTTACTAAAGCAAGAGAATTAGGTAGGGAGAGGAGAACGTTTAGGGACAGTGGTAAGATTGTAAGGAGTCCTACGACTTACGGAAGGCTGCTGAGAGGTTAGCAGGCTTTACCCCCAAGGCTTTAATCCAGCTCCATGGCTAGTGGGTGCACATCACTTTCATATGGCCATTTGCTGTTTGGTGGAGTGTTTGGAACGAGCTGCTTAATCCCAGTCCAATTCATAATGGGCAGGTCGCCAATTCACACAAACCACCTTTACAATTCACACTAATTGCTTCGTCTCCATGGAGCAGCTAGAAATTGAATTGCCCACAGAGACGAACATTTCCTACCTTCTCCCCCTTTCTTCCCCTCTCTGTCCATTCCCACCCCTGGCTACCCCCATCTCAAACCCTGTACTTCCCTACTGCGGTGATTGTTTGTATTAAAAAGCACACATCCCCCTGGGCTGTAAATTTCCATAAGTTTTCTTTCTTTGAAGGAATGAGTAGATTTGAAGTAAGGAAACTCAGTGTGGTCATTAGGGTCGTTTATGTTTTGGGAGTTGGTTTCCCTGCCAAGGGTAGAAACTGTCTGTGAATGAAGCAAATCACACTCCATTTTCTGTCTTTGTGTGAAAGGCTAAAGAAACAAATTCCTAGACAAACACTCCTGCAGCCTGGTAGTAGATTCAGACCGAGCTACTGACCCAGAAAAAAATCTAGTCTAGCAGCTTCCAGAATGCATCTCCAAGAATGGATAATCATGTACCTCAAACAGATGAGCGTCTGAGTTGCTATCACTGATGGATAGCTGCTTCCTAATGAATAAGTACACTTTTTACCTGCACAGGTGGTTCTGGAGCAGCCCTACTGTGCCCAAACTCCAGTGATCTCTGGGTGATCCTGAGGGACAGGTGGGATGGATGCCGATTGCTTCCATTAGTTAGCTGGACGGGCATGTGGCAATGCGGTAGAGCAGTTGTACCCAAGGGACCTGACCTCAATTCTGGCTGTGCTCCTCACGAGCTTTGTTACTTTGGACACACATATCAGCTATCCTTGACGTAAAAGGTCTGCTTCCTTCAAAATTATATTTTATAGTGGTAGACATATTTTAATGCTGCTTAGATTCTCGTGGTCTGATGCTTGTACATTTAGAATTTATACAAGGAAGGGGAAGCTCCGTCTGAGGACAAAACACAATACTCCGTTCTTTATTAATGTGACATTGTCTGCTTCTTCCCCTTGCAACTGTGGGAAGATTAAAGCAGGATACCTCTGTGCTAGCATTGTCAATTTGAATGTATTTATAAACATTCAGTGTGCACAGACACCTGTTTGTTTGTTTTTTTTAAACAAGGATTTATAGTCTTAGCACCATCATCTCCAGATAGGATGCCTATCTGAGCAAGTTAGCCTTGCTGTGAGCTATGACGGTCAGAAATAAATATGCTTACCTCGTCATTACTAACCTATCTGTAAAACAAGATAGGAGACAATGGGTGTGAAATCCTCGAGCCACCCAGGGAGAGAGAAAACCGAGTTTTCATAAAGCGAAAGACGAGAGTTGGAGCTGCATCTTAGTGATCTCGATGGGTGTTGTTCTCCAATTGTCAGAAAGTGTGGGGACTGTCACCTAGAAGATAATCCTAGAGGTCCCTTTCTACCACTGGTTATGGTAAAGGGGCTTTGATTGAGCCTCCTGGCCTCTATGGAAAAATCCAACAAATAGAAAGTGAAATTTACAAGGGATTCCACCAAAATCAACAACTGTTTGCATAGCTTGGCAGGCTCATCTCAAATATTCATTCTGGCCCTGAGAGCTTTGGGTCTCTGTCAAGATAATTCATCTTTTATTAAGAACAAATGCTGAAAGTATGAGCTCCACAAGGGAAACCACAGCTTCGACTTTTTAAATATTTTTATTACATTTTATTTGGGGTCTTTGTATGTATGTATGTATGTTTGCGCACACACGTGTGTGTGTGTGTGTGTGTGTGTGTGTGTGTGTGCATAAGCACGATGTGACATGCATGTGGAGATCAGAGGACAGCTTTCGGGGGAATCAATTCACTTCTTTTTCCATGTAGGTCCCGGGAAGTCATCAGGGAAGTGTAGTCCTTGGGCTTGGCAGTGAACATGTTTGTCCCCTGAGACAGCTTGCTAGCCCTGAAGCTGTGGCTTCTTATTATTTAAGGGGGAAGAAGGAAATACACACAGGAAACAAAAAAACAAACAAAAAATGCCAAAGAAGAGGAACACGGTGCTAGGGTGGGTGACCATGGGCTGTCCCAAGCAGAAATCATTAGAGAAGGTCAAGGGCACTCAGCATGTAGGTGGAAACAAACATGCTGACCTGTCCCTTGGCCTAGAAAAAGTTCGATTTTTGTGGTTTTACAGCTGCTTTTTGTTTTCATGACAGCATCTCATGCAGCCCTGGCTGGCCTAAAACTGGCTATGTGGTTTCAGATGCCTGATCCTGCTGCCTCTAAGTCCCACATGCTCGAACTGTAAAGTTGCACCCATCACTCCCATCAGGAGGATCTGTGGCTCAACCCAAGGACCCTAGGCATTTTTTTAAAGATTTATTTATTTATTATGCATACAACATTCTGCCTTGATGTATGCCTGCAAGCCAGAGGAGGGCGCCAGATCTCAGTACAGATGGTTGTAAGCCACCATGTGGTTGCTGGGAATTGAACTCAGGACCTCTGGAAGAGCAGTCAGTGCTCTTAACCTCTGAGCCATCTCTCCAGCCCCCGACCCTAGGCATCTTTACCAAGCACGCATCCCACCTGAGCCACGCCAGTCCAGGATGGGTTGTTTTAACACTTCGCTGGGACGTATTTCTCCCTGCGGCTCCCCTCCCTCCAGGCACAGAGGATATGTACTGCCAATATGTCAGTTTGGTGAAATTCCATGCAACGTATTACCTGTGGAAGAGTGGATCTCACAGTGACATGTGATGGGTAAACTGGCAGCAGGACTCTTTCCCTTCGCCTGTGAAACAGCTTTATCTCCCAAAGGATGTGAAGGAGCTAGTAAAGGTGGCACTGATGGACTTTGACCAAGCTTAGGGTTCCTGGGGTGCATGTGTGGAACACTGCTGACCTATCTAGCTCCTTACAAGACCACAGCACTGCTTCTGCATGCCTCCTCAGTCTGCCCTCACAGAAGGTATACAGAGCTGGCAGGAGCAAGGAGTCAGGCTGTGGAGGCTCTGGAGCAGGGGAGAGTCCAGACACAGGCTGTATCTGTTCGAAATTTCCCTGGGAAGTCCATTACCCTTATTGACGGTCCTTGCGGGTGTCCGTGTATAGAACCCAAACTCCCGAGGAAGATAGTGTCCAACAGGTCTGTTTATTCTTATACTCAGTGCCAAGTCATGGATTGTCTTTTTAGATCGTATTGGTCCTCACTGCCACCAAAACTGTACCCATACCTCCCCAAAAGCCTAGACGTTAACAGCCTTGCATAAAGACCCATAAAGTAATACGGAAATCCAAGGATGCTTCTGAATATGCAGAAGTTAAGAGCATGACTTTGCAAAGAGACTGCTGAGGTCCGCTTCTGGGCTGTCCCGTGTAGATGCTGTATGGCTAGGGGCAAATCTCTGAACGCCTCTGTCCTTTCACTTTCTCGTCGGCAAGGGAGGTTAACGCAACCGTACTAGCTTTCATGGTTATTTTGCAACGCAAAAGAAGTTTCTATATAGGCGAAATTTAACAGAACTCCTGGAAAATTAAGCACTCGTTAGTTTGTGTGTGTGTGTGTGTGTGTGTGTGTGTGTGTGTGTTCATCTCCCTTTGCTCCCCAGGGGTGTGTGTTAATGGATGGGAATAAGAGACACCAACTGCCCTGCCAGACAGTCATGTTTGGCCCTAACGCTGGCATTCCTTTCTCCACCAGTACCTCCGCCACCCCCACCTGACTGACTTTGTTCCCATTGTTCTTGCATGTGTGGAGAATGCTGCAACTTGCTGCCCAACATTCCTGTGTGCACATTCTGTGTGCATTCTGGGTTGGTCTTTCCTCGCCCCTTGAGCTGTGCTCTCTGCGGTCCTCAGACCCAGCCTCTCTAGTCACTTGGGTGGCTCTTTAGCTCCCATCTCACTTTGCAGCTCCGTGTCACCTCCAGTTTGCACATTGCCAGTGTGTGTGGTCCCGCTCGGTGGGATATCCTGCAGAACATATTCCAGCCACTACTTCCAGGGGTTAATGCTCAGTATGTAGAGGCTCAGAGCACATAAGTTGACGGAATGAGTGAGGTACCCACTCCAAATAGCATGAATGATGCCTTTCTCACCCTTGCCACACTAATCCCATCGCCCTGTACTATTTACCATGTAATAGGGACGTAAAGGAAGCCAAAGAAATGAGCAAACACCCCTTTTAGAGCACTGGATTCCTACTTGGTACCTTTTTGGCTGGAGGAAGAAACATCTTACAGCCTTTCTCGCCAGGTCAGTTCAGTGAGGACACTTGCCATATGGACGTGCCCCATCTACTGGCTGAATCTGGTGGCTACATTCACAGTGGATTGTGAAGCCCTGAGTAGCTGGCCCTGTCACCTGTAAAAGTGGTTGAAGCTATGCAAGGCTTTGGATCCAGTCAGTGGCCCTTCTGACAGGCAGAACGACCATGAATCAGGGTTTGCTTTCAGAGCATACGCTTCCCCGTTCACAATTCTACTCAGTAAGCTCTACAGCATTTCACACTTGGACTGAAGGGTTAAAATACACAGTGACATGTATTTAAACATCATTCATTGTTTAGTTAACCTCTGTTTATTATGTGGACCAAAATTACAGCATGCAAAAAATGCTTTTCCCTACAGGACAGACAACAGACGGAGAGATGTGCACCCCCATCTCCCACCCCAACTTTGGAAGTGTGAGGGAACTACCTTTATGAACCATGAGTTCTAAGATAAAAATTTCAAAGAGCTCACGGAATCTACTGGCTTTCCTTTTACAACCCCCACATATGGGCTTACATTTCCTATAAGGCTCAATAAATAGAATCTGTTGCTTTGCATAAATGTATGAAAGTGGCAGGCTGTTCCCTTTGTCAATAAATGTTTTATGTCATCACCTCCATGCCGGAATCTCTTGTGTAAATTATGAATTAGGCTTGGTGGAGTAGCCCAGCAGGGTCTGCCTGCTAAGGGTCAGCAGGCTGGCCTGTGACATTCGGCAGATGCTTCTCCATTGCAGAGTGGGCTAGAGATGCCTCTGGTGTGGTATTGAGGGCTGGAAAATTGTTTGGGTGGGTAGAGGACAGTCAGGTCCTTGGGAAAGAAGCTCAAGGTGTCTGTGTGTCGTATGGCTAATTTTATAGACCACACAAAGGGTTTTCCTATTAAAGCCAAGTAGTTCATTGTCATTGAAGGACGTGGCTCCTCCTTCATACAAGACTACTTCTCCAATGAACCATTTCTGACCCCCAGCCTCTTCACATGTGTACAAGAGGTTCCTAGCACGATTTGGCTCCTGTGACGGCATAAAGGTCATCACAAAGGACACAAGGATAGCTCAGTGCCTGTCAGTTTTCTCTGAGAAAGTGCAGTCTGGAGCTCCTGGAATGTCTCATTTGTCATGAGAAGTCTAAGATCTCAATCTTCATGTGGAATCTGCTATTTTGAAAATGTTGGCATCGTTAGGCCCCATCTAGAGCAAAGCAAATGTATCAGTGAGCAGGGAGGTTGCCTGTGATACTAATTGGTGGCCCAAGTTCGAGTGCCCATCAGAAATTCATCTCTGACACATGTAAACATCTTGTGTTTACAAAGGACACTACTGAGTCACTAGTGTGCAGCTGAAAATATAAAATATGTATGTATTCATGTGAAACCAAAATATATACTCAATATAATTAAAATATCTCAGTAGTAAAGAAATGTACAGTAGTGTCCCATAAGAATAAAGTTACTGAGCACACTTCTTTGGTAGACATTTTCCTTCTTGTATCTTGTTTATGATAGGATTGAAACCGTCCAGAAGTAATGCATCCGTATAAACCCTGGGCCTGAAGTCTGTTAGATGTTTTCTGTCTTTAATGTCTGATATTTTATAGAGGTTACACCCATCTGGAGTAATCCCTCCAATACCTTACTCTTCAGATTTCTGCAGCAGGATTAGTAGGAATGGTGTTTGAAATCTTCTTAATTTGGCAAATATTCCGAGCTGTCTCTTGCTTCATTTTGTTTGAGTCGTTCCTGTTTCAGGTGCGAGCTGCCTGTCTAACCTATATTGGCCTTGAATTTGGCGTCCTCCTTCCTCAGCCTTAGTGTTGGGATTACATGCATATGCTACCATGCCCATCACTCTCAATTATTTTATTATTTCCTTTAAAATATTTTAAATATGCAGTTACTGACTCAATCTTCCTCATCATTAACCCCAAGTGTCCAGGGTGCGATCATGGTATCTGTTCAGCCCCGAGATGATTTCCCAGGATGGGTGAGCTGAAAGTACCTGTCGTGTTTAATGATTGCTTGCTCAGAGTAATTTCAGACAACTGAACATATATATGCCTAACATCCTCCTGGGGGAGGGGAGAGGGGCAGAATATGAATGTTTTAATTTATGCAGGATGCAGCCTCCACACAGCCTGGAAATCAGCGTGTGTGTGTGTTCTGTGTTTCAAGATTTCCTGGTACTTTATATGGATTACCCATGAGCATCGTTATCTTCTGTGTGACAATGTTTTGAAAGAGCTCATTTATAACTATTTCTGCTGGTATGAAACACCACCGAAGTTAATAGCACCTCACAATGTGAGTTCATGGGGCGTTTTCATGTTGTAATCCTAGCTATAGACCCCCGGGCAGAAACTGGGTAGTGGTGGTGCACACCTTTAATCCCAGCATTTGGGAAGCAGAGACAGGTGGATCTCTGATTTAGAAGCCAGCCACAGCTACACAGAGAACCCCTGTATCAGAGTGAGGGGGACACCTCTGGACATATAGATGGTCAAGCCTCTGCCAGCCTCAGTCTTCAGTGGAATGGATTTGTTACCTGAATTTGACCCCTGCCCCCACACATAGGGACACACAGACTGTGGTACTGCGTGTGAAACTGAGCACATACGTGTGTGGTCAGTTGTCATGGCTGTTATATCAGCGTTATTTACATGTGCTAAGGTATCATTTTGTGGGTTTTGTGTGGTTTCTGATTCCTTCTGTGGATCCCTTCTGTGGATTCTACCTTCTGTGGAATCTGGGCATCTGCATTTTTTTTGCCCAACCCTTTCTTCTAATTTGTTTCGAAAGGATCAGCAGCTGGTGGTTTGGCCTGGCCTGACCCCACACTACCGTCTCCGTTGCGGCACAGAACATTCTTGAGGAGGTGCTATAATTCCTAAATTAGTCTAACAGGATGATAGATGAAATCTGTCTTGGTTCAGCAAAACCCAGTTGTGACTTTTGTTTTGGCTCTGGTCCAAACTAATTCCTTAATAACTAGAATTCCCTTGCCCACCTCTCTCCCCTTAGGGACCAGAATCAGCAGGCTAGCCTTGTCATTGTAGCAGAAAATATCTTCAGTGGCTTCTCCCAGCCCAGGCCTTGCAGCCATCAGTACTGGTAGGAAGTTATTACTTATGGAAGGGCAGAAGCGAAACCCCTGGGCTCTTCCTACCAACAGTTTTGTTTCCCAGGGGGACTTCCTGGCTGAGACAGGCTTTCCTTTCTTTCCCAGACCCCTACCATGACTGCAATTAAGTCGTTTCCATTATTTCATATCATGGTTTCCTCTCACCCTAGAGATGTAAAATGTTAGGGCAAAATACAGGCATTCATGCTGCTCATGCATTTAGGGAGTTGGGGAATTTGCCTTTTAATTACTGTAAAAATATGATTATTTAGGGATGAGGCACTATCTCTGCAGAGCCTGCAGAATTTTTTTTTTTAATTTTTTTTTTTTTTTTTTTTTTTGCAGCAATAGGAATAGGGGCTCATGAATAAGGACTAAAATAGGTGAGTTGGCAGGGCCTGGGGGAAGAGCAAGCAGAGTGAACTGTAACCATCCTCAGCATCCTTCATTGGCTCCAGTCAGATTGTGAAGGTACATCCCTGCCTCTCTTTCCTGACTGGAACATGGGTTCGCACCAGGAGCCCCTCAGCTGTGGCTCATCAGGCATCCGCAAGTGTCTAACAAAACCAACTTGTTAAGGCAAAGTGCTCACCTAGCTAGAGCTGCAGTCTCTAATCACACTCATTTTCCAGGCAGAAAGAAGCCTTGGTCTTCGTTTTGCATAACATCCTACAGATTTAACTTTAGCTCACAGCAAGGTATCTTTGGTTTCTTGAGGCGAATAGCTGTGGCATGTGTATTTTGCTTCCCTTGATGTATTTTTAAGTTCCTAATGGCCTCTGCGGCCACTGTCGGGGCTGCATCTCCAGCTCTAGTTTTGCTGGGCACCGTC
Organism: Arvicola amphibius; assembly: GCF_903992535.2. Taxonomy (NCBI): domain Eukaryota; kingdom Metazoa; phylum Chordata; class Mammalia; order Rodentia; family Cricetidae; genus Arvicola; species Arvicola amphibius. The sequence goes on along the minus strand of NC_052055.2, from coordinate 15,155,059 downwards.
CTGTAGGTCTCAACTTAATCCCTACCTTCTAAGAGGATCAAGCCTCTTTCCTGCATATTCTCATTGAGCCACTCATGAACACTCTAGCTGAACACGTGCTGAATGAGTCACTGCTGTTCTCCCCAAACGAGACAGGGAATGGATTCTCCAAGCTCAGTGGGTTTGTGGTGGTGCCCCTGGTGATAGAATACCTGGTACTTAGTAGGATTCCAAGAAGAATTACTGATGGGTGGCTAGGCGCACAATGGATAGATGGACAAATGAATATATGAAATGTTCCTGTGTCCTGCATTTTCTTTGACGTCTCTTCCCTAGCCTGTTCTCACGACGTAGAGGACCCGCAACCTCTCCCTCACTCACAAGTGTGCACTGCATACACATGGACAGCCTAGAAGACAGCCTGTGGTGGGGGGGACCAAAGGCAGATGGTAGGTCTTGGACGCAAAGCCCCGTGGCAAGTTGGGAAAGTAAAAATCACATAAAGTCTTAGGAAAAGTTGTTCAAATTTCTGCCTTCCGGAGGTAGAACTGAGGATGCTTTTGGTTCGCCCCTACTCTGTGTTCTCAGGAATGGGGAAGAATACCCTAGAGGCAGAGATTGGCCTCGGGAAGGATCTTGTGTCTGATTCAGCAGCACGTAAGAGCTCTGACCAATACCAGACGTGTCTCAGAATGGAAAATCATAACTGAGTCCAATAGATTCCTTTATAGTCCTTGTGGGATCCATCAAGCTACAGCTTACTTAGCTGGCCCCAGGCATCCTCTCCATGCAGCAAGGCAGGCAAGCAGTGAGCAGCGGCATTTGCTCCTTGGGTACTAAGAACTACCTGTCTCAGTTTGTATCTCCTGTCTGTTCTTAAAGTGAATTTAGACAAATTAGTTGTATGCCTCCTTTTCTTCTTTTATAGACTAGGGGAAAGAAAGGCTGGGCTTTGTATAGCGTGAGATCCCAACACTCGACAGATCAAGGCAGAAGAATGATGAGTTCGAGTTCAGGCTGGGATTCTTAATGTGATGTGTGCCCAGTGTGTCAAGGAAAGGTGGTGTGGAGCAGGGTACACACTACTGCTCAGCTTATGGTGGTCTGATAGGCAGCTGGCCAAGTGGACATCACGTGTTTTGCAGAGGATAGGGAATACCACAGATTGTCAATAGTCACTTGCTGTCTTCAGCAGCACCATTTTGACTAGCTGCAGGAGTTTCTAATGGGAATTCTATGCCAAGCATTATGGCTGCTTCCCTTTCAGGCCATGACAGAAACCAGTTTCTTCTATCCTGTCTGCCTACGTGCCTTTGTCCCCAACTGTTTCTACAAGGACCCAAACGCAGTGTCCAGAGTACGGCCCTAATCATCCTACATTCCACCTTCAAATGTTTTCACAGGGGCTATTGAGACAACCTTAAACTGTCTGATAATCCATATTGTGCAGTAGCTAGGGTGTGGGTTGTGTACACAGGCATGAAATAAATTAAATAGTGCTGACAGTGTGTGTGTGTGTGTGTGTGTGTGTGTGTGTGTGTGTGTGCGCGCGCGTGCCCAGCCAGCCGCCCTGCTTCCTTAGATCGTTTAAGCACATTTCATGTAATGGAATGTGTTATGACTTCAGCAGCTTCTGGATAAAAGTTGGGGGAGGGAAAAAAATCCGAAACATAGCACTAGCCAGGCTCCCCGGGGGAGTTATTTAAGGCAGCTTGGGTACTTCTGTGGAAATTGGGCACTGTTCTTTTAGAGTGCTGGCCCCTCCCCCCTCACTGGGGAAAAAAAGAATATATCCTTTTATTTTTAGATTTGAGGTGAAAGTGTGAGTCCAGATCTACTGTTAAGCTGTCTTTCTTTCTCTACTCACTTGGAGCTTGTCTTTTCGGCTTAGGTCTGATCTCGCGGTATCTTGGGCACGTGGTTCGACCTCTTCTGACTTCCCTGATTTTCATCTGGGATGTTTAGATTAAATAACCTTTTGTGGTGTCTTCCAGCTGGTTAAACGTTTGATTTCATGATTTCCCTTCTTTGTTACAGGAAGCGCGAATACCATGCCTCGAGCCTAGGAAAATTTTCATTGATCACATTGAAAACTTACGCTTTGCTTGTTCTGACTTAGTGTGAGCGCTGCCGTGTCCATGCATGTACATTCTTCGTTTCCTTTTTCATTTCTCCCCCTTCCTCTTTCTGTTTCTCTTCTTCTTCCCTCCCTCCCTCTTTCTCTCCTTTCTTTCCTTTCCTTTTCTTCCCTCCTTCTCCCCTTTCCTTTTTTGAGGGGTAAAGGTAATTTAGACTTCATTTCTCCATTTCTATAGGCCTTGCTGGATGCATGGTCATTTGATCTCAGTGGAAACTATCCATGCCTGGACATACACCAACATTCTTGCTGTTGGCAGTTTTTGGAAGCCTGCACCCAGGGTCCTAAGGCCATCCGAGTCACTGTTAATGAACCAGACTGCCGGAAATGCTCCAGTGGCTGCCTTTTGGCACTTGGCAGCCAAATCTTTTTTTCATGTTAGTTTCAAGGTTGTCAGATATCATTATCCCCAAGTATTAAAATTTTCAAAGAAAGGAGGCAGTGTGTTTGATTTATAGAATAATTATCTAACTTCAGCTCCAACTTGGCTTTGGCAATGGTTTTGCAAGCACTCGAAAATTAAATCCATTTTTTATGGCACTACAAGGCATTATCTCACAGCAAATGATAATTAAACACCTGTGAAATCAATTAGCCCTTTAAGCAGGGGGAAGAAAAGTTTTCCAATTATGTTTTCACACCTCCAAAACTTTTATAATTCCAAACCCAACACTTGTGGAGAGGGGTATGGTTGATTGGCGGCTGCTGAGCTAACTTTCCGTAAAGATCATCCCTAAATTTTGCTCAGAATCCATCCTGAGACAGTTTGTTGTGAGGGCGTACATAGGAAGAGGACGGAATCACCGCAGCCGTCAGCTCCCCACAGCTGGGTATCTGACACACAGCTGAGGCATCATCTTCTCTAAAAAAGGAAGTGACTCACTTTGTTTTGATGCCAAGTTTTATGTGGCGGTTTATTTGAAAGTCAGGAGGCCTTAGTGGAAACGGCGCAGTAAGATGTTCCACGTGACAGAAGTGCTCGCTCTTGAAGGGCCCCATACCCAAGAGTTCCGAACCAACTTCAGTTCCTATTCACACCCTGAAAACAGACCAACTGGCTGAAAGCTAAAATGTAATACAATGGGAAACCCTTCCAGGAGCCTTTTTCTTCCTCACCTTTGGCCGTGGTAACAAATTCACTTTTCCGGATGCTTTTGGAAAACAGCCGATATTTCCTAAGCAAAGACCAGCATAATGCCTTTGACATCTACCTGTGACTCAGAACAAAAGCTGCTCCAAGAAGGGTTAGTTCATCCTTTCTGATGCTCGCAGGTACTTAAGTTTGCTCAGTGTTTTCTGATTACCTGCCTTGCTACGTCCTCAGGACACCTTGTTAAGTAGGCAGGACCAGAATGACACTCAGTTTTACAAACAAAAGTAGACTCAAGTCAATATAGCTTGCTTAAGATGAGTCAGGGACCAGATCCAGAGCAGAAAGTTGATGTGAATATTAGTTCCTGCAGGCTTTACTACATCACTCTACATAAACAGGTTAAATGATGCTTCAAAAAATATTTTAGGTTGTTCCTGAAGATATTTTTAATGGGTCTTGCTTTTAAAGCAGATGGCATTTAAAGAAGTTGACAAATATTAACTGAAGAATATATAACTGAAGAAAAAAGGCTAACATTGCACAGGACAAAGATGAAAGGGAGCCCTCAAAAGACTATGTGCTTGAATTCAGTGTCAGGACAGAGCTGAGCCAAGGCAGTGGGAAGGCCTGCACACAGGCCGGTTTCAGAGCACCTCTCTGCAGAGTATGCACACTGATGAGCATCTTGGAAAGTATCTGGAAGAAGAATGTTCCAGTGTAAAGGCACAGCAAGTATCAGAATGAAAGCAAGTATGCAGTGCTGAGAGACTGAGAACTGTGCAGCTAGAGATGGCAAGCAGGAAAAGTGGTGTTGAAGCTGTGGGGGGAGGCTGGTTTTAATGGGTCTCCATATCCAGGGGTGTAGATACCGTTCAAAGCGGCTGGAGGAGCCATTGGGATAATTTTACCCAGAGCCTGGCATTTGACAGGGTTCTTTAGTCATTTGGTAGAAAGCAGATTTCAAGGGGATAAGATTGAGCTTGGTCTGTTTTAAAGCCAACAGGAACTTGAATGTGCTTCTGTTGCTGAGGTCATTCTCCCTGGGAAGGGAGACTAGTGCTGGAGAATCATGAGAGCACACTCTGGCATCTGCAGAATGACAGATTCTACTACTAGGCAGTACTAGACCACTTTGCTTCTCTGTGGCTTGGAATACTACCTGGCATGTAGGGGCTTCTCTGTACTCATTTGTTCCATACACTGGTTACTTTTTCATAGCTGCAACAAAAATACCTAAGAAGGGAATTTCAAAGAAGGAGTTCTTAAAAGAATATACTCTATTTAAGTGCTGTTGTGTGTATATTGTGTATCTGGCTGTATGTACATGAACCATGTGTGTGCAAGAACAACTGAGGATCTTACTAGGGTGCCTGATTCCCTGGAACTGAATTTACAGGCAGTGGTAAGTCACCATGTAGATGTACTCTCAACCACCTAGTCATCTCTCTAGCTCCCAAAGAAAGAATCCTTTATTTTAGCTTAATTCTGATGTTTAGCAGTATCTGAGATTTCAGTCTACAATCCTTAGCCCTGTTGATCTGGGTTTATGGGGAAGTGGGAACATTTGGGAGATACGAATATGCTCAGATCTTGGTAAACTGAAAGCAGTGAGAGACAGGAAGAGGTCAGAGTAAGATGTGACCGTCTAAATCGTGCTCTCAGTGATCTGCTGTGACCGTCTAAATCGTGCTCTCAGTGATCTGCTGCCTCCAGTATGGTTCCAACTTCCAAAGTGTTCATCGTTTTATAAAAGTGGCACCACTAGCTGGGAACCATATTTTCAACACATGGGCCTGTTCAAACCTTAGCATCTAACGAATACCAGGGCCCAGGAACATCTGGTCTACCTCCTTCCTGTCGCATGCATCAATTTTCTTTGGTCCAGAACCCTGTTTCAGTATGAGACATCTCTTTAGCAACTTCTCCAGAGACTTGTAGAAAGGCTAACCAGCTGGCAGAGAGGTGACTCAGCTCCATAGACTGTCTCCCCCAATGTAATATTGTGTTTCTGCCAAAGGAAATGGCAGAATCTAGACTCAACCTTCCCAGTCCCTAAAAACTCAGCTATCATACAGTGGTGGTCCAGTCTACCATCAATATGCAGAACTCATTTTTTTTTAACATTGTACAAATGTTTTATGTCACTTGGTCACACCCATGCATTTGCGTATCTATACACCTCCATACCAAAGGGGAAAGTTATACTTTCTGTTGACATCTTCTTTGATGAAACTTACATCTTACATTTGAGCACCCTAGATTTCTGCAGCACTCAACCATATTAATATATGTCATTCTAAGGCCTTGTTTGCATGGTCAGTGTCAAAGGTCCAGGACTGAGTTGTTCTGTCTTAAGTCAAAAATTAAAAAAGCCAGTAATGGTGATAGTGGGAGAGGAGATGGGAAGGCGAGGTTATCCAAACCAGGGCTATTTTCCAAGGTATTTTGTAATCACTTAAGTACAGGGATCAGACAGAAGGTTTAAGAACCGACAAAGAGAGCAGTGTCTCAGACAGGCTCTGTCTCCATCCTTGTCTTCCCTGGCTAGGAGAAAAGCCCATCAGGAATTCCAACCATTTGCCTCACCTAAGGGCAGACAGGGGTAGCCAGGGAGGATAAGGTGTCTTTTCTTACTTCATTAAGGGAAGTTTGTGGAACATTAGGGTGAGCCCGTTCCTTCTGTGGGTGGAAAGCCCTTCCTTTTGGACCGAGTTGGTGTTTGTCCTTGGAGAGAAGCCGCCAGGAGGGTCTGCAGTTGTTCTCCTCAGCTCAGGCATGGAGGAAGGGCAGGAACATGCTCAGTGAGAGCGCCACTGTGCATACATTTGACGTGATTTTCACATAATGCTATTTATCAGGCCTGGCGAAGCACAAATTTCCAATTCTCATCACTGTTCAAGGAGAAGATAACTTTTTTAACAAGTTGCCAGACCTTTAGAAATAAAAACAGAGAAAATGGGGTTTTAACTGTACAAAAGGAAAACCAAGAACACAAGACTGATTTCTGTTTTGTTTTGTTCTGAGTCCCATTGAAATTGGAGCATCACCTTAGGCAGGCTTGGTTTGATCAAGACTTGGATATATGCTTATTGGTTAAAAGTTGAGCTTGTCATAATGAAGAGTTAGACCATTTCATGTTCACCTTTCTTCTTTCAAAGTCCCTATCAACACAATGTAAGCCGGCAAATGCTAGTCATAGGTAGGTAGGTGGGTTGTGGGCTCAGAGATGGTAAGACCTGAGTCCTGACTCGTGAGGCCTGAGGGAAGGAAGGTGTAAAAATGAACAACTCAGTTGAGTGAGCAATAGATTCAAGACAGGGCATGGGATGGAGTGGTCATAGGGACTTCCTCTAGACATCAGGAGAGGAAGTTAGGCGGGAAGGCAGAGGATGCTGAAGTGGTCATTTCTGGTGTAGAACTTGAGTGGTCACAGGGAACTTCCTCTAGGCAGCAAGAGTGGAGACGTTAAGCAGAAAGGCAGGGGAGGCTGAAGCATTCACTTCTGGGTCTCTGTCGTCCTCACTCCTGTCCACCTGAGAATATATGCTCCCTGCTGCCAGTCCTGCCAAGTCCTCATGACCTTTACTCTACATTTTTCTGGCCCCGTTCCACTTGGCTGTCTCCTGTGGCACAGCACCTAGGGAAACGCTAATGGTAAGATGATGCCCTTGGCCTTCTCCTTTCCTGAGTGGCCTGTTATATATCTTTTCTGAACCATTTATCCATACAAGGCCATTGTCGCAGTGCCTCCTCTTCCCTCTGTACCCAAGTAACCCTTTATTTAGCTCTGTCACAAATACTGTACCTCTAACCGGAAAATTTAGACTCAAGTGTCTTGGAACTGCATCCCTCTCAGAATAGTTTTCAAATCCAGCACTGAAAGTATAAAAGCGGGCACAACAACAAGACCCGTGTCCTCCTGAAAGCTCCTGAGATTGATGTCACAGGGCAAACTGTGTTACAAATCTCTGTCTTCACCTTTGCAACCTCTGTGTTACTCTCTCCTAGGAAAGGCTCTGAGGGACTGTAGAGCACACAGCCAACGCCGTTTTCCTTACACAAATACCACCAAGCCTTCGAGCGATACATGCACCATCGCCTGTGAAACAGGAACAATAGTTGCACCTACTCCTTGCGGCAGTTCTAACGATACAATGCAATGGGGAATAGAGATTGTGTGGCACTGTGCCCTGCCCACAGCAAAGGCTGAACCAGTGGGATTATTAGTAGTATAATTATTGTCATTAGCGGTTATCGTATTTATTCTTGTGTTTATATATTAACCATCGAGCTGCTGTTTAAGGAGCAGGAACCAGGATGGTTTTTTGAGACAAGGTCTTTCTTGGTAGCCCTTACTGCCCTGGGGCTAGCAGGATCCTGGAGCTAGTGGATCTGCCTACCTCTGCTTCCTGAGAACCAGGACTAAAGGCTTGTTCCACAAGGATGTTATTCTACCCTTTTGGAAGTACACGATATATTAATCATTCATGCTCTGTTTGTGAGTGCGTGTGAGTGACGATTACCACTTTACACTGTCAGTGACTGTTCAAGGTAGGAGGGCAATGGACAAGATTCAAAACGATAGGGATTCTGACTTGGTGTGTTCAAGAGCATATTTGGTGCCAAGCATCCCCTTTCTCTCTTTCTCCAGTGGTGAAAGACAGGTGTCACTGTATCCACCTTATATCAAACCTATGCCTATGGCGGTCATGTCATGACACTTAGAGTCAGTGCCTCTGCCAAGAGCCTCAGCCCGCAGAATGCTGCCTTTCGCCTCCTGTCCCTGTGTTGAAATAGATTTTAAATTGACATATGGAGAAAACTGTCTTCGCTAGAAGCCAGGAAATATGAAAAGATGGCTGTCAGTGCCCATCCTTCGTTTTTTTTTTTTTTTTTTTTTTTTTTTTTTGGTTTTTCGAGACAGGGTTTCTCTGCAGCTTTTTTAGAGCCTGTCCTGGAACTAGCTCTTGTAGACCAGGCTGGCCTCGAACTCACAGAGATCCGCCTGCCTCTGCCTCCCGAGTGCTGGGATTAAAGGCATGCGCCACCACCGCCCAGCTCCATCCTTCGTTTTGTACACGCATCCCTGCCTGCAGTAGACAGCCTGGAATTGGTAGTCTCACACCATAGGTCTCAAAGGAAGGAATACCACCTAATCCTTGCCATGACTGGTTGGTTGCCTGTTGAATGTTCAAGACAAGGAATTGCACCACCTTTAAGTAACAGCTGCTGCTGCAGGGGCGTGGCTGACCATCCCTTAGGCTGTTGCTGCTCTGCTTGGTCATAGTCAGCGCGCAGTTCCGTGTATTTGGATAACTGATTGACTTGTATATAAAGCAGCTCTTTTATGTGCACAAGACCTGTAAGTATGTGTCAGGTGGACACAGATTCCACCAACCGAACGGATGCTCTGTAATCACTGGAACCTGTGCTTTCCCATGCTGTGTTTCCAAGACCTTAGCACGGTGGCCAGCTGTACCCTCTTTCTAACTCCTACTTCATGTTTCTCAGGTTAAATCTGTGCCAGGCATCAATTTCATATTGTCTCACAACAAGCTTAGAACACAGAGGCCCATCATGTTTGGCGCCCCAAAGGTGACCTGGGACAAAGTTTTGAGGAGAAAGGGCCCTCTAAGTGGCAGCTGCTGGGTGAGGGGTCCAGAGCTGAACTGCTTCATAGTTGTCTCCATAAGAATTGCATGTCTTCAGATACCACACGTTATGTGGACTGACCAGAAGCGGCCTTGTGCTGTGGAAAGAAAATGGCTGTAGATCAGGCCCTTGCGTTGGGACACTGGTGTCACGGTCCTAGCGGTGACTTCCATTTCCAGTGTTCTCAGCTCTGCCTGTCAAGGATGCCTTTGGGATCACGTCATTCTTTCTCTGGAGCTCTTCAACGTTTCAGACTCACCCTCCTGGACTAAGGTCTGAGCTCCAGGAAGGAGCAAGCAAGGTCATCCTATTGGGCCCCCTCCTGAGCTAGCAGCCTCTTTAACCCTTTCCAACTCACTCCAAATTGTTGCTTTCCCTCACCTTGGACCCTTTGTTCCTGATGCCCACTCCTTCTAGCCTAGAAATGCCCATCCCTTCCCTGAACCTGCTAGTTCTCGCTCCCCCATCAGTACCTAGCCAGAAGTCCTAGAAATCTGTTTGATCCCTGTTCTCCCTTTCTTCACTAACGCCACCTGTGGCCATGCCTTATCTTCCCTGCATAAACCAGCCCATGCCCCATATGAATATCACTCCCCCACACCCCACACTGATTTATGGTTTTCCAACAACTTCACAGTCCTTTCTCTGGACTGGGAGCTTCTTAAGTGGTGCACGTGAGAGACATCCTCCTGACTTTTGCAGAATGGGTGGGAGAAAACACACACACACATACACACACACACACACAGACACACACACACACACACACACAGAGAGAGAGAGAGAGAGAGAGAGAGAGAGAGAGAGAGAGAGAGAGAGAGAGAGAGAGAGACGTTGCTGCACGTAGTTGCAATTCATTTTCCTTATCCCAGGGCACTCTGTGGAACTTTAACCATCCCAAACATTTTCCTTCTGATTCTTTTCATAAGAGATGGGACTCAAACACAGGGTATAAACAGAGGAAGAGTAACTACTGATAAGGGTCAGGGCTAGCAGGAGCAGATGAGCCGTGGAAGTTCCCCCAGTTCATAAATAAGTAGTTGAAACAAACTACCACCTTGGGCAGACCGGAATTGTGTGAGTCTGGAGGTTAGAGGCCCATTGCCGCCTTCCTCCCTGTCCTCTGTGGCTAATAAAATGGCAGGATTATTTGGCAAATGTGCTGTGACATCGGGTCTATGGGAACCCCAGGAAGACTGCAAGCCACACCAGTAGCGTCCTTCCTTGTGCAACGTTTGAGGATGAGAAAGATGCTTTTAAACTCCACGCTGCTGCTGTGTTCCGACGTGTGGCTTCTGTTTCCCTTCTTTTCCCGGGCCTGCTTCACATTTGTCTCTCGGCTGTCTCCGCGAATCTGTTTTTATTTTATTTTATTTTTATTGTTGGTAGTTTTTGAAAAATGTTTATTCCATCCCTTCTGATATAATTTGCCATAATAACTTGCAATTGCATACTGCTTTCCTGATTACGCTGCATGTACATAATTTCGTTTGAGCTCCACAGCTTTGAGACTGAGCTAAGAGATATTTGCATGGGGGTCACACAGGCGATGCAAACTCTTAAGTGCTCCAGCCCAGATTTCCTCGTTCACAACTGCCTGTATTCCCCGTTTTCTGCTGTCTTCCTTCAACCGTGGTGATTATAGTGAGCATTATGGTGATTATAGTGAGCATTATCCTAATTGTTTACAAGGTGCCACGCTTTAGTTAAAATGTATCCTTTGATCAGCCCTGCGGAAGGATCATCCCCTTCCCATGAACAAGGAAACTGAACCTAAGCAAATTACCATTTCCTCAGATCACCTCATTTGCATACAGCAAGCCTGGAATGTGAACCCAGGGTTTGGCTGCTTGACCACGGAGCTCTTGATTACTAAGTTCTTAACTTCCAGGCTTGGGGCTGCTCAAAATGTCCTGTGCTTTACAGAGAATTCGCATATAATCAAGGGCTCTCTCCCCAGAGTTCTTGTTTCAGCAGGCCTGGGTAACCCTGAGATCTCGGCAGTTCCCAGGGAAGGCTGGGAGAACACTTGGCGGAATGATAGGTACCACTCTGCACCACCCCTTGCCAGTTGGGCTGACTCACTACTAGAAACAATGCATTTTGTAGGGTGACAAAAAACTCAAACATGCGCTATTCCGTAGCTCATTCTAAATGGGGTATATCCCACACATTCTTCAGGACAACCGTAGGAAGAAAAGCATTAGCGCTATTGAGTGGTCCTTGTTTCTAGGTTAAATTCGGGGCCACGTCCTTTCATTGCACATCTCTTTGTAGCCACTTAGGAAAACTCTTCTACCTCCCGTGTCATTTGTGTCATTAGCTCTGGAGTGGGGACTGTCATTCCTGTCTGCGCAGTGGAGCCAAGCAGTTTATCAGTTAAAGATGGAAGTTCTTTGAGAGCGGTTGTCACAACTCCGTTCCCACTCATGTAGGCCGGTGTGTTTGTCTTTAAGCTATGTGTGATTAGAACGTGTTTTGCTTTGCCTTGTTTAATCGGGAGAATTGGTCTACTTTACACGATTGTCCTCCCACTTGACCTCTCAAGTCTGCCTGTCTGTCTCTCCCACCTCTAACTGATGATAGCCAATACTCAGTTCTTCCTCCCTGTACTTATGTTCTGCCACAAGTGTGAAAATGGAGTAATGCAGTGTGTACCCTTTAGGGGATGGCTTTGGACTTAGCATTAGCATCCTTGAGGTTCTCGTATATCCAAGTAGTTTGATCCATCTCGTTTTCTTTTATTTGTTTCCCGAGAAGTGTTCTAAGCTATGTGTATACCATCGTCCGTTGCCTCATTCATGCCTTGAGAGGCATCTTGGTGCTTTTCACTCTGGGGCTATTACAGTTAAAACTGCTCTACACATTTGCGGACAGTTTTTCCATGTAAAAATTAGTCTTCATTTCTCTGGGTCTGGGATAAATGCCCAACTACAAGTTGTTGGGTCATATGAAACGTCCATTTTTAGTTTGAGGAGAAACTGCCAAATTGTCCCCAAAGCGACCTCACCATTTTACTCCTCCTACTGCACAGTGAAAGAGTTTACATTGTCTACACCTTATCAGTGTGTATTCTCATCTGTCCTCTTAAATAATGCCTAGTGGTGCCTCATTGTGTTTTGATTTCCATTTCTCCAATGACTAGCGATATTCAGTATCCTCCTGTGCTCTTCTTGGCGCCTTATTCATTTTCTTTGGGGAAAATATCAGCTCACATTCTTAGCCCATGTTTACATTGGATTCCCATTTGTTGAGTCAGAAGTGTACTTTACGTATTCTAGGCAAAACTTCCATATCAGACGTATGATTTGGAAATGTTTACTCGGCTTTAATGGATTGTCGTTTCCCTTCCTGGTAGGAGTTGGGTGTGAATGTTCTCCCAGGGTGCAGTTCTCAGTTCTCATAGGCAGAGGTGGAAACAGGTCTAGTGGAGCAGGTCATGGGACAGGTGCCAGTCACCTAAGACTGGGCATATTTTCTCAAATGGACGTTTCTCTCTTTTGTTTGTGCCTTTGGCACTATTTCAAGAAAGTTTAAATCCAACTTTTTTTAAAATTTTTACTAGTAAAATGTTTGGGGGATCATTTCACAGGGTTCCTGTGTGCCACACTGAAGTGATGGTTCTCGTTTTCTTTGCTGATGTGAGTCCCTTTAGGAGATTTTATATCTTATCCATTGTCCATTCGTTCGTGGGTCGATAAACCAACTACCTCTGAATAGGGTCTGTCTGAAAGTGACAATATTGTCAGAGTGTTTCTTAGAAGAACAGATGAATAAATGAATGGTTCAATTAAGTAAACTTAACTCTGCCTCCTGTGATGACAGGAGGCAGAGTTAAAGGATAAGAAACAGGAAGTACCCCAATTAAAACCGGTAGCCAGCCTAATTAAAGGGTATTGATATCTCTTTTACTTGGAATACTTCAGTATTTCATGAACTCCTTGACTAATAGAATCCAAAAGAGAAAAAAGTTTATGGGCTGAGCATGCTGAAAAGTTGGAATAGAAAACATTTATCTCAGTTACCTTTTGTTGCCATGAAGAGACAACATAACCAAGGCAACTTACAAAAGTAAGCATTTAATTGGGGGCTTGCCTACAGTTTCATAGGGTGGACCCATGACCATCATGGTGTCGAACATGGCAGAAGGCAAGCAAAGCATTGGACCACTCAGGGGTATGGGAAGGGTGAGACTGAGCCTGATGTAAGACTTTTGACACTTCAAAGCCTACCCGCTATGGCACACATCCTCCAACAAGGCCGGACCCAATTCAGTTGAGAAAATGGATGCTCAAAAGACATCTGTGTTCAGCTCATGGTCTCATAGCAGGTACTCACTGGCTCACACGGTTTCACGCATCTCATGCTATGAATGGCTTCCAGCTTCAATCATGTGGCTTCGTTTGCTACATCAGCAACTAATGCTTCTGTAGACCCCTTTAAAAGTTGACACCCGATGTAACTGTCACTTAACTTTTCCCCAAGAGTTTTCTGCCCTTCGTTTCCTTCCACACACTCTAGAAATTAAATTCTGCAAGTGGAGACTTTGAAACTTGTTACCATCCAGGACACTAATAAGATTTTACATTTTTAGCAGTTTAATGATGAGGATGTAGGACTCTGTGCTGGTTCCTCAGGGGTTTCTATTCTGGGTATGTTAAACCTTGCAATAGTCTGAAGTATATTCGACCTTTCTATATTAAAAAAAAATCAGTTTAAGTTTCACACATAAATTTGTGTCTGTATATTCTTTCCCTCTTCTCTACCTATTAGGTAGAATTCAGACATTATCAACATTTCAACTTGAAGATACTTGTCAATTATTTTTCTGTGTTTGGTGAAAAAAGAGACATCATTACCATCAAAATTTAATATTTTTATTTAGCTAAATCTGATTCTTCTTAAAAATCCTTTCCACTTTGAAGTCTATTTTGCAGCTTAATTAATGCAGCAAGGGCTTTTTATTTTGCTCTCAATGGAGATAATCTTAATCTATTCACAGTGACCTTTTCTTGTGCAAATTAGTTGTACATGCTTGTTTAAGCAAATGGTCCTTTTGCATGATGTCTCTTCTTAATGACGGGTTTATAATTGAAAATTGGCTTACTCCCATATGCCTAGTTTATATGAGAATATAAAAATAGATGTGGACTTTAAAAATATGAATGTATATATCAATATCCCCCCAAAAAAGAAGAGGGAAGAACCCGGTGCCTTCAGGCTATGGCTAAATTAGACTATTAGAGCTGGAAAATGCTGGTGACATGCACTACTATCAGAGCCACACCTGTCTGCTCAGCACTGGAAGTGCTTGAAAAAATGAGAGTGATTTCATCTCAGCTGTACGATTCCCAGCCTTTATAGGACATGAGGTATCGCTAGCTCCCCAAGTTTTCTTAAACTCCTAATGAAGTCAAAACTGCACGGCTAGGGATGTGTTTGCTGTTAATCACTTTTAAAGTGGGTGCCTCAAACAATTAAATGCTTTTCGTCGGTCCGAAATTGTTGCTGACAAGAGACAGGTGATACTTGTGGTATGATCATTTGTCTGGAGTGTTCCCCTCCTCCTATAAAATGAAAACTGACAAACAAGCAAACACAAAACAGTATAATACTATTAAATGGCATCTGAGTAAAAAGAATAATCACCCATTCTCTATCCCAGTTTCCAATGCTTCCCTATTAGTTTTCTTTCTTTGTTATCCCTCTTTCTCATCTGCATGAGAGCTTTCTTCTGACCCCCGCCCCGCCCCACACACCCTTGCCCCCACCCCCAGTCATTCTGCTGAAAGTCAAAGCAACCATTCTTATACTGGAGCACTGTTTGTCGGGAGTCACTGAATGTTCCTGGTTAAATGTAGAAACTGCAGTTTGAAGAGAAAACAAATGTTGGCTGGTGCTTAGGGTGGAGGTTTCCGAAGTGTCTTTTAATAGAATAGAGAACAGGAACATTTAGTGATGCGGAGTGGCATGGCATTAAGGGAGAAGCAGATGCAGAAGGGATGCTTCTCTTGCCTATGGAAGCAAACTATTTCACCAGGGCAAAAACTACGGCATGGTGCACGCCTTAAATCCCAGCACACAGGAGGCAGAAGTGGGGGGGGGGGAATCTCTTAAGTTTGAGGCCATCCTGCTTCTGCATAGCAAGTTCTGAGCCAACCAGTGCTACATAATGGGATCTTGCCTTTCCCCATCTGATTTTGAGAAACAGAAGCTAGTCAAGACAACTTGGTATAAAAACCATTAGTTCTGTCCTCTTATAAAATGTTTGCAAAAGAGATCATTATTGCTTTATATAGCTTGATTGTTCCTATTTGTTCTCCCCATGCACCAAGCTCTCTGAGAACACAAAAAAGGGAGGGTAGCCCTTTCCTGGAGCTGTTGTGCAGGATAAATGGACACACCCCATGACCCTCAGCTGTCCAGTTTTCCTCTTGGATTTTCTCTTGTTGACCACGCCCCTTGTTGTTCTAGGTATGATTATCGGGAAATGCTGCACAATGCCACTTTCTGTCTGGTTCCTCGTGGTCGCAGGCTTGGGTCCTTCAGATTCCTGGAGGCTTTGCAGGTAAGAGACTATGAAACTTCCCATCCTTGGGTTGAGGATGGAAGCCAAACTGGTTTCAGCCTTCTTACTCTCCTAGAATAGTCCAAAAGAAGCCATAGCTTTTGCTGAGAATGTAGAAGAAACAAAATAAAACAAAAAATTACTTCCAAGAAAATCTGATCCAGTTTGAAGAGTCAGAATTGGGAAGAAGATTGACTCCCTACCCTTGGACATAAGAGGATTGAATGGTCTCACCACCCAGGAACTGGATTCCTCAGGAACACATTTGCAAACAGAGGGTAGATGGGTAGATATAATTGCCAATCTAGCTCCTGAGTTTGAAGAGGGGACTCTTCCTCTTTTCCGGCAAGCCAGTCTCAGGTCCACCGACAGTGGGTTGTTGCTGTTATTTCCCCCAAAAAATGAAACTGTGGACTAGGTCCTCATCTTGGTCCTCTGTGAATTCTTCTAAACTCTTAGAGAGTGATGGGACTTACTTGCCCTGATGTTCCAGAGCCTTGCAATTCAGAGGAAGCCCAGAAGCCTGTGTGGAGCCTCTACTGTTCAACCCTTCTCCTGCTGCTCCTACAGCCGGCCTTCTTGGATGGCGGGGTGAAACATGCTCCCTCCCTCTCTTGTCCTTCCTTCCTGTCCTCCCAGTAATTTGCACCCTGTCTGAATCTGTGTATTTGAGGAGGGTTATGTAGCATCTTCACCCTGCCATGCCAGCTATGAGTCTGGTCATATCCTCAGGCAAAAGAGCTCCCTTCTATGGCAGGGCATTCTACGGTGCTTTGTGTACTTTGAGAAGCATGCCACCACCCACTAACATTCTTGCAGCTTCTTGGGTGTTGCAAGGAGCAAATTGCTCTCTGGGTTGGATAAAGACTTCCTTGGAAGCTACAATGTGTCTTTAGCTTATTGGTGTGCACTGATTGTGCAGACTAGAAACCGGTATGGCTGTGGTTTGCAAGGCTCCATGCTGGAGGGAACGAAGTTTCTAGTTAGGTGTTTATAGGGCAAAGGAAAGCTAGATACTAAGATAGTGAAGTTCGCAAAGTGCTACCTAGAAAGGCTGGGCCCTCTCCTCCTCTCTGTTAGCTCATGGCATGGGGGTGAACTAAGATGAAAGTGGATCTATAGCACTTACATCAACAAAATTGTTATATTCAAGGTTGATTTTATGCTCGGATTCTATTGGTGAAAGCTTTTGTTGCATCAATAAAACTTCTGCAACAAGGCCAGTCATCTCCACGGAAGTAAGGCCAGCCAAATCAGATGTACTAGACTAGAGAAGGGTAGTATCATTCTAAGGCAAGACTTGAAGTCTTACAATCCATGTGATTTGTTAATTCCGAACCACTTACTTTCTTCCTGGCCTGAGCAGTCCGGGACCCATGTAACATAAGCAATGCCAGTAATTGAGTCTGTCCTGATTCTTTTCCTGATTGGAATGGCTCATGCTGTCATTGTCCTCTGCTCAGGCTGCCTGTGTCCCTGTGATGCTCAGCAATGGATGGGAGTTGCCATTCTCCGAAGTGATTAATTGGAACCAAGCTGCCATCATCGGCGATGAGAGATTGTTATTACAGGTAAGGAAGGGGCTGTGGCCTTGGGCGGGACAGCAGATTATTGCTGCCCCCACCCAAACTTTCAAAGAAGATGGATCCAAAAGGTCAGCTCCATAAAAGAAATTTTATCAGGAGAAAATTGCCTATGTCGTCGTGAATATGAAGTTGTTTAATATGATATTGTTTTTCCAACACAAAATCTGTCCAGGTCCACAAAATATATTCTGGGAAGTAGCTGATAAAATGCCTGAGCTTTGTTGAGTGAAGAGAGGTGCATCCCCAGTTCCCCAGCTTCAGCACCAAAATTTTTAGGCTTGGCACTCCCTCAGATCCCTTGCCTTGGTTCCTGTATGCGTTTCGGGTTAACACCAGAGCATGATCCCTAGGACTGGCTGTTGTGTCCAGTGTTCCCACTACAGCGGTGATCTGCCCTGAGTTCTTGCAGGAGGGCTGCCCCTTGGATAAATATTAAAAAAAAAAAGGAGCCCTAATAAAAGTTTCAGTTGCCCAAGGGAAGGCAACGCAACCCGTACAGAGAAATGGAAGGGCAACAAAAGTCCGTGAGGATTTCCCAAGCCCCCTGCAATTGTTTTTGAGTTCACAGTAAACTGCCACACACACTCACCGCACAGTTAATGTTTTCCTTTCATGGCATTAAACACTTTATCTTTAAACCTCCACAAGCTTCTGTAGAAGTATTATCTCTAATGTTCTTGCTTTAAAAAAATAATTGATATCCATAAACTTGAGCTTCTAACTGTGCGTTTGATTTTCCTTCTGGGCTCCTGGCTGTCTGCTAGTGGACTGGTGAGGGATTCTAGTCATCTTCTGAAGGTCCCCCTGGTAATGCAGCCTCTCTTGGAGAGCCCTGTGGACTCATCAAGCGTAGGTCATGACAGTCTAGAACATTCCCTTCATGAGGTCCTCAGGTCTGGGATCTTGCCCATTCTGGAACCTCAGCACAAACATGGAAGAATGTATACCCTGAAGATGATGAGCCCATTCGTTGAAGTTAGCCCATTCTGTTCTAAACAAAACATAATTTTGTAGGTACTCACTGAGAAAGTGGTTTTTTTTTGGGGGGGGTATGAAAAGCTAATGCTTGTAGCAGCTATTTCTTGCTGTAATTCAATAGGGACATCCTCCTAGACATAGTGAGAAAAAACCCTCACCTTGCAGTGATAGTAGACATCTGAGTCACTCACTTCAAGTGAGTGGCCTTTCCCACACTGCCTTTGTCTTTCCTTTTATGTTGTTTTAATAATACATGCTCATTAAAGAAAACTTCGGGTATGAAAAGCATAGGTCCTTTTCTCCATTTGTGCATCAATTGTCTTGGGGTGGGAAACTGGCCTGACACTGAAGTGTGGCTGTCCAGTATCTGTCTCCTCACCAAAGCTGATCGATAGTTCACCGTTTGAAGTCACTTTTTTTTTTTTTTTTTTTTTTGCTTGTTGTTTGTTTTTCGAGACAGGGTTTCTCTGTGTAGCTTTGGAACCTGCCCTCGAGCTCGCTTTGTAGACCAGGCTGGCCTCAAACTTTTAAAGAGATCCGCCTGCCTCTGCCTCCTGAGCGCTGGGATTAAAAGTGTGTGCCACCACCACCGAGCCCTAAAGTCCCTTTTTTACTTCCCTCTAAAGATTGTATTTTTCATACCCCGGTGCCCACATTTTCTAGTATTTTTCCCTCCTTGCCTGCAGTCTGTCTTTACACAGCTGCCTCCATATTGAACAGTGGCTGCAATGTTGTTAACAATGGTTTAAAGAGTTGGCACGGAGCCCAAGTGTGAGCTCCGGGAAATGTTTTCTGTTCTGTTACAATTTTCCATTTCCTGTTTCAGAACAGCTCTGGTGTTTTTAGTTCCATATGTTCTTGTCATCCTGTCACCGAGAAACATCCCATGGCTTTCCTGTATCTTTTCTGGTCGGTCCCATTAGCTTTGTTACCATACATAACCTTTTATTAGGACTCCATTGAGCTCCTCAACTTCCAAATCATCCCATCCAAATCGGAATTAATTTACCTCTTCCCCCTACCTGTCTCTGAGGACAAGCAGATTAAAAACGCCTAGCCAAATGCCGTTAGAAGTTAGAACTCCATCCCGCCGGTCAGTTGGCGTTGGCCCCCAGAGCACTTGGCCAAGCGCTGTAAGACAGTGCAGTTCTGCACAGGAAAGGGTAGCGCACACAGCTCCGGAAGTCGTGAAGACATGATGCAGCCATGGAAGAGAGGGGGCTGGGCTCGAGTCTGAGTTTGCGACGCTTCTTTTCTCCTTTTAGAAGCAGCATGCTCTTGATTTTTCTGGAGACGGTGCAGCAATGGTAGCCTTTGGCATTTTCCTGATGGATTAATTCTCGTGGCCATGATAAAAACAGCCATGCCAACCTGTGTGACTTAGAGACTGCCATTGACATTTAAAAGGGCATGCTTATGAAAATAGGGGACCAGGGTTTTTTTTTTTTTTTTCTAATTTTCCCTTGGCAATCTAGATCATTTTCTCAGTGAGTAAATAAAAATAAATTTCCCTGACTTATCAAGGATCTGTGTCATGAGTGGTTTATCTCCTCTAAGGATATTTTATTTCCACTTGACCCTGAGCCTCCCAGTGTTTCAACTTTACCTGCTGCCTCCATATATTTTGCAGTATTATGATCCCTTCAAAGCACAGATTTAGTACCCAGTTTTGGATGTTGACAGAGCAAGTCAGCTTTTCCTCCGATTCTTATTGTGTGGAACTTTCATTGCTTCTCCCAGGGTCAGTCTGGAATATAACAATGAGCATGCAGAATGGGGAGCACTACGGGGCAGCCGATAATCAGAAAGAATCGCCTGTAAGGGGATAGATTACAAACCTGGTCACACCTTGAGCTGTCCGTGCAGTCGGGGAACAAGCCTAGGGAACTTAGCCAGAAATCCAAGGAGTGCATCTTAGAATTAACAGGCAGACAGTAAATGACTGCCCAGCTTTGTGTAGAATCAACTGGTCCAGCTTGAAATAGCAACTCCCTGTGTCAACAATGGTAATAGTAATAATAAACCATAAAGCAGCCTTTCCATATTGTAGACCTTGTACTAATTACTTACATAATCTTTTGTCCAACCATCATATTATAAATGAGTAATCGGAGAGACCAACTATCTCATCTGAGGAAACATAGCTAGTAAATGGTAGAACCAGAATGCTGCATTGGTACCATTAACACCTGTACTATAGTGTCAAGCTATGCTGCTATTAAAAATAACAAAATCCTGATGATAGTTTCAGGTGGCTATGTTCAATTAGGCTCTTATTTCTTGTATAGCTAGCATAAGGATGATTCTCTTAGCCACTAAATATATAGC
The DNA here is from genome assembly GCF_903992535.2 of Arvicola amphibius. NCBI lineage: Eukaryota > Metazoa > Chordata > Mammalia > Rodentia > Cricetidae > Arvicola > Arvicola amphibius. The sequence continues at coordinate 15,134,738 of NC_052055.2, read as the reverse complement.
AGTATGAACAGCAAGGAAGGCCTTCCTTTAAAATTACCTAACTTGTTATAGAGCAGCCTAAGATGAAACACAGTGTTTGGGAGATTCAGTGAGATTGGGGTAAGGGCTGAAGCCACAAGGAGAGCGTTTTCAGGTGTACAAAGATTCAGAAAAAGCTAGAGGAAGCATCTGCACATAGACGAGGCTAAATCTGTTTGTACTGAACGCAGAGGCTCATGAACAGTCTCTAGAAACACACATGTTTAGATACTTTATGGTTCTTGGAGTGACACTTCTTAGAAAACATTTTTTTTTCCTTTCCCCAAAGCCTGTATCTACTTCTTGGGAAAATGTGACTTTCCATGTCAGGGCCCAAAATTTTTTTGGACTTGAGGAGGAGGCAGAACTAGGAGTACCCTGTACAGCTGACCTGCTACTATGGAATCTTAGGACTGAGCTAAGGCAGTGCACAACTTTCATGCATTTGACTGCCTTCCAGGCTGCTTCTCTAGACCTGTGGTTTGTTCTGGCGTTTCTTGGGGGGACATTTCTACCTAGTTGTTGGTGATTTTTAATAGACCTACTTGCTAGACAATGAAGGCTATGAAGAATAAAAGTTCAGCCCAAGGGGTTATTTTGACCGAGCACATCTCTCTGTTTTACAGTTATAATTACCATGTGTTCCCCTTATGTTCCAGATTCCTTCTACAATCAGGTCTATTCATCAGGATAAAATCCTAGCACTTAGACAACAGACACAGTTCTTGTGGGAGGCTTATTTTTCTTCAGTTGAGAAGATTGTATTAACTACACTAGAGGTAAGTGAGACCGCATGGCTCCTGATCTTGGATAATGATTGCTTTTTTTTCTCAACCTCTCTTTCACTCTTGGCTTGTGTGTTTGGTCAAATGGGACAACATCAAATTCTCTGTCCTTGAACATGTGAGTGACTGCCCCACCACCACCATCTGCTTGGCCATTTCCAAGCAAATGCCATCGTTCCTGACAAATTCTCAGAGCGGAAGTGACCTGGAGAGAAGCCGTGCTCTGGACACAGAGATTGACTTTGTCTGACATAATTTTAGAGATACGTGGGTAATGACTGTGTTCCTGTCACTCAAGCTCAATGGTATCCTTTAAAGACATAGTTCCAGAGTGCATTTAGAAAAGAAGATAATGACCAAGTAAGGGAAATAACCTCTACCATTCTAAAGATATGAATGGTTTAGTCACCACCATAAGTATATAGCATTTGAAGAGGCAGCCAAATTGACTCTGCGGACACATACAGTCTCACCAACCAGCATCCTGTGTTATAAGGTTATGGCGAGAGGAAAGATCATTATCATCACTGTATCCAGCTGGTATAGAAAGTGTTAGCCTTTATAAAAACAGAGACTCGGGCAGGGGAGTACGCTGCATGCATGCTTCTGTGTGCGTGCGTGTGCGTGCGTTTGAGCATTAGGGACTGGACATAGAGCCTTGTTCATGTTGGGAAAGCACTCTGCCACTGAGGCATGGCCTCATTCGCTTAAATTGTCTTGTTTAAGGCAGGAGAAAAATAGAAAATCATGAAAATGATTAAAACCACAGGAAGCAGAGCAGATAGCAATGGCCCAAGGCTACACAGAGCAGCGCAAAGAGCTAAGAAAAAATGGAGAAAGCTGCACACTCATGGGGTTCAGATCTGTGGGAAGGGGACCGATCCAGCAGGCTCCTGAGGTGACCCACGTACTTACTGAATGGCCGGGATGATTTATTCCACACTTGGGGAGTCTTTCCTTTGGAAATTAATGGTTATTCTTAAAGCTAATATAATGATATTAAACACAAGACACCCAGGTAACGCTGCAGAAACTGAGGTCACCTGTTCGGTCCACAGGATAGTGTTCTTGCTGTGGTGAGAGTCAGAGTCAGTGCTTCTCAAAGCACAGTGGGACCATTTCCATATGGGCCTCACCTGGGCTCCAGATCTCAGCCCTAGGCAATCCATCACCAGGATTTCCCATGCACATGCCTGGCATACGTCCCGAAGCTAGGCAAACAGAAGGCCTGTTTTGATTATTTTGAATTCCTGTTTGGTTTTGTTTTTTGGTCAGATTGAAGATTTTTTCCTTTAAAAATAATAAATTACTTTTTTAACCTTCTAATTCTTAGAGTGTTAACTATAACTGAATTTCATCTGTCTCTTGCTCAGGAAGCCCACAGATACACAAAAGAAATTGCCATAAGATTGTTGATACTTCTATATTTTAGAAGTTTATAATACTTTAAGTATTAACCCTTTGTCTTTTGTCCTAAACATTCCCCATAGGCTAGTCAAGTTCCTTCTGGTCTGTTTGTGTTACATAGTCTCAGTGTCTGCATTTAGAAAGAGCTGTGACTTCTCTGCTGGCTACATTTAGGAAGAGCATTTTGCCTCATAATTTATTATGTTTGTATATACATACATAAACACAAATATTTTTAGTGCATTCTTGGTTATTGTTTTATATCAAACGGTTTAGTCAGCTGGCTTTTAATCATGATCTGTGTTAATAGAGTAGCCTTTTTCTCCAACCTCCCCCTTCTTCAGTTGTTTTCTCATTCTTTTAGTTAACTCGTTCCAGAGTGTTCTCTTGTGCTATTTGGTGCATTTTCGGGTGTACCCAAGTCTTTTTATCCTGTCCTGCTGCTGTCCTCTGATACCCTCAGACCCTGTTTTAATCTCTCTTCATCCTAATGCCATCCTGTAGTAAGCCTCTCCCCATCTGGTGCAGGTCACTGTGAATACTGTCTGTAATTACTGCTGTCTGCGAAGATGACTAGCAATGTATGCAGTGCCTTAGCTTGTTTTCTGCATGCATTTTGGGCCCTCTCTTTACCTATTCTTTAAGGATAGTGTCCATGAAATGAGATTACTGAACCAAAGAGTTCAGGCGTTACCAAGGTCATAATATATTTTGGTAAATTACTATCTTTTTATAAACTTGAAAAATATTTAGTTTTATTTGATGGAAATGACAGAAGAAATTAGGGGACATAAAAAAAAGCCTAGTAAGTTGGGGAATAGATTGTCAAGATAGCAATTTTCCTCGATCTGCACATCAAAGTCTTAAAAGAAGATGACAAAAATTACTCTGAGCTTTAGTCTAAAGAATAAATGCCTTAACACAGCCTAGCATTATTGAAAAGTAGTAAGGACCATTTATTTCCATGGTTTAATTAGCACACATTATAAAGCCATCATAATTAAGAGAGCTTTGATCCAGCTTTTCAGATGAGAGAAGATATGAGTTATGTTATTTGATTCCGAATAAGTTAAATTTGCTCATATAATAGTGGGTATATAAAATAAAAGGGTTGACTGTAAAAGCCAGCTGTAGTGACATGTGCCTGTGGCCCCAGTGCTGGTGGGGACAGTGACAGGCAGATCCCAGGACTAATGCCCAGCCAGTCTCCCCAAAACTGGAAGCTCCAGGTTCATTGAGAAACCTTGTCTCAAAAACTGAGGCGTAGAGGGACTAAGGAAGATGCCCTGAACTGTCAGCCTCTGCGCTGCAAACAGGCCTCCACGCAGGTAGGGCTCCCCACACACTCCACACTTCACAAAGAGGGAAGGTAGTAATATGGATGAGATATTGGGTAGAGCTGTGTAATTTTAAGTTAAAGAAGCTGTTGTGAGCATGATCTGGGGTGTAAAACTATTAAATGTGAGTATAAAAGCCTTGAAAATTTCTGTATAGCTCTAGACACCAAAAAGAAAACTCAACACTGAGGGCAAAGGTTCACAGTTAATGCAAGGTTAAGAAGAGGTGAATGTTTTGTGACATGTAAACTGATAAATAAATTAGAAAAATACTCGCATTTCCAACTAGCCTTAAATAGAGTAAGACCTTGTCACAAACACACAGAAATACTTGTATTTTCAGATTAGGACAATTTAGGTACGTCTTTTCCCAAAACTTGATGAAGTACATCTTCTCACAAATATTCTGGATTAGAGTGTGAAATGAAATGAAGAATTGCTGATATTATTAAAATGAAAAATGCCGTGGGATATCTGTACACTGTGTGATGTGTATGATATATCTATATTGCTCTGATTGATTTAATAAAGAGCAAAACAACCAATAGCTAGGCAGAAGGTATAAGTGGGACTTCCAGGCTGAGAGAGGAAGTAGGAGGGACCAATGAGAAATGAAGGGAGTTAGACGAACAAATTGAAAGAAAGGTAAAAAGCTACATGATAAAATGTAGACTGATAGAAATGAGTTAAGTTATAAGAACTATTTAGGAACAAGCCTAAGCTATAGGCTGAGCTTTCGTAATTAATAATGTTGTCTTCATATCATTATTTGGGAGCTTGCTGGAAGGATAGTAAAAGAGTCATTAGAGAAAAATTCCTAATTTTTTAGTCATGGGTACATACATACATATATACATATACACCATCCACATACATACCCACACATACACACACGCACATATGTGGTGGCAGAGCAGATGTCTACAATCTCCATGTACAGAGGTTTGACCACATATGATGCAAAAGTAACATGCATTCAGTAAGTTTATATTTTGAGTGATTATCTTTGTGTCTTTCCCCAGGCTATCAATATGTGTGAATATCAATAATTGTGCTATGAAGCTGGGCAGTGGCTATGAGTTCTGTCTCCTAGTCAGCCACACTCATCCTCTCGGTGTGCTGTGTTGCTAAGTTACTGTGCTAGCTTGGGTGGAGTAAATACTTTGGGGTATAGTAAATACATTTTCAACTTATTTTTTTTCAGTCTGTGATGAGTTTATCAGTATGTGACCCCCTTTTAGTCTTAAGAAGTATCTATAGAATCCTTTGTGGTATTGTGTGTGTGTGTGTGTGTGTGTGTGTGTGTGTGCGTGCAATGAAGAGAACAGATGGGAATATAAATGTAAAGTGACTTAATTGCTAGTTAATTGTTCCTTAGGGTATACAGTTGTGCCAGATATGCGTCAGTCACTGTGAAAAGGATGTTTGTCCTCACTCAGGGAAGTTAAAATGAAAATATAGTACCACTTTCCATCCATCACATGTCAGTAGTTGTCACAGGAAATCCTGGCACCGGTGCCACCGAGGCTGCAGGAGAAAGACTCTCACATTAGAGTGTCTGGAGATTGGCTACCCACTTTGAGCCCTTCTGGAAAGGCTAAAACCTTTAGAAGAAAGCATAATTTTCACCCTGTTGCAATTTTCCTAAAAAGATAATGACCTAATGAACAAAGTTGCAAGCAACATAGGCCATAGTGTTTATTTTACTTATAGCATTGCACATGCTCAGTCAGGTAGTTGGAAACAGGTTGACCAGTTGTGATACATCTGCACTGAGGATATTGTACAGATACCAAATGTAGTAAGGGCATGTGTGTATCATGCGTTTTTAAAAACTGATTAGGAAGTAATTCAAACAGTGTGAACCATCCTTCATTTTGGTCAAAATGATAGAAACTCATACACATTGAGGGAAAAACATTTTAAGAGGCAGTATAAAATGCTAGGTGTATCCTTTAAAGATTTATGTATTTTACTTTTTGTGTGTAGGAATGTTTTGCCTGTATGTATGTATGTATGTATGTATGTGGAACACATACATTCACTGCCCTAGATGTCACTACAGGGTCTACAGGGTGTTGGATCCCCAGGAACTGGTTCAGATGATTGTGAGCTGTTATGTGGGTTCTGGGAATTGAACCTGGGTCCTCTGTAAGCACTCTAGACCTCTGAGTCCTTATCTTCCCATAGCTGGACCCTTTCTAAGCGGGAGATTATTTGAAACTGAATCTATTTTTTTTTCTCTTTAGTCTTTGTTAATTTGCTGCAAAGAATCTATCTTATTTGGGTGATTAATATGTTCTCTTGATATTTCAAAATAAAGCAGTGATTATAAGAAAAAAGATGGCATTAACTGGTACATCTCGTTGCGTACAACAGGAAGACCAGTGTGGTAAATGGTTGCATCTACCTAGACTTTCACAAGCTGTCTGGGAGAGACCCTCCCTTGCTGCATTCTTGTACCTTCAGGATTATAATTAAAATATAACACACAACATTGCTAATTTGCCAGGCACAAGATCATATCTCATTAATTATCTTTCTTTTGTGGTGAGTTACTGTGTGGATCCAGCTTCTGGTCTGTTAAGTTAGCAGAGCTCCATTCTCCGACAACAACAGCTGGATGTGTAACATCCATCACAGTAGAATCTTACACTGAGCTGTTTTCATCTTTGAGCCTGGAAAGGCTTTCTTCCCTTTGGATCTAAGCCACACAATTCTTTAGCAACGTGTGTGTGTGTGTGTGTGTGTGTGTGTGTGTGTGTGTGTGTGTGTGTTTAATCACTAAAACCATATACTTCATTCAAATTTATAGCAGCTGTCGAATCCCTCTATATTATTCTATCATTCCAAGATTGGATAGTAACAATCTGACCTCGCAGCCAAATTGCAAGGGAAATAATACTTGCTTTCCTGCCTTAATTGAGAGCTTGCATTACCCTAGAACTCAGCAGAAGCAGAAAGGCAGAGGAGGTAAAGGAAATGCTATCCTTATACACAAAGCAGCAGAGTATGTGTGTTCAAGAGATGAACTCAAGTGTCACATGTCACAGGTGCCCACTGGCCTACCTCTCAGATGCAGTGAGTCGTTTGATTAGTTTTCGCCCTGCTAAGGATGAGAATGGATGTTAACTCTAGGCAGCATAGACTCGAGGCTCATTTGCTTAGTTTATCTACACTTAGACTCTAGATCTAGATCTATGGTGTGAACACTAAGTGCCATGCAAGAGTCCTCAGAGGTGTCCTCCAGTAAAGGGACAGGGAGAACTGAGACATGAGGAGATTGCATTTCTACTTGGTGGAATGAGAGCCGAACTCTTTCAAGCTTTGACAATGCGGGTTGATCTATATAAGCTTTTTAGAAATACATTTGGCCACTCATTCATACAGCATTAATAATGTTCATACTACCCTAAACCCAAGTCCTAATGAATCAATACTGAATATGGAAGCTTTTTATTTAGGGGTATTTGCATTTCTTTGCATAGAAAAATTACCCTATTTTTGGTCAATTCAGAAAAATAAGCCTTGGGTACTATGGGGAAATACGTTAAAAAGACCTAGATTGCCTATGTCTAGAAAATGAGAATCATTATTTCTGTTTTTTTTTTTTATTTGTATGTTTTTTTTTTTCAAGGTAGGGTTTCTCCTTGTAGTCCTGGCTGTCCTGGATCTAGCTCTGTAAATAAACCAGGCTGGCGCTGAAGACACAGAGGCCCTGGAAAGTTTTTTCTTTTGAAAGGCAAACTCAAATCTTAAATATAAGAGTTTAGTCAGATTATCTTACATTCTGAGAGGGTTGCCATAAATATTATTGATCCGTTATCATTTCCATTACCAATGAGAGGATGAATCTTAGAAGCAGTACATCACTTGGCCAAGGTTAAGTCTGCTATGCAGTCATACGGGTGCCAGTATCTTTCTTGCCGAGATCAATTTGAACAGAGTGTGAAATGCTTATTAGGATTTCAAGAGTGTTCCATAACTGATGGTCACATTTGGAAATTTTAAACAAAACAGTGCTGCGACTTTAGATCAAGAGGATTCTCTGTGACTGGGAACCTGCTTCTCCAAGACCCAAGAGAAGGGTGACCTACTTGTAACATCTCTGAGTTTTATGACATTTGTTTGTAGCTTGACTTTCTAATGTTGTCTATTGCCAATTTGTTCTGTGCTTGATAGTCGAGATCATTTATGTGACCGCATGCTGAAAGGCATATAAATTTAGGAAGAAAACAAAAGGAGATCTAAATGGAACACTATAAAAGGAAATTAAATAGATTAGATTTGGAAAATAGAAGAGATAAAAAAAAATGGAAGAAATGTTACCACAAAGAATCACTCGCTGTGTAAAAACTCTTGCCAGCTATGACATTTTGCTCAGACTAGCTGTCTGGATGACAGCCTTGCAAGCCATGCCTTTGTACCATGGACAGTAAATACCGGCGTCATAGCTGGATTCCTAAAATCTTTGTCAACTCAGAAAGTTGCCTAACCATAGAAAATGGGCAGTTTTGATCTGAGTGAAAGATAAAATGCAGATATTACTGGGTTGAGATTATATGTTCTTCTCAATTTCTCCCCTAGTTCCTTTCAGTAGGGAGGTTTAAAAAATGTGCAGAGGTCATTTGGTAACTCTCCCATTCTCTACCATGGGATAAGATGGATGAAAACTTTAATAGTTTAGCAAATCTTGGAGTTCCATACTTCCTTCAACTTTCCTTGAATGGAGACCTGCAAAATGTTGATTTAGTTCCTCAGGATCCTAAAACTTATAAAAGGATTGATTGGCTGATGATTGGTTATTGGGAGTCAAACTCAGGGTTTTATATGTAGCCCTCAACTAAGCCCCTAGGATTTTTTTTTAAGTTTAAAACATTTTGTGCCGGAGACATGCTATTCTGTATGAAGTTAATTATTTGCCACATCATATCTTAATGAGTCGATGGTTTTATTGCAAGAGTTTGAAAGTCAGAGAGAAAGCCCTAAAGTGGACTAATCACATTCAGCTGACAAATGATTCAGGTTGGGAGAAGGTTTGTCTCTAAATGTAGAATTTAATGATCTGCAAGGTCCCAAAGTCCAAGGCAACTAATGAACTAGCTTGACAATTATTAGTCTTCATATGCCGTGGATCCTGTCCTATTATGTTGGATGTTTTGAGCAGTTGTTAGCTCGCTACTTTTTGAAGTGGAAATACAGAAAAACTTGAGTTGCCCAGTATTCAAAGTCCTGCAGCTGACTTTGAAAAGGGAATGAATGATGATGACAGGCAATTTAAAATTCCCTCCCAGATTAGAAGAATAAAGCAAAGTGGAGAATGTGCCTGCCTTCTCTTGTCTTCACATCCTCCCCCGCATGGTCCACACTGATGTTGCTGTGCACCCAGAACAGATCTTGCTGATAACATCTGGATCCATATATAGATGTCCCACCACCAGGGATGTGTGAACTGTTCTGTAGACTGTACTTTGAAACTAGCAAGGACCATTGTTTTATAAATAAAATATAACAGAATTTTATGATTAAAATGGGACTTGAGAAACTGTGTCAGTCCCAGTTCCTCTCTTCCTCATATTGTCCTAGAGGGTCCATCACTGCTTTGTCTTGCAGACATTTTTATCAATAGAGAATTAGAGGAGGACCAGGTAGGGTGCATTTCATTTTTTTAACATCATCTCCTAGCTGGGATTGTGCAAGGCTTTTCCAGAGTGTCATCCAGACTTACCCTCCCCGCATGCTGCTTTGTTTTCTAGATTATTCAGGACAGAATATTCAAGCACATATCACGAAACAGTTTAATATGGAACAAACATCCTGGAGGATTGTTCGTCCTACCGCAGTATTCCTCGTACCTGGGAGATTTCCCATACTTCTATGCTAATTTAGGTAAGTGAATGCTCGGGAGGAGGCTGCCTTTGCTACCCCCGAAGTGGTTATTCTTCCCAGCAGCCTGCGTTGGAGATTGTTGTCCCAACCCTTTTTACAGTGGAGACTTGCAATCAAGATTTGTAAATATATTTGTAAATATTGGGAGCAAAAAGGAAGCCTTCTTTCTCAACTTAGCAGCCATGCTGGGCATTTGGTAGTGTTCCTTTTATTGGGAAATGTTTCTAAATTATAGATAATTTTAAACATGACAACAGATTAAGTACAAAACTAATGTGTGTGTGTGTGTGTGTAGGTATGCATGTGTGTGTATATAGGAATGCATGTTTGTATACAGGTATGCATCTGTGTATATAGATATGCATATGTATATAGGTATGTTTGTGTGTATATAGGAATGCATGTTTGTATATAGGTATGCATCTGTGTATATAGATATGCATGTGTATATAGGTATGTATGTGTGTATAGAGGTGTGCATGTGTGTACATAGCTTTTTGATTTCTTTTCACAATCTCGGTTCTCTTAACTACATGTTTAGAAAAACCTGAATTAAGAAAGAGAAAGAAGAAGTAACCAAGAATTTGTGAAAAGGGCAAATTTATTAATTCTTTCATGGTCCTCTCGTATGCCGAGCTAAGGCAAGGCTAGATGGTCGAAATAAGGATCACGTCAGATAGAGTCTGTGCTCTCAGGCAGCTTTAATTGAATTTCGGTGGGACAAAGGATGTGAACACAGGGCTACCTCTGCAGAGGCCAGTGATGCTACCATAGGCATTTCCATAGTTGGTACCCCATTGTTCTCATGCTAGTGGCATCATTGGCACATTAGCTCAGGGTTGGTAGACTTTGGGAAACCCAGACAGTAAAGCATATTTCAAACTCATATATGATGAGGACTCAAGATGGTCCACTCCAGACTAATGTTCTCCAAAGCTACTTTACCCTTTTCAAATTATAGGTATTTAGCTTGAAAGCCGTGAGTGCTGGGTGTTGTTCTCTGACCCTTTCTTACATACGAATCATTAAATGAAACACTGTTTGTCGTACAAAACCGTCCAGTTAAGATTCAGATACATGCAAATGCAGTAGTGGAAAATAATGTGCTTATGGAAATAAATACATAGTAGCAGGTAAATGAATAGAGCGAGGCACATGGATAGACGGATGTTGGGTACCTTAAAACAAGGAAGATGACAAGCCTCACCAAGGGAAGAGAAGAATGTCCAAAGAAGCTGGGGATGAGTACTGGGCAGTAGTTTCTAGAGGTCCCTAGGCTGGTACCATAGGAAGTAAAGGACAAATGTGCCGAAGGGGACATTAGCTCCGGGAAGAATGGCAGGAGCCCGGAGATTTTTCCAAGTTTTGTGTCTCTGTGTGTCATTGGGCTCTTCTCTTCATTCCCTTTCAGGTTTAAAGCCCCCCTCCAAATTCACTGCAGTCATCCATGCTGTGACACCCCTGGTCTCTCAGTCCCAGCCAGTGTTGAAGCTTCTTGTGGCTGCCGCCAAGTCCCAGTACTGTGCCCAGGTGAGTGCGCTTGCCCACTGCAACGGATAGAACCTTGTTTCGGACCCGTCCCATACTTGACTTTCCAGGACCCTTGCAGCAATATAGCCAGTCACTCTAGGGATTGGCCAGGCCTTGATGCTCTCTTGCCAACAACTTAGAGACTCTCAAAAAGTGAGCCCCAGCACAAGTACAGATTGTAGAACGACCTTGATGTAAAGTGTACCCCCACACACCACTCACATACACACAAATTTTCTAAAGAATATATAAGCCGCATTACTCCTTTTTTCTTGTTTTGTATGGATGTGTGTGCATGTTTGGGGTTGGGGAGCTATATATGTGTGTGCAGGTGCACTGCAGATGTGTGCACGTGTGTGTTTAGACCAGAGGTGGAACTAGAATGTTGTCCCTTAGGTACTGCCTACCTATTTTTTAAGACAGGGTCTCCCACTGGCTGGAAACTCATTGATTAGGCTACGCGACCTGGCCAGCAAGCTCCAGGGATCTGCCTGTCTCTGTTGTCCCACACAGCACAAGGATTACAAGAGCATACTACCATGCCTAGCTTTTCACATGGGTGGGGGGATCGACCTTAGATCCTCCTGCTTGTATGTGGAACACTTTACTGACTGAGCCACCTCCCATGCCCCTTTCTTAATTTATAAATATCCAAATGATAAGGTCATTCCCTCCTCCCCCCCAAAAAAAACCCATGGGCAGGACACGGAACACTTCATCCAATAACGGCAACAAATTTGCTAGTGTCAGGAGATGTCAACTTTTGGAGAGAGCAGAGGATGACATCCGTGGTAACAGTGTTTCCCAAATCAGTACCACTCCTGTAGTCTTGACACTGTTTAATTTTCTAGCTTGTGATCGGTATAGATAAGATGGTTTACAGATGCGAAAGAGTCAAATCGCAGTGAAGTGTTCATTTTTGAGCTCGCTGCCTTTTTTGGGAATCATAAAGTCATATGAAATCAGCAACTGTTCGGAGGAATCCGAAGCAGGAACTCCTTGTACCTCTGTCTCAGATCCTTTTATGTCGCCCACATTGCCTGGTGTAGAGCAAGTTCACAGCAGATGTTCAGATGTTTAGTATACATTTCTATTTAACTTGATCATGGTTACTATTGCACTCATCAACAGAAGATATCAGAAGTTAGGAAACACATGATTAAGTTCCGGCAAACTTCAAGCTGCTGCTGTGTGTGTGTCTATATGTTTGCGTGTATATCAGGGTTCACTCATGTGTTCAGGTGCATGTGTGCACATGTGCATGTACATATGGAGGCTAGAGGATGACATTGGGTGTCTTCCTCAATAGTTCTCCTTCATGAATGTTAAGGCCGAGTCTCTTTAACCCAGAGCTTACTGATTCAGCTGGGATCTTCAGCCTCCTAGGGGCTAGGGTTGGAGATGGACATTCATATGGGTATCAAACACTTATACAGCGAGCTCTTTCCCCACTGAGCCACCTCCCCAGCCCTTGAGATTATTTCTTTCTTCTTCAGTTCTGTCCTAGTCCCTGGGAATAATTCTTTAGATTTCTTCTGCCCCTCTCTGGTTATTGAAGATTGCAGGTCTGAAGTGGGTGTGGGTGTGGGCTGACTTTGAAATGTAGTTTTATCAGGTCATTTCTGCAAGCAGAGCCTTTAGAAGAGGAACGGAGGTGTACCCAAGCCAGCCATCTAATGATCCCTGTCCTTTTCAGATCATAGTTCTGTGGAATTGTGACAAGCCCCTACCAGCCAAACACCGCTGGCCTGCCACTGCTGTGCCGGTCATCGTCATTGAAGGAGAAAGCAAGGTAGGCCTAGGAGTGGGTAACGTGAGGCCACCATGGAGACGTAGGTCTCCACAGATCATTGTCGATGCTGCTTCTAGAAGTCTCCACTTCCACCTTAAGAGTTCTTGGGCCTGGATTATGTGTCCTAACACTGTACTTGCCTCCAAATGTCTTCAGCTTCATCAGCTTTGGACTCAGTAAAACCTGGGTTTGCATCAGACTCTCTGGCAGCTTTCTAACCTTAAGTTCTGGGAGGCTTTTTTCTCACTCACGAAATGAGAATCACACTGCATACCACCTAGGGTTTCTGTGAGCGCTAAATGAATTCAAGGGAGTGGAATGAACTCAGCAGTGTTTCCATAAATGACAAGGGCAGAATAAGGCTGCTACCACTCATGCACTTGCAGGGTTTGCAGGGTCCGTGCGGTAACACGAACGCGTTAGGTCTTTCAGAATAGGGATTCTTCCTTACCCTTGTCTTTAAAAGGATGTTGCTCCTTATTTTCTCTTGATGCCTTCAGCCAAAGACCTTCCCTAGCTTGACCTCCCTGGCCTGTTACATCCATTACATTACCCAGCCTACCCTTCTCAGAACTCAACAGTCTTCCCATCGCCCTGTGGCCTTTCAGGACTGGGTTTGCTAATGCCTTAAACTGGCGTCTGATGCTATGTATCTGGCTACTGACCACCTTCTGACATTTTCTCTCTCCCTGCTTTCTTCTGAGGCCACTGGTCACTGTGATCTGGGTGGCTGTTTGGCACAGGTCCTGATCCGCTGTCTTAACTCCTACCTCTCTCAGCATTTCTACTTAGCTTTTGATCCCTCCATTCTGCTCCCTTCTTGAAATCTCACCTACTACTAACAGCCAGAGCTGGATTCACTCCCCTAGGGGTTAAGTGGTGAGTTCTTCCCCAGTTGTGAAGAAATCAATCATTACTAAGTAAAATTGAGGTTGGAGCAGCAGTACCTTTAAGAGATGCCTTTTGCCAATCCCAAGGAGACTATTTTACACTAGATAGCACATCCCAAGTTAGAATAGCAAAATATCAGTTTGTTAGGTCAAACCATTTGAAACTGGCTTCGTACCCTCCAAGTGATGATTCTATATGGTTCAACATAATACGCTGAGAATAGAGTGGCCCAGTGGAGAAAAGAGAAAGAGTACATTATGTTACATATTCATTTCCCACGGAGACTACCCACTGTGTGTTGGGTACTATGTAATCAATGTAAAAGACACAGGTGAATATGACCATTGTACTTAGAGCATCCATAGGTCTGGTGACTATCAATGTGGTTTATTGGAGCTGGGTGATTAGCATATGATAAGAAAAGGTGACTGTGAGAACTGTCACACACTTCCTGGCATCAGTCTTTTATGAATACATGTCACCATATGCATGACTTCACAAAAAGAGCTGGCACAAAAAATGTCACCTGCCTGCAACATCTTATGTCCACCTCCTCAAGAGAATAGTGACTTAGAGGGATGGGTATGTTCCAGTTTTAACACCTGGAACCCTGCCTGATTTTCAACTTTGAGCTTTGGAATTTTTTGGTGTTCAGCCTCCACGGATGGCCATACCTCCTGCATTTCTTTAGGCTGTGTGGATAGGGTCTCATGTGCCTCTGGGCCATCCTGGAAAACAGGTCGCACCACATTTTCACCCTCTGACTCACTAACTGAGACCTTTACTCCCAGGAAAGCAGGGATGAAGGTGAGAGTGCCTTTCTTGGGATAGCACCATGAGGAGATAGCACCTTTCATGGGATAGCACCACACTTCCCCGCCCATTTCTGTAACTCTGCTCCTGGTAATTTGTTCACCTTTCACCACCACTTTGGCCACTAACTCCAGTGGGCTATGTGGTAAGTGCGCCTGTATCTTGACTGTCAGCACTGTGGACGGTACAGTCTGTGGAAGGAAGGAAGGGTTCACATTTCAGCCTTGCTCCGGGCTCTGTGGGTTAAAACATAGGCCCACTTTGAGGATTCAGTGAAATACGGCGCATCAAGTACTTAACCTAGTGCCTCTTTAACATACACCAATATCCCAACAAATGATAATCATTCTGAGATGTATTGGCATATTGTGACTTAGGATAAAGGCTCTAGAATTTGACTTATTTGGTTATGCGACCATAGAGGAGTTTTTTTTGTTTTGTTTTGTTTTGTTTTGTTTTGTTTTGTTTTTCGAGACAGGGTTTCCCTGTAGTTTCTAGAGCCTGTCCTGGAACTAGCTCTTGTAGACCAGGCTGGTCTCAAACTCGGAGATCCGCCTGCCTCTGCCTCCCGAGTGCTGGGATTAAAGGCGTGCGCCACCACCGCCCGGCTTAGAGGAGTACTTTAATCTCTATGCCTTAATACATCCTCCAGTAAGTAGAAATAATCATAATACCCAGTTTAGGAGAACTAAAAGAATCAGATGATACTCTTCATGCCAGGAATGGTAGGCACATACATCATAGAATTCCCCCCAAATTTTGTGTGCCATATGTGTAATTATTTCTACAAATTCTTGTCTCTGTCCTTAAATGATAAACTTCATGAGTCTTGGCCATTTCATTGTCATGTTTATAACTTCTAAAAGAGTTGGCTGTTCACATGGTTAGCCAGTTCTCTGAACAAATAGGACAAACCTAGATCATGCAGTATTGATCCTGTGGGTGTCTGCCTTCCCCTTGTGTTAGGTCATTTAAGAAGGTAACTGATCAATGTCTTGACAGTCTCTGATTTCTGCCCGAGGCACTAATGGGCTTATAAACTATAGGTTCAGAAGAAGGAAGGGAGGGAGGGAGAGAGGGAAGGAAGGAAGGGAAAGAAAGAAAAAGAAAGAAAGAGAAGGAAAGAAAGAAAGAAG